>NC_140091.1:0-674375 GCF_964237585.1 Gallinula chloropus | reverse complement strand
TGGGCAGCCTGGCCCAGGGCTCTGTCACCCTCACAGGGACAAAGTTCCTCCTGACATTCCCATGGAACCTCCTCTGCTCCAGCTGCACCCGCTGCCCCTTGTCCTGTCACTGCCATTGCTGGGAAGAATGTTCCTTCCCAAACAGAGACACCCACAACAAGTAACACTCTGACACACCATACACACTGTTTCAATTGGAGAAGAGCCCCTGCAGCTCCAGACACCTTCACGGGGGCTCCCTGGTCTCTCCAATACAGAGACTCCTGCTCTCCCAAAGCCAACGCTGACCTTACCCCCAGTCCTCACTCTCCTCAGGGATATCAGTATGAAGCTGCCCACGTGTGGCTATTCAAACCAGAGAGGAGCAGGGTTATTCACCTGGGCTTAGCCAGAAGCCCCTGACTCCTCCTCTCTGTCATATTAGAATGTGGGAGTCACACCAGCAAATTGCCCCGAGTAATGTCACACTTGGCACCAAGCAGAGGAGAAGCCAAACTTCAGAAGATACCTGGGCCTTGCCTTCCTGCTTCAGAACACCCTCACCCTGACTGCAGAAGCTCCCTGTGCTGAGTCTGGGATGAACTCCTCACCTGGCTCTCTGCAGGGCAGCAGCAGCTCCCAGCACGGTGCTCCCCAGGAAACTGAAGGCACAGTGATGTGTGCCCGGGTATGAGGAGCCCCAAACAACCCCTGAGCCCCACAATGCTTTTCCCCAGTGGGTTTAAGGTTACAGATATAATTAGGCTAGAGTGGCTTGTACAGTATGTCTGATTTTAAAGTAAAATCAGAGGATTCTGCATAACATTATGCAAAGTGCCATAGCAACAGTAAGGCAGGCTCCTAAGACATGCTAATGAGAGGCTGCTCTGCAAACCCCTAACCTGGCCAAGCAAAACACAAACACGCTGCTTAAAGTGCACATGAGACAGAAACAGGTTCCTCCCATAAAACCCCTCAGCGTAAGTACCCTGCCCAGCCAGGACACAAGCAGGAAGGGGGCACAGGATCTGCGAGGGAGGCACCTTTCCCAGCTGCTCCTGGGACTCCCAACCCTGCCTGGCTGAGGCCCCTGGGTGATGGATGCAGCACCAGCTCCAAGCACACGGACCCAGAACCACAGGCAAGGGAAAACCTGATGAAGGCAGGCAGCAGGAGAGGAATCCAAACCCCAACTCAAACTCAGGTGCTTTACTGAAGAGCATGAAACACGTGCACAGGAAGGGTGAGGGAGGCACAACCATTCCAGACACCGGTTTGACCAATTCCATGCCCACAATTAATGTTTTATACTTCAGGAAAGGACAATGCAGCAAGTACTGGAATAAACCAAACTGAAATAAACCCCAGCTGGCCTGATAAACCTGAAAACTGCAGCCAGGGGGTGGTGAAGCAAGCGCAGAGGTACTGTGTTACTGCTGAGGTGCAGGGCCAGTGCCTAACGCAGCCCCACGAACCCCCTTCTGAAAAGGGGAGGGCAGCAGGCTCAGGGAATGGCAAACCAGCCTGTTTATCTCCAATCCCCAGAACTCCAAACCAGCCCGTTTATCTCCAAGCCCTTGAAAGCACCAGGAAGATAAGAAGATGAGCAACCACCAACAGGTTCGTTAGGGTTAGAGGGTGTCAGGGCATCAGCTCTGGCACAGCAGATGCCACAGCAGTGCCTGGCCACAGCTCCCACTACACACAAGCTGGGCTTGGCCCAAAGCTCCTTTCCTGCTGTCTGGGAGACGTGCCCATGGGTCTGCTGCTCTGTCAGCTCAGCTGGCCACCAGCCCTGGCCTGTTTGGGGGCTGGGGGGGTGAAGGGGTTCATTACCACCCCTATTGGAGGTGAAAACTCTGCATTGAGCCTTAATTCTGTCCCTGAGAACAGCGAAGCCCTGGTCAGGATGGAACCCCCAACTGAACCTCACCCAGGAGCAAAGCCCACCCAGAGCAACCAGGGGTCAGCTGGACACGAGGGGCTTCAACCTCTGCCAAATCAGCCCAGCTGGCTGTGGATCGTGACACTGGGCCAACACCAGCTACTCAGGGGCTGGTATATGGGGTACCACAGGCTGTCCCACAGCCCTCCCACCCCCTCTTCCTTTGCAGCACTTTCAAGATCTGATGGGAAACATCCACACAAAGAGATGCAAAACATGATGGAGGAGCCTTCTCTCCATCAGGGGCAGGAGAGGTGCTGGGTGCTGAGCCCAGGCTGCACTACACATCGCTCCCTTCACAGCAGCTCCTGGCAGAAAAACCACTCAGGAGTCCTGGCTCAGAAGAGATGCCCTGTCCTGGCTGCCAGGACAATCCCAAGGCAGCCAGACCTACAGCCCAGACCACACCAGTGCTTCCCAGTGCCAGCTGGGCTTCCTGGGCACAGGAACTGTAATTTTCACCTCCCCAGTAGGCACTGGTGAACCTGCCCTTCAATTTGCAGCATGATGGGGCTCAGAAAGGCTGGAATTAAATTTGTGTCTGTTAATTTCACCTCAGTGGCTTTTTTCATCTCCAGAGCCACCGGATCTTAATTCAGCAGAGTCTGCAAGCTCCAGCTTCAACAGAGCTGATGAAGGTACAACCACAGCAAGCCAGACCCTTAGTGGGCATTACCTGAAGGATGGGATGCTGTGGTGCAGCCCCACTCAAAGTCCATGTTTAAGGAGGCAGCTGATGACTTTAGACACATTAACATACACACACCTCTCATTCTTCCTCACCTCAGCGTGGCATCGATGCTTCTGGAGAGCCCTGCACTGAGTACTGCCTGTAATACTCCTATAGGTTTATTAATTTGACATGCCTTCAACATGCTCAGGGATGGCAGTAATAAACCAGCAGCCAGCCAGCTGCCCTGCCACACGTACGGTTCCCACTGACATTCTGAAGTCCTGCTAACCCAGCCACTGCTTCATTTCAAGTGGGGTTCAAGAGAATCATCTATAAATCACTATTTGCTTTATGAAATGTAATGGAAAATGTTAATAAGATTTACTTGTGAAATGAAATTGGATTACATCTTATCTATTTTAACTTGATTTGGCACAGCATTCCCTCTTCATAAGCCAGCAGCCTCCACTTCTTTTGCCCATTTGCCCCCCATCCCTCCAGGATTCAGGCACACAGAACTCATCACTGATTCCCAGGCCACCATTTTTAAAGGGAAATTATGGGAGACAGACATAAATTAATCAGAAATCCTAGATTATGCAATATGAAGGAGTGTAAAGGAAGAGAAATTGCCAGTGAAGTCATCAGCGTGGTACTTTGAGCGGTGGGGCAGGCAGCAAGCCGGGTGTTTGTGTGTGGTTGGGAGTTGCCCAGCCAAGAAACCCAGAATTCAGAAAGTAATTTAAACCTGGTAATTTTCTTGTGCACGCTTGGATGAGTGAACAGCCACCGTGTGCCAGGAATATCCACAGTCAGAGCGATGCTTAGAGCCACCGCAGCCGCCCAGGGCTCATTGATACATTCTATTAGCTGGGCACAATAAAACCTTGATTTATTCTACACTTATCAGGCCTGCAGTGAAGAACAGCCCTTTTAATAGCAGCGAGACAGGGTTCAAAATCAGCAGGAGCAGCAGCTGAGGGATCTCAGTCACACAAATGCAGCGCTGTGCCACCAGCGTCCCGCGCGCCGGGCACCCCGTGCAAGGTGCCACAGCACAAGGCGCAGCGGAGGGACGCAGCCCTGAGCCAGGGATCACTTGGTCTCAGAGCACACAAACAGGAGGGGGATCAGCTTGTTAAAGGGTAACTAGTGCCCAGCAGACAAACCCCAGCTCTCCTAGGGGAATACCTGGCTTTTCCTCATGGAAAGCTGCCCTGCCAGGCCAGCTCCGACTGCAGACAGGCATCATCCTCACCGGGTCAATCACACACACAACACCCCTCCGTGAGTGGGGCTGCCCACACCGAGGGGCTGGAAGCAGAGCTCACCCCAACAGCATCAGCCACCCCAACACATCCCACCCAGTGCAAACAAGGCGCCCATGGGACAGGGTGATCTCTCCCAGCATCAGCCACTTCGCACGACTCCCTTCTGAGCACCACGAGCCATTCTGCTGCCTGGTCAGAAGGGATGAGCATCAGCAGCAGGGAGCAGATGCTCCAAGTGCTCCTCACTGTGCTGAACCAGCTGGGGCACAGCCCACAACCCCCAGCAAAGCACGTCAGCAGTTAGCTGATGGGGACAGAGCAGTCACGTACACAGGCTGGTCCATGTCAGAGCCAGAGCCTAGCTTTACACTGCTTCAGCTTCACCCCCTCCCCCCACCAGTTTTCTCTTTAGCTGTAAGAAATACCAAATAACGTCCTCTGCACATCCCCCCCCAGACCTGGGCACTGCCCCTCTGCAGCACAGTGTCACATCCACGCTGCAGCCGAGGATGCTGCCGGCTCAGCCCTGGTAGCTGGATCAGGACCCCAGCTCTGAGTTCAGGGAGGACACATCCCGTCCCAAGCCAGGCTCTGGTGGAAGGGCCAAGGGCTGGAGCAGAAACAAACCCCCACTGCTCAGCTCCAGCCCCAGAGCTGACCCTTCCCACCCTCAAACCTCACGTTTAGGTCAGGTGTGGATCCAGCTTTGACGCAAAGGGCTGCAGAGCACATGCTGCACGGTGCACTAAGCCTGAGGTCTGCCCTTGGGCAGTTCAGGTGATGCTTCTTCATGCACCAGGGCTCACACAGGTCTAGTTGCTGGCTCAGAAGTAAAGAGATTCCAGGAGCTTACCCCCTCCTCTGTGGTTTTTCTATGCAAACCCCAAACAGGCTCAGCCACATTGCCCTTCCCATGAACACTGAGAGCCCCACGTTTCCCTGTTCCTCAGCTCCCTGTGCCATGGAACACCACATCCACAGTATTTCCTTTGCTAAATCATGAGCAGAGCCAGCTCCCCATTCCTGCTGGTCCCCAAACGAGCCCCAGAGCCCAGCATGTCACAGCCCCCCACCCAGGGCACACCGAAACAAGTGTCTGCACAACGTCTCCTCCTGACAGTCCAACGTGCTGTGCAAACAGCAGTCACTTGCTCCACAGGACACCATCCATCCTGGTTCCCCCCCAACAGCCCTCAGGCTTTAGGGCACTGCTGGCTCTCTGGAACTCAGCAGAGCTGATGTAGGTGGAAACACAACAACGCAGGCAAAGCAGCCATGAGAACAGTGACAGACACTGCACGAGCCCCTCGAGCCACTCCAGGGCTGAAGTCCATCCTGGGGATGTGTCACCAAGGACTGGTGGCCCCAGCACACGGGCACAGACACACCAGCAGCAGAGGGGAAGCAGGATCTACCCTCACAGTTTGGTATTGTACACACTGGCAGAAGAGAACCCTGTTCTGAAGGTCTTGTACCATACCCAGCACTACCCAAAGCCAGTCCTGTGTCAGAAACATCTCCCCAGCCAGAGGCTCTTGGAAGGTCAGACCCCACGGGCTGCAGGTGGCAAGAGCCACCCTGGTGGGTGCTGGTGTTCCCACCTCCACCGAGGTCCCTACGGCAGAACCCGCTGTGCCTCACACCAGGGCAGCTGCACAAATCAACTGCCTGCTTGGCTGGGGACACCTCCAACTGCCACAGACACCAACCACCACCCATCACCCAAGCAGAACCTCACAGAGCTGCTCATCTCCTCACACTGCTGCACGACTGCAGCAGACAATCAGAAACCAACAGGCAACAACCTCCAGACTTACTCAGATAACTACTCAGAGAGAACTACTCCAAAACCAGAGTCCCAGCGCTGCAACACCAGCTGCAAAGCCCCCCGAGCTCCCAGCACTCCCACCCCCAGCAGACACAAGGAGGACTCAGAGCTCAAGACCCTTTTCCCTTCGTTTGGGCAGACCGGCTCACACACCGAGCGGCACACAGCACCCAGCCGCACCACAACGCCACCCTAAGCAGCAGCCCTCTGCATCAGGCTTCCCTTCCAAGTCACATCCCTCTTCTCCATCAGACTGAGCCATTAAAAACCAGCAGGACTTACAGTTTACTGTGACTTTCACTTTCTTCACGTCTGGGACTGAGACGTCGTTCTCGGCGCTGCACTCGTACTCCCCAGCCTGGTCCCTCGTGATGCCGTAGATGTCCAGGTACTGCCCACTCTCAAAGGGCTTTGCTGAAATGAAACACAGAAAGGAATCACTGGAGGCTGAGCACACAGAGCCTGAGGGCTCAGCAGCACCCCAAAAGCAGCTGGGGCAGGGGGGGTGGGTGTTGCTGCAGACAACACACACCCAAGGGGAGCCAAGCAGCCGCTGCAGCTTCTGCTCAGCGGCCCCAGCTCCATGCTGGGCTGCAACCCCCCTCCCCACACTCCTGGGGCTGGCCCAGGGTTCTCCTGACCGTGCCCCACAGCCCAGCCTCCCCCCAGCTCCCCAGGAGCAGCTTGCCAAGGCAGCTCTGTACCTGGAGGGCTTCACAGCATGTAAGGCATGGTCTGCAGGGAAAACCTGGCCTTAGGGCTCATGGTTTGCACCAAGATGGACATCTTCCCCGCTACAGCCCTCAGAAGCAAAGCCAGCAATGAGAGCAAACCAAGGAGACAGCCCACCCAGCCCATAAAAAGCAGCCCAGCCCATCACAGCTGCCCTCACTCTTCAATAACCACTCAGCCTTGTAGGCTCCACCAACCAGCTGAACATGCCCCTAAGGATGCTAAACAGCATCACCTGGGGCTCTCAGCCCCCACACCTGAGATTGAGATGTCCCGGGGCAGAGGGGTCCTGCAGGGCACCAGCATCCCAACACCTCTGATGGGCTCCCATGGGGTGAGGTGGGTGGTCATCCCCTGTCTTGCCCTGGGGGAAGAAGCTCTTTCAGGCTCACTGTGGGTATGTTGCACCCCAAGAAACTTTTCATTGTGCTAATTAAGGATCAAATACCAGTGCTCCTTTCCTGAAGGACCCAAGCCCATGGAACCAGCCCCTCAGCACAGGAACAAGGGTGTGAGTGCTGATGGAAACAGGCAGAGGCCATGGGATGGACACCAGGATGAAGATCAAGGGGAAATATGGTGTATCTGAGTCCTCAGTGCACCACAACCAGAAACATTAATTGTTTCAGAGAGCCACAACAATTACACGATTGAAAAGCTAACCAGGCCCTGCCTGACCAGAGACACAGCACACAGAGTCCCACAGCTGTCCCAGGCCCAGCACTTGGATAGCCTTTGGATGAACGCTGACTGCTCCCTGGCTCAGCATTCCTCGTTCCATGCCTCCTGAGCAGCGTGCTCCAGATGGGGGGCACATTATTTGGTTCAGATCCCTCAGGAGGCATTCAGCACAAAGATGGGCAGAAGGAGAAGTTCCATGTGGTTTTTATCTTAATATATCACAGCAGTGATGACTGTGCAGCCTGCCAACTGTAGGTGCAGGGGTTAAAAATCCCTGCTCAAAGTGTCTTCCAGGCCAGACAAGTTTTAATTGACAGTTAATAACTCTGCAACTTCTGGAGCAATCACAGAGACCCAGACTGGGGAGGGAGGAGGGAGCAGCAGCACTGCGCTCCCGCCCGTCACCGCACGGGAGTTCACTTGCTTATCTGCCTCTGGATTAATGTTCCCCAGTGCCCAGGGTTCAACACATGGGTGGCACCAGTGAGTTGGCACTCAGTAGCCAGCACAGGGTGCCGTGCCTGCCACGGGAACCAGCCCAGGGAGGCACTGGCCATGCAGAGGGGAAAGATAAGGCTGGATGAGGGGATGATGGTGAGCTGAACACTCGTAAAACACAAGGAAACCATGTATGGGAGATGAGAAATCGCAGGAGAATGATTTTTTTTCTTTCTTTCCCATGCTATTGGTATGAATAATTGCAAAATAAGAAGCCCCTTCTGCAAGCAAGGCCACTGCTGCTGTGCCCATCCCAGCCCCTGTCCTGCGCCACCTCAGCCGGGTTGGAGCAATCCCATGGGAAGTTTTCTCTCCCTTGCTTTGCAGAGAAGGATGCAGAGCCTGGGCAGAGTGGGGACCTTCCAGCAGGACTTCCACATGCCAAGAAAATGGCACAAACCACAAAACTCTCCTGTGTGTCAGGTAAGAACCAGGGTGAGGTTATGGGATTGTGATGCCCTGTGCAGCCAGGGGAGCCACGCCTGGGCAACAGCCTGAAATGCCTGTTTGCTGCTACCACCATGCCACACGATGCCTGACAAACCACCACACCTGTTACTCCTCAGGAGAGGACACAATTAAAACTCCCTCTTCTTACCACACATATGGCACCTGGCACCAGGTGCAGCACGTGCACCCACCACCATATGGAGCGGGTCTGAGGGCTTGGAGGGATGAGCTGTGCCAGGGCAGCACTTCCCTCCCCTGGAGTTACAGGGAAGTTGGGAGGAGGAAAAATCTGGTGCAAGCCCAGGATAGCTCTGGAAAACTCCTGAGGGCTTTATCTGAGCCAAGGGGGGTGGGGTTTTCATTCACCAGGACATTAAATAACTGCAGTACAGCCCCAGTTGCTGAACCACAAAACCAGTTCACAGAATCCCAGACTCCCAGACTGGTGGGGCTGGCAGGGACCTCTGGAGATGCCCCAGTCCCACCCCCCAGAGCAGGGTCCCCTCAAGCTGCACAGGACAGTGCCCAGGGTCACGGGGTTGGGATGGCTCCAGAGATGGATGGAGACTCCCCAACCTCTCTGGGCAGCCTGGCCCAGGGCTCTGCCACCCTCCCAGCACACAAGTTCCTCCTCAGGGTCAGGTGGGACTTCCTAAAGAGAAAGCTCCCTGTCCTTCAAAGCTTAGGACTAGTGTTTATGACCCAACCTCTGAGACACATCATCCTCCAGTAGAGAGTGAAGACCCTAACAGGACTGGGGAAGTGGGGAGCATGAAGCTGAGCTGATGCCAGTCCTGGTGCATCACGGACCTCTGAAGCCAGCAGCAAAGCACGCAGCCTGGAGGGATTCTACAGATTTCTCCAGTGGCTCAGGACCAAAGAGAACACATCCCTGCCCTTCCCAGGACACTGTCAGCAGATGCCACACGGAGAGGAGGGGCAGCAGGCAGCGATGGGGTGCAGCCCCCTGCTGATCTCCACACCCGTAAAAGCATCCTGATCCTGTACTGTCTCAGTCCATCACTGATCATCCCCGCCCTGGTCTGTCTCTGAAGGTTTCCTGGCTCATCTCCAAACCTTTCCAGCTCGGTTGGGAGGAACAGATGTTTGGGCTCAGCCCAGTAATGCTTCACCTGAACGAGGAGCACAGCGATCGCGCCGTAATGAAGCTGTTGCGGGCGAGATGAGTAATGATGGCATCGGGGAGGCACGTCACTGTCACTGCTGATCAGGGTAAATCATGGAATTACTTCACATGCTGCTGCTTCCACTCCTAAAGGGAACTGGCTTCACTTCTGGTCCAGCGCAGCCATAAATCCAGCCCCACTTAGGGAAGGTGGCTGCACATCGCTGCCACGCAGATCACCGGCTCGCAGGGCCAGGAGCTGCTGCTGCTGAGTGCACCACCAGCTCAGCCCCAAAGGTCACAGAGTCACAGAGCTGCAGGGGTTGGGAGAGACCCCCAGAGCCCATGGGGTCCAACCCCTGCCCAAGCAGGGTCCCTAGGACAGGGCACACAGGGCGGTGTCCAGACGGGGCTGGAATCTCTCCAGAGAAGGAGACTCCACACCCCCTGGGCAGCCTGTCCCAGGGCTCTGTCACACGTCCTCCAGGCTCTGCAGACCCAAACCTGGGAGCCAGGAAGCCAAAATCACAGATTTTAGAGCTTCCTGGGGCAAAGCAGCTTGAGTGAGAGGTCTGTCAGGATGGCAGTCCTGCCAGGCTCATGGAAGCGCCCTCACACTGGACTGTGGGTTATGGGGTTAGGGTTCAGTTGGGGGGGTTTGTTTAATTTGCAGCAATGTTTCAGTGTCCCCATTCCCTGGGCACTGGACTGAACAAACACGAGCATCCCTGTGTAGCTCCAGGCCTGGAGGTTGGTGTCCCTGCCTGTGGCAGGGGGTTGGAGCTCTGGGACCCTTGGGGTCCCTCCCAACCCAGACCAGGCTGGGATTCTATGATTCCCAGCAAGCCTGTCCCAAGCAGCAGTTTAGTTCTGGTTTCACGCTTAAACTGCTCTTAAACGCCAGAAGAAACCCCACAGTGCCTGGGATGTGTTCAGGAGACATTTCCACACTGCAAGATCCTCCCGATTACAAACCACAGCCCCAGGATCCTCACCCTGCTCTGTGGAATGTGTAGGTTCTGAGGACTCACATAATGGCTTTGCACAATGAATATTTATATAGTGGAAACATTTACATAAGACTTGGAGTTACATAAAGACTCCAGGCCAATAATTTATGTACCAAGTTAAAAAATCACCTCTAAATACATTTTACTTTTGTTCCTATTAATGGTTCACTTTATCTCCTGCTTGGGAAAAAAAGGAATCCGACCTTAGCCAAGCAAAGGCTGTGCTGATGCAAAGCAGATAATATTTGGGAATTAGTCTACATTGAATCATTTGTATGCAGAGATTTCAGCTGCTTATCTTTTAGGAGCAGCTTTGACAAACAATTCTGAAATATTCTAAATATGATTTGTTAATATAACTTAGTGCTGCACTCGGGGTGTGCTGCCTGCATGTGAGCCTCCTTAGTGCCACTGGGAATTCCAGGGGAACGCTGGTGGAGGTGGTAAAGTGCCCGTGGAGCTTGTGTGTCGATGGAGGCAGTGTGAGCAGGTGGAACTGCTGCAGAAATCTGCTGTTTCCAACTCTCTTGCATTTTGTTTTCTAATAAATCCCAGTTTGCCAAACTGGTATTTAACTGGGTTTGAGTGCCACTGGTAACAATCTGCACACCAGCACAGGCACCTGGGCTCCAAACTGGTAGGGTGCTACTGGAATGGAGGAATTCTTCTTGACTTGGCCAGGATGTATGCTGCAGGTTCGGTTTGTTTCCATCACATTTTACAAGATCTCTGGGCAAAATGTTACTTGGATCCTGTGTTCTCCCAGTGGGGACAGAGCTCTGTCCATTGGTCAGCCAGGGGACACCAAGGGACGTCCCTGCTGCCCAGGGAGGGGGTGTCTGCCCCACCCCTGGGGGTGTCCCAGGTGGGTTGGACGGGGCCTTGAGCAGCCTGGGCTGGGGAGAGGTGTCCCTGCTGGGGCAGGGGTGGGACTGGATGGGCTCTGAGGTCCCTTCCAGCCCTGACCAGGCTGGGGTTCTGTGGTTCTGTGATACTACAGCAGCTGCATTGGTGCTCACTCCTCAGCTCAAGCAGGTTTGTCCCGATGCAAGCCCTGCAAGGTAGCATTTGCAATGAGTTTGCCAGTCCTCAGCACTGAGGCATGTCAGAGCATCTCTGCCCGGACCTGTCCTGCCCCACCTGTGGCTTGGCCATGCTGGGTTCAGCTGGGGCAGCATCTCCCCCAACTGACAGGCACCCCTGGCTGTGCTGTTCTGGCTCTGAATGCCCACCTATGGCCATTGCTGCTGAACGTGAGCAGCAGTGAGCAGTTACTCTGTGAGTAACAGGGCTTTTACGGCTGTCACACAAGGATGTGGTGCAGAGAAGCACAGGCTGGGGCGGGAGCAGGGCCACGGGACGTGGGGCGGAGGAGGGCAGGCATGGGGGGTGCAGGTAGAGACAGGCAGGGGCTGCCACAGGACACCCCATGGCTGGACCCACCTCACCCACTGTCAGGTTTGGAGCTGGACACCGTGAGGTTGGGTGGTACCAGGCAACAAAGGAACATCAGGCAGATGTAGAAGCATCTCAGGTTTCCTCTGCAAGCAGCATGCAGAGGATGTAATTCCTCCCCAGGCAGAGAGCACTAATTCTCCCTTCCTGCTTGTTTTGCTCTCCAGGAGAACAGGAGCAGCTCCTTTCTGCAGACAGCCCAGTGCTTTCAGCCGTCACTCTGGAGCAGCACCACTGTTTCCAATAAAACTGTATTTGACATTTAGTTAAAATCCTTTTTTTTTGCTGCAATTGAATTTTCCCCCAGTCCCTCGGGGGGCACTGCAGGCAGAAGCCACTGTCACTGGCTTAAAGGTCACAAGTTAGTGCTGGGTTTTTGCAGACCTGGCTTAGCAAAGCCAAGCACTGCTCGGGGCCACGAGGCACGGCGGTGGCTGTGACACCCCACGAGTCTGCTCTGCCCTGCAGTGACATGGGATGCAGAGCAGTGGAAGGACCTTCCAAAATGGGAAGAGCTTCACTGCCAAACCAGTGCTCACTGGTGGGGCACCATCAAAGGACCAGTCCAAGCCCAGGTGGCTCCACACCAAGTCAACCAGTGGAGAGATGCTCCCAGTGTTTCCCTCTAAATGTTATGAGGATTTGGCAGGATAAATGGGAGCATTAAGCAGAAACTCTGCTCTAAGATGCCGTTTTGTTGGCAATTTTTGATGCATATAATTTAATCTGTTCAATAAAACCATTTTGATAAGCCATGCTGCATCAGGGCATAGTGATTCAATGGCAGTTATGTTCATGTTCATGTTTTTAACTCCCCTCCCCTCCCCAGTTCTAGACAGCCCTGTGTGTTCCTGGCTACTTCCTTGTTCAGATTTTAGCTGGAATTGTTCAATAAACATCTGCAGCCTGTTCAAAATAGAGATATAATTGTATTTAGGGCTGAAAAACTGAATTCTCTTTAGGGTGCCCTTACTTCTACATCCCTGTGTCAGGGCAGCAGTTTGGATTTCGCTCATCCCAGCTGGCATGTGCAGGACTTCTCCCCTCTGCCAGCCCAGCACGGCACACGCGTGGCAGGGCAGGGGAAGGGATGCTCTCGCGCTGCTGGGACCCAAAAACGCAGGACCAGTCAGCAGCAAAACGCTGCTGGGAGCTCTGGGAGACAGGTACTGGGGCTTACCGGACGGAGAGATGTGCCTCCAGGAAATGGAAGGCTCTGGCTTGCCCGTGGCCAGGCACACCAGGGTGACGTTGCTGCCTTCGTTCACAACCAGGTCACTGGAGATGCGAAATATCTTCGGAGAGACTGGAAGGAGAGAAGGAGAGAGCTGTGAGGGGAACAGGGCAGAACTGGGACCCCCACGTTGCCATTACCGGTGGAAACACGTGAGGTGGAGACACTGAACTATTTCCAGGGGGAAATGAGGGGCCCCTTTCAGTGCCTGTGGGGACAGGACAAGGGGCGATGGGCTCAAGCTGGAGCACAGGGAGTTCCCCCCAATGTGGGGAAGAACTTCTTCCCAGTGAGGGTGAGGGAGCCCTGGGACAGGCTGCCCAGGGGGTGTGGAGTCTCCTTCTCTGGAGAGATTCCAGCCCTGACCTGTCCTAGGGACCCTGCTTGGGCAGGGGGTGGGACCCCATGGGCTCTGGGGGTCCCTTCCAGCCCCTGTGAGTCTATGAATCCCCTCCTTGGGGTGCGGCCCCAGCAGCTCCCCCTGAGCCGGGCCAGGGATCGCACACCCGGTGACGGGCGCCGCAGTCTCCTCCGCGTTGTGCCGAGTTCTCCGGCAGCGCTGCTGACGGCTGCTCCCGTGTGAGGGGAGGTTCAGCCAGCTCCTGACAGTTTGTAAAGAGGATGACATTCAATTTTCCTTGTACTTTTAAAAAGAATGGTGCCTGTGACATCCTCCCCGTGTGTACTGGGGTCGGATCCGGTCACGGAGAACACTGAAACACAGTTATTTCTCTTGCTTTGTGCTGCTCTTAGGCTGAAGGCAGCACCATGGCTAAGAAAAGAAAAGATAAGGTGTCTTTTTGCTTTCATTTTCATCAGCAGAATTCCTCCCTACACCCCACTTCCACACTGTCTGTGCAGCTGGGCAGAGGAGAACAGAGCTGCACCTGGATGGAAAACAATGGCAAGTGTTAAAGGGAATTAATGCCTAATGTCTGCACAATTCCTTATGGGAATGCTTGGCTTCTGGTCATGTTACCCAGGGAGGAAAGGATTCCAGAGGGGATTTCTGTCTAAGGAAACACATCTCGTTACAGGGCTCATCTGATACAGGGGCCTGAGGGGTGTGGGAGGAAGGCTCAGCCCCACCATGGCTCTGAGCAGCGCTGCTCTCTGTGAGGTACAGTGAGTTCTGGACAAACATTGCTCCTTCCCTGACCAGAGCCTGACCAGTCACAGACACGAGCTGGAGTCAGACTGACGTGGAAACCCCCAAGTTCTCAGTGCTGGCTCATGGCAGAGACACTGGCAGGTCTAGAAAGCCGGGGAGGGACTTTTTAGCAGAGCCTGGAGTGACAGGAGCAGGGGGAATGGGTTTAAATGGGAAGGGGGGAGATTTAGAATGGATATTGGGAAGAAACTCTTCCCTCTGAGGGTGGTGATGCCCCAGCACAGGGTGCCTAGGGAGGGGGTGGCTGCCCCATCCCTGGGGGTGTCCCAGGCTGGGTTGGACAGGGTCTTGAGCAGCCTGGGCTGGGGAGAGGTGTCCCTGCTGGGGCAGGGCTGGGACTGGATGGGCTCTGAGGCCCCTTCCAGCCCTGACCAGGCTGGGGTTCTGGGATTCTACATACAGTATTTTTATTTAGCAGAGCAACATTGTCTGGAGGGAAAGCAAAGGTCTGGGGACAGCTGAGCTGTTCCAGGTCCCCAGAGCAGTGGCACTCAGCACCAGCCCCCTCTGAGGGTCTCGTGGGCTTGTACCTGAACAGGTATTTCTGAATTTGGATGGTCTCACAAAGGGGACAGCCTGCTCTGCCCTGCCTCATCCCACGACCTGTGGGGCTCTTCTAGGCACTCAAACACACCGAGCAGTTCTTTCCACTCCAAGAGATGATTTATTAATCAGATTTCTCTGCAGAAACCTGCCATGAACCTGTGAGTCGAGCTCCTTCTGCACAAGTCCAGAGGGGAACATGAACAGCCTCGTCCTACATGCCCCCAGCATCAGCTGTGCCATGCCAGGACCCTGCCTTGGGGTCCCCCAGCCCGTCCCTGCCCACACTAAATGTACAGCACAGACAGACCATCAAAAGGAATTCTTACTCCTCTGTGTGGAATAAGAATCATTCCTTTCTGTGTGGAAACAGAATTCTTATTCCTTTCTGTGTGGAAACCAAGCTGACCTCTAAAGGCAGCTGGTGAGGGGTCGCCCAGCCCGAGCTCCACACCCCCATCAGAGCAGGAGATCCTCAGCACCCCGGTGTACACAGTGGCTTCAACCACCCTACAATATTTGTAAAATATCTTCCTAAACCTGAGCTCCTTATTTCTTTATCCTTCACAAACCAACAGGCTCCCAGAAAGGCAGGGGGAGGAATCAAATAACTCAGAGCAGCTCTGCTCACGAGTAAATCCATCCCATCGACTGATGCTGTGTCTACCTGGAACTGTGGAAACATCTTCCAGATTAAGTAAATGTTACAGCACAAGATTTCCAGCAGCATTAAACTTCTTATCCGAGGTTCTGCACCTTTGAAGGTAGAGAAAGAGAGAGATTTGCTCCTGTTCTGGCATTACTGAAGCAGTGCCACAGAGGGATTTTCCACCCCTGACACCTAATGCTATTTATCCAGGGGATGTTTGTTTGCCTGAAGCTGGTTGCTGAGCACACAGGAGGTGGCTGGAGTGTGTTGGATCAGGCTGCCCGGAGAGGTGGTGGGGTCACCATCCCTGGAGGGGTTCAAATCCAGTGTAGCCACTCCAGCACGGCGCCTGAGCGGAACAGAACTCAGGATTTCCAGACTTTACGTGGCCAGGGGTGGCAGAGGGTAATTTAGGCTGAACCCAGGTAGCCACAGGCTCCAGAACATTTCCCAGTAGCCTGGCTGGTGCCTGTGTTTCAGAAGGCTTCTGGTGCTCTCCAGGCAGTCCTGGGGGATGCTCACACTGCCATGTCCAGCAAGCACTTTCAGCAATTAAATACCCCCTCGCTGCCTGGAGAGAGCATCTGAGCTCCAGACTGCATCCCCTCAGTTCAGCGTTCAGAAAGCAGAGCTCATTATGGGTTTGTCTGCCAGAATGAGCACCTCTCCTGCTATCAAGTGCCTTTCCTATGACTAAGGACCCGTACAAGGTGGTAAATCACCTCTTCACCTTCCTCTGCAGATGATTTGAGCGCCGTAAGCCCAATGTTCATAAGGCTTCCTAGACAGTGTTTGCTGCTCTCTTTTGAGGAACACCTGAATCACCCTGAGATGTCAGCAGGAGGTACAACAGCCTCCCAGGGGTCTTGCCAGCGCCGCGTGGAGAGGCAGACCCTGCTTTACCCAGCTTTATTTGCTCTGTCCCCACACAGTTCCCATCACCCAGCCGATTGCTCCTGGGATCCCTTCAGCTCCTGGGATCCCTTCAGCTCCTGGCATCCCTTCAGCTCCTGGCATCCCTTCAGCTCCTGCCGTGGGCAGCTGTGGAGGGATGGGGATGGTGTGCTGCCTGGTTGGAAGTACCACTCACCCGTGTGGCCAGAACAAGGTAAACATGGGGGTGCTGCTTCACACCCACCTGCGATTCCCTCTGGAGCAGCACTAGGGGAACCTCCTCTTCATTCCCTCTCCAAACCCACATCTGTTGTCAGTACAAATGGGTGCTCTGCAGGAGGGACCTGCTGCCTCATCCAGCAGCACCTCCAGTCTGTGTTCAGAGTTTCCCATCCATCCCCCACCAGTGGCTCACCAAACCTGCCTCTCCCCTGCCTTCTGAGAGACTGCTTTGGCCAGAGTCCCTGTCCCTGGCTGACTGATGCTGAGAGGCCCTGGGTCTCTGTCTCCTGCTTCCCCCCACGGCCTGGAATTACACATGCCCCTGTTCTCAGAGGTAGTTCAGTGCTGGGTCTCACTTCACAGCTTCAAGGACGGAATTACACTCCCACTTACACTCACACACAGAGAAATGATGCAGCACAGTAAAGCCCACAGCACAGTGGGGTGACTGAGGGCAGAGCTGCCTTTCCAGCTGCTGCTGCTTCTGGAATGTGGGGAAGGATGTTTTACATCCCTCCTGATTTAGAATTACCAGGTAGAAATCTGTGCCCTTGGCATAAGCAAACCCATCTTGTGACCCGACATGTGCTGCCATCAAAGCCTGAGTAGCAGGGAGACTGCAGCACGTCTGGCTGGACACAGAGGTAAAGGCAATCGAGTCCTGAGGGACATTTTTGTAAGGCAGTTACCACATCACACGGCACCCACTCCCCTTGCAGAGCACACTGGGACCAGCCCTGTCTCACACACAGAACACAGCCAGTCCCAGCAGAACAAATGGGAACTGTGGGAGGAACTGGAGTACAGCACAGAAGTGCTGCAGCTGGACTTGGGCAAGAGAGGTTTTTGCACCAGAATCTAAGGATTCCTCACCGTCCTCACCCCTCACGCTGCCTTAGCTGAACCTCCACTCCCTTTCCAACAGAGAGTGACCCAGCCTGTGTTCCAGGGTCCCTGACACCCAGCTGGAACACCGGGCTGCACCCCCCACCCCCCTGCCCACAATGAGAACTTGATTTTCTGTCCGACCATCATTTCACACTTCGGCAATAAACTGTGTGAGGGGGGAGAAGATGCTGCTTCCAGCAGCTCCACTGACTGCTTCTTTCAGACCAGGAAGAATTTGCCCACTGGCTGCCCTGTGCAAGCAGCTCTGTGTCTCCATGAGCTGGCAGCGTGCAGGGAGCCTGCAGAGCATCCGTCGCTCCCCACACTCCAGAGCCCCCCTGCAAAGCACACGGCAGCTCCGCGGTGCCCGAGCACAAAAGATGCTGTTTAGGGTCTGAGCTGCAGAAGGATTATTCACCTTCCATCAAAGGAGAACTGCTAAAAGCCACCAAGCCTCAGGAGCAAACCCCTTTTCCCTGAGGAGCCCACAAAGCCCCTTTGGGCATCGGGGGTTCAGCAGGGCACTGGCCTCACCGGGAGCAGCCGCCCACCCTGGGTACCTGCTCTGGGTACCTGGTGCCCCCCTCCCCGTGCAGGCAGCAGCCTCCCATGGGGTCTGCAGGGGCGGGGGGCAATGTGGTGCCCTCCCAGCACAGCCCTGGGAGGCTTCCTTGATTTCATGGCCTTGCTGGTATTGCTGCTGTGGCACTCAGCACAGGCAGGACAGGACCGTGTCTGGCATTCCCATGCAGGGAGCAGGAGTCTGCTCCTTCCAACAACACTCCCAACACCCTCCTTCAAACACATTTCCTGTGAGCTGGATGTTATCAGCCAAGGGACAAAGCCACACCGTCAGTTCTCCTCTGCAGCTCTGGAGCTGCCGGCCAGCAGTGCTTCATGCCCCCACCATCACACCCAGACTACGCCAGGGCTGACGCAGTTCTCAACGCACGCTGCTTGGTCACGGTGTCTGTGTCACATACCAGACAAGGGTTATGGGCAGGGAGTGAGGGACTCTGTGGTGTGATGGTTCCTCCCTAGTGCCGTGCTCCACAACCATCCCGACAGCAGGCAGGGAGCTCTGTGGAAGCCCCACCGTACTGCCACGAGCTCCCTGGGGACAAACCCTCCCCAGGCACAAACCCTCCCCAGGCTGTGCCAAAGGGATGCAGATGAAGCCTGTGTGGTTCTGTTTCCTTTGGAGGACTCTCACCAGGGGCTCTGCAGTGTTTCTAAGGGAGGATTTGGACCGTGACACGGTAGAAGATGGAGAATTTTCCAGACTTACACAGTGCAGATTAAGTGATTTTCTCTTAAGTATGTGCTTTGTTCATTTGCTAATTGACTGGGCTCTTCCTTAATCTAGGTTTTATAGCAGGGAAATTAAATAAAATCCAGTAGAAGATGCCTGTAAGTCTTATTACAGTGGCACTGAGCAGGTTGCATCATTTCTGTGTTTCCAAAACAGGATCAGGTACAGGCTGTGTCCCCACCATACACTCCCTGCGGCCACACACAGGTAATGCCACAGTCCTGCCCGAAAGGTGGCCCTGGAAAAGCATGGAAATGACCTGGTGCTCCTGAAAAACTGTACATGTAATGGCTATCAGTGACTTCCCAGGAAGATCTTCTCTCCCATGACAGAAATCAGCCTCTACAGCACACGTTTCTGGAACATCCCAGTTGGAGACAAGTAACGAACTCGAGCACATTAATTAGGATGCTGCCAATTTTTCTGCTGTTTCCCGGCTGTTAGGGATCATCACATCCAGATCCTTGAAATAGGTGGAATTTACTAATTATGGCTAGAATATACACACACCATCACAGTGGAAAGTCAATGTCTGATAAGATTCCAAGTGTTCATTTTGTGCACACACATCTTGTGATGCTGCAAAGACACCGACCTACGGGCACGTTTCGGCTGCAGCATCTGCTGTGCTGGGCTTCAAGGGCAGATTAAGCCCATGGCTGTGCTCCTCTGCCTCCCACCTCCCACTCAGCAGCTGGGAAGGGCAGAAAACAATCCAAACACAGCAGCAAATAAACCTTTACCCAGTGTGTGGATTAGAGAAACGAGTAAGCAACAAGAGTAACGAGCACGGGTGAGAGCAGAATGAAGCTCCCAAGGGAATTTGGAAGCACTTTTCCCTCAAAACACATTTAAATGAATACTTTCTCATTTAGAATTGTAGAAGGGACATTCGTGACCTGAGCTGTCAGCTGTGGATGCTGCAAAAAGTGAGGTGAAACACTGATCCCTCTCTGCAGACAGAATAACTTATTGCTCTGCTTTCCTAATATGCATATTGATCTCATTAGCTCCTATAGTATCTAGAAATCACTAACATGACATAAGAAATAGATTATTATTCTTCTCTTAATGGCTTGGACATAATAATTAGTTTTTATGACAAATGCATAGAAAAATTAAGATGTGCTTATGAGGGTTATTAAAAGCAGTGATGAACTCCATTTGCCACTAATTGAGAATCTATACGACTCCTCAGTCTGCAGTCATCAGAACCCCAGCAGCTGGGAAATATTCCACTCCACAAATGAGTCTGTTTGCAGCGTTTTCATAAATTTTCAGCATATGCACTTGCACCAAGATTCCCTGCAAGGAAACCCTGCTTTCCTGTTCTTTCCTCCTTTTGCTCTTCCTATGTCAGTCAGAAGGATGAGGCAACTTGAGTGAGGAACCAGACACAACCCAGCGCTCAAGGTGGGAGAGGAAAGAGGCAAAACAAATGGGAAGAAAAGGGTGGTTAATCAAAGGGAAGATTTTGGGTGAAAAAAGAGGAGAAATCCCAGGTTGCAATGTGGTTCTTGGGAGTGGTGCTATGTTTGACCATCTGTGAGTGAAAGGGGGGAGTGTGAACAGCTAGTGGGGGCTCCGTCGGGCCACCCGACCATCTGCAGAGCTCATCAATACCCATCTCCCAGCAACAAAGAAGGAATAATACTGCCAAGCGCCAGGACTGTGAGCACCACGAGGTGTATTAATTAGCAGAAACAGATGTAACTTATTTCCAGGAGATTACGCTGGCTGGTGGCCACGCAGCAGCTCCAGCGCAGCCGCTAATGAGCCCGGGAGGTGCCTGTCTGCAGGAGCTGGTGAGGCTCCACAGCTCCTCTTGACCCCAGCCCAGCTGTGAACCTGAGGCTGCTTCTGCGTGGTTTGGGAGAGGACACCCCCCAGCCAGCAGCTTCCACACAACAGGAAGACGCCAAATATTCGTGACCCCCAACTGAGAATGGGAGGATGGTGGAGAATCCCCCCGAGGCTGGACCTGCTGTCAGTCAGGGGGGAGTCACCGTGTGCCACCCTGCCCAATCCACACGTTACTGTACAGCAGTGTGCTTCAATGCTCCAAGAGAAACAAAAGCACTGCACTGTTTCCAAACACCCAGAGTTTTGCCTTATTTACATCCACATAAACCCTCTGAGCTCTGCCAAACAGAATCACAGAATCATCAGGTTGGAAAAGCCCTTTAAGCCCATCGAGCCCAACCACCCCTGTCCTGTGCTGACCCAGCTCCCTGAGCACCTGATCTCCCCTCTGTTAAACACCCCCAGGGCTGGGGACTCAGCCCCTCCCTGGGCAGCCTGTGCCACAGCCCCACAACTCTGCCAGGGAAGAACTTTGCCCTCCCAGCTGAGCTGACCCTGCCCTGGGGCAGCTTGAGCCCATTGCCCCTTGTCCCACCTCCTGTCCCCTGGCTGCAGAGACCATCGCCCACCTCTCTGCACCCTCCTGGCAGGGCAGGGGAGGTGGGGAGAAGGGCTCCCCTCAGCCTCCTCTTCTCCAGGCTCAACACCCCCAGCTCCCTCAGCTGCTCCTCAGAGGATTTGCCCTCCAGCCCCTTCCCCAGCCTGGTTGCCCTTCTCTGCACTCGCTCCAGGACCTCCATGTCCTTCTGATGGTGAGGAGCCCAGAGCTGGACCCAGCACTTGAGGTGCAGCCTCACCAAAACACCACTTTCACCCTCAGACCTACCAGCAAGGCTGAGCTCCCTGCCCATCTCCCATCACCACATCTAAACCACTTTATTTTAAAATCAGAACCGACCGTGAACATCACGAACAAGATTTTCCCCGACAAAATCACTGTTCTAGTTGAACATGCTGCACCCTGGTATCTCCCATAAAAAAGATTATTGTGCTTTTCAGAGCTGTAAAATCAGCTGTCAACATGAAAAAATAGTTTAAAAAAAGCCTGCTCAACTTTGATACACTTTTTTTTTTACTTTCAGAGTGCATTAAAGTTGCCACACAGAAATGTTACTGTTACTGGTATTATCATTATCATTATAGCCTCCCCTGCTCAGCCCTGGGGAGACACATCTGGGCCCAGGGCTGATCCCCCTGGAAAAGAGAAGCACAGAGTGCAGGGAGCCCAGGCAAGGGCCCTGAAGGTGATGAAGGTCCTGAGCATCCTCCTACGAGGAGAGGCTGGGGGAGCTGGGGCTGAGTGGCCCAGGGCGGGAGAGAGCTCGATGGGACTTAATTCCTGCCAGTAACAGGAGTTGTACCAAGGTCCAGCTCATCACAAGCAAAAACTTAGGTCTGTAAGCAGCTTGGAGACTTCAATACGAAGTTTATAGTGCTGCATTTCTATTGGTTTGGGTTTTGGAGAGGAAACCCCTCATGGCTGGAGGCCCAGCCCAAATCAGGCTTTTCTTTGGGAAGGAAACTCCCTGGAAACCAGGACGAGTGGAAACCTCAAGTCAGAGGAGAAGTTTGGAGCTTTCAGGCTGTATTTGTCTGTGGAACCAGTTAACTGCCAACGTGCCCAGCAACAGGTTATCAGCCCTGACCAGCGATGCTACAAGGGCACTGCTGCTCCCAGCTCAGGGTGTCTCCCTCCACAGGGCTGCAAGGACTGTCACTGGAAGGAGCAGAGCTGGCATCCCCAGGGCGCTGAGGACACAGACACGCAGCCTGACTGCTTATGAAGGCACAGAAGCGCAGGGAAGCAGCTAGAAGAGTCCCACCACTCTCTGTCCAGCCGAGGCCCCATCACCGTGGTCCAATATTGCACAGACACAACCCAACATTCAACAACATGAACGACAGGGGCTCAGTACTGAGTGACCCCTGAAGCACCCCCAGAGTATGATTTTCAGAGCAGAGTTAACACAGTCTTCAAACCAACAGGGCAAGCACCACGAAGCAGCAGACACCCCCGCTGGCGTGGCACAGCTCCCCATCTCCATGGCAATCAGTCACCAACTGGGAAAAACCAAGAGCATTTTTTTTCTCCTTTTCCTGCATTTCCATGATTAGCCCCATAGCAGAGGTTTGATTGAGGAGCGTGGCCTGAAGCTCCCCACGCCGGGGAAGCGCCGGCACACGGGTTCTCACACACTACAGCATGGGTGGGCTGGGAGGAAGAATGGCTACAGCCAGATGCATCACTTATTCCCAGTTGGTGTCAAGGCTGAAGTGTGAGGGAAAACCTCACAAAAGTAGCACTTTGGTACATTTTTGATTAATCTCTTTTCCCCTCACCTATCATTAGCAGTATAACCATAATTTGTAAAACCCACTGTGGTACCCTGTACATTCTAACTAGAAATGGCTTATCATGCATTATCTGCTATCAGCAATCGATTTGTTTTAGACTGACTTCAACATCAGCCTGAAACTATGGCAAACAAGCCCCACACTGCCCCAGGAACATGCTAATGCAGCCCTGGAAGGAAGAATCCAATGACAAATGTGTGAGCGAGCATCCTACCCGTGCTATCTACTGTGTACCCACCCCTGGTACCCTGGGGTGGCGGGGGCAGGAAGGCTTCCTGGAGTGGATGCTGGCTGGTTAAAGGCTGACACAACTGGATGAGCATCTACAAGTTCTTCCTAAGCAGAAATGTTGGCCTTCACCTGCCCTGCTCTGGCAGTGTCCCTTCTCACAGGTAACGAGCTGTTTTAATCTCAGTAGAAGTTGAGAAGAGACCTGGAAAGATGTCAGCAGTGGTGGAGGTGTCACCTGCATGGGTGCCACCCCTCCTCCTGCCTCCCAACACAGTGCTCCTGGAACAGGCAGGTTGGCCCAAGCCCCTGGAGCCATCCCCAGAGCTCTCTGGGCAGCCCACGCCTGCTCTGCCAGGCAGGATGTGCCCCCACAGAAGCCTGAGGGGCAGAATTTATGATGCTGCAAGTTCTCTGAAAGATGAACATGACAGCTTTCTTTTTTGCCAAGCAAATCGAAGGATCTTCATCTCCTACCCACAGTTACTTTGTCATGCAACCGTTTCCCCATCGATGGGCAGGCAGACTCTCTGCAGATAATCATTCCTCAATTTCTGATGCCATAGATTTTCCCTATTTTCTGTGACTCAGATTGTTCACTTGGTAAATGCAGAGAGAAGGCAAAGGACGAGCACTTGTTCTCTCTGCAGCCCTTTCATCACTCTCCTACATTTTTTCATTACTGTACTCAATTTATCACTGAGAAAATACTGAGATAGAAAAGCTCTATTCTCTGCCTGGAGATGGATTTGTTATCAGCAGTTTGATGCTTTGTAAAGCAGGAGAAATGTAGAAAATAAAATTGCCATTTCTGCTAATTGATTTGCAAAATTCCAGTTTGAAATCAGAAAAAACCTTTTCTCAACTGAAAATCTAGCAGTGTTTTATTTTGCTGTCAAAGCTTTCCATCACTCTCCCTGGAGCAGAAAGCCATCCCCAGGCACGATGCTTTGCTGGATCACTGGGTCCCACAGGGGCACATCCCTCCTTTGACTGGGTGAGCCAGCCCATCCTCACCTCTCTGGCCAAACCCACACTGCCTGGGGATCCCGAAGCGCTGGGCTGGGGGTGTAACAGGCACCCAGTGGCACAGCCTGTGCAAGGGATGCTGATTTTGGCTGAATGTTTTCCTGTAGCATCAGCACATTTGGGTCTTTCACTGCCATTTCAGCTGCACTTAGCCAGCTCAAAGTAATTAGGTACTTTTTTTGTTGAGGGTCTAATTATTCCTCTTAACTTTTTAAGCTCAACTGAAATTGGTTGAAATGAAAAGCAAATCACTCGATTTACAAAAAAGCCCTTAGTGAGTCCTGCTCCCAACAGCTCTGTAATGGGACGATGGGATGTTACATCTTCCTGGTGTGAAAAGCTGAACTAAAAGGAAACGAGGAAAACATGTTTCTGCAAAGCATCCAGTGTCCCACGAAGGGGCCACACGTGGCTCATGCAGCTGGGATGCTCCCAGCCTCGGAGGGAATCCCTCATCCCAGATACAGACTGTCAGAGCACGGGCAGGAATGAATTCTGTTCTTTCCACACTCTCTGTGGGGATGGGGGTGAGATTTGTGGGTTTGGGATTACACCTTTAGGGTTTTGGGTTTTTTTTTAAAGAGGAGGGGAACTGTCAGGGTGGAACATCCCTGGGGCATACAGGAGATGCAGAGTGGGACTCCCACCTTCTCCTTCCCACACTGTTTTTCCCACTTCCTCAGAGAGCTTTCAGACACATCACCAACTCCTTTTGGTAAGCAACACTCTTCAATCACAGCACTGCTAAGGGTTTAATCATGGAAATGCAAAGAAAGGATAAAACAGCAGCAATAACCTAGGGGCTAAAACTAAAGGTTTCCCTGTTGGGGACTGATTGCTGTCTAAGGAGAAGGTCTGAGCCACAGACAATATCCTATTTCAGTTGCATTGTTTAGGCTAATTTAGCCCTCACTGATATGTGAGTGCTCTGGAAAATCAGGGACTCTTCCTGTGTATCCGACAGACCACTGAACCTGTGATTTATTTAATTATTTCCTAGGCAAATTCTGTCAAATTTACTTTTCATTCTGCTTCCCAGAGGGACTCTTCCCTCCTTCAGATCCTCCCGCTCCGTCCGGCTCCGGGAACTCGTGTCCTGCCTGTGCAGGAGCTGAAGGTTGTCTGAGGGGGTTCTGGGGAGCATTAACTCAGATCATCAATGGAAAAGTCGGTATTGTTTGATTAACAGTGATATTGTTTGACTAATGAAGTTATTCCAATTGATCAGAAATGTAAATAAGGATGATGCACAAAGGGTATTCTCAGAAGGTCTGTTCCAGTTCAGCGAATCCAAACATCTGGAATATCCACATCTGGAATAGGGTGGGATTTTACTGGCACACTGTCACACTACATAGGTGCCCCAAAATAGAAGACTGATTAAAAATACCAAAATTACCAGAGGCCAAGATAATATGACATTCAATATGGTTAAAAACTGACTCCCCTGAATGGATTTCACAGGCCAGCACGTCAGGGGCTGCTCACTAAGGGAAGGTGAGAAGGAAACTGTTTACCTAGGGAAAGAAAGGGACAAGTGGGTGGAATTTAACACTCCTCAGATAAATCACCCCTGAGTTCATTTGCATAAAGCAGAACGACTGAAAAACCCCCCTGTCCACAGGCAACTTGTGGAGAGCTCTCTGTGTGACTACGCGAACCGGGACTGGAAGAGGGACAACCACCAGACCCACATCTCCACCCTTCCCGCCCGGGAAGTGCCGCTGAACGCCCGGGGCCTTCCTGGGCCTCCCAAAGAAGGCGGCTCGGTGGGGTCAGGCCTCATGCGGGGCCTCTTAGTGCCAGCTCACACCATGGCATGGGTCACGGGTCAGGCTGCTGCCTCGGGCCCTGCCCGCGCTGGAAGCGCCAGGGGTGAGGCCTTCCTGCCTCTGCCTGTTATGGAAACACCCACAGGCCTCTGTTCTTCCTCCATCAGCCACAGCTACACTGTCCTCCTCTCTCCAGAAGGTGTCAATGCGTTGCTACTTATTGCACGAGGACAGGCACACACCATTCCTGGCTGGAGAGAGGTGGGAGAGAGGTGGGAGTAGAGGGGTGGGCGATGGACAGGAGCTGGGACAAGGGGCAATGGGCTCAAGCTGCCCCAGGGCAGGGTCAGCTCAGCTGGGAGGGCAAAGTTCTTCCCTGGCAGAGTTGTGGGGCTGTGGCACAGGCTGCCCAGGGAGGGGCTGAGTCCCCAGCCCTGGGGGTGTTTAACAGAGGGGAGATGAGGTGCTCAGGGAGCTGGGGCAGCACAGGACAGGGGTGGTTGGACTCCATGGGCTCAAAGGGCTTTTCTAACCTGGGGATCCTG
Organism: Gallinula chloropus; assembly: GCF_964237585.1. Lineage (NCBI taxonomy): Eukaryota > Metazoa > Chordata > Aves > Gruiformes > Rallidae > Gallinula > Gallinula chloropus. The sequence continues at coordinate 648,022 of NC_140091.1, read as the reverse complement.
TGATTCTGTTTGGCAGAGCTCAGAGGGTTTATGTGGATGTAAATAAGGCAAAACTCTGGGTGTTTGGAAACAGTGCAGTGCTTCTGTTTCTCTTGGAGCATTCAAGCACACTGCTGTACAGTAACGTGTGGAATGGGCAGGGTGGCACACGGTGACTCCCCCCTGACTGACAGCAGGTCCAGCCTCGGGGGGATTCTCCACCATCCTCCCATTCTCAGTTGGGGGTCACGAATATTTGGCATCTTCCTGTTGTGTGGAAGCTGCTGGCTGGGGGGTGTCCTCTCCCAAACCATGCAGGAGCAGCCTCAAGAAGCAACATACTGTGAGGTTCAACCTCAAACCAGAGAGACGACTGCGACTTGGTCCAGCCAGAGAAGGACCAGGATGTTACAGCTCAGAGCGGGGAAAGGTGGGAATCTGGTATGCACAGGCTGCAAAGACCATCAGAGATGGAAAATCTTCTTTTGAAGATTTGGGCACAGAGGTTTTTGCTGAAATGTTTTATGTGGCAGTCTAAGTATGAAGGAAACCAGGCTGGATTAGGGAACCATGCTGGATTGGGAAACCAGGCTAGATTGGGAAACCAGGCTGGATTGGGAAACCAGGCTGGATTAGGGAACCATGCTGGATTAGGGAACCATGCTGGATTGGGAAACCAGGCTGGATTGGGAAACCAGGCTGGATTAGGGAACCATGCTGGATTAGGAAACCGTGCTGGGTTAGGAAATGGGAGTTAAACCACCCGTTTTGCCTCAGAAGCAAATGGAATACTTGAGGTTCCTAGCAGATCACCACCACTGCACTTGTGGCCACTCCTGGTGCCACACGAGCTATGCAGAAGATCTGCAGTGACTCTGGACCCTTCCTTGCTGCTCCATTTCTCCTTCTGGAGAATTTCACCGGTTCAACTTTTCCCCAGTGAGGTGGGATGACAGATTTACATTGTATTCCCAATATAGCTATTAAAATAATTTCCCTTGACAGTTCTCTGACTGCATCACTCCCCCTTCTCTGACTCTCAGCCATATGTCTCTGCTTACTTTGCATTTTAAGTATCTTGTGTTTATCTGAGCAGCAATTCCTTGTCCTTTACTCCTCGGTACGTGTCCACTCTCACCCGTGACGACGTGACCGTGCAGTCTGATTGCATCCACAGCTACCCTCTCAGACAGCATCATCTTCCCCTTCCCTTCATCCTCGTGTCCCCCTACACCACGCAGCCCCCAGGAAAGGACCACACAACCCCTGGGACCACTCGTACCCACTGCTGATGTGATTTGCACACCAAAGCAGCCAAATCCTGCTGCCTGCAGAGCACCCAGGGATAACAAACACCAGCACCCACCATCCCGTCCCACCAAAGTAAGGCCTTTTGGGGTGACCTGAGAAGTGGTGCAGGCCAGCAGTGCTTAGGGAAAACTTGTGTACCTTGGCAAAAGCAGCTTAAAAATAGGGCTGAACAGAACAGACTCAATCAACAACTTAACTTTGCTCTGAGAGAAGACCGAGAGTATGAGAGACATCTCTGGCATGTGTCAGTCTCCCCCTGGCTTGGTGGCTTATGGCAGGGATCTCCCCAGGAGACTTGTTCAGGCTCTTGTCTGCCCACAGAATGGGAAACTTCCCCCTCTGGCCCTCCTTGCTGGGAGGTTTTCCTGAACGCTTCTCCTGCCCATTGCATCCTCTTTGCTGTGTGAGGACCCGACAGGACTCCCCATCCACAGGTACAACATCTCCCTGTTTTTGGTGGTCAGCCCCTTGGAACTTTCTGTGCCTTGTCTAAAACATCTCAAAACTTATTCCTGCCCACATGTGGCATCCTGTTCCACCTCCGACTTCACCAGGAACATATAAAGCAGAGCAGGTACACACCATTTCCAACTCAGTCCTTCCAACCACCGTGTCTCCTGGTGACATCTGCCCTTCCCCTGCGGTACTCGTGCTGCTGCCTGGGCTGTGACACTGGTGCTGCAGCTCAGCTGCAGCACTGCTGCCCACGTGTATCTGATTTCTCCCCAAGACTGCTGTCTGGCACCGTCCTTATTGAATTTCATCTTATTGATTCCAGACCATCTCTGAAATCCATCCTTTTGAATCTGAAGCCTGTTGTCCCAGGTATTTGCACTTTGATGTCACCTGCAAATTACACAGATGTATTCTCTAGTGTATCACTGAATTCATCCACTGAAATCCACATGAAATCCTGCTGGAACCACAACAGACCCATCCATCACGTCCTTCCCAACAGACAGCGCATCACTGACCACCGCTCCCTCAGTATCACCTTTGACAAGCCGTGTACCCACCCCACAGCAATTTGAGCTGGGCTGTCTTCCCTTCATTTTCAGAGGAGAAACCCAGCACCGACCGTGTGAGCATCACTCTAACATCAAGATGTGACTCCCATCTGCTGCCTGACCTTTCCTGGGAGGCGAGTTGCCTTCCCAGAGGAGGAAATTAGACTGGGCTTCGTAACGCCAGCTTTAAAAATTCATGTGGCTCATTTATTCCCTATCACCAGTTGATTGTTTATCAGATCCTCCTTTTTTTTAATAGCATATCAATCCCAGACTTTATTTTCAGGTGGAAAGTTAAGATGGCTTTTTTATTCTCTCTGGGATGTCTTCTCTTGATTGCTTTTTAAAAGCCAAACACGAGGTCTCATCTCCAGCACCCAGCTTTCCCAAAGGAAACCCCATGCAGAAATTCGAGGGTGAGCCCTTGTGCTCACACCAGCCTGTGAGACAACCAGTGTTGGAGGTGCAGGATGCACCCCAGGTGCCCCACTCCCCACCCCGGCATGGTGCTCAGCTCAGACCCATTTCACCCTGCATCTCTGCGATGGGCCTGACCCGAACACCAGCCTGACTCATCTGGGTGCCCCTCCTTACCCCATCACCTACTATTTCTACCCAGGGAAACGATTCTCTAGTGACACTGAATGCAAATCTGTACTGAGCAGGTTTCCAACGAGCTGGCTCGATTTAAGGCTCGTTCCCTGACTTACGTCACTTGCCAGGTATTCAGTCACTATTTATTTTTGTTCCCACTACGTAGCCTAGAAATTAGTAATGATTATCTAACATTTCAACTTGGAATTGCTCCCCACGTTATTAATTCCTTCTCCTGGGCTCCTGCAGAACCGCCCTCGCTGCACAGGAGTGTGGGATTTAGTCTTGGTGACGTCCCGGTGACACGGGACGCGTTAGGATTAATGGGGATTAATGGGATTATTAATAGTCACATTTTACAGACAGTTAACACTGAATTAAACTCAAACCATCACCTGCCCAAGAGTTTTGGACACCTGACTGGAGACCCAGCGCTGCCTAAAGGAGTTGCAGTGCCCAGCTGCTGCGGGAGAGGCTGGGCAGGCGTGCAGGATGCGACCCTGCCCACAGCCAGCTCCTGCTCTCAGTGGTGCTGGGACCAGCTGCTCTCCTGGGGCTTGGGATTGTTCTGACATTTGAGCACAAAAAGGGGAAATGAGTGATTTCCAGGTCCCTAACTCTGCTGTGCTGACACAGGTCTGACGGGGCCTTCCAACACACTATCAATGGTGGCGAAACGTTCAGACACTATGGGCAGAGCCAGCCCAGCTCCGAGGGAACCCAGCGGCTGTCCCCCTTTGTGGCACTGCCCATAAACCAGATTTCAGAGCGAAGCACAGTGGGTTTTCCTGCTTCACCAACACGTTCTGCCCAGCAGAGTCTGGAGATGCTGACAGCATCGCCCGTGCCCTGCTGCTACAGAACAGCACCTGGACTGGACAGGACTTCACCTGCTGACATGGGCTGGTGCTGGGCCCAGTAGGGCTGGATAGACGGTTGGACTCAATGACCTTGAGGGTCTTTTCCAACCCAAAACCATTCTCTGATTCCATGATTTCAAACCTTTTGTAGTGCTACTGGCCAGCCAGCACTTGAGTGCCAAAGAACACCAGCACCCTGTTAGGCTGGAAGCTCCCCAATGAAGATGGTGCCATCACTCCAGCCGGATTCACAGCAACGGATCCAGTTCCTGTTTCCCTGCTACAGCGACAAACACACTACCTTACCATGTGCAGTTACCCCCCTGAATGTCTCTGCTCTCAGAAATCAATAGAAATGAAAAATGTGAAAGGATTCTATGCACTAACCCCACAAATTACCCTGGTTATTAAAGATTCTGATAACAATGAATAAATCAAACCTCTTCTACTACACAGAAGCCTCACAAGGATGATAACTGTTCCAGGTAGGCAGGTTACTCCAGTTAACACGGACCTCCCGAGCTGAGTACTCAAAATCCTGTTTAATTAGGATTTCAACATCCAGCTAATGACTTTGCTTTGATAATACAGAGCCCCACTTTCCATTTTAGGTTAAAATTACAGCAGCAGCTTGTCCACGCTGGGTAACTATGTGACATACCAGGTTCATAAATAAATCAGTGCTTTGCAGTGCGAACGAGCATCCAGATTAATTTCTAGTACTTCAAAGTTAAGAAGGACTAAGTGTATTCCATGGGCATAGCCAGTGAGGAAGGCAGCGTCAGCTTCCCTCTGGGAAGCCAAATGGCAGAAGCATCAGGAGAAGTAGCTGAACTCTACAGATGTCTGGAGTCCTGTGTCCAGAGCTGGGGCACCAGTACAAGAAAGATGAAGAACTGTTGGAGAGGGGTGAGAGGAGCCACAGGGATGCTCAGAGGGCTGGAGCAGCTCCCCTAGGGAGAGAGGCTGAGGGAGCTGGGCTGGGTCAGCCTGGAGAAGAGAAGGCTGTGGGGGGACCTCACTGCAGCCTCCCCGTCCCTGAAGGGACCCCAGGAACAGGAGGGGAATCAGCTTGTTAAAGGGCAGAGACTGGCAGGACAAGGGGCTGGAGTGAAGCTGGAGGAGGGAAGGGGGAGAGGAGAGATTGGGGGGAAGTTCTTTGCAGAGAGAGTGGTGAGGGGCTGGAAGGGGCTGCCCAGAGAGGGGGTGGGTGCCCCATCCCTGGGGGTGTTCAAGGCCAGGTTGGATGGGGCCCTGGGCAACCCTGTGTAGCTCCAGGGCTGGAGGTTGGTGTCCCTGCCTGTGGCAGGGGGTTGGAGCTCTGTGACCCTTGGGGTCCCTTCCAACCCAGACCAGGTTGGGATTCTATGATTCCATGTCTTCTACCCTACTTGGCCAGTGTTTCCATTGGGAGGCCAGGGCAGAGACACACAGACAGCCCTGAGAGCTGGCTGTGGTACTCAGATGGACCCACTGGACTGCAAAGGAAGAGGGCAACTCCTGCACTGCAGACCAAGCAGCACTGACCTGGCTGAAGAAGGAACTGCCGTGGCTTTCCTGGGGGTTACACTGCTCCCCACACAGCTCACGTGGCTCTCCCACATGTCACCACGGGAAGGGAGATGTTTCCCCTCACATGATGCCTTTTAACTGAGAGTGCAGATGCTGCTTGCTGGGGCACCACTGGGATGGGCAGGGCTCCCTCCCAGAGCCCCGGTGCTTGGGATGGGAAGTCTCGCCGGCTGTGAGGAGCGAGGACCATCTCCACACACAGCCAGCACTGGGCTGCTTGTGCACATAAATTAGTGGGGGCTCTGAATCAGAGAGTGCTGCTTGTTCAGAGCCGAGCGTGCGGCTGTTCTAAGAGGAGTTATGAGGAGATAACTCACCACAGCTCCGGCACTGTGACTGGAATGGGATTTAAAGGAGCCTGGAGAATTAAGTGATAAAGCACAACAGGCAGCAGGTTGCTGGGGGCTGTGCCAAGAGCCCCCCACCACCGGTGACGTGCGGCTGCCTGCTGGGCACACGCTCCCTGAGCGCCTCAGCAATGGAGAGGAGGGAGGAAAAGGCAGATGAGAGGAACCCAGCAGAGGCATTCTGGAGAGGTGATCAGAAATGGGCTGCATCCCGACGAGTGTGGCCAGCGGATTGAGAGAGGGGATTGTCCCCCTCTGCTCTGCTCTGGGGAGGCCCTCCCACAGTGCTGTGTCCAGCTCTGGAGCCCTAAGCACAAGGAAGACATGGACCTCTTGGAGAGGGGCCAGAGGAGGCCACAAAAATGATCCAGGCTGGGAGAGCTGAGGTGGGTCAGCCTGGAGAAGAGAAGGCTCTGGGGGGACCTTATAGCCCCTTCCCTGAGAGGTGCCTGTAGGAAGCTGGGGAAGAACTGTTCCTGAGGGCATGGAGTGATAGGATGAGGGGTGATGGATTTAAACTAGAAAAGGGGAGATTTAGGTTGGATATTAGGAAGAAGTTCTTCCCTCTGAGGGTGGTGGGTCACTGGAACAGGTTGCCCAGAGAGGTGGTGGTGGGCCCATCCCTGGAGACATTCCAGATCAGGCCTGATGGGGCTCTGAGAGACCTGCTCTAGTGAAGATGTCCCTGCTCACTGCAGGCGGGGACTAGATGGGCTTTGAGGGTCCCTGCCCAGCTCCCTCAGCCTCTCTCCATAGGGGAGCTGCTCCAGCCTATCTATTGCTATATTAAATATCAATTATAGTATTGATGTGCTGATCCTGCTCCTCACTTCTACTCGACCCTGTACACAGTAAGGGGAACAAGATGCTGAGGACAACCCCTCAGAGGCACTGTGTCTGCAGGGCACCGGGGTGGGACAGGCTGACCCCACGGTCGCTGTCATCACAGGTCACCTCCTCACCTGCACCTTGAGACACACCTTGAGCCCCGCTGCTGCGTGGCACGTTCACGTCTCAGTGATGCTGAGGTGTCTCTGCACAACACTTAGAGAGGGGTTACGATCCCAGACAAGAGGTTTGGGAAGCACCAGATCCCGCAGCATCACCGGAGAGGAGGCGGAGAGGCTCCTTCCCCCAGCGAGTGCTGCTGGCACCGGAGAGATCCCAGAGTATTTATGGGCAAAGCACTTCAGCGTGCTAAATACACCCAGCTCGCTATCACAACAAAACAATGTCTTTCCTTTGAAGTTTTTCAAACAGAGAGGGTTTTTTATAAAACAGCCCTTTATTGTGTGAGGGAACTGGCGTCTTAATTATAATTTATATATTTTTTTGCCGAGCATCTCCTTTGCATAACAAAGCAAATCTGACAACTAGGAAGGAAATTTTCCAGTTTTTCTCTCCCAGACGATGGAAGGGGAAATAATATCGTGTTTTAAATGCAAAGTGGGGGTGATTAAACTTTCAGTCCAAGTAAAATAGGAACGTTTCTGAATCCTAAAGACAACAAAACGAGTAATCTTCTGGGGACAATATAGGAAACATCTTACATTCCCACGCTTCAGCCCGCAGTGTTAAGGGCTCACAAGTAAGCAAAAATTTAACTGTTTGTTTTGTCTCCCTGTTACACCATCAGCAGCGATGGCCTCGGGCTGGTTTGGAAATCAGAGGCTTCGGAAGGCGCCTGTTTTATCAGGCGCCCGAGGTGCCTTTTTATCCGCTCAAATCTGGGCACTGGCACTCCAGCTCCCCTGTGAGCTTCTCCTTTCATTTTCTTTCCTTTTTAAAATGAACATATTAACCTGGAGGGATGAATGTTCAAAACTTCACACAGAAAAAAAGAATGCCAAACCCATGGTGAATGAACAGATTTTGTCTGTGCATCTCCTGGAGCACAGGAACTAAATAATGTTTATCAATAGCTGAAGGGTGGGATGCAGGGGAAATGGGACACTTCTCAGTGTCTGTGGGGACAGGAAAAGGGGTGATGGGCTCAAGCTGGAGCACAGGGAGTTCCCCCCCAGTCTGGGGAAGAACTTCTTCCCAGTGAGGGTGAGGGAGCCCTGGGACAGGCTGCCCAGGGCGTGTGGAGTCTCCTTCTCTGGAGAGATTCCAGCCCCGTCTGGACACCGCCCTGTGTGCCCTGTCCCCTGTCACCGCCCAGGGACCCTGCTTGGGCAGGGGGTTGGACCCCATGGGCTCTGGGGGTCCCTTCCAACCCCTCTGATCATGATTTACCCGATCGATTCTATGATTTACCCGTGGGGGTGGGCTGTTCTGTTTGCAAGAACTCACAAGCATTCATCTGAACAGCTGGGATAAAGGATCCGTGATAAGCAGGTATAACAGGAGGTAGAGTCATATCACAGGATTGTGTTAAGAATCAATGCCACGAGGCTTTCATTCTGCTCTGGAGTTTCCCTGCACTGAGCGAACGATCTCGTACCATTTATTATCCTTGTTACTGCTTCATCAGTCACAACAGGCACGGAGTACAGCCGGTAATTTCAGTCGCACAGGGCTGATTCTATGGCTCCTTTAAGGAAACTCTCCAGAACATTTCTGTGAAGGATTTGTTCACACAAATGAGCAGTTAGTGTTACACAACTTGTTCTTTAAAGGAAACGACATATCTCTTAGTCACACACCATAAAGGAAGACGAAATCCCTGGGTGTGCTCAAGCCCTGGGCGCTGCCCGAGGAAAGCAGAAAGGCAAAGAAGGAACCCTTCAGAAATTAACAGGTTCTACCCAAGTGTTGAGGGATAAACACCTGAATCCTGGCTTGAGGAAAAAGAAACTCTGGATTTCTGCCTTGTCACCAGGTGTTTTGCTGGACATTTTATACGGAACTAAGTACTGGGGGGGTTGGACTCGATGATCTCTTGAGGTTCCTTCCAACCCCTACGATTCTGTGATCACAGAACAGCACCAACATTCACACTTCCCATGTGGATGAAACTCTGGGTTTCCTTCCCTTCGCCCCTGTTACCCCTGGCTGGCAGCTCCACCCCGCTTCCCACGGGGACTCCCACTTGTCTTCATCATCCTCACTGGAGGCAAGGTGGCAATGCACAAGGGTGCAATCCTCCCGCACCCAGAAGGGCGGTTAACCCAACTCTCACTCACCACTGCCCGCACTGGAGACATCCCAGTCTAGCTGGGTACAGACCCCACAGACCCCCATGAGCTCAGGAAGCTCATCGCTCCGTTACACAGTTCTGCTGCCCACGGACAAACTCGGACACTCCGGAGCATTGGAAAATAAAGTGTCTGAAAAACGTCAGTGCAGGAAGGGCCTTGTCAGGCCTGTTTGCTTCAAAGGCGCTCTGCCTCTGCCCCAAAGAGGGCCTCGGTTTACCCCTGGCCACAAACAGTGCTTTAGTTTCCCCTGTGTGTCTGCTGCTGCGTGTGGGTACACGGGTGATGCCTGGGGCTCGCTGAGCTTCCCTCTGAAGCGCCTTCCCTCCGTCCCCGGCGCGGGGTGGTTCCTGTCTCTGCAGGCCGGACCCAAGGCCTGGAAGCCTCAGGTACCCTGGCCCTTGACGTAACCAACCCCAAAATACCTTCTTAGTGAATGGAGCCCCCAAACCTGGATTGCCCCTGCAATTACCGAACGGGGAAGAGCAGAGCCATTCGGAGTGCCCTTTGGCACAAAGGCTGTGCTCTCCCCAAACGGAGGGGAGGAGCGTGGCTGCAGGACAGCTCCAGCAGCTGCCATCAGCATGAGGAATGCTCCCATGAGTTCTCATTTCAGTCTAACAGAACAGGGCTGACTGAACCAGCCTGATGCTATCAATAAACCACTGAGGAACCTGCTTATGGAAGACCAGTGACTCCTGATCCACTCGTGCCTGCTGGATGGGATGTAATTAAATGCAAGTATTAGTGCTGTTAATATATAGTTACATATTAATTTTTTCTTTTCCTTTGTTCTTTGTGAAGTGATTTCAAATTAATTCACACTTCCAGCCACCACTGAAGTGCTTTTTACAACTTGTTAATGATCTTGTAATTACTGCTTCATATACCACATACAGGCAGCTTCCAGATCCAACCTGCAGCGGTTTGATCACCCCGTGTCAGGCAGCAGAAATAGGATGCTCTGGCCATCACGGTACATCCGGAGCCATGTCTCCATGAAAGCTGCCCAATGAAAGACGAACTCTTCACATGGAGATTCTCCAGGCAGAGAACACTCCATCCCTATCCTTTAAAGCTTTCCTTCACATTTCTTACAGTTCAGTATCCCAGCATGAATCTGTGACTTCCCTTTTCAGCTGGTTTCAGGCCTTTCTGGAAATCCTCCTACACCAGCACCCTGAGCTGTTTCTCGAGGTGCACGTTTGGTTTTGCTCGTTCCAGCTGGTGGATTTCGCTGCCTGTGAATCTCAGATATCATCACCGTCCTCTCTTACCCTCTCCTAAGCCACACAATCAGAACTAAGCTGCAAGGATTCCATAAAAGGAGACAGTATATGAGAAGGGACCGTGTTAGTAAACCCATCCCCACGCTTGCTCCTTTGGTAACTCTCCCCAAACTGTGAGTCCTACGCCACTCACAGAACAAATCATTTCTCTTTGCAAGTTCCCAGCTCATAAAGAGTGTGGTGAATGCAAAGGGAAGAACACAAATCCCATCCTCACAGGCTGGAGGTGGGATTGGAAGAGCCCAGGTACCATTCCTGTTCCTCATTTAATTAAAGAGCCCAGGCAGTGCAGGGATCGTTTGACACAGCCCAGCAGAAGATACACCCACGTGGAATGGTACCCAGACACCGCAAACCCTCAGCAATGGACTGTCCTCTTCGTGGCTGCTCAGCTGTGTGGGCCATTGTTTTCCTCCTGATAGGATACGGGATATCCCACCAGGAATGGGGATTGCCCTTGTCTGTTGGGGACAGACAGCCAGCCTCAGTGGGAAAGCCCTGCAAGGAGGAGCACAGGGAAGAGATGCATTTCATTCAGAGCGATTCTCCTGCAGACACAACCTCCCAGAAACACCAGGAGATGCTGCTGCCTCTGGTATGAATGGGAGAAAGCTCCCATCTCAGAGCTGCTCCTCCTCCCACACCCGATGTTCAGGTTCGCTGACGGCGTCTCCAGTTGTTAAAGTACTTTGACTTTGTGTGTTCCAAGCTTCCACCTCGCTTTCCTCATGGGACCCTTCTCCTTCCTTGTTATGGTTTCTTACTCACAGACTGGTCACTGGCAGTAGAATATTTCTGCCCACATACAACCCAGGCAGCTGAGCAGAACAGCCCAGCACAGCGACAGGGCGCGCAGCAGCCTTCACCACAGCAGAGTCAGCAACAGCAGACCCAAACCCCAGCCTGCTACACCACCCTGGCCAGTAATGCCACCTCACAGGGATGCCACTGACCTCAAAGCAGGTGTACAAGCTGACTGCCTTCCCAGCGCCTTCCCAGTGCCGTCCCAGCAGCCCATGGCTAGATGCCGCGCAGCAGCACGTGCTGCAGATTTAAGTGTTACACCTCATGTAAGGAAATAAAGGGCAAGAATAAAATTTCTCTCTGCTATCAGCTTCTCCAGCATTAACTATGGAAATGCAGCACGAAGCAACAGCTCCTTCCATTGCAAACACTCTATCAAAGTCCCCCAAAGATTGCCATTCGCTCTGCTTGCAACTCCAACTTCATTCCCACTAGTGCTTGGCCTAGTTTCACTCCTCCAACTGATGCTCTTCAAAGAGAAAAAAAGTGTGGGATGAGGCTGGCACAGAGAAATGAATAGCAAATCACTTAAACAAAGCCAGAGAAGGGCCTTGCTGTGCACTGATGCCATCACGTGTCTCGTTATGACACTTGGCCGTTCCTTCCTGGCAAGAAGACGCGTGGGGAACGTTCCCCACGGTTTCCCCCTCGTCTCATTGTCCACCACGTGCTTTTGTGTTTAGCTTTCTGAGCCCCAGCTCCTTATGCTTCAGCCTGGGACACCTTCAGCAGCAAAGGTCCTACTGCAAAGGAAACCGCTCCCTTTGCCGGTGCCAGGGATGTGTCCCCTCACCTTCCCTGTGCCCTTCCAATGCTCTTGATTCTATTAAAACACACCCATCAAGTGCCTGCCAGAAGCATAAAAACCCCTTCTGCATCTGCTGTCACCAAATATTCCTCAGGGAACCGAACAGGGAACAGAACTGCCCTGATTCTGCACCAGCTCCCACGCCTTCTGGGCACCCTTTTAAGACGCCCCAGTTTGGGTTCCCCCAGACCCCGCTCCTCCCACGGACTCACCAGTGCTCAGGATTTCTCTTTTTAAACAGGAGTGACAAAGCCAAACCCCAAGACCTGTGAAGCTGTGATTTCAGCTTGGCATGGACTCCTGTCTCCTGTCTATTCCATGGAAGAGAAACGTGCTGGCAGCACATGACACGTGAACGGGACATCTGTTTTGGGGAGATTCACACAGAATGCCTGTCCCAGAACCACAGGATCAGTGGACCAGCACTGGAGAGCCAACATGTAGACACAAATCTTTCTCCCAGAAGTTAAAAAGCAACAGAAACATTGCCATTCAGCATGCTCATATGAATCACATCACCCACAACACGAATATATACCTCAAGGAACTTGCCAATCCACATCCACACGTCCTTGTGCACCCCAGTATATTTACATTACTGACAGCTGGTAGAAACAGACAACAGCTCTCAGGTCTTTTCTATCCCTGCCAGCTTTCTGCTACGTGCTTGTGGCCATTTCACATGAGGCTAAAGGTGGGTGAAGCCACCCACCAGTTTCACCTCTCTCTGCCAGTGCCTTCCTGGCTGGATTTCCATATTGCTGAACGCCAGAAGGGCAATTTCAGACCGTGAAATAAGCCTGATTTTATCCTCTCAAGTCTGTCAGGGTCCCCACTTGTAAGATGGAAGGTAATGCTCTTCTCCATTTAGCAAGAGCTATAGAAGGTTAATTCCAGCTTAAAAGGAATGTGGTTACAAAGGACCATCGTGATTTGCTCATTGGCGACGCATCGACTTCAGCCTACAGCTGGAACTACTCCTTGTACTAGTGAGCTCCCACTGAGCCTGACCACTAAGGCTGGATTCAGAACGAGCTGCAAGGATATTGGGAATGGCCACAGCATCCAGCAAGGAGCACCATGAGCTGGGAGTGTGGGGACTGACAGCTGGCAGCAAACTGCCCTCTCCTTGAAGATGGAGCAGCAGAAGTGAGTGTAGCAATTATCACTGTCCTTTGCCTTGTTCTACAGCGTGTCCACGGGAGAAGCCACTGCCAGCTGATTTATTTTCTCCCCATTTCCAACCCACCTCTCTACGCTGAGGGGGGAGGCAGGAGGGGAGGGGGGCACAGGGGGGCCGGTGGTAGCTCAGCTCCATCCCCCTGGTTCCACACAGAGGCACCCGTGGCACAGCAGTGGCACTGCCAGCCTGCAGAAGCTGCTTCCCAGGCTGTTAAAGCTCCTGAGCAGTGGAATGCCCATGGATTGCATGCTGGCTACTGCAGATCTTCTCAGAAAGCAGCACGTCTCACACTGCACTCCATCACTCCTCCTGTTTGGTCTCTGGATGCCTCGCGCTGCCGCAGCACAAAGCAGCCCAGCCCGGGCGGGCGGGCAGCGTCCCACTGCCCCGGGGCACTGGAGCATGGGGACTGGGCAAAGGGGCAGCAGCACCCACAGGACAGGAGCCAGGTCAGCTCAGTCCCAGCCCAGGGACCTCAGTTGACTCCCACCTCATCAGTGCAACGCCCAACTTCAGGGTGAAAACTCACACTTACTGACTAATCAGGTCAAAAGGGAAGGGTTAGATCCACCGTTTGAGAGTTATCTGTACTATATTGATGTGCTCACCACCTGTACTGGTACTTGGAACAGGATTCCCAGGGCAGGTAGCTACATTACAGCCAGGTAATTCCCAGGGCAGGTAGATGTATCACAGCCAGGTAATTCCCACTGCAGGTAGATGCATCACAGCCAGGTAATTCCCACTGCAGGTAGCTGCATCACAGCCAGGTAATTCCCAGGGCAGGTAGCTGCATCACAGCCAGGTAATTCCCAGGGCAGGTAGCTGCATTCCAGCCAGATATGTGATTTAAGAGCAACGTGGGATTTCCTTGCTGTGGCAGAGGAATGTGTAACTCTCAGCACCTCCGCTGATGGCCAAGACAGATCTCGTCACACAACAGAACACGCAGAACTGGTGCTGTCCTGAACCTCCCACAGTGCTCTTCTCTCTAGTTTTAAGAAGTTTGTCAAGGTTACATCTCATTTTCCCCTGAGAAATTATTCTAACGCCTGGCAGAGCTGCCCTAAGAGGTATTAGTGAATTATGAGATGTTCATGGTCAACGCTTTGCTCCTTCCCCCCTGCAAGCAACTACAGGAAACAAATATTCACAGTGAGCAAGGGGCTGCCACAGGCTTGCCCAAGACAAGTCTCATCTGTGGCATTGCTGAGGACTTGCTGGCCCCAATAGCACAGATGTGTCCCAGCTCCTTCACTCCCCTCTATCGAGTCACCTTGCCCACACCAGAGCTGGGGAGACTGGTGATCCCAGTGGGTCTCCACACTGCCCGGCAAGGAGGCAGGGGCATCCCCAGCACCAGCACCCAGCACCAAATCGAAGAGACAACACACAACAGGACAGCGAGTGTGAGGCCCAGAGCGCTGCTCCTGCGCTGGGGAGGGAAGGGCTGGTGGCTCTTTGCTAACAGTGCAGAGAATCACAGAGTCACAGGGGCTGGAAGGGGCCTCCAGAGCTGATCAGTCCAACCCCCTGCCAAAGCAGGGTCCTTTCTGTGCCAAAGCTCTGACCCTGGGACGCTCGTGCAGTGTTTCCTCCTCAACCTCAGAGAAACAGAAGGCATGGATTTTCAAAGATGCTGGGAATTCACTGGAGGATACTGCACATCCTTAGCAAGACTTCACTAAATATTGAGATTAAAACCCTTTTTGCAAGATAAAACCAAGCTGCTCTTTATCTACCCTGCATCAGGTGGGACATGTTTTACATCCTCCTTCAAAGGTGGGTGATGAAAGGCCGACACTGAGTAAAGAGCTGCAGAGACCGGGTCCAATGCACCCTGAGGCTGTTTAACTGTCTTTGCTGACATCACTCCAAGCAAAAATTAACCTTTTAAACATGGGACACGTTTGGGTTTTTCTTTTCTCCTGACAACTGACAGTCTGAAACTACAGGAGCTGAAATAACAGGAAAGCCAGGGGGAAAAAAATAAACCTGAGGTACCTCCCAGTAATCACAGTGTTCACTGTGCCGGGCAGCAGGACGCTCGATACCACATTACACTCCTTGCTGGGGGTACAGAGCTCCAAACCCACTGCCAGTGTGGAACCCAGGGCGGTGAATCACACAGCAATTGCTACCTCAGTCTCCCCAGGGCGTCCAGTTGCCTTTACCTGAACCCAGAGGGCGGTGAGGAGGATCCAGTGAGGGCACAGGAGAGCGGGCGGTGAGGGGGCCGGAGGGACGGTGCCTGTGTGCAGCCAAACCCTTCAAATCTTATAAACCAAATCCCACGTCTCCAAAGTAACACCCCCCAAGCTCGTGGCAGGTAGGAAATGCATTTTGGGGGGTCTGTGCATACAAGATCCCCCAGCAGCGCTGCCTCCAGCTCGGGGGTCCCAGGAAAGGGGGACACGGGGCTGTGGGAGCCCTGGGGACGATGGGAGGGCTGGAGCCCCTCTGCTCCGGAGCCAGGCGGGGAGAGCTGGGCTGGCTCAGCCTGGAGAGGAGAAGCTGCTGCTGGGGAGAGCTAATGGCAGCGTCCTGATACTCACAGGGGTCCTGCAGGAAGGTGGGAGAGGGGCTGTCACAGGGAGTGCAGGGACAGCACACGGGGCGACGGCTTCAAGCTGGAACCGGGCAGGGTTGGGTTAGATGGCAGGAAGGAATTCTCCCCTCTGAGGGTGGTGATGCCCCAGCACAGGGTGCCCAGGGAGGGGGCGGCTGTCCCACCCCTGGGGGTGTCCCAGGTGGGTTGGACGGGCCCTTGAGCAGCCTGGGCTGGGGAGAGGTGTCCCTGCTGGGGCAGGGGTGGGACTGGATGGGCTCTGAGGCCCCTTCCAGCCCTGACCAGGCTGGATTCTATGAAATTGAATTTGAATTAAGTAATTGTAATTCAAACCTCTGCACTGCCCTGCTCTGTTGCCAGATGACAGCTGCATTCCTGAGGTAGTGCCATGGAGAAGCCCAGCACTTCAGTTCTGCTCTGCCAGGCCAGTCCTGCAACGAGCAGCAACTCATTCTTGAGGGGAACCACTGGGACTTTTGGCACCAAGTTCCATGTGAGCAGCTGCTCAACAGAGCTGCAGTGCCCAGAAAGGAGCCTTCCCAAGCACAGAACCTGCACAGAGGAGCTCTGGCAGCCTCAGTCATTCCCTGCACTACACAATGCAATCACACATCGCTGCTGCCACCACAGCTCCCAAAACACGCCCGGGCACAGGACACTGTTGGTTAAGCATCTTCTCTCTGCTGGTGGGCATCATGCTGATGCTTTAGGCAGAGGATGCAGCCAGAGCTCCAAAGCACCAGATAAAGCTTCCCACAGCCCCAGCTGCTTGGTTGGACCATGAGAACACTGTCATGTTTTTCAAAGTCCAGCACTCACTGCAAGTTCCCCAGTAAAAGCTTTCTCCCAGAGGTGTGGTTAATTAATGGAGGTTATCCATTAATTAAATTAAAATTTAATTTAAAAATAATAATAATTAAAAAAAAAAGCTGTCCCAAGAGTTCTTGTGCACATCACCCAGATCAGATCGTTCTGTGGCACGGGACAGATCTGACTGGTCTTTGCCCAGCTGAGCCTGACTGTGCACCCCAGAGCCACCGTGACACCTTCTCACTCCCATCGCCCTTCTGCCCCAAATCATGCTTAAAGTTTTTCTTTCCAGAAGTTTCAGAGTCTCTTTTCACAACCTGGGTTCACACAGCATTCCAACAGACTGGTTGTGCCTCACCTGGGGGAAGCCTGTGGTTGGCAGGTGGCAGCGTGCTGGAGCAACGCCCCAGGAAGGAGGAGAGGTGCTGTGCCAGCAGGAAGCATCAAGCACCTCTCCAGCTGGGTAGAGGAGGGGATGAAGAACCCATCTAACCCCGTAACACAGAGCTCAGAATAGAATCAACTACATTTTTGCCCTTAGCATGACATTACAATGTCCTAGGTTGGGTTTGGTGCTGTTTGGAGGGGCGTGAGTTTGTTATTTTGTTGGTTATGGGGGTTTTTTTTGCTTTATCCAGTGTTTTTACCCCCTTATTCCTCCTTTGGGTGCTGCTGTATAACACAAGAAGCTGCTGAAAGACCCTTTGGGCTCTGCTGAGCCCGACTTTCACAAGACTCCCAGAGAAGAACTCGCTCAGCAGCATGTGAACGCAAGAGAACTAATAAACCTCAGCCCAGAGAGCACGTGGTTATTCTGTGCTGATTACCCCTGCCCACAGACTGCAGGAGATGGAAATTTCAGGCTCATAATGGGGCTTCAGCGGCAGCCAGGGCTGTAAAGCTCCTCCAACACCACGGAATGACGAGCCCTGTGCTGCCTCAGATAAACCACTCCTGATCTACACCTGCCAAGGCAAACACTCCCCAGGACTTAAGCCTTTTAAAGAAGGGCAAAAGCCATTCACACGTATTTTAGAGAGAGAGACCCTGCAGCTCATTCGAATGGCAAGAGAGGGACAAATGTGGGAGGAATTTAATGACTGGATGGAAACTGCACATCCTGGAGGAGACACGTCCGGGTGGGTCGTTAGTGATGCACTAATGATTGTGGATACAGCCCTGGGGATCACAGAATCACAGAGTCACAGGGGTCTGAGGGCCCTCCAGAGCCCATGGGGTCCAACCCCCTGCCCAAGCAGGGTCCCTAGGACAGGTCAGGGCTGGAATCTCTCCAGAGAAGGAGACTCCACACCCCCTGGGCAGCCTGTCCCAGGGCTCCCTCACCCTCACTGGGAAGAAGTTCTTCCCCACAGTGGGGGGGAACTCCCTGTGCTCCAGCTTGAGCCCATCACCCCTTGTCCTGTCCCCACAGACACTGAGCAGAGGCTGCCCATGGCCCCTGTGTCCCACCCTTCAGCTATTGATAAACACTGATCAGATCCCCTCTCAGTCTCTTCTCTGCAGGCTGAACAGCCCCAGCTCCCTCAGCCTTTCCTCCCAGGGGAGATGCTCCAGGCCCTTCAGCATCTCTGTAGCAGTAACTGCAACGTGTGCTGCTTGTTGGGGTGGGTGGTTCCTTCAGCTGGGGGGTCTCCATCACCCAGCGACTCTCACTCAGCCGCCTCCACCCCCAGAACAATTTTCCTGAGTCTTTCTCTTCTGGTGCTGAGCAGGGACAAGATGATAACAGTGGCTGGCACCACCGAGTTAATTTCATAAGGAAAACTGACATCCCACTCGAGTGCTGGCAATTTCCAAGAGTAATGGATTGTCACTTTTTTGCTGGAAAGTGGTTGTTATATGATTTTAGAAGTCTTTTGCATATTTATTTTGTCCCACTTAAAATAAATTTGGGTAAGATTTATCTCGTTAGCTCCAAATGCAAGTCCCTCCTGGCCTGATTGGGGAAACAAATTAGACTTTGCAAACATTGCAAAGACTAAATCAATACATTAATATTTAGGGGACATTAAGGAGGTTTATTAAACAGAAAAAGGGCCTTGAGTATTACTTTGGAAATATTATCCATGTTTAAATAAAAAATAGAGGTTTGCAGTTTCTGATGGGATCTGTAAATGGCCTTTACAGGGATAACTGAATTACTGACACACACAGCGTGTCCCCCGCGGCTGCCACCAGGGAGGGGACGGTGCAGGGGCAGGATGGAGCCAGCACCACGTCCCACCTGCACACCCCAGCGTGGGCTGCTCTGAGAGCCAAGGTAAGATGGCAAGAAGGTGATGCAGGGGAGAGTCCTCGTGCCACCGCCCCGCTGGTGTCAGCCTTTGGGAAGCGCTGGTGCTGCTGGGAAGCGGGATGCTGCGGGATGGGGAGGGCGAAGCGGGGGCAAGCCAGAGCAGCAGGGAGACAGGTGGTGGTGGGAGGAATGGGAGCTGTTCTCCACACCCCAAAGCCTACCCCCCGGGCCTGCCCAGGCTGTGTGTCCAGGCAGACGGACACACGGCCTTGAGCAGACCCCCTGTGCAGGCTGCCCCGGCGCGTCCTGCGCGGGTGTCACCGGGAGCAGCGCCGGGCTCCTCGGGCACGTCAGGGAGACAACCAGGGCTGACAGACCCCCCAGCCCATCGCTGGGAAGATGGTGGCCACAAACCTCACTCAGCAACACCATGGCCACACCAGCCCCACCAGACCCCATGGGAACCAGTGTCCCGAAGCCCAGCTGCTCTCCCTGGACAGCCCATCCTAACACCACAGGGACCCACACCTTCCCCTCATCCCTTGGATGGGATGAGGCACTCACTCGTGCCTGCTCCTGTAAAGTGCTGTCCCTCAGCCAGCACACTCCTTCTCCCTCCCTGGGATCCACACCAGGAGCATTAATGAAGCACCACAGAATCACCCCGAGCGCTCCCTCAGCCTTTCCTCCCAGGGGAGATGCTCCAGGCCCTTCAGCATCTCTGTCCCTCCTCTGGACTCTCTCCAGGACAGAGTCCCACCAGGACCCCCAGGTCCTTCTCCTCAGAGCTCCTCTCCAGCAGGTCACCCCCAGCCTGTCCTGATTCCAGCAGTTATTCCCTCCCACGTTGGCAAACATGTCCTAATATTTCTTCAGATTGAAGGGGAAACCCAGCTCAGAGGATGCAATTGAAACCTTGACAGAATAAACCTCAGGTTGGCAATGGCAGGAATTGCCACCTTGTGCTGGAAACATGACGAGTGTGGCCAGAGGTATTGCATTTTTATACCTGGCTGTGGCAAACAGCTGCAGCTCATGGCTCTGCAGATCAAGCAGCTGGCACTGCAGCAGACAGAGCTGACTGCAAACTCCTCCCTTCGGAACTTTTAATTAATTACTTAGTAATTCTCACTTCTTTTTAACAAGGTCACTGAAATAGAGGTAACTGGATTACCCTCCTCTCTCCTGTGATGTGAGTGTGAGCTGAAGAACCATCAGGCTTCTCCTGTTTCTATCAGGAGTGATTTCCCTGGTACAAAAAGGCTTAACTGTGGAGTAGGAACAGTGATACAGACTGGGCTTGGTGGGCTTGGTAAGGCACTGAGCAGGGGCTTGGGACACTGAAATTAACCTTCAAGGTCTACAGGTGGACTGCAGACACCTCAGCCAAGCCCCCTACATCCCACCACTGCCTGTATCCACACGTGGGACAGCGATGGGGAGGTGGCCGCTCCCCTTCAGCCTTGGTTATTTATTGATCCCATGCACAAGGCCTCTGGTTTACAACATTCAAAGCCAACACAGGGTACACAAAGGTACGAGCAGGAATGGAGGGAAACGGCCCCCATCATCACAGAGCTGGGATGGAGCATCCTCCACAGCCGCTGACCCCTCTGCCGCTCGGCAGATCCAGGAGCTGAGCAGCTTTCCCTCTGTGCTAAGAGAGCTGCACAGGAGAAGACATGGGCAAAGTGATTTTTTTTCCATCTTTTTCTTGAAAACAGCTCCCTTGCTCCAGCTCTGCTTCATGGAGCCCGTCCCTACATCCCACACAAAACATAATAACTGAATATACACACACAGCAGAAATAAACCCAACTGGTACCACACAGCTTCCTCCTTCCACCTTCCCAACCCCACAGCACACACGTCCTTCTGCAGTCCCTGAACACCCCCTCCCACACACTCCACACGTTTAGGGGTCTTCACACAACAGCTGCCTCTGCAGAAGGCGATGGGAAGGGCTGAGCCAGGGCTTCTGGCTGCACTAACAATGTTCTCGATGCAACAAACACACTCAGCTCTTGGAGAGCCAGAGCCTGACATCCTTAGAAGCCATCGGGGTCTGGAGGTCCAGTGGTTACAGATAATTAGTTAGAGAAGCATTTAATACACGTTATTTGTCAGGGGTTTTGGTGTGCCATATGGATTAATAGAGATTGCCATTTAAACTCCTCTGGTTTATATTCGTCGCTTTATTACTCATAAAAATGCAAAAGAAAATGTTAATGATGATTACACCGAAGACTAATAAGTTAAAGCCTTAGGTTATACTTTGCATTTCTGAAGATATAAATGCAATTGCTTAATAATTATGCATATTTTTAACTATAGAGTTGTTATTTCTCTATATACTTGTAGTTAGCCTAATTAATTTTAAGCTCCTGTTTATATGCTTTATACACGCAATTAATTTCCAAGTCTCTTTTAGCCCCTTGCACAAGGACATTAACTGTTATGAAGACAATGGAAAGCAGTTGTTCACCCTGGAACAGCACCAGAGATGTGGGTGCAAAGCTGGCTGTGCTCTCCTGCAGCACCCTGAGCAGAAACAAAGGGGCTGCTCCCATGTAACAGCCTCGGGATCCGGGTGTTTCTGTGAGGAAACTGGACCAGGAGAACCAAACCCCACGGATGCTGATGCTTAGTTGGGTTTCATGAATTGCCATTCAATTCCTGAATTTGTAAGAATATCTATTTTTAGTTCACACTGATTTTGCTTTCTAAAAGCCAGTCAGTTAATCCTTGTTTCTAAACCAAAGCCTGGGTGGCACAGGCCAGGGAAGGCACCTGAGGGGCTCACACACACGCTGCATCTTCCAAAGGCCGGTGACACTCCCAGGAAACTGCCTGGCTCCAGCTTCAGGGGGGCAGGACACCTGCATGGGCAGGGAAGCTGAGTGCTATGGGGATGGACAGAAGACCTAGGGGGTCCATGGGGTGCTGGTGGGTATGAACCACCCTGGCAAATCCTCCCTTGCAGCTGAGCTGTGTTGGGAAGGGGATGAGGTTCCCGTGGAGCGACCTGCCACCCTGCCCATCGATGCGGGACCACCACGGGATGGGCCATTACTGGGCTTTCCCATAGGAATTGGGAAAGCCCCCGAGGATATCATGTCCCAGAGGAACTGCCTCTGAAGGAGCCCACAAGCCACTCCATCTCCCTCCTCTCACACTCACATCGAAGCAGTCCCGGAGGAGCGCCAGGGCCGGGCTGTGGGGCCGTGCCCAGCCGCAAGCCCTGCGCCACGGGTCGCTCCGGCCCTCATCCCTCTGCATCCATCAGTCACCTTTTATTTGACACTTTGATTATGTGACCACCAAAGACCTGTCGTGGCCCTGCTCCATCCCCAAGGACAGCTGGTCCTGCTCCGCGATGGCCCTTCCCTGGTGCACTGCGGTAGCGGCGCTGGCTACTTCTGAACACATCTTGACATGGTGCAGGAAACGAGGGTGTTTCCAGCAAGATCTGGTATCAGTGTTAAGCTGTACAGGCTGCAAACCTTTGCCTGGTGACCAGGCTGAATGCCATACAAAGCAACCACGTTTTGAGCCATGCAGGAGACCTACAGCAACTGAGAGGTACCTGAGGGACCGACACCTCGGCGGTCACTCAGGGATTTTCCACTGACATCTTTACATCTTGTTCAGCTCTCAGCAGAGCAGGAGTGAGGATTTAAACCCGATTCTGGCAAGTTGGAGACCCTTCTGGGCTAATTATCTATCACCAGGGTCCCAGAGCCAGCATCACACACAGTCCATGTACGGCCACGAGCACCCAAGAGAAAAAGAGGAGAGCAAGAAGGCAACCCCCAGCTTCACCATGGCTCAGCTGACAGTCCCCAGCCAGCAGCTGTTCTTTCTCCCACTCCTCCACCAACGCCTCGCGACCGGTCCAGACACATACCTTGTACAGTTAAGTGCACCTGCATCGTTCTAGGAGTGTGCTGAGTCTGCACAGAACAAGTGTAGGGACCGTCATCCGTCACGTCCACGTCCTGTATCTGCAGGCTGTACTCCCTCCTGTTCGCTGTGGCGATGGAGACTCGGGGATCCACTGACCACTTATCGTTTCCAGCAAAAATAATACTCGACCGGTTCAGCCAGGCACCTTTGGAAGCTCCATCTTCCAAGTAACACCTGGAAAAAGGGTGAGACTGTAAGTATGAAAACGTGGGAGCTGCTCAATGCCATCGTTAGACTGAACACACTGCAGGACATATGTATATATAGCATATTGGAGTTGAACCTTAAACCAGGGGTTATTCCCAACTCTTTGTGCCTATCTCACAAGCACACCAGGAACATGACAGCGTTCTCCTGCATCATCCTTCCTTTCTGATGCTCCTGCTGTGAGAGGGCGCTGGAGCAGCAGGTTCACAGTCTCTGTCACACCCAGTGACCGCTGGAGCAGCCCGGAAGGGTCGGGAGCAGGCACGGTTCCCTGTGCACAGGCAGCATCCCTTCCCCAAGGCACAAGAAGCTTCTGCTTGCTGAGTTAAGGGACCAAGAGACTTTTTCCACCAAAAACTATAATGACACTGTAGAACACCAGTATTTGTTCCTTTCAAAAGGTTATTAGAGTTGTTGTTGCAAATCCAACTCAAGGCATCATGCTCAGAGCAGGCACGGAGCTTCCCTGCTGACACCAGCAATGCAACACAGAGCCCAGCCCTGCCAATCCTGAAAACACCGTGGGTACAGCGGTGACTCCAACAAATGTGATTTTCTTATTATGCCATATTTTGGCTTTTTTAACAATTATTATTGGAATAATAACTAAAAACAGTGCTCTTGGGGGTGTAACAGTCACCTAACCGGAGCTCGGGCAATGTTGCCAGCCCTGCCACCAGAAGCAGATGTACCCCAGGCAGATTCCTTCCCTCCTTAATTCTAGTTCAAAAATACTCCTTCACAAAGCAAAGGCTTTGGGCTATTTTAAATGAGAAACGAGTGCAGCTGGAGAACGAAACCCCCACGTGTATCTGAGGAGTCTGGCAGCAAAGAAAAAGAAGACCAAGGGGGGGAACCTTATTAATGGTTATCAACGTCTGAAGTATGGGATGCAGGGGAAATGGGCAGCCCCTTTTCAGTGTCTGTGGGGACAGGACAAGGGGCAATGGCTGCAAGTTGGAGCACAGGGAGTTCCCCCCCAATCTGGGGAAGAACTTCTTCCCAGTGAGGGTGAGGGAGCCCTGGGACAGGCTGCCCAGGGGGTGTGGAGTCTCCTTCTCTGGAGAGATCCCAGCCCCGTCTGGACACCGCCCTGTGTGCCCTGTCCTAGGGACCCTGCTTGGGCAGGGGGTTGGACCCCATGGGCTCTGGAGGTCCCTCCCAGCCCCTGTGATTCTGTGATTCTACGATTTCAATCTCTGGGGTTTGAATGTGGAGACTGTGAGGGCACTGCAAGCTGAACGCGCCGGCCCCGCGACCGGCCTGAAACTCATCAGCTGAGAAACCCAAAGAACAAGGTGTATTGCCAAATCTAATTTGTCCTCCGCTCCACCATCTGCAGACCCAAGCCCCAGTCCCAGCATTAAAGGTCACTGTTAATTGAAAACCTTTTCTGTGGCTGTGCAACCGAAAACCAGGCGCCCAGGCGGAACAGGAGTACAACCTCTCCCCAGGTAATCAGGCTCCACGCTGTGCTGCTGCTGTCAATATTTCGTGCTGCACATGAGGAAACACTCACAATTTCTCTCAAAAACAGCTCTCCATCTCGAGATGCTCACTGGCTCACTGGGATGAGAACGGGGCTGGGACCATTAAATGTCACCAACAGGTCTCAAGAGCACCATGGTGGTGAGCGCGGCTCCTACAGCTCGGTGGAAGGAGCAGCAAGGAGCTGGTGAGCATCCCTGATGGTCCTTAGCAGAGGGAGGAGGTTTGCTGGGGCTGGGTCCCTGCATCAGTGAGCAGGTGGTGGGGCTCCCAAACCTCAGATGGGCAGAGTGGTGGCCAGGGGGTCAGGAGAGGGTGTGAGGTCACACCGGAGCTGAGGAACGTGTGTCACTGCTGGAGCCAAAGGAGCAGCCACACAGCAGCACCCAGGACAGCAGGATAACAACGGTCCTGGGGGATGCTCAAGCTTTTAATGGCTTTGGAGTAGCCACCCAACTTCCCTGTCACCTGGAAAGAGGGGAGTGATGCCGGTGTCAGGGGGTGAGCAGGAGAGAGCAAGGACACTGCTCACCACTCTGCCACCCCGCTGGCATTCTGACTCGGTGCTGATGCTCAGACAGCGCAGCCTTTACCCCCCCTCACAGCACAGGCACAGCAGCTCAGAGAGGCTCTGCTGAACATCAGCCCAACGAGGGGTTCATGAGCCGTCAGGACAGCGTGTGGCAGCACCACACCAGCACAGAGAGCAAAGTGACAGGGAGAAAACCAGCAGGCACCAGTGGAGCGCAGGCTGTGCCAAGGATGGGAATGCCAGGGCAGCACAAGCACCAGAGGTGCTGTGAGCACTACCTGGCCATGGACAAGGAGTGTCTGGGATGAGGAAGACCAGGAGGGCTGGAGATCACAGAATCATAGAATGGCATGGGTTGGAAGGGACCCCAAGGGTCCCAGAGCTCCAACCCCCTGCCACAGGCAGGGACACCAACCTCCAGGCCTGGAGCTACACAAGGTTGCCCAGGGCCCCAGCCAACCTGGCCTTGAACACCCCCAGGGATGGGGCACCCACCCCCTCTCTGGGCAGCCCCTTCCAGCCCCTCACCACTCTCTCTGCAAAGAACTTCCCCCTAATATCTAATTTAAACCTTCCTTCCTTTAGTTTTAACCCATCACCCCTTGTCCTGCCATTGTCAGGGGATGGGAGATGAGACCTGAGCAGAAGGAAATGGTGATAGACTGGGAGGGGAACCAGGACTGGGAGAAGGGTGTCTGGGAGGAACGGCCAGCAAGGAGCATCCCTCTGGGCAGCCGAGGAGCGAGGGGCTGTGAGGACAGAGACAGCACCAGAAGGGCTCCACGAGCTGAGGGCAAACAGGGAGCCTGCCTGCAGTGAGGTTAAGGGTGTTTAACCAGGGCTCAAAGCCCAACCGAGCCCCACACTGTCCATAAGGAACATGGGAAAGGGCAGAGCAGCTGGAGGACCTGAGCGCAGAGAAGAACCTCGGTGGACGCACGTTTCAGAGCACGAAGCCCCCAGTCCAGGAGCACAGGGGGAATTGCTTAAACTCTCTCAAAGTGATGCTGAGAAATCACAACTGTGTTTTCTATGCTTAAGGAAACACAGAGAGTGAATCAGGCAAATTTCAGGCTAACCACCGTGCCCACAATAGAACTCAAGGCTTTGAAAGAACTTTAAAAGTTGAAGGAAGGTAACACAAAGTGCTGCAGACTAATGGGACAGTTTTGTTTGATAAAGAGGTTTTTTAGATGGAGGAAACCTGACAGAGGAGGAGAATGAAGCAGATCTCATCCCTTTGAAAGCCCATTAAAATAGCACAGCTCTGGAGGCTGGTGGCTGGGAGGACACGGCGATCGCGCGGCTCAAGCACACGGTGCATTGTTTGAGGGGAAAAAGGACATTCCCTCCGGGCAGAAGAAGCTGGAAGCATCAGGCTGGAATCCTTCAGATACTGATCATGAGAACAGCTATGGGTTCATTTAATTAATGAACTCCACAGGAAACCTGAAAGGCTTCTGACAGAAGCTGCATCGCAATGCGGGACAAAAGCCCAGCGCTCATCCAGCAGCGAACTGGGATGCTGGGGGGGGGATGTGTCCCTGTGAGGCTGGAGAGCAGCAGATGCCTGTGAATCCCTCAGCAGGAGCTGAGGGGGGGCTGGTCCCATTCCCAGAAGGAAGGAGCCACTTTCAAAGTCACATGGGTGTTTTCAAAGTGATTCTGATGAACAGAGGCAGAGAAACCTCAGATTCAGGGGTGGTTTCTGCTTCGTGCTTCTTCTCTACCGGTATTTCTGCAGCAGCCGGGTACAGCCCATTACAAACAAGCACTGTAAGAGTGACAGAGCCCTGGGACAGGCTGCCCAGGGGGTGTGGAGTCTCCTTCTCTGGAGAGATTCCAGCCCCGTCCGGACACCGCCCTGTGTGCCCTGTCCTAGGGACCCTGCTTGGGCAGGGGGTTGGACCCCACGGGCTCTGGGGGTCCCTCCCAACCCCTGTGATTCTGTGTTCTTCCCCACATTGGGAGGGAACTCCCTGTGCTCCAACTTGAGCCCATCGCCCTTGTCCTGTCCCCACAGACACTGAGCAGAGGCTGCCCATGGCCCCTGTGTTTACTGCCCATCTCCTGCCCAGCCCCGCAGCGGGTCCTGCAATGCAACCTGAACAATCCCTGTGTAGGGCCAATTACTCCCAGACGTTAATGACGACCCCGCAGCACAATTAAAGAAAGAATAATAATCATTACATCAAAGCGACTTTTGCTCCTTTTACCTCTGCGTTGCTGGGAGAAGTATTGATTAAACTGGGGCTGAGCTCAGGAGATAATTCTTCCCATTTTAAACTTGGGAGATTGGAAAAAAGAACAATTTATTTTTTAACTGATGATTGTAATCAGAAATTCTCCACTCAACAGGCATAAAAAGTAGATTTTAATGTTAACTGCCATGTATGGCTGAAGGTGTTTTATTACTTTTCTGACCATTATTAATGGGGATGATCTTCTGTAATTTGTGAGTACAGGAAAATACAGACTCACCCAGCTCCCTTAAAGTTTTTAATCCTCTCTTTTGGTTACCTCCCACTTCCTGAGCTCTCTAGTCCATTATTTCCCCATAATTAAAACATAGACCTATTAATCTTTCTAACAAACAGTTCCTCTTGGCTGCTTAATTAAAACTACAGACGGCTGATCACCTTTCCAGGAGCAGCCAGGGTTGGAGCTCCCACCCCGCTGCCCTCGACACAAACAGGATGGATGGGCACATCCCCTCTTACCCCATCCCACCAAGGCCTGACAGTGCCCAGCTCCATCCAGCCCCACACACACCCACGGGGTTACAGCTGGATGCCAAACCCTCGTCAGTCAGGCACTGGTGTAAACTAGTGAGGTCACCTCTACCCACTCAGCTGCTGAGTACAAACCACCTCCAACAGGGAGAAAGAAAAGAGCATCCCTGGGGGGTGCTCGGGGTGCTGCCCAGAGCTGGGCCAACCCCACCTCTCCCTTCTCCTGGCAGAGCTCAGACACCGGCTGCCTCTGCTCTGGGGATTTCTTAATAGACATCCAGGTTTTACCTCTCACTTGTTCCTCCTGAATGGGCTTTTTCCACTCAGGAGGCTTAATGAAAAAACATTCTTTCCCAGGGAAAACAAGCTGGATTTCAGGAATTCCTGATAGTATCACAGAGTCACAGAGCTGTAGGGGTTGGAAGGGACCTCCAGAGCCCATGGGGTCCAACCCCCTGCCCAAGCAGGGTCCCTAGGACAGGTCAGGGCTGGAATCTCTCCAGAGAAGGAGACTCCACACCCCCTGGGCAGCCTGTCCCAGGGCTCCCTCACCCTCACTGGGGAGAAGTTCTTCCCCACATTGGGGGGGAACTCCCTGTGCTCCAACTTGAGCCCATCGCCCCTTGTCCTGTCCCCACAGACACTGAGAAGGGGCTGCCCATGGCCCCCTGTGTCCCACCCTTCAGCTATTTACAAACATTAACAAGGTCCCCCCTTAGTCTTCTTCCCTCCAGGCTGAACAGATCCACCCCCCGAGCAGCCCAAGAGCCGCGGGGGGAGATAAGCCTGTGCCGGGCCCTTGGTCGGGTGGGTACTGACCCGGGACTCTCCTCTGAGGGGCAGCCCCAGCCCTGCCAGAAGTGTCTCTCCAGGTTGGTTTAAGTAAAATAACAGAGCTAATGACAGAAGCAAAGCTACCTGGAGAGGGGTAATTCATCACCGAGTGCTTCACGCCATTATCTTACACACATACAGTGTAGTAATCACTTGAAGGAGTGATAACACATAATTGTATGCTGCTCATCAATTATAGGTGAATGGGAGGTTCAGCTAATGAGTGCCAAATCGCGGCTCAGGAGCCGCGGTGATTACGGGAGATGTGGTGAGGAATGCATTTGTTATTGGGGCATTACAAATCTTTTTATAGCAGAGATGGGAAGTTTATAAATAAATAACCAGCCACAGAGGCACCCACATGTCTACCCGAGGCAGAGACGTTATTACCAACAGCTTAACCAGCCTCTTGCACTGAAACATCCTCAAGGCTGGGGAAAACAAAGTGAAACAAAGGAAGGCACAGCCCCCCCTCCAGACACCTGCACAGCTGCACCCCTGGGCTCGCACACGCCGCTTCTGCCATCGCTTGTGGGAGACACATTCCTGGGGTATTCTCAGTGGGAAACCAGACTTATCCATCGTTTCTCATGGAAAAGCACACCCCCAAGAAGTCACGGCAAGCATCATGTGCCTCTGCAGTGAGGAACCACCTACAACTACCTGAAGGGAGGGTGCAGAGAGGTGGGCGATGGTCTCTGCAGCCAGGGGACAGGAGATGGGACAAGGGGCGATGGGCTCAAGCTGTGCCAGCACCACAGCTAGTTGTGTGGCAGTCCTTCAGCCCTTCACTGCAGCGACTCTTTGGGAGACATGAGAATGGCCTCTTTATTTCAGAGGGGGAGAACAGCCTATGGACGGAGCGGCGCTGGCTGATGGGCACGGATTTGGCACGCAGACAGCTCAGCTTGTGGCTGCCAGCAATGACCAGATTTTTGGCCGAGCCTCACAGCTGCTTTCTCCACAGTACCACGACTGATACATCATTAATACCACTAGTAGACATCTCCCTGGGGCAGGCTGTCCCAGCAGCACAGCACTGGGGAGGGCCCAGGGGGGCCAACACCATCCTTCCCACGCGGTGACTTCTCCTCACAACGCTGCTGACACGGTGCCAGCCCAGCAGGAAAAGGAGCTGCACCCTGGGAAAAGACCTCGCAGCTCAGGAAGGGCTGCTGCTGGGCTGAGCTTACGGCTTGAATGGGCTGTAAAACCCCCCGGAGCCTTCCAGGGAGCGAGACCTGCCTGTCTCCACTGAGGCACAGAGGGGCTGCTCCCCGGCGGCTCTGGGCTGCGTGGAGCCCTTCCCATCCTCGCTACGCACTGAGGTCTCACGTGCTCTGTGAGGGCAACTAACAGAACACTGCAGACAGCCCCTCCAAGGTGTCCTGCGTTTGCCAGGTCCCTCTGGGTGGTCCTGGCCTCTGTGCCAGTGGTGAAGTGAGGGGAAGGCAGGCACAGGACGCAGAGCAGCACGCCGACGAGTTTCAGGTATTCCCAGTTCATTTCCTGCACCCTGGATTTCCCTGGTTGCAGGACACACCCTGGATCCCTCAGGCTGAAGATCTGGGTAAGCCTCACCATGCAAGCAATGGGAGGGATTCAAATGCAGCGTTGGCTTTTAGGGTGGCCAGTCACAACGGAAAGGCTTCCCACAGCCTGGGAGACAACACACCTCGGGTCCTGCTCACAGGCTGCTGAGCTGTCTAGTTTCTGTCAAGGGAAACCGTGTCTCATCCAGAACAGTCTCTTCCTGTGCTTAACACAGTGGTGCAGCTGCAAGGGCAGTGCAGTGTGCTCCATCCACCCCAGCTACAGCAGTGCTTTCTGTACCCTGGGGCTGGGATGGAGAGATGTGGCCATAGGTAAGCTGTCCCTGACCCACGTGGGCAGCACAGGAGGGATAACAGCAGTGGGAAGCTCTGCACCACCACAAATAAGCCAAAAGAGTGAGAACTGTGGATGTCTTTTAAACCAGACCGGGTCTGGGACATGAATGGGTCGCTATAAACCTGAGAGGGCACCTTAAATACATTCCTCACCCTCACACGGTGTGCCCAGGCTTGTCACTCCAGTCCCAGGGCTAACAGGATGAACCCCTCTCTGAGCCCCTCAGAAGCCTGTTCTGGCTTCTCACGCTGTATTTCCACTTGACTCACTCACTGTGAAGAGAAACGTTACCGGAGGAATTCAGGTTTTTCCAGGAGGCAGCCAAGGAAGTCAATTACTGAGCAAACCCACCACCTCCACTCCAGTGGTGCTCTTTATCTCCCTGCAGCAGACACCCGCATGCGTGCCTGCGTAATCCAGCCTGAAGAACATGGCCCACGACCATTATGCACCGTTACTGCGGGATAATCACAGCTATTGACTCCAGCACGCTGATTCTCCTGCTCACATCTCCCTCCACACTGTGGAGCTGGTCCTAGAGCACACCCACCGAAGGAACACGGAGCCAAGTGCTGGCTCCTCACTGCTGCTGTGGGTTTGTGCTTGTAACAGGGGAGGAACCGAGTGGAAACCACCTCGTGTCCCACTGGCGATGAGGAGAGCAGCACAACCCTGCGCTCCCCATGTCAGCACACCCCATCAGCACGTGTGGCCAGCACACACCACAGGCAATCACATCACCCAGACCACAAGCACATCCCCTCTCGAAATGGTGATGCAGCACAGAGCAAACCCCTGGATGTGAATGCCAATCCCTGTCCCACGGGGGCTGTTCCCTGCTCCTGCTCTAACCCCAAACCCCAGCCAAGTCCAGAGAGGCCGACACCACACTGCCCCGAGGTCCTGCACGTGGGACAACCAGGCTGGCCTCACTCTTCTGCCCGGAGGGAGGGAGCAGAAGATGCCTCCTGCCCTCCTGTGCTCCGGCTGGAGTCACCCACAGCCCTGCCTACGGGACAGACCCACCATCCGAAGGTGATGCTGCCCGATGCCCAGGTGCAGAACCAGGCCCGTGGGTTGATGCCTGTCTTACAGGTTTAATTAGTGACCCCCAAGTCAATGCCTGGAGCTGTGGGACAGCCCAGCTCGGAAGGGACCTCAGGACATCACCTGGCCCAACCTCTCCTGGGGAAGGGGGGCGAGGGGAGTCTTCATCTGACCTCAGAGGAACTGCACTGCAGGGACATCAAACGTGCCCTTCCCTGGGGGCAGGACATGGCATTTCTCAGCACAGGCTGTAGCTGGCACCTGTGCACACAGAGGTAGCTGGCACGAGAGGAATGCTGACAGATGAAGAGCCTCCCAAACACACGTTCCCTGACGACCCATACTGGGTGATCTTCACCGTCACCGGGAAGTCCCTCTGTGCCATTTGCATCCCTGCCTGACTCCACCTGGCAGGACTGACATGGCAGAGGCTGACATGGCATCTGCATCACCCTCAAACAAGCACTTTAACAGCAACAACCAGCAGGAATTCCTTTTTTCTTGTCCCTTCTTGCCTTCTCTTTGAGAACCCCCCTCTCCAGCCTTCTTATTCACACCCCAAATACGCTGTCTGTTCATTTTACTTGAAGATCAAGGCCGCAGAGGTAACCCCACAGCTCCCAGCACACCTCTGGACCCCCATCCCCAGCACCCACAGGACAGCCAGGCTGCCCCAACCAGAGATGGACCCCGAGCCTCTCCAGGCAGCCCAGCACCGCTGACTCGGGCTTTGCCTGGCACAAGGGAGCAGCAGATGGCTGGGGTCAGGGTGCAGGGGAGGGCCAGGCAGGCTGCGAGGGGATTTTGTGTCTGCAAAGCCTCCTGCCCTCCAACCTGGCCAGGGCCAGCTGGTTTGGACATCTGGGAGGGGAAAAGGAAGGGAAAGGGAATACTGCTCTGGAATGGACTGTGCATTAGCTTAGCAATTCCACCCACATGCAGAAAGGCTTCTATTAATCAGTTTTATTTAAACTAATGGCAGAAATATTCTTCCTTCAATTCCCTGAGCCCAGCAAGCATCAGTCAGCAAGCACAGCCTGTCACACCCGGGTGTGCACAGAGATGGGTGCTGAATGCAGGGGGGGTCAGCCCTGCAGAGCATAAAACAGATACTTTGGGGTTTTTCTTTGTTTTCTTTAAATTAGACATAACTGGGAAGAATCCAGCCTGAGTCTCAGAGGGAACCTGCAGTCTGAGCACTTGGAAAGGGGGGAAATCAAACACAGAGCCAACCAAGCCCCAACCCTGAGCG
The DNA here is from genome assembly GCF_964237585.1 of Gallinula chloropus. Classification (NCBI taxonomy): domain Eukaryota; kingdom Metazoa; phylum Chordata; class Aves; order Gruiformes; family Rallidae; genus Gallinula; species Gallinula chloropus. The sequence goes on along the minus strand of NC_140091.1, from coordinate 615,544 downwards.
TGATTCGGGCAGAAACAACTGAACATCCAGGTGGAACCTCAACCCCCTTCGCTAGGAGTGACCCCGTTCCCAACAGCCACATCTCCCTGAGCACCAACACACCTCTCCTACCCCCTCCCCAACAAACACTCCGAGTGCTGCTTCCCAGAGCTTGGAGAGGTTCCAGCTGCTCACCCACTCCCAGCACTCTACGAGTGCTGGTGCTGAGAGCACCAGGAATCAGTGAAGGTTTTTAAGCCGCTCTCCCAAGAGCTGCTGGAACGCTGTCGGTCTAGGAGCTGGGATGCTCGGAAGACGTTTGCTCTACATCCCTCTGGTATTTAAAACACCCAAACAGTCGAGCTGGGCCATAAATAGCCTGAATCAGAATGAGGATATTAATCTCTGAGAGCCACATACAACTGAGATTAATCAGCTTGTCTCTCATAAGCGATATCTGCGACTCCCGCACAGAGAAACACCTCCATAAATAACAGGCACGGGCATCCACCTCTCCTCCACAGCCTGAGATCACATCTTCATCACCCAGAGTTTAAACTGCTGCTTCTTTCTGAACACAGCTAGGAGAACGTCAATAATTCTGTCTGATTTACAGCACAGGAGAGGTAATTAACTGAAATTTATTGGCTTATTAAGAAAGCGTGTGAAGGGAAAAGGGGGTGTGGGGAGGTCTGTGCTGCTGCCCTGGCAGCGGGGCACCTGAGCGAGCTTTGAACTGTGGCAGTGGCTGTGCCAGGCATGGCAGGGCTCACAGAATCCCAGAATCACAGGGTTGGCAAAGCCCTTTAAGCCCATGGAGTCCAACCGTCCCTGTCCTGTGCTGCCCCAGCTCCCTGAGCACCTCATCTCCCCTCTGTTAAACACCCCCAGGGCTGGGGACTCAGCCCCCTCCCTGGGCAGCCTGTGCCACAGCCCCACAGCTCTGCCAGGGAAGAACTTTGCCCTCCCAGCTGAGCTGAACCCAGCATCTAATCTGTCTCCCTGGGGAGAATCATCCCTGCTCTGGGAGGGGTGAGTCTGGGGGTGCCCAGCTCCAGGCTGACCTGCCACTGCCACCTAAGTCGGCCACCCAAAAGCTGCCCCAGGTATGGGCACACCTGAGTGGGACTGAAGGCCTGGGGAGTCACCCCTGGGCGCTGCACTCGACTCCCTGCCTAAAGGGGTAAGAAAACCTGAGGCAAAGAGCCTGACCCCCGTTACTGCCCCGTACACGAGGTATTTTCATCGGGCCACAGGCATCTTGAGGACCGTCCTCTGCAAGACACTCGGCATGTCTCAGACATCTAAACCTCTACTCACCTCTGGGATGATCAGGGGAGATCTGCAATGAGGCCTGTGGGGGAGGCTCTATCCATGACGTGATCAATATTCTATAAGATCTGATCAATCCCAGAGCTCAACCCTGCCAGTCTCTGAGCTCGACTGCTCCAGGCAAGAACACAAGCCAGCCCCAGTCCCCAGAGCCCTGGGGCAGGGCCAGGGAGGAGCCCCTGGGGAAACACCAACAGGAAAACAAGAGGGAGAGACCAAAAACGTGGAAAGAGGCTGGGCTGCCCCTCAGGGATGCCACGCTAGTATCTGCTGGGACTGGCGGGAGGTGCAGGGGAGGGCTTGGTCCAGACAAGGACCATCCCCATCCCCATCCCCATCCCCATCCCTCCCTTAGCATCCATCACCATCTCTCCCTTGGCATCTCTCTGCTTTCACTCTCCATCCCCCTCGCCTGCCGGGTGTAGGAGGGGAGGGAAGTGTAGGTGTTGACGGGGCGCTGGCACGCGCTGACCATAAATTTACACATACCATGGGGATAAAACCAAGGGCCTGACTGCAGAGATCTGCATTACCAGTTTAAAGGGACAGCATCACTTGCAAAAGGAGTGAGGAAGGGATCCTCACAGGTTTTTACAGCGGGCACGTTTGGCCTCTGCCAGGAGACGACACAGAATTTGCGTACATAATTGCCCATAAATTGGCTATTTCAGAGCACCGTAAAACATAACGACCTTGCTTTTACCTGTTCCACACACTCAGCTCCAACGGGCTCCCCTGAAAGCCCCCTGTTTATACTCAGGGAAGAATATGACTTAATTATTTCCAGTCCTTCTAATACCAGCTCTGTTTGTGTGGCCAGAAGCGTGTTTACGGCCGTGCGAGTGCCGGGGATAATGAAGGGCTGCCTCCTGCACCACCACAGATGCCTGATTGCATATTTATCTGTAATGGACATTTCAGTGAAATGACCCCATAATTTGCCTGCCCAGGCTCATCGCTGTATCACATGTTAATTGCTGCAGTGAGCTGAAAATAGATCTTAAAATACGACGTAGGTGGTTGGCCCCAGGGACAGAGGAACGCGGGGTCTGGGCTGTGGTGCTAGGGCAGAAGAAGGGACAGAAAGCAAAAGCAGCAGCAGACAAGTGTGGGAGGGTGGGGAAAGGCAAAGCTGGAGCTATGGGGGAGCTGAGCTGCCTCATCCATCTGCTAAGTGCTGGCTGCTGTCTCAAGGCTGAGCGGGACCGGCCATGCACCTGGCCATCCCTGCACGGGAGCGCGGGGACTCCCCGGCACGGCTGCGGAGCACGGTGCCAGGAGGAAGAGAAACACCCTGTGTCCATGTATCAGGATGGGAGAGCCTGGAGAACACAGCATCCCCAGCTATCATCCCCAAGCCTGCTTGCTGTGCTGCCCAGGACCGAGCAGGGATGCTGGGACATGCGGTCACCCACACCCAGCAGCGGCCAAACCTCACCAGCCAGGCAGCTCCCAGCACCCACAGCGTCAGCAACAGCCACATTTACAGCAGCATCTTTCTGGCTGAGAGTGACAGATAAACACCTGAGCCTCCCTGCAACCTGCTCCTGGCACTTGCTCAGCAGCAGAGCCCATGGATAGATGCCCAGAGAGGGGGTGGGTGCCCCATCCCTGGGGGTGTTCAAGGCCAGGTTGGCTGGGGCCCTGGGCAACCTTGTGTAGCTCCAGGCCTGGAGGTTGGTGTCCCTGCCTGTGGCAGGGGGTTGGAGCTCTGGGACCCTTGGGGTCCCTTCCAACCCAGACCAGGCTGGGATTCTATGATTCTCGCCTCCCAGTTGACACCAGTTCCATTACTGCAGCCACTGGCACCACTCCTCAGGACACTGCTCTGTGCCAGCACAATGAAGGCACCAACGAACCAGCACCAAAAGCCCAATGGAGATTTGCAGCCTGACTGTTCCTTCACCAACACTCCCCCCGACTCCTGGAGCAGCCTCATCTTAATCCTGCTCATATCTGTTGTCCAGAAATTTAATTTCTTCTACTTCTTTAGTCATGTGTCAACACATCTAAAATTCCTGTAATATTAATTCCCTTCCCTGGATGACCTTGTCAATCTTAATTACAGCTCAGGGTAGGCAAACAGAGTCGAGCTGCCCCATTGTTCAGTGCGCTGCCGGAGCACGCGCCGCACTGCTGATGCGCCCAAGCGCTCTACCTGCTGTGGCACACTGTGCAGGCAGCCACCTGAGCTCCCAAACACACTCATTTGTTTGGATTTCAACCTATAAAACACAGAATAATGCATTTCTGAGACTCCAGGTGCCCTTGGCAAATAATGAAAACTGCAATTCAGCGAGTTCCGAAACGGCATCGGAGCATCGACAGCGTCTGTCTGCGGGACGTGTACGAGCACCACACTCCTTCCCTGGACTGCCACAAAGCTTCCCTTCCTCCTGTCCCCCATTCCACAGTGCCAGGAGTGTCCACATGCTCCTCCAAACAGGAGTATTCACCCACTCCTCCAAACAGGAGCCTCCACCCACTCCTTGGGAACAGGAGCGTCCACCCACGCCTCCAAAGAGGAGCCTCCACCAACTGCTGGCGAACAGGAGCATCCACCTGCTCCTCCAAACAGGAGTATCTACCCGCTCCTTGGGAACAGGAGCATCTACTCACTCCTCCTAACAGGAGTACCCACCTGCTCCTTGGGAACAGGAGTGTCTACTCACTCCTCCTAACAGGAGTATCCACCTGCTCCTCAGGAACAGGAGTATCCATCCACTCCTCCGAACAGGAGCACCCACCTGCTCCTCGCCAACTAACCGCCCTTCAAAGCCAAAGGGAGGACCCACTTCACTGCTGCCTGGAGGTTTCTGCAGAGAACACACGGTTTTGGCCTCATCCCCCTTCTCTCTCACATGGCAACAGAGGATCCAGTAAAACAAACCTATTCTCCCATGTCCCTTTTGCTGCAGAGGACACATCCCATCTCACACCTAATCCCTGCTTCCCACTGCAGCACCAAGTGTAACTCCATGATGCCTTCAAAGCGACTCCATCCCCAGCCAGCACCTGGGACTATAAAGATCCAAGGAATCCTTGATCAACAATATGGAGTGACCAAGGAATGGGAATCACCAGAATAATGCATTACAGTGCTCAGACATGGTGCAGAGCACAGACACTCATCAGAGACAAGGAGAAAGTGGACAGGACTGGATGGGATGGGATGGGATGGGATGGGATGGGATGGGATGGGATGGGATGGGATGGGATGGGAAGGGAAGGGGTGGAGTGGGACGAAGCAGATCCATATAGAAAGGACAAAATATGAACAAATCAGAGAAGCCATTTCCAAAAATACAGTAGCATTTTTACAGCACTTAGCTATTACCTACATTTTAATTGTCCTACTTTAATCAAAGAGCGATTATAATCCATTGTCACTATCAAATCGTGTGCTCCAGAAGTGGCACGTGAGTCCACCAAGGATCCTCATGATCCTGACCCAGACAAGACAAGACCAGCTTGGCACTGGTGCTGTGAACATGCCATCAGACACTAGCCTGGGTCCCCTGTGGAGACCCCCCCCTTCGCTCCTGTACCCCCAGCACCGACCAACAGGGCCGGCAGTTCCTGCGGCACTCTGAGCTCTCCAGGCTCCACTGTCCCCACACTTCTGGGAGCCCAGCTGAGGACGTGACAAATCTCACTCTTAAGTACCCGACACGAGCTCCCTGACAGCAACACGCAGCTACTGAGTGGATCCCCAGGCAGAGGGAATTCATCAGACTTCAGAGCTCCCACTGGCTCAGGACCTACAGCTCCCGGGGGACGGAGGCTCCACAGGGAACGGGGCAGCGGGTGCTGCTGACCTGAAGATCTTCTGCAGCACTCAGAACCTGCAGTAAATACTGTGCAGCTGCAAACACATGACACAGGCTAACCAGGGGCATTAGAGAAGCACCAGTGAGGGTCCTGTGTTTCCAAGATCCAAGCGCACGGAGCTGGTGTGTCTGGCAGGGGCCACGCCACAAAGGTTCTGTCACTCCAAAGACTCTGGGTCTGAGGGGAGGGTCCTATACAAACTGTATTTTCCTAATGCTGACAGGAAAGGGTGGCTAGGGCTCCTCCATCTAACCTTCACAAAGTCCCTCCAAAGAGCAGAAGGGCCTGTCCCTGAATGCCAGTATTCCCAAAAAATGAAGGGAAAAAAGATGTCTTAGTGAAAGCTTCCCTCAGGCAGCTTCAAGTGGAGACTTAACAAGTGATGAGGCTGAATTTCCTATGTACTGCCACGCCAGTAGTTCTTAAGGATTTGGTTGGAAACCAGGCTCTCACTCCCCTTCAAATCCTGGGATATGGCAGGGGTGGGAAGCACGTTCCCTCAGCAGTTAACTGCCTCCCACATGGATGGAAACCAAATGAACCATCGTCCAGGTAAACTCTTCCTGCCTGTCACAAAGGCTGGTGTTGAAAGTGACTGGAAAGATCAGCATCCCTGAGGTGAGAATCTATTTCCTATGTGTAATTAAATGGTATTTAGATGTGAAGCCTGATTCCCTTCCTCACTGAGCACCAAGGAAGCTACGAGAGAAAACAGAAATTAGCTAATTATTCATAGAGAAGGGGAAGAAATAGGGCTTTTTATTGTCTTGACCAAGCTTAAGCTGAAGCTGAAAACACACATTCTACTGAAAACATGAAAACATTTCTCAAGGAACAGAAATAATGGGGAAAGTTTTCAAATTCCAAAGGAAAGGAAGTCAGGATAATTGCATCTGTGGGCAGCCAGCTAGTGCTTAGGAAAATGGAAATTAATGAGATACCATTGACTACACCTGGCCAAATAAAACCAGGATGAAGGAGTTCCCAAAGGTTCCCAAAGCAAAAAGGGTCACAGGCTGTGACAGTCATGAGGACTCTGCCTTAGCATCAGTTCATGGCTTGTTTAATGCCTCTTTGGATGTGACACCAAACAGGCTCCTGAAGTTACAAAGTGGCTTAAGAAATGCTGCTTAGAGGCAAAAAAGCTCTTTCCCTGCCCTGAATTTTTAAGTGATTTAGTATTTCAGAGTTATGTGGCATCATCCCCATCTCAGTACCTCACTTCACCACAGGACTCAGTTACAGGTGGTTTGGTTTCCAGACTGCTGAGCTGCCTGGGGCCAAGCGCTGGCTCCAGCTCCTCCTGGGTCCGGGCAACAACTCCCAGAAGGGATTTGTCCTTCCCCTCCCCACCCGAGGGGCAGCTGCTGTGCAACCAGAAAACCCCAGTTCCCCCACTGCCAAATTAATTCCAACCAGTTCAGTTCCTCCACCGTCCCCAGGATGCTGCCAAGCCCTGGAGAGCAGCCTGGCCCAGCCCCAGGCACCCACCAGCAGCTCCTGGTGTCAGCTTGTCCTGCCCAGCAAACAAAATCACCTTGGATTACCTGAGGCAGCGGTTCCCAAGCTGCCAGTGCCACCCCAGCACTAATACTGATGATCACCCTTCGGACTGCGGGCAGTGCTGGGGCCAGGTGTGCTCTGCCAGAGCCAAACTCCTGCTTTCAACAGGGTAAGTAAAAATGTTTGTCCTCTGAAGCAAACAAGCTGCTACCAGCTTTACCCACGAGCCAATTAACTGGCTGGTGTTTTCCCCTGGGTGAGCTCCCAGCCAGTCAATACCCACAGAATACAGACCGAGGGAGCCCCGGCACTGCCCAGCCCCGGTGCTGGCAGAACGTCTCCCTGGGGGCTGTTCCATAACAAACACGTCTCTCCAGGAGCAGGGTAAGGGATCGTGTGGGGTACAGCGGTGCTTGGAGGCCAAACTCCCACAACCAGAGATTTGCTCGCTCCTTCCCTGGCTTCCCAAGCCCCATCCGTCTGCGCGGCTGACAGGACTGGCTCTACACCACAGCAGCTGCTCTGCTCTGACTAGTGCAATATTGATTTTTACAACAAGCTCTGTAAATATCAATATTTTTGTACTTGGAGCAGACGAGAAGCAGCACAGTGAAATGTACCCTGCCAACCAAACATGCCGGGTCAGTCTGGAGAGAGCCAAGACGAGTTTAATGAGAAAGGAAAACAGACAGGAAGAAAAGGAGCTTGGAAATAGAAAATAAACCGTGGAGGACGAGGCAAGAGCTTGAGTGAAGTAGAGGAAAGGTAGGCAGAGGAGCTGCAAACACCCTCTGGGGGCATGCCAAGCCACAAAGAGAATTAAGAGGGAAAACAGAGCAGCCAGCCCTGGGGACAGCCCGGAGAGCTGCCAGCTCGGGGGCAGTCGCTGCTGATCATTTTCTGATCATTTTCATTAAATGCTATTTGCCTACTTGCCTAAGACAAAGTGTGTATGTTGCTCTCACTCAGCAATGTTTTGTGGGAAGAAAGGGAAGGAATTGAACCTGTGTGTTATTTATTTCACAGTCACCCTTGTTCCAATGGACACAGAGTCATCAGCTCCCTAAACCTGGCCCTGTGTGGGCTGCCCTGGAAGGCAACTGGCCTGTGGCTCACTGCAAAACGTGCACATTTACCAGGCCAGCCCAGGAGCTGGAGCCTGTGGTTGAGCTGATTCTCAGAATCCCAGAACCCCAGACTGGTCTGGGCAGGAAGGGACCAGCCCCATCCAGCCCGGCCTTGAGCTCTGCCAGGGATCCCGGGGCAGCCCCAGCTTCTCTGGGCACCCTGTGCCAGGGTCTCCCCTCTCCCCAGGAAGGATTTCTGCCCCCCAGCCCCTCTCCATCCCCCTCCTGCAGCTGGAGGCCATTGCCCTGGGCCTGGCCCTCCCTGCCCTGGGCACCAGCCCCTCTCCAGCTCTCCTGGAGCCCCTCGAGGGATGGGAAGGGGCTGGGAGCTCTCCCCAGCAGCAGCCTTCCCTTCTCTGGGCTGAGCCAGCCCAGCTTTCCCAGCCTGGCTCCAGAGCAGAGGGGCTCCAGCCCTCCCATCATCTCCATGGCCCTCAAAGGCCCTTCATGACCTCGGGTTGGCCAAGTACTTTGCAGGGGGGATCGAGATGTTCCAGGATCTCCGGAACCTCTCAGAGCCAGGAGGTGCTGCACCACGGCTGTGCCACGCCAGGCTCAGCGTGTCCCTGCAGCCCAGAGGCCTGTCCCGCCCAGCGCGTGTCCCTGGCTCTGCGCTCAGAGCCCAGCAACCCAAGAGGGCACAGGCACATCCCTGCGGGCAGGCTGCCTGCCAGGGGGCCAGGCTGAGGAGCACAATTACAAGACCTGAGAACATTTTTACCATCTTTCCTCATGTCTCTCCTCATCCACAGTTTCAATCCCTCCTTCTCACAGGATGCAGCAGAAAGCTCCTGGCAGAGCCGGATTGACGGCTCCTCCCCGATGCCCAACAGCAGCCGCGCCAGGGAGCGCGGCAGGGCAGAGCAGGGGGGCCTGTGACACAGCATCCTGCCCCTGTGCTCGGCACCTGGCTCAGGGTTCCAGGGAGGCTGCTCATGACACGCCCCATGACCTCGTAAGGCAGGGGCAGCAGGCTGGGGAGTGCCGAATTCCCAGGGTTTCCTGTCAGTCTGTACCAGGCCGCAGACCCGAGCGGGTCTGTCGGGCCCGACTGCGCCTGAGGCGACACCAGCGAACAGCACCTCTCCCTGCTGCCCGCCCCGCGGCCTCTGCGACCCGGGTTCTACAGCTGCTGGCAACCAGCTGCCACAAAATCAACGGTTCGTGGGGTTTTCCCCCCACAGCCTAGAATTACCCCTGTCCTGTGGCACAGGGCTGACTTAAATGAAGAACTAAGGTCCTTCCAGTTAGGCACGAGCTGTTCTTCACGCCTTCCTGGCAAACCACTGCTCCAGGAGGCCCTTCCCAGCGCTCCCTCACGCTGATGCTGATGCTCTGTCTTTCCTCCTTTGCTTTTAGAGTAATTCTTAATGTTCCAAAACCGACAGGGCTTTAAGAGCTCTTAAAAATACAACAGCCCTCCAATGTGAAGTGAAAAGACAAAAAGCCTTTGGACAAGAAAGCCTCTTTGGACCAGGCAGGGCAACATTACACCTGCCAGTAGCTCTGTCCTGTAGTAATTGAAACCTTTTTTCCACCTACCTCACACATACTTGAAATAAAATACTCAAATACCCCCAGTGTCTACAAAAGGGTAAATTCAGCCGAGAAACAGAAGGGATTTCATTTTCCTAATGCTCTCTGGCACTTGCTGCTGTCCAGCTACATTAGCCTGGAAAAATGTTTCCAGCTTTCTCAGCCCCTGAGTATGTGCCAAACCAAATGGGAATTGATAATTCCCAGTAAATAAGCCCTGCACACGAAGTCCCTGAGGAACGAGGGATGCGTAACAGGAGCAGGTGATACGTTTTAAACGCCCAGAAGCACAACACAGTCCCCCAAAGCATTATGTATGTTCCATTAGGGAAAAAAATAAGCTTTTTAGGTAAATTCTTGACAAGACATAACCTTAATAGCTTGAGCTTTCTTTTTTTCCTGTGCTACATATGATTTTGACAGAGAAAAATAGAGGGCATTTCAGACACATTATGCATTTTGACATTAAGTAACTAGCAATTAGCTGAAGTACATAATTGCATCTTAATGCAGCAAAGGAGAAACTAACAAAGATGACTGCGGGAAAGTGTTATAAAACCAGGGGGTGGTGACAGGTAAAGCAAAGAACCAAACCGAAGGAAAACAAACCAAAAAAACCCCAGAGAGGCACCGAAATCCCCAGTGCTGGGCTGAAACCTGAGGCAGTGAAGATCCCCAAAGCCTGCATTCCTCCCTCAGCCAAAACATGCCCAGAGATGGGCTCCCTGCACACACACACAGAGCTCTGAAACCATCCGTGCCACCGAGAGCATCACTCAGCTAGGAGAACCCCCACTGTTTCTAGCTGCTCACTGTTGTACACAGCTTGTTCCCAGGAAGTTTCCTATGAAAATAGAGGTGTTTGGGAGAAAAAGAGCCACAGGATGCCAGTCAGGTTTGGGAAATCAGGGGCACTGGAATCCCAGAGCCAGGCTGGGTTCACACGGATGAGTTACACGGCAGCAGCGCAGCTCCTGCCTGCCCAGTGAAGGCTTCACAAACCCAGGTGGAAGGTGTCAAGCCAGGGAGGGAAGTTCTGCTCTAGTTTAACCCATTGCCCCTCATTCCCACCCTTACAAACAGTCCTGCCCAGCTTCTCTGTGGGTCCTTCAGGGATGGGAAGGGGCTCAGAGCTCTCCCCAGCAGCAGCCTTCTCTTCTCCGCGCTGAGCCAGCCCAGCTCTCCCAGCCTGGCTCCAGAGCAGAGGGGCTCCAGCCCTCCCATCATCTCTGGGGCTCCTGGAGACTGGCTGCCATTGTCCTGGGCACCCCTGAGCTGGAGGCAGGGCTGTGGGGGGGTCTGTGTCCCAGAGCAGAGGGGCAGAATCCCCCTGTCCCAGCCCTGCTGGTGCCACTGCTGTGGGTGCAGCCAGGACATGGGGGGCTTTCGGCTGCCAGCCCACAGTGCCGGGTCAGGCTGAGTTTGTCCAGTATCAACAGCTCAAACCAAAGTAAAATAAGAAGTTACCCCCACCATAACCATCACATTACTCTCACCAGGCACCTCACCACGCTCACCTCTTCCTGCCTCCAAGTCCCCACCGCTCACACCACAAACACAACACACAAAGCCCACGTGGGATTCTGGCAATCAGAACCCTCATCTCTTTCTACATTTCAGGTTGATGAATTTCTTCCTGCAGGAACAGCCCCATAACTCCCAGTATCCAACTCCACAGAGGGAGGCAGAGGGTTAGTGAACACAGTTAACCCAAAACATCCCCACTACAGTACTGCTGGAAGGGCAGCGTAAGGCAGGCACAGCCCTTCATGGGCTTGGCACAGGGCACAGAACACACAAAGACATCTACCTGTTGCTATCTCAACAACTTCTTTGTTATTAACCATCTCCTTACAGGACCAGCCAGCACATCTACCCACTGGGTCACATTTCACCACCCCAACGCTGCAGAATTTACCAACATTAGCCCAAATCAAAGCTACTTAGCACCTTCCCTATGAAGAGAGGGTAAGGAAGCTGGGATGGTTCCCATCCCTGGGGGTGTTCAAGGCCAGGTTGGCTGGGGCCCTGGGCAACCTTATGTAGCTCCAGGCCTGGAGGTTGGTGTCCCTGCCTGTGGCAGGTGGTTGGAGCTCTGGGACCCTTGGGGTCCCTTCCAACCCAGACCAGGCTGGGATTCTGTGATTCTACTTGTTACTCAGTATTATTCCATCCCAAAGGCCCATGATGGGAGTGTTGCTTTGTTGGGTATATTGAAGACAAATCCCTCTGAAGCTCTTGTGGCTTTTCAGAACTGAAGGGCAGGTTGGAAAGGTAAGAGAACAACAGAGATCCTCACAGTGAGGAGCAGCACAGCGCTGGAGCAGCACGGTGGTGCCCGTACTGAGCTGGGTCTGCAGAGCATCCCCAGCCAGGTACGTGCACATCCACACCCCAAACTGGGGAGGAACAAGCCCTCCACAGCAGACACCAGGTCAAGCATTAGCTTTACAAAAGCTGCACCCTTTAGGCTGAAAGTATGATGTGAACATTTGCCAGCATCTCAGCTCTCATTTCTGGCGTAATTATTCTGTGTTAGGAAAGATGCTAATTTGAATGTCCATTTGGAGCACTGATCAAATTGATGCCACTGCTGGAATTCAATTATCTTCTTAGGCTTTCAGCACTGCAACCTAAGGCAACGTGTGTGTCTAACACAACAGCAGCATTTGTTTATGTGCTGAGATAATAAGATTATAAGTGACAAGAAAGTGACTATTTTTTTAAAATACTTCCTTAAATGGGTCCTGTTTGCTGAATGCATTTTCCAGGGACATCAGAGCATCCTGCACACCTCTGCCCCAGCTTCCCACCACCCAGACCAGCAGCAGAAGGGACAATAAGCCTGTATCCTGGGCACAGTGTGGTGAGAGCCACAGAAACACCCACTGTGAGATGTGGGTGGCACAGTGAGATATTAAACATCATGAGGGACACAACGATTAATGAAGATTAATCCCCCCCCCTGCCAATAGCACAGCCCAGCCTAGACCATGGGAAAGGAGCTGAGTGCTGGGAAGGGCCCAGCCAAGGACCCCATGGTGCAGGGGGAGGCTGCAGCAGAGCAGAGGGGTCCCTGCTCCAAACGGGGCCCAGGAGGGGATGGGGAGCTCAGCATGGGGAGAGGCTCCTGTCATCCCCCGCTGAGGCCTGAGCCGTGGGGTGCAGGTCCTGAGTGAGCCTCTGATGGCAGGTCCGAGGGTGCCTCAACCCCTGTGCTCTGCACACCAGTGTCCACAGAAACCACAGAACCACCAGATGTGTTGGGTGGGCAGGGACCTTCCAAGGCCACCCAGTCCCACCCTGCAGCGAGCAGGGACACCTTGAACTGGAGCAGGTCGCTCAGAGCTTCATCCAGCCTGACCTGGAATGTCTTCAGCCTCTCCCCCTGGGAGCACCCGACCCTTGCAGAGCGTGTGTGCAGAGGTGTAGGTGCCCCTACACAAAGTAAATGAGTGTGTTATTTCCTTTTCTCTTTGAACTTGAAATTCTGGTTTGAAACCAGGATGGTTTTAGCTGCCCACAGTGTCACCTGTACTTAAATTCACCTACAAACTGGTCCCTGTTTCTACACCCAGCACGAGGTGTGCACAGCCTGTATTCCCTGGCACGTGTTCTATCCCCAGCAGAAGCCCTGCACATCCTTCCTACTCATCTTCCAAGGAAAACCTTGTGGTTTCTGCAGGGATCTGCCTTGGTGGGAGCCTCCAGCTGGCCATGGGCAGTCCCACCAGACGCTGACTCTGGGTAACCCTCACTGCAGTGGTGATGCTGCTCAGTGTGCTCACTTTGCTCTTTATACACCAGCTGTTAAAAGCACATTAATACTGCAAATCGAGTCCTAGTCCAGAGCAGAGCAGATATACAGCCCCCCAGCATGGCAGAGCTTCCCATGGATGCTCAGAAATAGTCACTACTGTTCCAGGGGGGAAGAACCCGACTTTTGAAGTAATCCCCTAAATAGATTCCTTGCTTGGGAGAAGCAGGAGCCTCCCAGCCTGCCCAGCTCCCCAGGGCTTCACCACAAGCACTGCAGCTTATGGTAATGGGAGGAATTAGCCAGGTCAGGGATGCTGCCTGCCACCAGAGCCTCTTTTGTTGAGTCACCCACAGCTCTGGAAGCAGGATTAGGGTATGGGAGGGAAAAGCAACGCTGAGATAAGGCTGGGGGGCTTTCAGCATCTTTTCAGTGCTGCTTGGAGAGGCAGCGGCCGCCTCTCTGTGAGATACAAACTACAGCAGCATTCCTAATTGTAAAATGGATAAAGACAATGAATTATAAATGCTTTTAAAGGAATGTATTAATGAATGCCGTGTATGAAATGAAATTTAATTAAAACTGTAAACTCATAAGCCTTTAAGGATAAAGTGAATTAACTAAAAGGCTTTGTAATGAATTCATGTAATTCATGAACTGGAATCGAAGTAGATTTTAAGGTTTTTTAGAGAGTTCTTGTATGGGAAACCAGCAACGTGTGTGAGTGCAAGTGTTTAAGGGGCTGGAGCCCTGGGAGGAGCAGCTGCCTGTCCTGTCCTCCCTGTTCTCCGTTTATGCACATTTATTCCCTGTTCCCAGCCCTCGCTGGGGGTGAGGAGCGAGGCACACATCTCCCTGCCCGCCCTGCCCTCACCTCCTGGTTTCACAGTCCCTGGGACCACAGACCGTGCTCTGCAGGGAGCTGAGGGAAGGGCTCGGTTTTCCCACCCGTGCCTGGCCAACACTGGGACCAGAGGAGTCCACAGGACTGCAGGTCTTCACACCAGCACTCCAGGCTCTGCTCCGGAACGATGCTGTGCCCCACCAAGTACACAGGGCACGGGGGGAGCCACGAGCACACAGGAGCTGGGAGTCCTGAGATCTCCCAGGAGATGAGTCCTTAACAGGCCTGAAGTGCAGCTGCTGGAGACCAAAAGCAAGTTTAAAAGCCCTCTAAAGAGAAGCCCTGATCTGGACGAGGGGATGTCCTGCCAGGGTGGGACAACAACTGAGATTAAAGAAAAGAAGGCTCAGCTCAGCTCAGCTTAGTGAAAGGTTTGTTTGCTAGAGAAAAATAATGAAATAAGTGTAGAAAATGAGGGAACAGGCACAGAAAGGCACACAGAGCCCGTGAAGCTCCCAGGGTATCGACCATAACCATATCAGCCAGTGGATAATAAGGGGCAAAGACTGATGTTCCCTGACATTTCATTTGAAAGATGAGGTCTTCTGAACAGAGGGCAACAGCAGCAGCCAAGGAGCACAACCACAGGGTTGAATCGATGGGCAATTCCACATTTCCTTCAGCAAGAGGGAAAGACAACAGCCTGCATGGAGATGGCGTGCAGCTCACCTGTGGAGAAGGGCAGCTGTGGTGCTCCTCATGGGATGTGAAGGAAGACTGGAAGATGATGGCATCTGGGTGTGGTGGTGGTTCTTGGAGAGGGCACTTTTGGGTGCCTTTCTCACATCACCCTCCAACCTGAGACCACCCCAGCCAGACACTGAGATACCCAGTGCTACGAGGGGAGCACCTGATAGCAGCCTCCACCTCCTGCTGACAGAGGACCTGCCCAGCAGGGAACACTTGGCTTGGCTTCTCTGGTTTGAGTGTGCAAACTTCTCATCTCACAAATAAATACCCAGCATTCCCTCAACAAACATATGAACTGAATGGAACCAGGCACCAGGCATCAGCTGCAGCCTGGACACGCTGTGACAGTAACCAAACAGAGCTAGGGCAGCTCCAGGCAAAGCCTGGCTTGCTTTCTGGGAGGGAACAGCCCCCAGTCCTCACCGAGCTCCTGCCTGCGCCGGCCGCGGCCACGGGCTGCAGTGGTCAGACAGACCATGGGTTCAGACTGCCATGCCAGCAGGTACAGCACACAGTGTGAACCCCCACACCACCCCCACCCACCCCACACACCCCTCACCCCGCCCTGGGGTCAGTCTGGCATCCCCCCTTCAGCTCCCCCTGCCGACTCCCCCGCTCAGCCCTTGGCACAGAACTGGGGGGCTGTTGCTTGGCTGGTCGGTTGGGGGTTTTGGTTGGTTTTGTTTATTTATTGTATTTCTGCTTTAACCAGATTTGCTTTCACTAATGGAAGAGGGAAACACTGGGGACGTGGGTGCCCCTGGAAGCTCTGCAGTGTTGTTCATCTCTTCTTCCCCCTGTCAGGGGGTCACTCCAACACACACAAACATACTTCTACCTTTCAGGAAACTCAGGTGGTTCAGCTGAGGTACCAAAACAATGCAAACTGACCAGGCACTGGAGGTGGCAGAGAGAATCACACAGCACAGGACAGCTCCATAGCTCCCACCCTCCTCTTGCCTCCTTTGGTACTCCAGGCTCAGCAAGGCAGCCCCAGTCTCAGCTCATCTCCACACACTAATTATCTGGAGAAAGGGCAACAAACCCTCCAGCCCTCGGTGACGATGAGTGTGATACTTTTGCAATAACCCTCTGAATGACACCTCTCAGCCTCCCCCAGTTCCAAGCACCCCTTCAAAACCACAGCAGTGTACAGGACGCTGGTTGGTTTTGTTAATGGATCTCCCTGGTGTTTACAGGAATATCCACATGGAGAGGGTCAGGCTTTAGCAGCTCCCTGACAAATCTATTTATCCCTGTTGAAATGAAAGCTCCTCTTCTGGAGGAAACGGCACGCCAGCGAAACCATGGTTACAGGAGTTGTCTGGTATGCTAAGCAGTGCAGTGCTGCATCATCCCGAGCCTCTAATCTCCTTAGGATCACAGGGAAGAGAAGGATTAAAGCAGGGGTCAAAGGACACCCTGTCCCTCCGCAGGTGTACAGTGAAGAGCCTTTACCCCACAACAGGAGCTCACACCACGGGCTTCCCTGGTGAAGCATTTCTTCTCATACAGCCTTAACAGTCTCAGCATCCTTCTGAGAGCTCCGATTCCAGGCACAGAGCTGTACCTGACCTGTGCCTCCATCACCTTCCCCCGTGGCACATGGGAGGGAAAGATGGGCAGAAGAAGTCCTGGAGCCCTGCCCTGCCTCCTCACAGTTTGCCCCTCTAAGTTTGTTTGTTTAACCCATGTGAGGGGAAGCATGGAAAGCAAACCTAAAACTGGGGGAAGAACGAAACAAAGCGGCCTTCCAGTGGCACCAGGCGTGTCTGAGGGCGCCAGCCGAGTCCCTGCTGAGCTTCCTGGCACCACATGGGTACAAGGGTACAGTGCTGAGGCTTTAGCCAAAGGCTGGATGCCCAGGTAAGCACCTCCACTGCCACAGGCAGAGGGACAGTCGCCTTTCCTGCTGAGCCCAGCAGCCTGCACCCTCCCCAGCGCTGGAATCACACCTGAAGCACAGCACTGCTGCCCTCTGACCTCAGCCTGAGCTACCACAGGTACGGCTGGGCAGCGCCTCGGGGACCAGCAGCACGTGCAGTCAGTGTTCAGGAGCTTCCCATGTGCAGCTGCCTGGCTGGGAGCAGGAGTCAGCCAGCTAGCCCCCCTCACACAGCCCTCCAGAGCTGTGCCGTGGGGCTGAGGCGTGCTCCAGCTCACCTGAGGGCTAAAGCACACAGCCCTCCCACCCCCTGCACCCAGCAGCAGCTCTGAGGACGGGGATAAGGAGGGCAGGGAGCCCCTACACCCAGCAACAGATGCAGGATGCTCTTACCCTCCTTCCCTTCCTATTCAACACACTCAGAGGCATCTGAGCCCTCCTGCTGTCTGCTGCCAGATAGCCAGAGTGTATGAAGCTGCAATGGGTGAGAGAGAAAACAGGCAGAGGAACGAATCAGCTCACAGGCCTCCTGGAGCTGAAAGCACAGGTGATGTGGGTCCCGGAGACAATCACGTCCTTCTGGGCGAGTCATTAGGCTGATGAGAGTTTTCAAGCAAGCTCACAATTCTCATGATGCAGAAAGATCATCAAATTAAAGAAGGAACTTCAGTTTCAGAGGGTATGAGAATGGTGAAATGTCCTGAAAGGAATGAAGAGACCCTGAGGTTCATCCTGCTGAAACCCTTCCCCTGGAAATGCAGCCCCAGAGCCCTTGAGGCTTCTGGTTCCCCACTCCATCCACCAGCCCTGAGAGCAGACAGGGAACCCTCCCCCGTGCTCTGCCCCCAAGCTCTGAGGGGAAGGAGGAAAACCACCAATTACCTCATTATGAATCTCATTACAGTGATTTCAATATTTATCAGCCCTGAGAGGCATCTCTCCCCTCTCAGCACTTAGAGAGCCTGGCAATGACCTGCCTGCACATCAGGGACAGCAGGCAGCGTTGAGGGGGCAGCAGCCCCCTCCTTTTAGGTGAGCCACAGCCACATCACGGAGCAGTGCAAGGGAACGCTGAGGGGAGCAAGCCAGCCCAAGGACACACTCAAAGAGCAAGGCTGCTCAATTAACAGAGGTAGAAACCCTTCCTGGACCACAGAGTCATTATGGGATGTCCCAACCCCAGTCAGTGCTCAGGAGGGGGTAAGGAAAGCGACGGCACCGGTGACACTGGAAAACGTCATTATGCCAATAAAACTCCAGGGTTTGAGTATCTGGCATCCCAGCTTGGAGAACCAGGAAAGGTAAGAGAAACGTGACAGGACTGGTGAGCCAACAGGAGGGTTCGTCCACAGCAAGGTAAGATAAAGCAGGGTTCTGTTGGGGAAGAGAGGACGGCGTGGCAGACACAGAACATCACGTATGGCAGCAACAGCCCGAGACAGCGACTGATGAGCTGCTTCTCCAAATGCAAGAACAAAGCCTTGTCAGGGAAGAATTAGACAGTAGGTGCAAAACAAAGCAAAGAAAGGAGTTTTTCACACAGCGTGTAATTAAACTGTGGAACTCATTACCACGGGGTATCGTGGGAGCCAAACACAGAAATGAATTTGAAAAGCAATTTGACAAATTAATGGCAGAAAAAAAGCCTGTTCAACACACAGACGTGGATACAACTATCGACACAGCATCCATCAGCACCCCACGGCACCCCCATCCTGTCCTGGGAGCAGCCCTTCCCAGCCCCTCGTCCTCGGCAGCGCCCAGCGCACGCGGCTCTTCCCTCCCTGAGTGCTGCTGGGGAGTGGAGGGTTTTACCACAGGAGAACCCAAACCCTTCACTGGCACAACAATGAGTTACACTGCAAACACCCACTAGGCTTGGGAGAGACCAGTGCTTGGGAGAGACCAGTATTTGGAAGCAAGGGAAGCCCTTTGCTGCTCCCACCTCAGAGCAGCATCCAGCAGCTGGGGTTTGCCAGCTGGGAAGGGCTGTCCCAGCTCCCAGAGGCCACAGAATCCCAGAATCCCCAGGCTGGAAAAGCCCTGTTGTCTCTTGGCTGAATGTCTATTCAACCAGAACAGCATTGAATTATTGAGACTGTCACCACTTCTGGAAGGGGCATGTTATTGAGCTGAAAAACCAGATCAATACAGAGAGAAGCCACAAAGTGGGTGAGTTCCTATGATAGTCTGCATAAACCCCACTAAAATCCACCCATTTGCCCAGGGATTGATGGAACCACCACCAGCACGTTTCACAAACAGTGTCCAGCCCAGGATCCCAAGAGGCAAAGGCAGCCCCTGCACTAACAGCCCCAGCTGCATCCTCTGTGGGATGCTGGGGTTTGAAAGAGCAGGTAATATTCAGAGAAAGAAAATACTGAGGGTATCTGAAGGGTGGGACACAGGGGCCATGGGCAGCCTCTGCTCAGTGTCTGTGGGGACAGGACAAGGGGTGATGGGCTCAAGCTGGAGCACAGGGAGTTCCCCCCCAGTCTGGGGAAGAACTTCTTCCCAGTGAGGGTGAGGGAGCCCTGGGACAGGCTGCCCAGGGGGTGTGGAGTCTCCTTCTCTGGAGAGATTCCAGCCCCTGTCCCAGGGACCCTGCTTGGGCAGGGGGTTGAACCCCATGGGCTCTGGGGGTCCCTTCCCACCCCTGTGACTCTGTGGATGTGCTCAGCTTGTGCTGTACCACTCTGAGACTCGGAGCCTGAAGGTGAATGGGAAAGGACAGGCAGCATGGAAACTGCCGTGCTGCTCTCCACAGACCTTCAGAACTCTTCTCATCTTTGCTCTTCTAATTATTAAACCGCCTCTGAAAGGCTGCAGAAGAGAGAGGTCTGACAGAAGAACAACACAGGCTGATTGCTAATGGTGAAGCTAATCAACACTGGGTTTTAATTCTTGGCTTCAACAGCCCATTTTCTGCTTTTTTATTACCATGCAGACCAGCACAAGTTGGGTCATCTCCTGTTTTTGAAGCACAAGAACTTTCCTGCATAATGCTTTCAAATCTCCTTCCCTGACATCGTTAGGCTGGCGCAGTAACGAGCAATGCTGAGCCCACCATGAAGTCCAGCGTTGCAGGGTTTTACCTTCTGCCAAGGGAAGTGGGACGGACAGGAGGAAATTATAATCACATCCAGCATTCCAAATAGGCAAAACCCAGATCTGTGCAACCTCTGAAATGCCACTGTAATGATTACTGCCTTTCTGGTGGAGGAAGAGCTGCATTAATTAAATTGAATTGGAGCCTTGTGGAGGTTTCCAATAACTTTTTAATTATAGCTTAATGCTGCTCCCCAGCCCTTGCAAAATTGAAATTCCTCTTGTAATGGCCCTACTTCATACTCGGTGTTTTTTCCCAGGACACTCAGAGGAAGCTGGGAAGTTGCAGCCCCCCAGCCATGACTCAGGCCAGAAGAGCTTTGTGCAGCACAGCCTTTGCCTGAATTCTCTCCAAGGCACAGAAACGCTGAGAAGATGTTCTGATCCCTCCCCCAGACACCCCGCAGGGTGCCCACACTGGGACTCTGCTCTCCAGGGGTCAATCAAGGGAAAAGGGCATTTTCTGGAGAGTCAGAATATGCTCATGGGCTCCTGCCCTGCCCGAGGAGGAGGATGGGCCCATGTCACCTCCTTTGCCCTCTCCCTTGGGCCAGGGGTTTGGGGGCAGGTCCCAGGAGGGCAAAGAGCTCCAAACTGCTGCAACAGCAACGGGGCAGGGAGGAGGAGGAGGAGGCACCCTGTGCTGGGAGGGACACTGCAAGGGTGTGTGGTCCTGACACTGGGAATGGAGATGCCCTCTTGATACTGGGAACGGATATGTCCCTCCTGATACCGGGACTGGAGATGTCCCTCCTGATACTGGGAATGGAGATGTCCCTCCTGACACCAGGCCTGGAGAGGTCCCTCCTGAGACCAGGACTGGAGAGGTCCCTCCCAACACTGGGACTGGAGAGGTCCCTCCTGAGACCAGGACTGGAGAGGTCCCTCCAGACCCCCACGCCCTCCCTGGGTTTCCTGGAGCAGCGTGGCACAGCTACACTCACTCTCACCCCCAGAAGTCCCTCCTGTAGATCCCTGCAGCGCACGGTGTCCGCGCTCACACCCAATTAATTAATCCTGACCATAATTACTAGAACATCCAAGGAAACACTGGCACACGGGCGTTTTCACACGACGTCCTATTTCCACTCCCAGTGCGGAAGGGCACACAGAGGGTGACATTTATGGGGGACAATGTACAGAGTTCCCTGGCAAAGCCCTTGACGTGCAGGAACCGAAGGGCTGTTCAGGCTGTGGAACAGCTGCACAATGTGAGGCTCTGAGAGAGAAAAGGTGACATTTGGGTTTTGTTCTCTGGAACATTTCTGTCTGAATGGAATCCTCTCCGAAAGAAAACCCCAGAACAGAGGAGTGAGAGTGACATTTCTGGCACTGTGAAGCTTTGATTGCAAGCACCCAGACTCCAGCAGGTGAGCTGCACAGCCCCAGGACCGTGCGTGGTGACAAGGGGGCCCTGGAGGAGACGGGGTGAAGTACCAGCATCACCAGAAATGATCTGGGTGCAACTGGATCTTTCCCTGCCCTCTGCCCACATTGTCAGCAAGCACTCTGGCAGGGAGCAACTGTGGATGTTTGGAGACTGGCGAGTCTTTCAGGCCGTTAGCAGAGCTCCAGGAAGTGAGGAAGAGTTGAGATCTTCCTCAGACCAGGAAGGTAACACCTAATCTCACAGCAGGAGAGGCTCCGAGGGAGCCCGTGTGGGTTCTGTGCCGAAGCCACCGTGGCAGGGTGCTGCCAGCCCCATCTCTTCCGTGCTTCTGGTGGGAACGAGGGATTCACAGTCCCAGTACTGCTGGAGAACAGTCAGCAGCACGGTGTGTTTAGCCAGGCTTGGTGACAACCTGCCCGATGTCAGCCCAGCTGCTGGGGCAGCCCGAGCAGCCGGCCAGCAGCGCTCACCTCCGAGACTCCGACACCAGAGGCGTCTGAACCAGGACCAAGCCACGAGCACCAGCCCGCAGTGGGATCCAGGCACAGCTGTACATCCATCCCCCCTGCCACGGGCAGGACATCAGGCATCCCACAGGATCACAGAGACCACAGGGAAGGGGAACCTGGTCACCCTCAGCACATTCTCTCTGGCTGACAGGCTGAACTAATTAGTCGATTGTCTGTGCATTTCTACACAGCACAAGTAAATAGCTGTGATAAATAACTGCAATTATTAGCAAAAAGGAAAAAAGAAGTCTAATAAACAATGCAGTGAGGCAGATGTACCCAGTGCTCATCAGCCGGGAGGAACAAAGCCCCGGCTCCGGGAGGATGGCACCGCCAGTCCTGTCTGTTAATTGGCTCCTGAGATCAAACAGACAGACTAATTTATTATTCTTTTACTATAATATTATCCACAATTAGGCAGCGTAACGCTGTTGACTGTAAAGGCTGCTGGCAGGCAGGTGCTGCCCAGGAGTGAGGGCTGAGCCCCTCACCAGCCACACCAGCCTTCTAATCCCCTGTCTCCTGGGGCGGGGGAGCTCCTCCCCTTCTCTCCATCACCTCCGGGCACAGCAGGCAGGTCGCTGTCCTGCCAGGGCAGAGGAAGCCCCCGCTTCACCCCAGAGGTGTGGACACACCACGGCGGGGCTGGAGCTCAGCACCTCTCACAGTCACTTGGCTGCTGGGGGAGCAGGGCAGGGCACCAGCCTGAAACGTGCTGTCGCTCAGGAGATGCACCAGGCTGCAGGAGAACCAGCCCAGCTCATTCCTGCTGCTGGAATCCAGCACCACAAAGGGACCCAAACTACACCTCCCCCCCGGCGCTCGTTTGCCCCGGCAGCAGAAGGATGAAGAGCAAACCAGACCTGAGCCTGTGTGTAACCTTCTGGCCACTGACACAGTACTGATGCTCTGCACGGGTATCCAACGTATCTCAGCATCACTGCCCCGTGCTTGGGCCAGTCCCAGCGTGTTCTCTGGCTGAAACTAAAGCAAAGAGCTCTCACTGCACTGACACACAGATGAGCCAGGACCCAGGGGTTTGTCTTGAAGGACCTGTGTGTGTTGGCCTGTGAAGCCTTCACACAGGCAGAAGAAACCTGGTTTCCATTGCACTTACTGGTCTGGGGACTGTTTTCTGCTGGTTTTATCCCAGAAAGAGCAATCACTGCCCAGCACAGAAAGTAAACCCTACCTGAGCCCTGTTTTCCAACCAGCTTTCCCCACACCTGCTCCCAGTGCCTCATGCCCACAGCTTGCCCCAGAGCTGGCCACTCCTTGTCCCCACTCTCCCTTTCAAGCCCAGGCTGTCCCCACCACGCAGGTTCCTGCCCTTCCCCAACAATCCCTGTGTGTGTCTCCAGCTTGGAGACCAGAGGCACCTTTGGTGTCAAATCAAACCAGGCATTTTCTTTTGCAAAGACTCCTCTAAGTCCATCACAAGCTCATTTTTTTCACAGCACTGTTCTTTTTTGAGGATTGCTCCCTAAATTGAGGTATAGGTGCCATTCCTTGTACCTCTTGAAGGTGAGAATGACATTTCTAAAGGAATCATCTGAGAACACAGAGAATCTGAGAGTCCTGTGCCTTTGTAAGGAAGGAGTTTCAGCTATTTTTGAACCATCAGATCTCTCTAAATGCAGTTCAAAGACAAAAGAACAGGATTTAGGCACCCTTGAAGAATAAGATGATAAAAGATTAACTCATTGTGCCTCAGGAAGGGCTGCCAGGGGGTGATCTCCTCTCCAGAGCTGCACAGCTCACAGCATCACAGGCCGTCCCTGCCTGGGCTGGGTACCCTGTCCCAGGGATGCTCCACTCCCTCCACAGAGACCACAACACTGCAATTATGGGTTCCCAATGGAACGAGCCCAAGCTCTGCTCTCCAGTAAGCAGAGCCACAGAGCTGTTTGCTCTTCAGTGCCACACAAAAGGAGCAGCAGATGTCAGCAGGAGCGCTCGGAGTCGCTCAGCGTGGTCCGTGCCCACACCTAGCTCTGAAGGGAAGCTGGCTACACCAAAACCAGTCTGGCAAGGTAGATGTGACTTTTCACACTGCTCTGGATTCAATCTTTAATTCCTTCATGTGGTTTTGTCCCAAACACTAAACTGGTCAGGCATTTCGAGCCACAGGCTGCATCACACTCTCATTCCGTGGTTCGGAAGGGCTGTGAGCAAGCTGTCATGTTTGAGAGCTCGCCATCCACGTGGTGTTTGGCACGGTGCTAAACCCATGGGCTGCTGTGAATGCTCCATGTGAGAGAGCACAATGTCCTTCACCACTTGTACGTGTTTCCCCAGACTGGCTCCGGGCTCCCCTCCACCGGGGCTGGGCAGCCCAGTCCAAACACACCTCTGGAAACACCTTGTGACTCAGGGAAGTGAATCACTTGTCTTGGAATTTCAGGACAGCAACAACACCCAGAAACATCCCCAGTGTTTCAGTGACTGTCCCCCTTATCCAGAAGAGCAGAGCAAGGCTGGACCCACACCTCTCCACGGCAGGATCCAGCCCGACTAACGACCTGTGCCTTACCCAGCGCCCCAAAGGGGGGCTGCCACAGCCCCCTGCCCATGCCCACTGTCTTGGTGAGGGCCACGTCCCCTGAGTGTGGAGCTGGAGGACAGCTCCCTGCAGCCAGGAGAGACCACACCACGCTGCAGCACGCTGCAATGGATGGCAGGGCCACAGTCCCTGTGGCAGGGCTCAGACCCAAAGTGGCCAACACTAACTGCAGTGAGAATTAAAAGACCCCTCCCAGCAGCCCTTCATCTGCATCACCAAAGACCATAGCCTTCCCCATCAATCTAAGGCCAGGCCCATCACCTCCAGCACTCCCCCTGCTCGCATCACAGCAGGGGGTGTTACTAGCCCCTCAGCATCCGCCCTCTGTTCCATGCCCATCCTCACCCAAACACACTGGACACCTCACCCCCACGTGAGGACAGCCCCTGACTTGCTCCCAGACCTGGACACCTCATCCCCACGTGAGGACAGCCCTTGACTTGCTCCCAGACCCTGACACCTCACCCCCACGTGAGGACAGCCCTTGACTTGCTCCCAGACCCTGACACCTCATCCCCAGTGAGGACAGCCCTTGACTCACTCCCAGACCCTGACACCTCACCCCCACGTGAGGACAGCCCTTGACTCCCGTCCAGCCCCTGTTCAGATTTCACAGAGACTTTCCAAATGATCTGAACTGCTTCTTTATGATAAAACTGTCACACATTAGAGCTGCTGCTCTGCCTTCATCGTCTATCATTCCCTGGGATCCATACCAATCTCAGCGCCGCAGTACCGCTGTCATCTTCATTTTCTCCTGACATAACAGCTTTATCCCATAACAACTCCTCCTTGCCATGCAATAATTTAAGAGAGGGATTCCAGCGACACACGTTCCTCGTTACTCACAAACAAGCGACCTGCCCAAGCGCTCCCAGCAGACACCAGTCACTTCCATTCACTGGCTCAAGCATCATGCACAACCTCACACCTCCAACAGGCACTGGCACCGCCTCACGGTCCCTTCCAGAGACCAAAGACACCCTGTCTGATGAACGCAGCGTCAGAGAACGGATCAGAGCAGTACCTGCAGCAACTGCTGCAGGTCAGCAGAGCATCTCAGCTGCTGAAGCACCGTGCTGAGGGGCCAGGGGCTGCCACACCCCCCCAGCAGCAGAAACACCACGTGTCTGCGAAGCATCCCTCCCCAGGTGCTTCGCCTTCAGGTGACAGACCCCATTTCACTCTGCCTCGAGGACTGGGAATGGAGGATGGCAGGGATAAAAGACAGATAGAAGATAGAGAAAAGGTAGACAAAAGGCAAATCCAGGGACTGTCAGACCCGTGCTGCCTCTGGCCACGACCTGGCACGGACCCTACCGTGGAGCAGGGACAAGCGTGGTCCCACAGGCAGAACCTGCAACCCCAGTGCACCTCAGAGAATTGTCACAACTTTCCCCATCTCCACAGAAACCGTGGTGTTTCCACAGTGTCCACACAAAGTGACTGTAGGAATCCTTTCCACCTCATCTCCTGCAAAGCTGTGTGGTTTGGATGGAGCCTGGCAAGGCGCCTCCTTCACAGCTTTTCCTCCCCACTGGCTCTGGACATCGAGCTCACCGGTCTCCACCCATCGATTTGTCTAAAGACCTTTAAGAAATCGACATTTTATCAAATATTTCATCTGTTTTCTTAATCTCCTGTAGAAATAATTGTTTTAACATTTTATGTAAAGTCTGTTGCTGTGGCTCTGGCTGGGTGCTTTCTGAAGGTGGGGTAAGGTTTGGCATTTGAGCTTGTTCTTTGTTCAGCAGCCTATGTGCTTCTTCGAGCACCAGGCAGATCTTTCCCCAGCTTATATATTTAATTAAAGCTATTATATATTTCATTAATAGTATATATTTTAATGTTAAATATAGATATTACATGTTTTATTAATATATTATTATCCATGTAATTTTAGCTCTGAAAATCATTGTCATTCAACAGTTGTCAGTGCTGTGCTGTCTGCTTTCAAGTTTCATGATTCAGGTTCAAATCATCCCTGAACCCTCCTGCTTCTCTCTCCCAGGGCATTTATTAGCTCCCTTTATTGGCTTCTCTGGGTGCATGGGGATGCGTTGCAGGCTGCCAGGTTGCTCTGCAGCATGGGGATTCGTGTTCCTCTGCACACAAACACCCAGCAGAAGCAGCAAATGGCTCGATGTGACACACCAGAAGTTATCTGAAGGACTTCCCAACTTGACCTCACATTATAAAGGCTGTGACTATCTTCAGCAGCGCTTTGAAAAGTGAAGTAGCTGGGGGTGGAAGAGTCCCCATGACATTGCAATTATGCAAAGGTGACATATAAATAAAACCCTTAAGCAGAAAGAGCTGCCTTTTCATATTAAGATTGAAAGAATTCTCACATCAGGACTAAATTTCTGTGAGAACTGTCACATCAATTAGAGGTTTTAGGGAAACTCAAGTCATAGATAATGTATTGAGCATAATAAACTGACATTTTGATATGCAACCAGCAGACGTTCAGAAACTGGAGCCTGACTCCAGAAAGTCCAGAAAGACATTGAAATCAGTAACACTGGGATGAATAAATTAAATGAGCAATTACTAGGGCTCCTGACAAAGAACCTGGAACAATGCACTAAGCATATATTAGCTCAGCCTTTACTCACTGATCTTCATCTTCCTTTAATTAATGGATTTAATTGACTGGAAGGGAGATTTAAGAATGGCTTTTCACAAGTCGAGTAGGAAAACTGTTTCATGTTGGGGAGGGGAGGGGCGGTGTGTGTGGTGGGCACCAGCGGTGGGGAGCCTGGCTGGGCTGAGCAGATGCTGATGGGAGAGCCAGGAGCCACTGGAAAGACCTATCAGTATGGAAACCTGGGAGACAGGCAGAATCAAGGGGGATTCTAGCAGAACTGGATGGATCCATACAGAACTTTCCAAATCTTGGAAACATTCCTTCAGGTGAGCAGAGCCCCTGTGTGCACCTGCCAGGGTCCCGAGCATCCCTGAAGCTGGCAGGCTCAGGCAGAGCTACTGGTAGGAGCTGAGCAATGTCCAGTGACACCGAGCTCTGAGAGGCCCTTCCTGGGCCCTAGGCTGGGACCACTGGGCACCGAGGCTGTTACTGTGTTCCGAGTCCGGCTGCCCTAACATCCCCATCAGACATCAGCCCTGGCTATGCATAGACTGACCTACCTGACACCCTGAGTCTGTCTGTCTGTCTGCTGCACGGGGTGGAGTGTGGTCCTGTCTGGACAGCATCCAGCTTTGGGACCACGAGCAGCCTACCTGCTGCTGCATGGAAACAACAGCAGCCAGTGCTGAGCTCTGGGTCCAGACCAGCTCCAGCTCAGGGGGCAGAGGGGCTGTGTCCTGCTTGAGGACCACCCGTGTGGGGGTACACTGGAAAGCAATCCACAGCCCTTACTGCTCAAACAGGCTCAGATTCTCTCTTTTAACGGCTGTATCTTACACACTCACAGGTATGTGAGTGACACACGCTGTCCCACACCTCTACCCGTGTGTGGCATTCCAAGAGACTGACAGTGCTGCTGAGCCAGGAAAGCAAAGCAAACCAGCTAAAAAGGAAGGTTTACTCTGCTACTACGAGCACGACCCTTGCAGAGAGTGAACAGTAACTACTTTAACTATTCCCTCTTTGGTTTGGCCTTGCTTTCAATGATATTTTAGCTAACAAGTGTCTGTAGTTTTCTCTATTTTCCACACCTGAGGAGCAAAACACACGCCCAGAACACCTGAGATTCCTTATGCCTGAAATGCCAGGTGCAGGCCAGTCCTGGAGCTCCTGACAGTAAATGATGTTCAAGTGGCTCCTGATCCGAGACTGGAGGCGGCGTGAGGACCAGCATCACTTGACAGAATGAAGTCAACGGGCTATAAATTAAGTGAAGGCAGTGATTTTTATTAGGCAGGCTGTGAAAAATCAGAGGGGCTGTGGCACGGCAGAGAAGTGCAGTCAGGAGACCAGTACATCCCGTTTTCCCAGGCAGTGGCTGGGCTCTGCCACTGGGAGCAGCAGGAACGGGCTCCGACGACCCGATTCGATTCCAGCGACGCACACGCATGGGCGTGAGGACTCCAGCCCGCAGGTCCCTGCAGAGACAGGCCATGTTCCCTGGAAACGCAGGCACGGAGCTGCTGCACGTTCACACCAGCTCCAGGTCCTCTTCTGCTTCCACCAGACGTGGGACTGGAGGAACAAACCTGCTGCTTTGGGCCAGGCTGCCTCGGGAGGAGGGGGGGTCACTCCTCAGCCTCGGGAGGAACAGCAGATCCTCTGCAGACTCTGGAATGAGTTTCCTGATCCGGGATCCTTTCAGTCTCTCCCTCCCTGTGTCTCAGGCAAACAAGGCACGTGAACCGGCAAGAGAAGGGGGAGTGTGATACCTGCCCCAAGGCCCATCCTCCTGGGCTCAGCAGTGCTGAGGAACACCTCAAGCCGGGGTAAGGCAGCACCACAGACATCACCTCCACCCCATCCCTGGGCAGAGTGCTCAGTCACAGCCAGGAGGCACAGGCACCGGGTGAATATGCCTCATGGGGTGGGGGTTTTCTGTTTGTTTGAACAAAGATGGGAAAAAGCCCATTTGAAAGATGGTAAGAACAGAAAGTAAACAGGAGCTCCAGCACCTCTCAGAGTAATTGTACCTTTCTTCATCTCCCGGGGTAACCATGGCAGATAACTGCTCTGTGCTCAGCACAGCCATTCGCCCGCATCACTGACTCTTGATGCTGAATTACCTGCTCACCAACAACTGGTTTGTGAACAATTAAACCATCACAAAAAGGGGTGTTTTCTCCTCATTCAGCTCTGGGACACGGCACATCGATGGCATTTCTCAAATTTCCACAGGAATTCTTCCTCCCCTGGTGCTGCAAACACCAGCAGCTGCCACAGCTCCCACAGAATTCCATCGGCTTGGAAGTACCTCCAGCAACAGGAGAACCAGGGCCAGGCACAAGGGGGGGTGAGCTCTTCAGTAAGGGTGGGGGGAGCGGGGATGGCAGGTTGGGTTGGGGGGCACCTGCAAGTGCCATCCACCCGCAGCCCTTCCCAAAAGTGCTCCCTGGTGTTTAAATGAACCCTCCCAGACACGGGGCACATCCACCTGGATTTACCACCTCCAGCATCCCGGGAAACTCGCCCACCGCAGGGGCTTGGACCGGCCTTGGCTGCTTGTTGTCACCACATCAAACCACTGCCAGGAAATCCTCACCCCCAGGAGTTTTTAAATGCTTCCAACAAAGCAATTTTGGAGAAGTGGGGCAGCCCTCCTGTCCCCTGCCCTCTGGGTGCCTGGTGTTCCTGCTGCACGGGCTCGGGCTCAAGGGAACACGTGTGCTGCGCCATCGCCAAGTGCATCAGGCAAGAGGCCCGTGGAGCTGTGGGCTATGGGTGTTGCTTTGCTTCCTCCCAGCTCGCTGGCCTTCCAGCAGGATTTCAAAAGCACATATATAGATACAGATTGCACACAGGGTTTTCTATCACTGCCTCATGCATGCAGGGAGACTCTATAGACGCAGAGCATCAATTGTGCCATCACCAAGCCCTGGATCTGCAGGCACCGTCCCACTGTCGGGCATACCATCCACACCCAGAACACATGGCCCTAGTGCTGGCAAAGCTCTGACTCCTGAGCAAGCAGCAGGCACCCCCAGCTTCTCTGACCTTGCTGTGGCTGGGTTTCACTGCTCTACCTCCTTCCCTTCATCACCTGGATGAGACAGGAGAGAACTGTCCCTCCCATCACCCAAAGCAAGTTACTGCTCTGGAGCTCCCGCACTTGTGGTCTCAGAGCAGTTTCATTCCTTTGCAGCTCACATGTGACTCCTGTAAAGGTGGGAATGGGAAGGGATATCCACCTCCTCTGGCACCTAGCCCTGCGACAGGGAGACAAGAGCCTGGGAGTGATCTGGATGCATCCACCAGGCTGATGGTGAGGGCACAAACGAGCTGCCAACGAGAGGCACGCCGAGCACTGGGCTGGAGACTTTGGGCTTTGGAAAATAAAGCAGCTGAGCTACACAAGGGTCGTAAACACAAAGGCTCTCTCCTTTAATAAATACAGCTGGAGCCTGTGTAATTCCTGCAGAGATATTTGAGAATTGGAAGCAGAGAAAAAAAATACTCAGGCAATTTACTGCAAAAGAATTGTAAGATGGAACGGTGCCTGAGACACTCCACCTGCCAACACTCCTTTTATCTAAGAAATATCAAGCAACGAGTATCTCCCCTTGGAGCACTCCTCTGCTTTTGTAAATCCATGCAGAAGGAAAATTAAGAGAAGGAGCAATGATCTAGGGGGGAGTTTCACTGACGGTGGAGCCGTAATCCACCCCCCGGAGCGTCGGCGTCGTGGAAGTTCCTCTTCTCCTGGTTTTCTCCTTTGTTTCGGTTCTTTACTGCAATTTCAACAGCACAAACCTAACGTGGAACTGCCACAGGTTATAGAGAGAGATATATATCCCTTACTTCACAACAGGAAACTGATCCTGTGAGCCCTGTGAGAGCTGAAGGTGTGAGTGCTGTGGCGTGGCGCTGTACCCATTCCCGAAACACGGATGTTCTGAGCTCGGTGCAGGATACACAGGTCACATTTTCTCTCCTTCCTCCCCAGACAGAGGAGGTACCCACACCACCCCAGCAGCACCCTGCCTGGGCACTCACATCAGCTCTGAGGGGTGCAGGACAGAAGAACTTCCCAAAACTTCTGTTTATTGAAACTCCACTCTATGCATTGGAAAAGCCCCTTAGTTAGAGCCCCCACCCTTTTAGAGCACTCAGAGATAAAGGCAGAGGTAATGCTTCACCCCAAACACTGGTGTTTCATTCACCTCTGACACAGATGCACGTATCACACAGGTATGGCTGATGACTGGGGATGCCCAGCTTGCAGGTTTACTGACAGGTCTCTCCTTACGGCACTGCCACTCCCGTGAGCATCCTCTCCTGGTTCCCATGAGCATCCTCTCCTGATCCCTGTGAGCATCCTCTCCTGATCCCTGTGAGCATCCTCTCCTGGTTCCCGTGAGCATCCTCTCCTGATCCCTGTGAGCATCCTCTCCTGATCCCTGTGAGCATCCTCTCCTGATCCCCGTGAGCATCCTCTCCTGGTCCCTGTGAGCATCTCTCCCAGCCCTGCTCACCGTGGCAGCACAGCGCTGTGATCCTGAACGGTCAGACACTCACAGCACCAGCAGCTGAAAGTTGTACCTTCCTTTTCTTCTCCTACACGTCTCTCCCTTTCTAATGTCCCTCAGTGCAGATCAGTTCTAACCTGATCAATTAAGCTGACCACTCCAGTGAGGTTCTGTAAGCCGGGTTATTTCAATGGCAATTAACAGCCATTAAGAACACAAGCACAGCTCGGCTCTCGGTGTTTTGGGGCGAGTCACAGGCTGTTTTCTGGCCAGGGAGCAGCTCTCCACCTCACCATGCTTGGCAGGGCTGGACCGTGCCCTGTTCCCGTTGTTTTGCTGAGTGCTGACCTGAATTCCAGTGGGAAGGGGAGCGCTGCCTGCCAGCGCTGCCCAGCGTCCCCCTCCGCTGCGCTGCCAGCTGGCTGCTGGTTTCAGCTCCCATGGAAAACACCCCTGGATCAGGCTGATCCGGGACCTGCCCCAGAGCAGTGTGAAACAGTGGGAAAACGGGAGGGAATCAGCTTGTTAAAGGGCAGAGACTGGCAGGACAAGGGGCTGGAGTGAAGCTGGAGGAGGGAAGGGGGAGAGGAGAGATTGGGGGGAAGTTCTTTGCAGAGAGAGTGGTGAGGGGCTGGAAGGGGCTGCCCAGAGAGGGGGTGGGTGCCCCATCCCTGGGGGTGTTCAAGGCCAGGTTGGCTGGGGCCCTGGGCAGCCTTGTGTAGCTCCAGGCCTGGAGGTTGGTGTCCCTGCCTGTGGCAGGGGGTTGGAGCTGTGTGACCCTTGGGGTCCCTTCCAACCCAGGCCAGGCTGGGATTCTATGATCCCCCCTGGCAAGCAAACAGCCTCCACACACACACATGCAAAACTACAGGGCTTGAGCACTCCAGAGGGGCTGCAGGCAAGAGGCCAGTCCTTTTCAAACACTGTTCACAAAAGTCTCTGTAGAGCTGCCTTCCCAGAGGGAAGGGCTGCATCCCCACTGCCATGGGTAATCCCCACTCAGCTACTCCTGCTTTACTGGAACAGCATCCCAGACGGGTCCTTTTCCTGAACACAACGTGACAGCACCTCAGACATCCTGCCTCTGTCTAATTACAGCACAAGAAAAGATGCCTCTTCCATGTTTAATACCCGAGTCACTTCCAATCTGGTACAAGAAGATTGTTTCCACATGATACTCTTCTCTTACACTGGGAGATAAAGCAGAAAAGCCTGACTCAGGGAAATGTGGATGGTACCCTGAGCTGGTGTCCCATCCCCAAAGGCACTAATTAACACAAGCCCAGAGTTTGGACCACCTAATAACGTGAACTGACCAAAGCAACACATTGCTTGTTACAGCCCAGGAATTCATGTTCATCTGCAGTGTGGATGGAGAGCTGCACCTTCCTCTGCCACCCAGATCGACTGGAAACCTTAATATATACTGGGGGGATCTTAATATAGACTGGGGGAACCTTAATACATACTGGGGGAACTTTAACATATACTGGGGGAACCTTAACATGTACTGGAAACCTTGGTACTCCCAGGCAGTTCCAAAGAGCACGTGTGTCCCGGTTCCTCCCTGGTTTATCCAGAGGTGCCATCCCTTCCCCAGGCACAGACCCGCCTGCACATCCCAGGGCAGCCGTGCTGCAGAAGGGGCCTGCAAGCAGAGGGAGCTCTGACTCTGCTGAGAACACGCTGAGGTTCCCATCCTCGGGACACAGCCCAGGACGCAAGGCTGAGGTCCCGTGCAGCCCCAGAACGCGCCCCGGGGGTGCCTGTCTTCCTACCAGCATTTAACGCGGGGTATAAAGTGTAACGAGGGTGTGTCTGAGCCCGTTTCCCGGGGGGGATCCGAGGTGATCCCATGCCAACGGCACTGAGAGGGGCTGGGGTGCCCAGGCTCAGCTCACAGGACTCCCCACCAACCCCCAGAGCAGGATGGGGCCGAGCAGCAGGGAAACCCCCCTGCTAGAGCAGCACCTGCCCGGCTGGACACACTGCTGCAGCCCAGCCAGAGACAAGGCCCTGCACCCCAACAGTTCTGAGGGGGGGACAGTAAGAGGAAGCCCCTGGGTAAAACCACGTTAGCCTTTCATCACAGAGCAGTGAGCCTGACACACGCCTCCACTGAAGGCAGAAGCTGGGCAGCACCTGGCTGTGCATCACACAGCGAAACCAGGGTTATGGAACACGTTGAGAGGGGAAAGCACCATTCCCTGGCCCTCCCTCGGTGACCAGCTGAACACAGGGGCACATTCAGAAATCACACCCCAGGTTAAGTGGATGCACATAAATAAACACCTCTGAAAACGCTTTTAAGGAGTTTAAACCATGTCTGTTAAACCTCTGCAGGCCCCAGTGAACAATTCCCACCACAGACACAGCTACTGCTCACTGTTTGCTACAATCACTTAACTACACGTGAGCACGGCTTGTTCTGACCTCCCAACCACCTGACCCAGAATTAGAGTTCCAGGAGAGCCCGGGGGGGGGATATTCCCCACCTTCTGTAGGATATTCACAGCTCCCAAGCAAAAGAGCGACAGGTCTACCCGCGGGATTCCAGCAGGCAGCCTCACGGCACGGGCTGGCGGGCAGGGACTGCACGGGAGCTTCCACAGCCCGGCTACAACCTCCCCAAGGAAAGGCCAGTGCTGCAACAACGGCTGGAGAACAGCTGGATGCTCACGACCAGAAGTGCTGAAGCAGGGTAATAAATCCTGGAGCCCGCACGCCTGACACGCTGCCCTGATGGGGAGAAATGGATTGCTGAGGACAGAGTGTCACTAAGAGAGGTGCCAGCAAATAGTCCGACCTGCCAGGGATAATTTGAAGTTGAAATACAATCCCGTGCAGTGTGTATGATAAATAAGGTGAGACAAGGCTTCCAGCAACAAAGGTAAATAATAGATTTGTGGGGAAGTAAGGATTTACAGCACAGCTGTGGGGTAAAACCAGAGGGACACTGTGAACACTGCCCACTCCCAGCCAGGACTTTCATTTCCCAGACCAGTTAATTTAATTTCCCAGAACTTGTCAGGTTTCCCAGGTAGTTTCTGGAGCAGGACCCCACACACCTTTCTGGGCTCCAGTTTCCAAACGATGCGCTCACTCCCAGGCAGGGGCCACCACCAAGCTCTGAGGGGAACAGTGTGTGTGACAAGGAAACAAGGAGTGAGAGGGAACTGAGAAATGGCCCCAAACCCACACCTGAGGCCCTGCATCTTCACGGGGAGAAAGGGGAAGGGACGCTGGGCCCCTCCGGCCCCTGGACCACAGCAGACCTGTGTGCAACCCATCGGGGGGAGGAAGAGCGAACGTGTCTCATCGTCACAAGTGGATGGATGGATCCTTGTGGAATGGGGGGAAGGGGAGGGCTTGTAGCAGCTCCCAGGGAAGGGAGCATCTGTCTGGCTCAGGGGCAGGCTGCTGGAGGGGGTGCTGCAGGGAGCAGCCCAGGCTGCCACCCATGGCACCGAATGCAGCACCCAGCTTGATCCGGTGTGTCAGAGAGTGTCAATAGCTGCAGAGAGATACAGGATGGCTTCCTGGATCCTGTTCCCAAGGCTCAGCTCACAACAGGTTGGGTTTCTCTGTGCCACGGGGCTGTGAGTGTTTTCCAGCTGAATCCCTACCCCTCGTGCTTTGATTTCACTGGCACCATTACGAGTATTTGAAGAAAGTTTTATGTTAAGTGTGCAAAATGGTGCAGAGTGGGAATGGGTCTGGGTGAATCTGCCTCTCAAATGCTCAGGGCTGGCGGTCAGTCTGCTGCCACACAGGATCAGGACTGTTCTGGCCCTTAAGAGTCAGGATAAAATGAAATATCATCTGAAAACTAGACTGAGCCACGAGACCAAGCCCTGGGAGCGAGGTGCAGGGAGGGGGCCGTGAGGGTTTTGGACAGGTGGTGATGGGTGTCTCTGGGGGAGGCAGTGGGTGCTCACCAGTGGCACCACAGCCCTGATGCACCCTGCTGGAAAGCGGCACCAGCCCCGGTACGTTGTGCTCTGCCACCCTCCCAGCACTCAAGTTCCTCCTCAGGCTCAGGGGGAACTTCCTCTGCTCCAGTCTGTGCCCACAGCCCCTTGTCCTGTCCCTGGGCCCCCCTGAACACAGCCTGACCCCTCCTCCTGAGCCCACCCCTCAGGGGTTGCTCAGCACTGAGAAGATCCCCCTCAGTCTCCTCTTCTCCGGGCTGAGCAGCCCCGAGTCGCTCAGCCTCTCTGTGCCAGAGAGATGTTCTGGTGCCCTCAGCATCTCCACAGCCCTTTGCTGTCCCCTCCCCAGGAGCTCCCTGTCCCTCCTGCCCCGGGGAGCCCAGCCCCACACCCCATTCCCAAGGAGGCCTCCTGGCAGAGCAGAGGGGCAGGGAACCCGCAGTACTGACAGGCAAGGGCTGGTCCCAGCACCTGTCCCGGGGCAGGGGGAGGCCCCACGCTGCCAGGTTTGGGGTTTTACCCTTTGCTCCAACCACTTTGTCCCTCCTTGCATTCTTTAAGCTCCCTAGAAGTGACCATGCTGATCTTTCTGGAGTACAACCTGTTGGCACATCACTGGCAAACAGCCTGTGCTGTCTGGAATTTACAGAGCAGGAGGATGGGTGGCAGGTAATGTATTATTACTATGTCACTACCAAAAGACGTAACTGCAGCGCACCAGTATTTACACTTCATTATACTGAAGGGCCTTATGATATTTAAAGGATTCTCTCCACTGCCCTGCACTGCTCAGAACAATAAATGGCTGCCAAGGCTGATGAATGGCCGGGGGAACCTCGGGCATTTCATCAATCTCAAAGCTTTTTTACTGCAAATATTCTGCAAAGAGCTCATTCCTGTTATGAAACAAACCAGGGATGGGAAATGAAAAGGACTCTGCTTCCCTGGGATGGGAACTGGCAGTTATCTCTGGCAGTGGCATTCCCAAGGGATGGCATTCTCTGCTGGGGTCGGGGCTTACGTGGATTCACAGGGGAAGGAAAGAGGCATTAAAATAAACAGCTGAGGGGGGGGCGTGGAAAACGATGAACATTTAACACCTGAGGCACAGCTCCCAGGACTACCCATGCAGAAGTGGGTGTGCAAGTGCATACAGCCAGGTAATTGTCTGATTTGCATCCGTAACGAGCTCAGAGGCCATCGCTTTGGGAAGAACATCGGGTCACAGAGTCACAGATCACAGGGGTTGGAAGGGACCCCCAGAGCCCATGGGGTCCAACCCCCTGCCCAAGCAGGGTCCCTGGGACAGGGGCTGGAATCTCTCCAGAGAAGGAGACTCCACACCCCCTGGGCAGCCTGTCCCAGGGCTCCCTCACCCTCACTGGCAAGAAGTTCTTCCCCAGACTGGGGGGGGGAACTCCCTGTGCTCCAGCTTGAGCCCATCACCCCTTGTCCTGTCCCCACAGACACTGAGCAGAGGCTGCCCATGGCCCCTGCATCCCACCCTTCAGCTATTGATAAACACTGATCAGATCCCCTCTCAGGCTTCTTCTCTGCAGGCTGAACAGCCCCAGCTCCCTCAGCCTTTCCTCCCTGGGGAGATGCTCCAGGCCCTTCAGCATCTCTGTCCCTCCTCTGGACTCTCTCCAGGAGATCCCTGGATGGTTGATCCCAGGGAGCCCAGCCCTGGACACAACACTCCAGGTGGGGCCTGGCCAGGGCAGAGCAGAGGGGGAGGATCCCCTCCTGTCACCTGCTGCCCACACTCCTCCTGATGCCCCCAGGATCCCACTGGGGTCTGTCCAGTGCAGAAAGGGAAGGGCTGCCAGGCTCTCACCTTCCCAA
Organism: Gallinula chloropus; assembly: GCF_964237585.1. Lineage (NCBI taxonomy): Eukaryota > Metazoa > Chordata > Aves > Gruiformes > Rallidae > Gallinula > Gallinula chloropus. The sequence continues at coordinate 578,537 of NC_140091.1, read as the reverse complement.
GCCTCATGCAAGCACAGTGCCCGGCGAAGGACCCACAGGGTGAGCTGGCTGCAGCTCAGCACCCTTCCCTCACCCCCACGGTGCCCCCCACTGCCAAAGCAGAATGCACCCAGCCACAGCACTGCTGATGCAGGGTGGGGGCTCTGGTGGACAGGAGCAATGGATGCTTTCCTTTGTTTCCTAACATTTGGGATTAGCTGTGTGTATATTTGTGTTGAACTTCCAAGGAAACAAAGCACATCCCCTCCCAGGAGATTTGGTTTGATTTGACATTAGATGGGAGTCTATTTTCTTTTGTCTCACTGAACAGATGTGCTTGAGAAGCACCAACAGAAACTGTGTTTTAGAGGGTTTTTTCCCCGTTATAATTAATTCATTGCATTAGATATAAAAGAAAACCAACAATGAAAAGGGGTTATCGACCAGGAGCCATTCAGGAGTCGTGCCATTAAAAATATATAGGGCAAACCCAGCCACTGGCTGGTGACACTGAGTACACACCGACTTCTGGGAACTGATGATGGCTCTGGGAGAACAGGAACTCGGCAGAAACAACACCACATTCTGTGTCCACCCCCCTGGCTGCTCTGTGACAGGGACCTGCTGCAGGGGCAGAGCTGGGAAGAGCCTTGAGCAGCTATGGGGGCTTCTCCCTGTCAGCCCCAGAGAGGTGCCAGCCAAGGCCCTGCGAACCCCACGGTGCCCAGGACTGTCCATGGGGTGTCCCTGCTGGAACCCAGGAACACTGTGCCTGAGGAAGAGCCCTGCTGTAACCAGCACCCACCAGGATGTCGATACATTGACCTGCTGAGGCAGAGTCCCCGTGCCCGCAGCCAGCGCCGGGCAGCGACGCGCCGTGCCGCCCAGCTCCAGCACACATGGTGGGTGTGGGATGGAGCCTTCAACCCCTCTGCAGCCACACTGCTGTGTGCATCTATCGACCCTGAGGAGTGACTCCACCTAGACTGTCCTGTGCTGTCCCACAGCGCTGTGCTTCAGGGCAGTGAAGTGCCACAGGACCCCAGCAAGAGCAAATCTCTGTGACCGACCCACAGACAACTGCAGCTTCTCCCAGAGACACCCAGGTAATCACTAAAAACTCATGGCAAAAAGGAAAGGGTGAATGGGACCATGAAGAAGGCAGTGCCTCCTAAAACCAGGATGAATCAGCAGAAAGACTGCAACAGCCACCTCTGTGAATGGGTTCTGGACAGCCATCCTTGCAGGAGATGGAAAGCTGTCTCTGTACCAGACACAGAGCCATCCTCCTACAGCAGCTCTGCACTGGAGGCACAGAACAATTCAGGCTGATTCCAGGAGGGAAGGACAGCAAATTATCAAATGCAAGTCTTTAGCTCCCCACACTGCTTCCACGCTGGGCTGCAGCAGGCAGAGCCTCCCCTAACACTGAATGGCTCCGGGCAAGGGATGGGCAGTGCCTGGATTTGCCTGCCTGGCAGAAGGGCTGGGACCTGCAGAGGGGAAAGCACAGCACAAGAGCTCACAGGGAGGGGATTGTCCCTCTCTGCTCTGCCCTCCCCAGCTGGAGTCCTGTGTCCAACGCTGGGCCCCAGTACAAGGAAGATGTGGGACTGGTGGAGAGGGGTCAGAGGAGCCACAGGGATGCTCAGAGGGCTGGAGCAGCTCCCCTAGGGAGAGAGGCTGAGGGAGCTGGGCTGGGTCAGCCTGGAGAAGAGAAGGCTGTGGGGGGACCTCACTGCAGCCTCCCAGTCCCTGAAGGGACCCCAGGAACAGGAGGGGAATCAGCTTGTTAAAGGGCAGAGACTGGCAGGACAAGGGGCTGGAGTGAAGCTGGAGGAGGGAAGGGGGAGAGGAGAGATTGGGGGAAGTTCTTTGCAGAGAGAGTGGTGAGGGGCTGGAAGGGGCTGCCCAGAGAGGGGGTGGGTGCCCCGTCCCTGGGGGTGTTCAAGGCCAGGTTGGCTGGGGCCCTGGGCAACCTTGTGTAGCTCCAGGCCTGGAGGTTGGTGTCCCTGCCTGTGGCAGGGGGTTGGAGCTCTGGGACCCTTGGGGTCCCTCCCAACCCAGACCAGGCTGGGATTCTGTCATTCAAAGAGCTGAGGTACCCTGCAGGTGACAGTGAAGGAGTCCATGGCAGAGCAGAGCAGAGCAGAGCAGAGCACATCCCTCTGTCCTTCCAGCGCTGCCTGGGACAGGAATCCCAAGCCTGGGCTCAGCCTCGAGCAGGATCATGGGTGAGGAGGGGAGCACCACTGCACATTTGTACAGCACCAGCACTGGAGTCCTCTGTAGACTGAGCTGCTCACACCAAAGCAGGTCCAGGCAGTGTGGCACAGCCAGGACACTGACTGAATCCCAGCCCTCCCTGCACGAACTGGCGCTGCAGGGCTCAGACAAGCACCTCCTGGGCTGCAGGCAGGGATGGAGACCTGCTCCCAGCCTCCACGGGTAATTACCTTCACCACTGCAAAACTCTGATCGATTCCCAGCCTGAGAACGTCTGCTTTAATCACCTGCCCAGTAATTCCTGTGATCGCCTCCTGCCAGACCAAGGGGCAGCTCCCCATGAAGGAGGGTTTCACACAGACACCGTAACTACACCGGCTCCCAGATTGATTTCTGGACGGTGGAGCAGGGCTTCTCCAGCCACCCTCCTGAGCTGAGATTACAGGGTTGTAGAGGAAATTATATGGTTGCACAGGGCAGTCCTCAGCATGACAGCCTGTGTGGGGAACGGATGGAGAGCAGCCCTGAGCACAAGGAGCTGCACTGGAGGAGGGGGGGACACAAGGATAACACCCTGACCCAGCACTTGGTGCCAGCAGCCCCAAAAGCCCCCCAGCTAAGACTCCTGGAGACCCCCCAGGGGATACACCCCACCAGCAAGTGGGGGCAGTTCTTGGAATACGTTCACTGACTCTTGGAAGGAGCGAGTAGAACCCAGTGACAGAACAGAGACAACCAGCACGGGAGGGACGTGCCCCCCCGGGCCTGAAGGCGTCGGACTGACGGGACCCCACAGGCCCGTGGTGGGAGCCACTGCAGCCCCTCTCTCTCTTTTCCACTCCTTTCCCCTTTTCTGCCCCCTCTCCCTGCCCACTTGCTGTGGGTCAAACAAAGTAACTTGTCCCTTGGCTCTGCTTTGAGCCATAATTCTGTCCCTGGTGAGGATGGAACCCCCAACTGAACCTGCCCCGGGAGCGGAGCCCACCCAGAGCACCCGGGGGTCAGCTGGACACGAGGGGCTCCGACCCCTGCCAGGGGATGGTGACACGTGCCCAGTACTGACAGGGGAACAACACCAGAGCTGAACTTCTTTGGGAATCCGAGGGTTAAAAACACACAGGATGGAAAGACGTTACACAGCTCCTCTGCAGGAAGGGGTCTCTGGCAGGAACCTTACTGTTGTCTTTCAGACCTTTTTACTCCTCTAGGTTAGAGGAATAAGCTGCTGTATTGCAACTGTCACGGTCACAGTGCCACCACCACACTCAGCCAGGGCCAAACCCTCAGCCACTGCCAGTCGGTGACCAGTAAAACCAGTCGCCAGCCCTCCAGAAAGGATAAGGGAATTCCCCTCGGTGCCACACAATATTCCAACTATCACAATGCTGGACCCAACCCATTCCTGGCAATATATTCCCATATCCCAATGGCAGACTGGTCTATCCCACATCAGGAGAGGTTTGACTGCCACGTAGCTAACACACAGCCCGATGGAGCAGGTTACCCCCATTTCCACAGTCAAGGAAAGCACAAGCACTACAGTGAGGATGGAAACACTGAGCAGAGGCTGCCCATGGCCCCTGGGTCCCACCCTCCAGCTATTGATAAACACTGATCAGATCCCCTCTTAGGCTTCTTCTCTGCAGGCTGAACAGCCCCAGCTCCCTCAGCCTTTCCTCCCAGGGGAGATGCTCCAGGCCCTTCAGCATCTCTGTCCCTCCTCTGGACTCTCTCCAGGAGATCCCTGGCTGGTTGATCCCAGGGAGCCCAGCACTGGACACATATATATACACATATATACATCAGGCATTCACCACACAAAATCCTGCTCTGAGATTTGACTGAGTGACCAGTATCCTGAATACCAAGAACGGCTCATTTCACATCCTAACACTGAAATGGTTCTGGGAGATTAATACCATCCAGTACAGGACAGTAATTTAAACAAATGGCACCTTGCATGCATTCAGTAAAGGACGTGGTCTCAGGAGCAGCTAACTCCATAATTAGTGGCTTCCTCAATAATCCAAACCCAGTGGATTATTTTTAATTTCTTTTAGTAATTATCACCTGGCAAACATGCTGCTTTTAAAAACTGGGGTTTGTACTGAGGGAGTCGGGCAGACTGTGGGAGAGCTGCAGGTCAGGATCAGAAACGCGTCCCACCCGGCACGCACAGCGTGACCTGCACAGCGTGACCTGCACAGCCGTGTGTGAGCCACACAACTGCTCACAGCCCCTGTCAGCCAGCCAGATTTCACTCCTCACCGCGTGTAGAACCACTCGTGCTGTACAGATTCAACCCCTTGTCCCACGGTCCTTCCCCAGCACCAGGGAGCAAATGCCATTGGGAAGGAAACCCATGGCCGCACGGGTGGGCTGCGACGGCGGCTCCGGCACCCACCAGCATCCCAACTGCACCCATCATTTACCAACCCCGCCTGTAAAAACAGCTCTGAGGGTTTCAACTCCAAGTAGAGTTCCCTGATCAATAGAGCTCCTGAGGGATATGAAACACATCATGGAGAGGGAAAGAGAATGCAGATTAACCTTAAAAATCACCCTGTGCCCGGCGGCACGAGCGCCGTGGCTCCTGGAGGCACTTCAACTAATATTTGCCCTTTTTAGCTCTAGAGTCAGGTACCTTTAATTAAAGGCTGGCTGGCTCCTCACAGAACCCATCCACACCCACTGCTCTTCCAATACAACACAGAGGGTTCCTCACCCCTGTGCACCCACAGCCGAGTCCTCACACCTGATTTTTCACAGTAATGTTTAGCTTGTACTGGTGTTTTGTTCTGTACTGGAGCAGGAATGAAAGAGCCGAATCTCCTCAAAGCAGGAGATAAACCCAGCGTGAAGAAGCGATGAAAAAGGAATGAGGTCCCACCCCAGCGACGAGAACCCGCAGTGGCTGTGGCAGAGTTCATCCAGAACGACAATGGGGGGTTAGGAGGGAAACCAAAGTTGCAAGGCTGTTGAGGGGAGCGCTCCACTGCAGCCCAAGAACACTGACACAGCCTGTTCAGCGCGGGGGTGTCACCACCATGTTCAGCCAGGGGATTTCACCCCACCTGCCCTGGAGCCGAAGGCAAACCCAGCCCGCCCAGCATCCCCGGGCAGCGCGGAGTGAACCGCTGCCAGTGACACTTCCCAGCACAGCTTCAGAGTTTGTCCATTTTAGACCCTTCACACTGAATTCCTTACACAACAATCAGCCAGCTCTGCTCTTCCAAAGCAGAAGCTGCTCAGCACCCCCAGTCCCAGCCTATCCCAGCCCCGGGACGTCACCCAGCGCCCGGAGCCGAGTCAGGTGGCAGTGGCTGTGCCGCCGCCACGCACCGCAGTTCGGGGATGAAACCATCAAGGACTCATTCCCCTTCCCAACTCAAACAGCTGCTGCCATGGATGGAGAGGCAGGTGCTGATGCACGAACAGTATTACTGCTAAAAGAACGGGCCATTTGCTGATAACTTTCCTCACTACAACACCCTATCGAAAATACTGTTAAATTTCCCAAAGTGTTCAGCTGGGAGAGGAACTTAAATGGAAAAATAAACATTTTCAGCCAGAGAGAAGAGAGGAGAGGAAGAAATGCTTTTCTTGCTCACCTGCATTCCACTATGGGCTTTGCTGGAATTAATTTGGGGTGCACATGGGAATGAGAGAACCATTTGACTTGACAACAGCCTGGACAGCAATGGCATGGCCGCTCTCCTAGGTGGGCTGGGAGCCAGAAACCTGGGTGGGTTGGGAGCCAGAAACCTGGGGGGGTGGGAGCCAGAAGCCTGGCTCCCAAAGGTGCAAGCCTGAAGTGAAAGATGCTGTGGTGCTCCCATGGGCTTCAGCCCCAAGGGCACGGATGGCCAAGCCCGGGGCTGGGTGCTGCAGCATCCGTCCACCCCAGAGCAAACAGGCTCGGATGGGCCTGGGCTTTGTTCTGGCAGCAGCTTTGGGAATCCTGCTGGGAATGATACGGTGCATTACATAGATTAGAAAATGAGGACAGGAGATCAAGCGCTGCAGCATCTCTCTCTCGGCGAAGCTGTGAGCACTCTGACAACCACGGGTCAAAGACGAGACTTGGAGGAGAAAATAACCACAGGGAAAAGCTCAGCAGCACAGCGAGCTTTCAGACATTGGCTGCTGTATTTATTAGCTATCCTGTCCCTGCTGTACAGCCCTGCCCCCAGGTATAAACGAGCTGCTGCCCCAGAGCCCCCGGGGACCAGGGGGCCATGTACCCCCAGGACAGTCATTCTGCTGCTCCCACACCCCCATGGCACAATGCTGCCTGCGAGGGGCTGGGATTCTGCCTCCATCTCCTTCCTTACTTACAGGGGAACGATTATTATGGTGCCCAGGTACCATAGGCAGGAGGACATGGGTTAAACCTGTGCATCAATTAGGAGCATTACTTTCCCAGCTAATGAAAGCTCAAATCCACCCCCCATCCAAGTGCTGTTATTAAAACAAACAAAACAAAACAAAAGGCCCAAGGAGAGGATTCTGATCTGAAAAATCAATCACACTTTAAGCAAAGGGGAAAATAAAAAATATGGAGAAAAGGTAAATTTCAGTTTCTTCTAAAAATATACACAAATATTTGTTAGCTGGTTTTAAAGGTCCCTGAGGGAAAGCTGTGCCACAAGAGCCTTTCCATGCATTTCAGGACATCAGAACTCAGCGAATCCAGCCCTGCACGCAGCCACCTCGCTGCTTGTGTGATGGGAAAGGGGGTTTCACAAACCCTCATCCCTGGGAAGGGGCAGCTCCAGGGAGACAGAATCATAGAATCCCAGAATCCCAGCCTGGTCTGGGTTGGGAGGGACCCCAAGGGTCCCAGAGCTCCAACCCCCTGCCACAGGCAGGGACACCAACCCCCAGGCCTGGAAACACTCTCTGTTACACTCAGGCAGCTCTGGGGCTTCTCCAGCAGCCTCCCCAGTCACTGTTCTTTCCAGCAGTGTCTGGGGAAGGAATCTCTGTCAAATGACACAAGTGCTGCAGCAACTGGGGGTTCTCCTGGGGTCAGGAAGGACAAATATCTCCAGCAGCTTTCCCAGCTCAGGTCAACAAACCAGTTTGGCATCCAGTAACCAGTAAAATCTTTCAGTGGCAAGGTCAGAAAGCCAGGAAGGCTCTCAAAGGAGGTGAGGGAAGACAAATTACGCCGGGGTGCTTTGAAGATGCATTGCGCTCAGCGTGTCTAACTTTAATTACTAACACCAATCATCCCTGTTAATAAAAGGTCAGCTGCTTGCTTTGTCAGGATACTGACTGGAATCATTTGAAATGCGAGACACAATCATCACATGAGCTGCTAATGATTCCCCATGCACATTACTTGTCATTAATTCTAATGGGAAAGCTTGAAATACAAGTGTTTGTAAAGATCTTGGGGGGGGGGGGGGGGGGGATAAAAAACAACCCCCAGAGCCAGGGTACTGCAGCGAGGTGATCCCTCATCAGCCAGCATCCCACCCACACAGCACCAGCATCCTTCAGGGGCCGGCTTCAAACACCCTGGGCACCCCAAAGCTGGAGCCAGGCTGGTTCCTGCTGGCAGATGACACGTCGTGGGATCGTGACACTGCCAGTCCCAGAGGCAAACCCCCCAGTGACACCACAGCAGGGTTCTGGGTGGGAGGGGGGAACTGGGGGCTGGGCTGGGCCAAGCTGGAATCACAGATGGGTTTGGTTTCTCCTTCTGCACTAGCACTAAGGGGGTAGGTGCAAGGAGGGGGTTGTTCTGGCTTTACAAACAGGAATTGTGGGGAACTTTCCATCTCCCCTTTGGTGCCTCCGTGCCAGCATGGATTCTGCCTGCACACACAGCAGCACACAGGCTCCTTCTGCTCCATGGAGCCTCTGCACGGTGCAGAACACGGTGGGATCTTGCTCCTGCTCCTTTCCTAGACCTACCACAGAACCACAGAACCCCAGCCTGGCCAGGGCTGGAAGGGGCCTCAGAGCCCATCCAGTCCCACCCCTGGGGGTTACTGCATGAGTAGGAACACTGAGCAACTGCCATGTGCAGCTTAAAGCCTGCTCACTGAGTAAATAACACCTACCCAGAGGAGGAGCAGCCTGCTCCCTTCTAACCTGCCTGATCGCCAGCGTCCACTGGGAATGAACACCAGGCCATGGGTAAGAGGAATCCCTGCAAGCCCATGGAGAGGGCTAGGGCAACATAACTGACCCATGTTTGAAACACCCCACAGCTGCAGGAGTTCTGCCTCAAGGCTTCATGAGGAAAGAGGGCAGGAAGAGGATTTACATTTCAGACACACAGTCATCCTTTTAGGGAAGAGCCAAACACAACATTTACATTCAGGTGATGGAGCTGGCGGTGCTGACTGATGTCAGCCTGTTCATCCTGAGATAACCTATGAACCAACGGGATGGAAATCCTCATCTGGAGAGGAATGGGGGGAAGAGAAGGAGAAGACACCAACTTCATCATTCCAAACCATCAGCACTCACACATGGGAAGCTGCTGTCCTTCATCACAGAATCCCAGACCAGGGGTGGGCAGGGCCCTCATCCCCCCAGTGCCCCTCTGCCACAGGCAGTGACACCCCCCAGCCCAGGGTGCTCCAAGTCCCAACCAACCCGGCCTTGAGCTCTGCCAGGGATCCAGGGGCAGCCCCAGCTTCTCTGGGCACCCTGGGCCAGGGCCTTCCCCCTCCCCAGGAAGGATTTCTGCCCCCCAGCCCCTCTCCATCCCCCTCCTGCAGCTGGAGGCCGTTCCCCTGGGCCTGGCCCTCCCTTCCCTGGGCACCAGCCCCTCTCCAGCTCTCCTGGAGCCCCTCGAGGGACTCTCCCCAGAAGCAGCTTCTCCTCTCCAGGCCGAGCCAGCCCAGCTCTCTTGGGGTGCTGGGGATGTCCCTGACCCACGTGCAGGACCTGGCCCTTGTCCTTGTTGAACTCCAGGCAGCTCACACGGCCCCACCTCTCCAGCCTGTCCGGGTCCCTCTGGATGCCATCCCTGCCCTCCTGCATGTGCACCCACCAGCGGCTGCAGCCCCTCAGCTGCCACACACCCCCCCAGGGATGCCACTGCCCCTCCCTGCACCCCAGCCCGAGGATGCTGGCTGGAGGAGCTCTGCTGAGTGCCTTCCCATCCACAGCTCCAACTGCTGGCTTGATTATTTTTTAATATCCTGCTGGGAAACTGAAGCTGATGCTTACAGACTGCAGAGGCCAAGGGCGGCTCAAAGCCCCAGGGGAGATGAAGCCAGAGGCCCAGCCCTGCCCATACTGGAACTGGCTTGCTGGAGCCCTGAGCCCCCTCACCCCTAAACCCTGCACTGATCAGACTCATGAGGCGTGGGGCTCGCTCTGCACTTCACAGCCCTAAGGCTTTCCCAAAGAAGTGCTGGGTTCAGCTGGAGCATCATCTTCTGACCCTGGATTTCTCAGGAGCACCACAAATGTTACCTGTGATGCACCCGAGCTGTGACTGGCAGAGATCAGGGTACAGAAATCAGCCTGCTGTGGATCCTGCTCTCTAGGATTAATTCATATGATCACCCTCACCTCTTTCTGATGGAGCTGGTATTGATCTGCAGGAGCTGTTGCATTTTAAATCACCGCTGTGTGCTTTCCATCTCCAGCTCACGGTACTTCATTACAGAGGTGCAGTGTTAATGTTTCCTTGTTTTCAGGGGAAATGAGCTATTGTACCCTTCCCCAGTTAGGCACCCCAACCCCCTGCCAGCACAGTTCCCACTGGTCTGCCTCCAACAGAGGTTGGAGGTTAAAGCTGGTGGGTGCTGTCAGGCTGCACATACAGACCCTCTGCTCTCACACCAGCCTGAGTGACTCCATGGAGTGACAACACCATTCCTGCAGGAGCAGGGGGGTTCAGCAGGTGGGACACCGTGTACACGGGGGGGGCTGTGGGGTGAGAGCAGCGAGTCTGTGCATCTTCTAAACATCATCTCTGGAAAGTAAGTGATCTAGAGGAATCAAACCCTGAAATAAGCCGTGCCCCAGGAGTCACCCAGCACTGCCACACGTGTTCTGAGCTTGCAGAGTGCAGCACACTAAACGTGTGCTGTTTGAATCTGAAGCCTTCACCTCCCCAGAGCAGGGACCAGATACTTTGTCTACACACCCCATGGAAGCACTGTGGCCAGGACCCCATGGCTGGGGCCAGTGGCCAGCGATGCCAGGCAGCTCTGCTGAGAGCCATGGTGAGGGGAGGGAGTCTCCAGGAGCCCATTTCCTAGCAGCTGCCATCCCAGCACAGCAGAGCAAGCGGCACCAAACCATCCAATGCTTACAAGGCTTTCACTGTTCCTGCTCCCCTGCGTGATAAGTACTTTGCATACAAGGGTTCCCTTCCAACAGTGCCGCCACAGAAGCACACAGCCACACCTCACCCTCTCCAAAGCCAGAGCGAGACTGAAGGAAAGCACGGCAGCATCTTTCAGGTGACCCAAGCAAGCTCTAAGCCCCAGAACACACTGCCATCGACTCTGTGACTTACAACGTTTGCACAACACGTGTCTCTGCTGACAGGGTGTGCACCCACCCAGGGGGGACCTGGGGGGGAGTTTCTCTGGCACACCAGAGTGGTGCAGAAGCAGGTCTGGTCTCAGAGCTGTGTGGCCAGACCACAGGCAGGCTCTGCACAGGAAAGCATCCCACCGAGCACCAGGCACCCAGCTCCCCTCGCTGCAGGGACCGTTCTGCAGCACCAGCTGCCCCAGCTGCACCAGCACGGAACCACCCCGCTGCCCCGCTCTGCTCCAAAGCCTGTGTGACAAGGGTTTGAGCCTGGGCAACATGGAGTGTCCTAAACCCGGTATGTGCTGCAGAGAGAGCAGGAGAACAGCAAGGAAAGGGGATGTACCTCTGTGGGAAGAGGCTGTTGTGCTCTTGCCGAGCTCTGAGATCCCTTTAGCCACAGGCAGTGGGGCACATCCCTGATCTGCCGGAGCTACAGGTACACCAAACCAACCAACCCCAAAGGAATACAGTCATAGAATCACAGAATCCCAGCCTGGTCTGGGTTGGAATGGACCCCAAGGATCACAGAGCTCCAACCCCCTGCCAGAGGCAGGGACACCAGCCTCCAGGCCTGGAGCTACACAGGGTTGCCCAGGGCCAAATTCAATTCACTTGAACTCTGTAATTGTTACCAGGTCTGAAACGACCATCTTCAGGGCTAGCAGGAGGCTTTGGTTTAGTTTCTAGGCCAGCCTAAGAGCTGAGCAGCAGAGCTCCAGGCGACACATATATCATCCTTGGCTGACACAGGCCAGGAAAGGGCCATGACTCATTTCTGCTTTAATTTACTGAAGTTCTCCCTCAACTTTCTGCAGAGCAAGAAACCAACTCTGAAATATCTGAGTAACAGACCATATAAATCAAACCCCTGATTTATCTGTCTCTCCTTTTCCAGTGGATGCTTTAGCGTGTTCCCCTTTTCAGACGTGTTGTTGATTGATCCGATGCAGGGCAAGGGACACGGACTTCTGTTGGGTGGGCACAGTGTCGTGTCATCCCCATCACCTGCAGCTGGAAACACTCTCAGGAGAACACGCAAATGCTCCGGAGCGGCCCCGTTCTTTATGTCAGTGTAAAAATAGAGCTGCCTGAGCACCGACGGGAAGTGAATCACGACTTGGCTCCGCTCGAAAGCACTTTCTGTCAGTGCAGAATCACCTGCTGCAGGAGGGGGCTCGGAGAGCTGTGTCTGCCTGGAAGGAAGGCCGCAGCCCAGCACGCAGCCAGCCCACACCACCACCCTGCAGCCCTGCCAGGACAGCGCCAGCACAGCCTCCGAGGGGCCCATTTCAACCCCACACTTTCTGTATTTGCACAGGAAAAGGATGAAAACGGATCATCTGCTCTGCTTCTCCCAGCTCCGAGTGTCACCAGCAGCTGGCAGCTCCCATGGCCTCTGGATGACGACCAAACACGCCAGTGAGGTGGTCACTGCTCAGCTGTCACAGCCGGGGATGGGGCACGGCACAGGCACAGTCAGCAAGGAGCTGCCAGCGGCACCGGGCAGAGTCCCACAGCAAGCCCAGCCTGTGCCAGCCCATGGAGAGACCCGCCTCACAGTGCCCACAGTCTAAGGGTAGCTCTGGGGTGGTCCGTGTCCCCCCCCACCCTGCAGCACTGGGCTTGCTGCAGCTGCTAAACCGAGGGGCTTCAAAACACTTTGCTTTACCAAGGCCAGAGCAATTTCCAGTAGTCCCATCGCCCTCACCACTGCCCCTGCCCTCTCTACACCCAGCCCCTCATGCCCAGCTCTTCCAGCACGCTACCCTCGGACCCGGCCCATACAAGCACACGTGGTGACTGGCACATGGTCCTGCCCTGCCTCTGCTCCCCACACCACGAACAGCCGTCACGTCTCGCCTGGTTATCAGGGAACAACCACTCAGCAGACCCAAGCAGGGACGGTGCCACACACACACTGCCAGGGAAGGCAGCAGGCCTGCCAGCAGCCTGGCTCCCCTCGCAGCAGACACAGGCCTACAGCAGCCTGACTCCCCTCACAGCAGACACAGGCCCTACAGCAGCCTGACTCTCCCCACAGCAGACACAGGCCTGCCAGCAGCCTGACTCTCCTCACAGCAGACACAGGCCCTACAGCAGCCTGACTCCCCTCACAGCAGACACAGGCCCTACAGCAGCCTGGCTCCCCTCACAGCAGACACAGGCCCTACAGCAGCCTGACTCCCCTCGCAGCAGACACAGGCCCTACAGCAGCCTGACTCCCCTCACAGCAGACACGGGCCCTACAGCAGCCTGGCTCCCCTCGCAGCAGACACGGGCCCTACAGCAGCCTGACTCCCCTCGCAGCAGACACAGGCCCTGACAATATCCTCGCGTTCCCATGAGACAGGGAAGTTCCTCATGCTGAGAGGCTTTTGGTAATGAGAGTCTCAAAACACAGTGGCCTTGAAGCCAGGGGTACAGACTGCCCTGATCCAAGCAGGAGTTGTGGGAAGGGATTTGGGAGTGAGTGAACATGTCACGAACCATCCATAATAAATGGTCAACACAGCAGGTGTGCAGATAGTTTTAGACATCACAGGTAAACTGACAATGTTTGGCTCTAAGATATGCTCATCAGAACCTGTTATAATCACTAACCAATCAGTGGGGTGTGGCCAGTGTGTGTAAGCAATTAGCAGTTCTTTAGCTGGCCACGTTTGCTGTAACAAATGTCTATAATCTGTGTGATTTGGCTCCATAAATGGCTTCACCTAAATTCATATCGAATTGTGTGTTGCCCATCGCCCATCTCCACACTCGTCCTCCGACACCAGCGATGCTCCTGGCTCAGACCCCAACTGGGGGGTAGGGCAGGAAGCAGCTGGGGGGACTGGGATCACCTCCCGTGGGTTCTGCTGTCGGAGATGTGGTCGCATGAGGTCACAGCCCAAGTTCTGCCCAGCTCCTGGTCCTGCCAGGGCTGGAGGCAGCTGAGCTCCAGCAGGCCCTGCAGCCCCCTGCCCCCCTGCAGCCCCAGCCGTGCAGCAAGCCAGGTCCAACACAGCCACCCCTTCAGACAGAGCCCTCCCCACGCTGGCTGTTCCCACGTTCAGGGAAGCTCTGCTCACAGATTTCTCTCTGAGACATCCTTTTTAATTAGATAAACGGCTCTAACAGGTTTGATTTTGTCTGAGTGGTGCCGTGTTTTGTACGTTGAAAATAATCACTAAAAGCCTGTTTTCATCCTACTCCACATCCCCCTGCAGATTCCGAGAGAGCTCGCTCCTAACGAACATAAAACATATTTAAATGTGTTGCAACATCAAACATTTCTGTGTACTGAATCAGCCAGGCAACAGGAACAACACAGATGCGATCTTCTGTACCCTTCAACAAAACACTCATTTGGAAATTTCTCATCTTCCCATTTGTAGAAGGAACGAGAAGAATTGTTAATCCTGCTACCAGAGCGGTACCTGCACCTCGCTGTTCTCTAAGCTGGCTGTGGAGTTCCAGCTGACAGCACACACACAGATCATCACATGGGTGTAACAAGTCCCTGTTAAGCAGACACGGGTCCTGTTTTAGCTCTGGATTTACCCACAAATGCCTCCGATAAAATCCACGCTGATTCGCTGCTGATCTTCCTTTTCCTAAATGCTAAATGTGAAATACTCCAGTTTTCCTGTCAATACACCAGATCACAGAATCACAGAGTCACAGGGGTTGGGAGGGACCTCCAGAGCCCATCAGTCCCACCCCCTGCCCAAGCAGGGTCCCTAGGACAGGTCAGGGCTGGAATCTCTCCAGAGAAGGAGACTCCACACCCCCTGGGCAGCCTGTCCCAGGGCTCCCTCACCCTCACTGGGAAGAAGTTCTTCCCCAGACTGGGGGGGAACTCCCTGTGCTCCAGCTTGAGCCCATCACCCCTTGTCCTGTCCCCACAGACACTGAGCAGAGGCTGCCCATGGCCCCTGTGTCCCACCCTTCAGCTATTGATAAACACTGATCAGATCCCCTCTCAGGCTTCTTCTCTGCAGGCTGAACAGCCCCAGCTCCCTCAGCCTTTCCTCCCAGGGGAGATGCTCCAGGCCCTTCAGCATCTCTGTCCCTCCTCTGGACTCTCTCCAGGAGATCCCTGGCTGTTTGATCCCAGGGAGCCCAGCCCTGGACACAACACTCCAGGTGGGGCCTGAGCAGGGCAGAGCAGAGGGGGAGGATCCCCTCCTGTCACCTGCTGCCCACACTCCTCCTGATGCCCCCAGGATCCCATTGTCTCTCTCAGCCCCCAGGGCACACTGCTGGCTCATGGCCACCCTGTCACCCACCAGCACCCCCAGGTCCTTCTCCACAGAGCTCCTCTCCAGCAGCTCCCCCCAGCCTGTCCTGATTCCAGCAGTTATCCCTTCCCAGGTGCCAGACTCTCCACTTGCTTTATTGAACCTCATCTGGTTTCTCCCTGCCCAGCTCCCCAGCCTGTGCAGGTCTCTCTGGATGGCAGCGCAGTGTCCCGATGATCCCCAAGGGCCCATCTGGTCCTGGGGAAGGGCGCTGCCCTCGTTTAGCCTCACACCTTCATCATCACACCCACATCTAATTACGCTTTGTAACCAGTGTGAATTCTTCAGCATCTCCTTACCCTGGTGTGAAAACCAAGAGTAAAACTTTACCCACTCAGGTTGTGGGAGGACTCGTCTGGCATCTCGTTAGTCGCTTCCCTTCATCCTGCAACTTTAATTAGCAGCTCCGGCCTGGGATTTACCCGTGACTGTCATGGGTGAAGAGTGCTGGTTAATGAATTATTCAAAGTAAATGAAGAGACACGGGGAGTTCTCCACCTGTCTCAGGCCAACACACACTTGCTGAGCAAACCGTGTCCCCTCTGACAGGCGCGGGCGCCGCGCAGGCCGCTGTCCCGCTCACCCGAGACGGGTTCTGTCTGCGGCCACCCTCGTGTCAAAGCCCAGTTCTCCTTCTGCAGAGACAGCTGGGGAATTGGATGCCTGAGACTGTGGGATATCTTCATTAAGCCTGGGCAATGCCGGGAGCGGTTGGGCAGGCGGATGGGCACCTCCCCCTGCGCCCAGCCCTGGGACTCATCCCTTCCCCTGCAGACACAGTGCATCAGCTGAAACTTCCCAAAAACTCCTAGTGGTGTTTTTCTCTCTGCAAACACACAGAACGAGTCAGGCACGCTCAAGCTGACCCACCCAGTGCCAGGCCCTGTGCTCCACCAGCCTGGCCAGCCCACTCTCCACCAGTGTGTGGATGTGACCAGACCAGTAACAGCACGACGTCGAGCGATGGCAGAGGCAGCAGGGACACCGCAGCAGCCTCTGCAGACTGCACATGTTTATACACAGACTGACACCCTCCACACACCAGACACTGTAACAAAGCCCTGCAGGCAGTGCCAGGCCGCACCACGGGGAACAAGGGGCACCACATGAGCCAGCTCCTTGTAATGGGGGAAAGACATGGGTTCATCTCATGCTGAACTCCAAAGGCAAAGTCAAACACATGTTTGGCTACACCCGTGGACAAGGGAAGGGCAATGGATGCCATCCACCTGGACTTCTGCAAGGCTTTGGACACGGTTCTCCACAGCATCCTTCTCTGCAAGTTGAAGAAATATGGATTTGATGGGTGGACTGTCTGGTGGGTAAGGAATTGGCTGGATGGTTGCACCCAGAGAGTAGGGGTCAACAGCGTGATGGGCTAAACTAGAGCAGGACAGGGTTAGATGAGCCCTTAGGAAGAAGCTCTTCCCTCTGAGGGTGGTGAGACATTCCAGGTCAGGGTGGATGAAGCTCTGAGTGACCTGCTTTAGTTCAAGGTGTCCCTGCTCGCTGCACAGTGGGACTGGGTGGCCTTGGAAGGTCCCTGTCCACCTAACACAGTCTATGATAAGGGGATGGAGGGGGCACAGCAGACAGTGAGTGCAGGACTTCCAACAGAGCAGACACACAACCTCCATCCCAGTGATCACAGTACCTGGGGTTTCAGTGCTGGGCTCCTACTGAGGAAGAGAACACAGACAGGGAATCCCCACAGCGCCCTGAGGCTGTGAGCAGCCTGTGTGTGGCACTGGAACCTCTCAGGAGGTTCATACCAACCATCTACCCAACACCTGACAGCTCTGTAAGTTAAAGACATCGCCAGCAGCAGCGGGCGGCATCCTGACCCTCTGTACGGCAGCAGCCCTGTCGCAGCACAGACTCCCAAAGGAGGGCTGTGTGCTCTCAGGGATATCGATCTGCTCCACTCTTCCTCCTGCTAATTGTCACCACTGCCGTCCCCTCCAATTAGCCCGCTCGGCTAATGGGCTCTCCCAGCGTTCATTATCCCTGGGGGTGACAGACCCAGCGCCGAGCTCCAGAAGCACCCAGGAAGGAGCCTGAGGAGCAGCACAGCGCCTGCTGCTCCAGGCACCTTCTCCCTGTTTCCCCCCTTTTCCCGCAGTGTTTAATATGCTTCGGGGATGGAGAGCTGGTGATGGTGAAGTAATGCACACAGCTCTCTTCAGGGAAGAGTCCATCACCCCGCACACTGCGGCACCGTTTGTTCCTGCTGGCGGGAGCCACCGGCTCCGAGCAGCTCTGCCTTCCACCACCCAGGCAAACCCGAGTATTAAAGGTAAACTGGACTGTTCACCTGCAGAGAAGATTGACAGAGGGCATGGGAAGGGACTGCCTGGGAAAGAGCCGTGGGGAAAGGCACGAAGTGCTCTGGGGTGGCACGGCGGCTCCAACCGGCACAGCTGCACCCCACAGTGCCGCGGCACGGACACGACCGAGCCAGGCACCGGGCAAGGGTCCCTTCTGTAGGTTCTGTGTTCCTCCCCATGCTTCCAGCCCACGTTAAAATATTCTCAGCCATTCCCCAACACGTAACAGGTTTTATCCTGGTCGGAACAGAAATCAGACTTTCAGCACTAACATTACCAATCCCATGTATCCTGAACTGCTGAATCGGCTTCAGAAACACGGACGGTTGGCTGGGGCCCTGGGCAACCCTGTGTAGCTCCAGGCCTGGAGGTTGGTGTCCCTGCCTGTGGCAGGGGGTTGGAGCTCTGGGACCCCTGGGGTCCCTTCCAGCCCAGACCAGGCTGTGATCCTGTGATGCTCTGCGAGAAGATGCAGCTCCAGGAAGGTCTCCCAGGAGCGATGGCAGCGCTCTGCTCCGACTGCCACAGACCTTCTGGGGAGGCAGCCAGACACAGGAGGCAAGAAGTCATCTGCTGCTTTGCTGGCTGGTCCCAGCAGTTAATTGCCTGCAAAGCACTTGCTCTGCATTTGTGTTTAGATGGGTCCATTTCAGCTTTTAGTCATTAGTTTTCATTACGTTTTGGGTTTTTTTGCCAAGATTGAATATTCTGAGGTTTTCTGACATAAAAACATTCCTCAACACAACAAGGTTGCCCATTTCCATTCTGCTAAACTAATTAGACCGAGTTCTTCCAGCTTTCCCCGTAAATATTTTTATTTCCCGTATATTTTTCTCTCTCTTCTGCCATCTTTCTGTTGCTTCAGCATCTCTGAGAAGATGCACACCACAACGATGCACCACAGCTCACTACGTGTCCCCATCTGCATCCCTGCCTGTTACTCCACATGTGCACACCTCTGGATGCTGTTAGGGATCTCAGAGCAGGACCCAACCTAACCTCCACTTTACATGGGATCCAGCTTACCAGGGTTCCCTTTGAGAAGCCTTCCTCTCTGTACACCCCACTCCACTCATCACTGTGCCATATTCTCACTTTATCAGCAATAATTCCATTTCAAATTTCAGAATCTCCAGAGCCTGTCCTGTCACTCCCAAAGAGCCCCCAGGAAGATCCTGTCCACCCACGCTGGGTGCTGGCCCCAGAGAGGTGATTCCTCTCAGGTCTGCTAACTACCCAGCCCCTGATCCGCCCCACACAGCCCTGCTGAACCAGCAGCTTGCCTTTCATTCTGCTTTTTTCCTAAGAAACAAGAGTTTTTATGGTGCTAAATCAAACAGCAGGAATAGGCAGTGGTTAGGACACGTGTCCCTTCAGACCAATCTCAAAAGGCTGTGATGGATTTGAAGCAGCTCCTCTCTCCCAAAATAACACAAAAAATACCTTGCCTTGGTTCTGTGAAGCACCTGAACCCACTGGGGTTTTCACAGAGCTATTTCAGAGTGCACGTGGCTATGGGGTATCATCTGTGGGTCGGTGAGGGTCTCAGCCAAGTCTTGTAGCACACCAAGGGTCTGGGCCCCAGGCTGCTGGCTCACAGATGGTCACCCCTCACAGCGAAGCAGGAAGCATTTAATGATTCCCAAGCTACATCACTGCACTTCCTTCCAGAAGTTACAGAAAAATGCTCCAGATGATGCAAAGACAGGCAACTGACTCCTCCTGCCCCGTCCCACTGCCAAGGCCTGAGAGACACGAGCATCCCCGGGCTCAGCGACTCCCTCTGACTGCAGGGGTGCAACAGGAACAGTGTTTGCTTCACCAAGTGCAAGGAAAATATTTACATCCTTACATTTATTTACAGCATAATAGAAGGTTAAAACGCTCCAGTAATCGTTACATGGAGATCAAACATGACCCCTTCCTACACACGCCAGGAAGATGAGCTTCCCGACGATACGTGGCACGACCTCCAGCTGCTGGTGTTCCCAGCAGAGCCTCTGCTGGCATTCACACACACATTCATAATCTGAGACTGTAAACTGCGTCACGATGGATTCAGCCCCACGGATGCTGAGTTCTGCCTTTCACCTGACACACATCCACCACAGCTACCAGCACGCCCACAGCGTTCCCTCAGCGCTCCCTCGCTCCCCGGTTAGACGCAGGAGGTTTGCATCCACAACTACCATTCAAAAAGTGAAAGTGACTGAGGAAATAAATTATCTCTCAGAAGTATGTTTAGTGTTGTATGTCTTGGTCCTCTCATTGGAATGAGAAACATCTTCCTCCCCATCTTCATTGTTTTCCATCCCATAATGGAGGTGGGCGATGGTCTCTGCAGCCAGGGGACAGGAGCTGGGACAAGGGGCAATGGGCTCAAGCTGCCCCAGGGCAGGGTCAGCTCAGCTGGGAGGGCAAAGTTCTTCCCTGGCAGAGTTGTGGGGCTGTGGCACAGGCTGCCCAGGGAGGGGCTGAGTCCCCAGCCCTGGGGGTGTTTGACAGAGGGGAGATGAGGTGCTCAGGGAGCTGGGGCAGCACAGGACAGGGATGGTTGGACTCGATGGGCTTAAAGGGCTTTTCCAACCCTGTGATTCTGTGGAACCCTCTGGAACATCTGCCTAAAACTTGCGATTAAACAGCATCTCTTCAGGTTCAGTGGTCCAGGAAACCACAGTGTGAGGAGCACAGATCACCGTGTGGAACATATATTGCAATGGGGAGCCAAGTCTGCAGCCCAGCTTCTGCTGAAGTGAGAGAAGATCATTAATGGACTTAATTCCTCATCTCATTATGCTCCACGCTAACAGGTTCAATAGATCCCTGTGCTGGCACAAACCCTCCTGTTATTTATAACCCCTCCAGAGGGCTGCAAAGCACGGAGTGAGCTCACACAAATGAAGATAATAACATTACCTTTTCCTTAAATAATCCAGTCCAGCCAGTCTGCCCTCAGATGAACAGCACGGAATGAAGGCACCAAACAGCTTCCACATAAATCAAGTGTGGACCCAGGTTACGGCTAATCAGGCTGTCAGTCTACGTGGGGCTTTGCTCGGTGAGGACTGAAGGACTTTGCTGGCGGAAAGGTTTCTGGAAGGGTTGCCAGAACTGCCCACTGTTTGGTGAAGGCTGGTGATGGCCACTGAGACGTGCAGCTCCCCAGCACGGGAGTGCTCTGCTGGACAGGGAACCCACATGGCTCTGCTGGGGGGCAGCTATACAGAAATGCTCAGGAAATGAGGCTGAATCCCAGAACAAAATACAAACCAACAAACCCATCAAAGCAAAGACAAAGCAATGAACGAAACCAAAACCCAACCCAACCAGCGCAGGGAATGTCCCTTTCTGTGGACATGAAGCTGTAAGGAGGAAAAGCCCCCCAGTATCACGGCTTCAGCCAGCCTGGGCTCCCTCCCAGTCACTCCCAGGACACCCCCAGCCCAGGGCAAGCACCAGCAGCACACCCTCAGGCCACACATTCCTGACACTGTTCCTTCCACAGACTCCTCATGCAGTAGCCACAGCCAGCCCTGCGCAGCCACTGCCTGTTGAAAATGGCCAGAGCTGAGCCTCAGCGCTGCTAAGTGAGAGATGCTCTTTATTAGCAGCTGAGCACACTGCCATGTGCAGGATGCCCTCACTTCACAGAGGGGCTGACAGCTCCAGGACTCTCTTGTCTCTGCAGATGATGATTGCTGAGTCTCACTCAGATGAGGCAAAACAGCCTTCCTGATCCCACCAGCACACGGGAGTAGATGTGCATCATTAAACAGCTCACATATGTAGTCAAACTGATACTCTTAAATAGAAAGGGAATCCTTTATTCTGCTGTGAACGTGTTTGTTTTGCTCTCCTGCACCCAGCCAAACTTTCCACTCACAGATGTGCCTTGGATATTGTAATTCCTCTGCTTCTGACTCAGGAATAACGTGTCAAGTCCTCTACAAAGGCAACAAACGTCTACACAGAAGCTGCACTGAAGGTACCACAAACTTTGATCAACAGCAAACACTGCACATCACACGCTGCTGTAACAAACAGAATGACTTTGTGCTGTTTTCCTCAACCTAAGAATACAAACTCTGCCTGCCCAGAAGGAACCACCAGACTTTCAAACATACTCGTGAACACCTGAGGCTTTCTGCTGCCCTGTGCTGGCTGGGTTCAGGTTATGCACTTGCAGTTCTAAGCATCTCACCCCAAAAGTATTTTCTCATGAGATGTAACCTTAGTGGGACGATGGGCTCCCCCCAGGACTCGCTGTAGCTGCAGTAAGCAGGGTGTGTACCCACAAGTACCGTTTGGAGCCCATGGGCTCCCACATGGTCCATACTCGAGCCTGGACTCCAGGGCTGACGTGGTTCACAGGATCCCCAGGTTGGAAAAGCCCTTTAAGCCCATCGAGTCCAACCATCCCTGTCCTGTGCTGCCCCAGCTCCCTGAGCACCTCATCTCCCCTCTGTAAACACCCCCAGGGCTGGGGGCTCAGCCCCCTCCCTGGGCAGCCTGTGCCACAGCCCCACAACTCTGCCAGGGAAGAACTTTGCCCTCCCAGCTGAGCTGACCCTGCCCTGGGGCAGCTTGAGCCCATTGCCCCTTGTCCCAGCTCCTGGCCCCTGGCTGCAGAGACCATCGCCCACCTCTCTGCACCCTCCTGGCAGGGCAGGGGAGGTGGGGAGAAGGGCTCCCCTCAGCCTCCTCTTCTCCAGGCTCAACACCCCCAGCTCCCTCAGCTGCTCCTCAGAGGATTTGCCCTCCAGCCCCTTCCCCAGCCTGGTTCCCCTTCTCTGCACTCGCTCCAGAACCTCCATGTCCTTCTGATGGTGAGGAGCCCAGAACTGGACCCAGCACTCAAGTGCTTCTGCCACTTCTGGAGATAACCACAGCCAAACACCTAAGGTTAGACCCCACTTGCCCACACAAGCATTACTGTCATCAGTGCTTCAGACCAGCATCCCCTCAGGTCCTTCGCTTGGCCACTCTTGTATAAAGAAAGTGTGTCTGGATGTGTCTCAGCTACCCCAAAGGATGCTCCTCCAGGCAGTCCCTGCAGCACTAAAACTACATTTTGCTCCATGAAAACTTCTCCCTCACCATTCACTGTGCCCAGCTGACCTAAATTAGGAGGACTCAGCACAGCCTGCTGGAAAGGTGATGTTTGAGGAGTGAGTAGAGGCCCAAACACACATGCAGGGCTCAGCTATCACTGTGTGCACAAGCTGAACCATGTGTTCCCAGGCACAACAGCTTCACTGCAGCAGGAAGGGTTGCTGGAACCCAGGGGAAGGAGGGGGGGCAGGTGCTGGGATGGATGGGAAGGAAGGCAAGGCAAGCTGCTGGGAAACACAGCGTGTGGTGCTGCTATGCCAGTGACCTACATTTAGAAAGGCCAGGCCTCCTAAGGTGTTAATTACTGATATCCCCACTTAAGCCTTATCAGTACTTATCAGAGAATGCCTGTTAACTTGAAATATTTGCAACCAGGCCGCTGCCCAGGACGAGATGGACACCACAGCAGGTCTCTGCACCCCAAAGCCAGGAAGCGCCTCAAGCCCATCACACCCCAGTAAAACCCGAGCCGCAGACGCGCTGGAGACACACACCAAGCACAGACCAGTGTCTGGACACAGTGCATGGAGCAGGGGCAGAGCAAATCCAGACACACCTCTGCCAGCTGCAGGAAGCGATCCCAGCGCACTGAGTGCACCCCAGGGCACCAGCATCACCCCAACTCGGCTGCAGCCGCACCGCGGCACTGCCCACCCTCCCCTGGCACTGCCAACTGTGCCTCTGGCACTGCCCACCCTGCCCCTGGCACTGCCCACTGTGCCTCTGGCTCTGCCCACCCTGCCCCTGGCTCTGCCCACCCTGCCCCTGTCCCTGCCCACCCTGCCCCTGGCACTGCCCACCCTGCCCCTGGCACTGCCCACCGTGCCTCTGGCACTGCCCACCCTCCCCTGGCACTGCCCACCCTGCCCCTGGCACTGCCAACTGTGCCTCTGGCTCTGCCCACCCTGCCCCTGGCACTGCCCACCCTGCCCCTGGCTCTGCCCACCCTGCCCCTGGCTCTGCCCACGCTCCCCTGGCTCTGCCCACCCTGCCCCTGTCCCTGCCCACCCTGCCCCTGCCCCGGGCCCGCAGCCTGGGTGGGAGCTGTGGGACTGGCAGGGTGCTGACAAGGGGATGTGAAGAACCAAACCAAAACCTCCAGGAAGATCAGCTGCCAAACGGGCCCCAGAGCCTCTCAGGTCCTTCCTGCCCCAAGTTCCACGTTCAGTTTGACCCGGTTTCGGTGTTTCACAGACACTCAGGTACAGGCTCTGGGTGCTCACGATGCCTCGCCTCCTCTTCCTCCGCTCTTTCCCCTTCACACCTCTGCACTCACTGCAGACAGCATCAATCAGAGAACCCCAGGCTGGTGTGGGTGGAAGGGGATCCCAGCCCCACCAGTGCCCCCCTGCCACGGGCAGTGACACCCCCCCAGCACAGGGTGCCCCAAGCCCCATCCAGCCCAGCCTAGAGCCCTGCCAGGGATCCCAGGGCAGCCCCAGCTCCGCTCTCTTCACAGCAGAGCTGCTCCAGCCTTCAGGACTCCCAGGGAAGGTCCCACGGGAGGCTCAGCCCAACGCATCCCCTCCCCAGCTGCAGCCCACCCCAAGCGACCAGGTAACCCGTGTTTAATGTGCAGGCTGTGGTTCACCATCAGCACACCCACCTTCCCAGCACTGCAAAGGTAACACCACGGTGGTTTGTGCAGGCTGGGAAAAAAAGTCACAAATAAATACAATTAATTAACGTAATTTTAAACTAATTCCCAGCCACGTGCAGACTCCAGACTAGGAAAAAGAGAGCAGCTGTGACACAAGATCTGCTTTGTCCGCTCTTCCTCTGCTGTTTAATAGTCTCAGGATGAAAAGTCTGGTATAATTTTCTAGTCCAACAGTTCCAGCCAGGGGGGAAAACGGCTCCTCATAATTAGGTCACTTTCGTAACATCTTTACTCATCACCCGCCCTGCCTGGATGTGACCAGAGCTCCTGTGAGGCCGTGACCGGGCCCGTCCCCACCGTCCCTGTCCTGCCACCGGGCCCTGTCCCATCACCGGGCCCTGTCCCATCACCGTGCCCTGTCCCACCAACGCCCCCTGTCCCACCATCGTCCCTGTCCTGCCACCGGACCCTGTCCCATCACCGGGCCCTGTCCCACCATCGTCCCTGTCCTGCCACCGGACCCTGTCCTGCCACCGGGCCCTGTCCCATCACCGTGCCCTGTCCCACCAACGCCCCCTGTCCCACCATCCCTGTCCCACCAACATCCCTGTCCCACCACTGTCCCTGTCCCACCACTGTCCCTGTCCCACCACCATCCCTGTCCCACCACCGTCCCTGTCCCACCAACGTCCCTGTCCCACCAACGTCCCTGTCCCACCAACGTCCCTGTCCCATCACCATGCCCTGTCCCACCACCGTCCCTGTCCCACCATCCCTGTCCCACCAACATCCCTGTCCCACCACTGTCCCTGTCCCATCACCATGCCCTGTCCCATCACTGTCCCTGTCCCACCACCCCTGTCCCACCAACATCCCTGTCCCACCACTGTCCCTGTCCCACCATCCCTGTCCCACCACTGTCCCTGTCCCCACCATCCCTGTCCCACCAATGTCCCTGTCCCACCAACGTCCCACCAATGTCCCTGTCCCACCACGGGGCCCTGTCCCACCACCATCCCTGTCCCACCACCGAACCTGTCCCACCATCCCTGTCCCACCAACGTCCCTGTCCCACCACTGTCCCACCCCCACCACTGTCCCTGTCCCACCACCGTCCCCCCTGTCCTGGGGTTTGATCCAGCTCTGCAAAGTTCACCCACTACAGAGAACCACACGCAGAGGCTGTTGGCTCCTCGTGCGTGTGGCTCCCCGGGTTCAGCGGCACACGCTGGGTGAGGCGGGGTGACGCCTGGGGTGTGAGTGGGACACACTCGCCCATCGGAGCCGCGGGGCTGGTGGTGCAGGAGCAGGGAGGCCTCACCCCGTGCCCTGCCATACCAGGGCTGCCTGGTCACTGTCACTCTGCTCATCCTCGCCCTGCTCTCCTTCCTGCACTGGCACTTGCCCTTTCCAGCCTGTGTGCCACGACAAGCTTGTGCCCCTCCTGTTGTCTGCCAGGCAGAGAACCACAGCTCTGCCGAAGGCAGGAGGAGCGACCCGACCCTGACCACGGGGTGAGGAGCAGCCGGGCCACCCCCCGGGCTGGAAGCTGTCCCCTTGCCCCCTTCCCTGCAGTAACACAGATTTCACTGCACCACAGAACCACAGCCTGCCGTGGGCTGGAAGGGACCATCGAGTCCCACCTGCAGCGAGCAGGGACATCTGCACTGGGGCAGGTCGCTCGGAGCCCCGTCCACCCTGCCCTGCAACGTCTCCAGGGTTATCTTTCTTTTAAACACTTGTTAAAAAACACTAAATATAGAGAAAACTGTCTCCCAGGGGAGCACTGCTGATAGCAAAGGGGGCTCTGCAACCCAACCAGCCTGGGCTCAGTAAGACTCTTCCCAGCAGGTCAGTTCTCAGGTTTCTCTGACAAACACCCCGAGGTTCCCGAATCCCGGCAGGCACCAGCCTCGCAGAGGTTGGGACAGGATGCTGATCTTCTCATTTCGAGCTGAATTATCAGCTCAGCAGTTTGCCTCATGTCCCTCTGTCTCCAGAAACAGCCCTGAGTCTTCCAGAGTCACTGGGCCATGGTGTAATTCCACATTCCAACATCCTCTGATGAGTCTCCCAGGATTATCAGGGCAGTGGACACTGTACTTCTCAAGCTACTACACAAATTTACACCCTAAAATGCCTTACCCCCAAACAATCCTGAAGAATTAAAGCAACTTCACTAGTAAATGTTGGGATTTTCCTTGCAGAGAGGAATGCAATGACAGTTCCCACAGCAGAGGTACACAAGTCGGCTGTCACACGTTGCTGTAGTGTGCTTACAGGATTCTGAAGGTCACAGTGGCTTCCTACCATCACCACCCACAGCTCCTCCAAGTCCATTTACACATCACAGTGAGGGAGCCCTGGGACAGGCTGCCCAGGGGGTGTGGAGTCTCCTTCTCTGGAGAGATTCCAGCCCTGACCTGTCCTAGGGACCCTGCTTGGGCAGGGGGTGGGACCCCATGGGCTCTGGAGGCCCCTTCCCACCCCTGTGATTCTGTGATCACAAGCCAAGAACTGTGGTGTGTGACCTGTAGTACCTGGGAGAAACACTTCAGACCGATCACCCTGCCTGTCCCTGTCCGTATTTCAGTGACAATCTTCCCAGTCCAGTTGGGATTTGCCCAATAACCCCACTGAACAGGAGCGATCAGGGCACCAGGCAGCAGCCCAGCGAGCCCCGCGGTGCAGCACACCCCAGCCATGCCCCAGGGCACCGACAGCAGCAGCCAGGGTGGAACACTGGCACTGCTCCCTGCACGACCCATCCACAACACACCACTGTCCCCCTTCACTGATTCCACTCCTGTGACAAACCCAAGGTAACGATGACGTAACACACACAATAAATGCATGCCTGCTTCTAAGGAATTAACCCATAATTCTGTAGGCATTACTGCACTGCCATTGTTCAATTTATATACAACAATATTCAGCAGGGATATTCCACACATAACTGTTTTAATTATTGCAGTATTGCCTATTACTTCATTCCATAAGCAGTGTGGTAGCTGCAAAGCTGCAGCACTCTGACCACCCGCTGAGAGGAGGCTTCTCATCACATCGACCACAGTCCCTCAACCCAGCAGCCCAGATCCCAAAATCTGGCTGTTTCACAACAAAGTCCTTCCCAAGACCTCCCCACAGCTCATGTCTGAGCTCATTTAGTTCACGTCTCCACATCCCTCACCAAAAGCTGCCCTAACACAGAGGGTGGGAGCCGAACGACTGAAATCACATTCCTACACCCGAAAGCCTCCTGTGTGACATCATGTTTCCAGTAAAGCTGGGCTCATTCCTCTTGCAGAGACCACCCCCACCTTCCAGCTGTTGTGACACAGCACACAGTGCCATCCATCCCTCCATCCATCCTTCCATCTCGCCGCCTCTAGGACCCTGTTACTGCCTCTGTTCAGGATACCAAATTATTTTGGGATTTCACTGAGACTTGCCTTCACTTTCCTCCAGCATTCCAAGTCTGAGACAACCTCACCTGCGATCTGCTTCAAAGTGTGCAGATGCTCTTCAACCTCTTTTAGGGCCATTTGCCAATTTCTGTCATAATTAAGCCAAAAACACCTCACCAAACTAAAACTCAGGTAGAGCGTGTGAGTTTCCCTTGACTCCTCGAGTTGACCTCCACTTGTACACAGGAAACCACAGAAAACCCAGTGGGAAATGCTTACACCAGCCTGCTTCCAGGGACTGACCCAAAGATGAGTGAACACAACCAGAATTTCAAGCCTCCAACACAACCCCCTTGGAAGCAGCGTTCCTGAAGGGTTTATTTCTGCTCAAACTCCCCCATTTTCCTCTCAGCACCACAGCACCCATCCTGCCACCCAGCACCCGGTACTGAGAGGCTCCTCCAGCTCCCATGGGGGCTGTTGGGTGAACGTGGTGCTGGCAGAAGCCAACGCTCCCACACACACCATAGTCCAAAGGGGTCGGAGCACCACAGGCTGCTGTCCCCTCGTGGTGGGTAACCCAACAGTCAGCACAACCCACGACTTCTGACAGCTTCACCCCGTTCTGGGGTTCCTGGAACTGGCAGATGCAGCTGCATGGACAATGTCCCATCCTTTCTCCTCCCTCCGAGGCACTCGGAGCTCTGCTGTTCTCCTTCATGCTCCCACAGGCCGTGGCATGGGAGTTACTCTCCTCCTCCCCTCCCCTAGCAGCAGCAAGTTCTTGACCTTTATTCAGTCAACTGGGAGAAAATCAGCAGTTCCACAGCTCGCCGAGTCTTCAGTGCAGTGCTGGCCATTCATTTGGGCTTCACAGTCTGCTTCACCCACACCTTTCTGGAGCCTCACTGGAGGATCTGAGCCCACTTCCCGAGCTGGGTACCGCTGGTGAGCAGGACACTGAGCCAGGACACGGGCTGGGCGATGCCTGGTGGGACCCGCCCGCCCTGGCCAGAGCCCACCCTGGAGTTACAAAAGCTCCACGCTGCTCCTGAAGGATGCTGTTCTTCTTCTGGCTCCCAAGGGAGCTGCAGACCCAGGTATGGGGATGGCAAAGCTGCTTTGGAGCAGTCACCCCTTGGGCTGGAGAATCCTTCCTGAGAGGGCTTCTGCACTTTCTCTGACAGGAGAGAGTAAACTGCCCTGAATTAAGCCCAGAAGTGCCGGGGACAGGCAGGCACAGTTCCTGTGCTTCTATCCCAAGCAAATGAAGCACTGACACGTTGTCTCTGCAAACCTCAGCTGGTGCTATTAAAACACAGGTAAAATCTCTTCATAGATATTTCAGCACTTCAGCTTATTAAAACCTGCTAAAAAGTTATTGGAGCTTTCCCACAAGGCTTGTGCTGCAGCACCTGCCCAGCCCTGAGACACCCAGCTGTCCCAGTGAAGCTCTTCCCTCCACACACAGCCTGCGGGCACACCGACCGCTCCACAGCAGGGCAGGAGGACAAGTGCAGAGAAAGGTGTAGGCAACCAGCCCAGCCAAGCAGAAAGGGGGGAAATGGCTTAGAAATGTACTCCAGCAAAACTCCCCAAATAGCTCCTGGGATGATGGATGGATGGATGGATGGATGGATGGATGGATGGATGGAACCCATTTGCTGCTAGCATGAGGCAGGATGTAATTGCTATTTACTTCTGCATAATCACAAGCACTTTAACCACACCAAATCAACCAGAACTTCGTTTGAAACTCCCCCTTCCCTTCTCCAACCATGTGAAGAACTCTCCTCTGTGTTACTCTGGCTTAATGAAGTTGACCAAATCCAAGCTCCAGACCTAAGCAAAGCCCCTGGGCCGTGCAGATGCCCCCCTCTCCCATCCGTAGGGAACAGGGGCTGGTTTCAAAGCCCTGTTTTCTTCCCTAGCTGGCTCTCTGGAACTCTGGCCCCGCTGCTGACCTGCCTGCAGCACCCCAGTGCCTCTCACCTATCCACTGATGGCAGCACCATGCCCTGAGGCTGGGACCTCTGGAGCTCCTTACTGGGACTATGCTCCGAAGAAACAGATCTCCCCCATACCCAATGCACTGAAAAGCCACCTGAAGGGTTGTGCAGCAGGTTGTGACACCACAAACCTGTTAGTCCTTGCCAAGGAAATAAAGGGCAACAGTCTGTGGCAGCATCTTCATACTCAGAATAAATTTCCCAGGAGCACAGGCACCCAGCGAGCCCCAGGAGCCCAGAACCAGAGGGCTCCAGTCTCTCTGAGTTACACTCTGAAAACATCCCCTAACGCGAAGCCAGTGACATACCAAAGGCATTTACACCTCTATTGTAAATCCTGTGTGCCTGTGGCTTATGGAGGGAATAACACTCCTGCCTCCTCCTGACAGAAACGTGTGATGCAAATTCAGCAGGTGTATAGAATGACAGGCTCACAGCATCACAGCCTCACAGCATCACAGCATCACCTTTGAGATCATCAAGTCCAACTGTACACATCCTCTACTAACCCAGATCCCTGAGCACCTCATCTCCCCTCTGTCAAACACCCCCAGGGCTGGGGACTCAGCCCCTCCCTGGGCAGCCTGTGCTACAGCCCCACAACTCTGCCAGGGAAGAACTTTTCCCTCCCAGCTGAGCTGACCCTGCCCTGGGGCAGCTTGAGCCCATTGCCCCTTGTCCCAGCTCCTGTCCCCTGGCTGCAGAGACCATCTCCCACCTCTCTGCACCCTCCTGGCAGGGCAGGGGAGGTGGGGAGAAGGGCTCCCCTCAGCCTCCTCTTCTCCAGGCTCAACACCCCCAGCTCCCTCAGCTGCTCCTCAGAGGATTTGCCCTCCAGCCCCTTCCCCAGCCTGGTTGCCCTTCTCTGGACTCGCTCCAGGACCTCCCTGTCCTTCTGATGGTGAGGGGCCCAGAACTGGACCCAGCACTTGAGTAGCAGTTCCTGTACCGCAGATGCTGCACCGAACTGACACCAGGTCCCTGTGTGCTCACACAAGCACAGGAGAAACACCACGTGAAGACACTGACTTCTCCTCACGGGCGTGTGAGAAAAAAGCTACCCGAGATCTCTGCAAGAAGCACTGTATGCTAATGAGAGATTTTCCAAGACAAAACTGTTACTGCTAACAGTTGGATCCTCTCTTTGTTTTAATTATGCATGACTAATGATAGCTGTTTGGCTGTCTGACCACCAGATTGTCTGCTGCTGCCAAGGGAAAATCTCCTCCAACAGCCCGACTGCTTTTCGGGTGAAACCAGCACGAGTTCTGCTTCACCTGAGATCTTCAACAGCTCTGCAGGTGTTGAACAGGCCCAGAGCTGAGCTGAGCTCGCTGACAGGCCCTTCTCACATGTAAGTGCCCCCCCGAATCCCTTCTGGTGCTGCCAGGAACACACTGCCCCAAGCCAGGGCAGGCGCATCCGGCTCCGTGCGCTGGTACGGACACACCATGTCCCGTGGGAAACAGAACACCCCCACAGCAGGAGGAGGTTGCCTTGGCCTGTTTTACATGCAAATGCAGGGCTGTAACGAACCACACCAGCTCCAGGCCTCACAGCTGGCACGCTGGGAGAGACCCCTGCACCCAGCCGGGAGGGGAGAGACGCTGTGTGCCGGGGCGGGTGGTACCTGGGAAGGGTGAAAAGGAGACAGCCGGGCAGTACATGGTACAGTCAGACAACCCTGAGCAGCCCAGCTGGACAGGGTGAGATGCCATACTGAACCTAGCAGCATGGTGTGATGTCACTCCCTATCTAGCAGCTTGTCTACACAGGGTGTGACATCACACCATACCCAGCAGCACAGCCGAACGGGGCATGACGTGACATCACCATCCTATACCCAGCAACACAGCCATACAGGGTGTGACATCACACCACACCTAGGAGCTCGGCTTTATAGGGTGTGACATCACACTGTACCCAGCAGCACAGCCACGCAGGGTGTGACGTCACCCCCTGCCTCCCCATCCATGAGCCCCAGAGCTCACCGAGACGGCCCCGGCTGCACCCCAACCCTGCCACAGCCAGACAGGCTGCAATGCTGCGAGCAGAGAGCAGCGCTGCCCGGCGCTGAGGCTGTGAAACCAGTCAGCACCCACCCCCGGGCCTGTTCCCCCAGGGTATCAGCTACAGTCACCCTCAGGCAAGTCCTTTCAGCCTGGGTTTCTCCCCAGCACAGCAGCCCCTCGGGTTCCGCTCCTCACCCGCTCCTGGTGTCGTCAGCTCCACACACACCCCAACCATCTGCAATCCTTTACAATGATAAATTATTTTAATTTCCCCCGAATGTATTTATTATTACTGCACAGACAAGAGGCAAGTGCCATAATGTGCTGGTTTAATAACTGGCAGGGCTGTGGAACGTGACAGCCTTGCCCAAACAACACCTTCATTTTCCAGGGGGTGTGCACACATGTCTACACGTACCCGGGCGCGTTCCGGAGACGGGAACAAAGCTCCATGTAGCCAAATAATTCATGATGCTGAACTGCACAAGGAATACCAACCGAGTCTGCAAGTCAAGGGATGTACCTCTCAAAACCAGAGAGAAAGGTGTTTATAGCTCCTGCAGCACCCGACCCTCCACAGAGGTACCTGCACTCCTACATGGGTGCAGGATGACACCGGCGCGTGGTCACACACCGAGGGGCTGTAACGCTGGGACACGTATAGCATCTCACAATGCAGGTATCCCACATCAGCTCAGCATCCCCCTGCCTTTCATACTGTGAAGCCTTCCCTCCAAACACCCAGTTCTCAGTCAGACAGATGACAACAGACAGAGAACAGACAGAGAAAACTGTCACCAGCTTTCCATGACCACTGCTGCTCCGCCGGCCATGAAGGGCAGCTCTTCTCAAGTACCTCCCAACCCCCAAAAGTCACGAGCCCCCTTCAGCCACTCAAATAGGAATTAGGCACCTACATCCCCCTGAGGACCCGAACCCCTTCGGGGTCGAAGCCTGCTTGACCTGCTTGCTGTTCCTCAGGACCACTGATCTGGGTACCCACGGGATTCCACAGCTCAAGGAGCGCGGGCCCGGAGCCCCCTCCAAATCCAACCCATGACAATGGCCAAAACGCTGTGGTCTCATTCTTGAGCGCCTGGAGGGGGGAGAAATGGGAACTGGGAATGGTCCCAGCCAGGCTTGGCTCAGCCAGGACTCCCCTGTGCCTGCAGCAAGGCATCAGTGGGCTTCACAGGAAAGGGGACGCCCACCCGAAAACTGGGGTGCTTTGAAGGGCAGAACCAGGAGACACGGGTCAAGATCCTGCTGCCCACCCCCCCCGCCCACACTGAGCTCATCCCACACTCGGCTTTTGAACCCCTCATAGCTGATGCCACTGAAGGGCTCAGAGAAACAGCATTAGGTGAACATCTCTGACCTGCCAGAGAACTTGGGGGGGAGCAGGGAGCATCCCACCTTCCAGTATGGAAGAAGACAACACACAGATGGGGAGGTGTTTTCAAAGGATGGCCAGAACTGTGATCTCTGCAAAGCTCGAGGGAGCCCAGCGAAGCACCGAGCCACCAGCACCACAGAACAGCCCCTCCCTGGCACACCCACACAGAGGGTACCAGGGGCTGCTCCCCACACAGCAACTTCTTCCTTCAGTGGTAAAAACTCTGGGAAAAGAAGCTGAGTAACCATAGAAGCAGACACCCAAAGAGATGGCTTGTTTTGGATCAGCTGTCCTCCACATTCCCAGACCTTTTACAACCAGTAAAGCCACACCAGTAAAACGTGCTCCTAGAGAGTGTCCCTCTGCAGCCCACCCCGTGCTACCCCTCGGTCTGTACAGAGCCTCTGAGGACCACCCCAAGCCCCGAGGTGCTGGAGAGGGGACAACACATGACACAGACCTGAAACTCAGAGGCAGAAAGAGAAGCAGACAGGCTACATGGGAAGAGTTTCTGATTTGGAAAGCGAACCAAAAGCCCCCACAGCTCCTGATGTGTGACCTGAAAAACCCCAACCCCCTCCAACAATCACTTCCCAGGGGCTGGGGGCTGCCCTGAGCCGCAGACAGAAATCACATGTGGGGGGGGTGGTAGAAGGTATGGCTGGAGTCAGAGGCTCAATGGGCCTGTGGACAAGCCTGGCCTAGAACTGATCCCTGCTTTTCCCAGAGCTGGTGTCCACTCTGCAATCCCAGCCACACAGGGTTATCCGCTCTGCAGCCTCCCTCTCCTCTCCAGCCCCTTCGGGAAGCTTGATCCCGCAGATCCCAGCTCAAGGCTGGGCTCCCTGCAGTGAAGGACTGGCACTGCTTTACCAACAGCAGGACACACCCTCCACCAACCCCTCAACCACCCCAGCCTGGTGACAACACACTTTGCTTCCATCCGTGCCCACCCCTAAGCCCAACCCGCTGCGCTCACAGCCGGTGCGAGCGCACTGAGTCAGCCAGCTCCGACCAGCCCCGAGCCCTGCGAGAAATCAAACGCAGGATGAAAACTTTGCTGGCTGGAGAAAGGCACCTTGATCCCCCCAGATCTCCACAGTCAGGCAGCCCAGGGGGTCTCGATGGTGTTTACAACGTGCAATGAGGACTTTAGGAACAGCCCATGGACACACACAGGTTCCCTTGGCTCTGCCAAGCCAGGAGGGCAGCACACGTAGATGAGGTGTAACCCAGGTAAGGGTGGGCACAGAAAGTCAGGGAGAGATTCTCTTTTATTCCTCCAGAAGCAGAAACCCCTCTTGGTGCAGTGCCAGCAGCGAGCTCCCCGCTGCACATCACCCCACGGGGAGGGGACACGCAGCCCCCACCCCAGCCAGGGGGGCCGTCGCTCCCCCGAGCATCCTCCCTGGGTGCTCAGAGGCAGCGAGGGGAAGGAGCAGTGTCACCCGCTCTGCACAGACTGCTCTGCATGTGTCACCTCTTGGAACACCTGCTCCGAGTCCCCCGCTTCTGCTCTCAGGGTCAGGGACACACTGCACACATGTGGCCATCCCCTCCCCTCGCAGGAAGCCTGACTGAAGAGGGGCACTAGAGGAACCAAGTTCTGACCACACAGAGCATCCCCTGTGCTTGCAGCCGCTCAGGATGCAGTGATTTATTCTTTTAATAAAGCGATGGGTTTATCACCTGCCCTCTCCTTCCTCGTGTGGTCTCTCAAACCTTAACTGGGAAGAACATACAAAACATGCAGGGCCTGTAAGTGCCAGGGGCTCCCCGAGATTATTTCACCACACAAAACCACCACATCGCTGCCAGAACTCCTCACAGCTCCGACACACAGTGCTGGGACCGCATGGATCCCTCACTGGCTGGAAACAAACAAAAGGCAGAAGGTTTTAATTACTGAGACGACAGAAATAACTCTTCATCAGAAGGAACTGCTTGGCTACCCAGAGATTTTCCTCCAGAAAATAACCACCGAGATGTTTCTGGTACCAAAACAGACACTAAGGGACGTTCCTGGCCAGTGCTCTGTGTGACCAGTCCATTTTGGGGAGGGGGTAATGCATGGGGTGCCACATCTTCTGCCAGCAGTGGGGAGCACCAGCATGGGAACTGTGGGAGAACCACGAGCATCCCAGCACCAGCAAAGCCCCGTGGTGGTCCTTGTGGTGAGGACGGGGAGCGTGTCCCCCCTGCAGTGTGCAGAGAGGGTGTGGGGTGACCAGGGACCTGGCTGAGCAAGAGCACGGGACAGGCAGCGCTGCTCCTCACAGTGATGCTCCTCACAGCGATGTTTCCTGCTCCCTCACAGCGCTGCTCCTCACAGCGATGCTCCTCACAGCAATGCTCCCTGCTCCCTCACAGCGATGCTCCCTCACAGCGATGCTCGCAGCTCTGCTTCAACCAGGAAGGATGCTGCAGGCTGCACTGCTCGACTCCACTCCTTGGGAATTAACTGTGCAGCATGATGGAGCTGCACTGATTTTACTCCGTGTTAACACGCAGAGGCTTTGGCTGGAAACCCTCAGCTGCTGAAGGAGGTTGACTCCTCATCTCCAGTCCAGACAGTGAAAACTGAATGTGAGAACCGGGCTCACTCAGCCAGCCACCTCCCCCCCAAAAGAGACTGTGTCCCTTCTTCCCTCTGTTCCAGCCCAAAACGGGACTCACAAGTCAGAGTTCACCCTTGGTTCAGCACGGGTTACCCCGTTTACTCGTGTTCCTCACACAACGTGGCTCGACAGGTAACGAAGCTGCAGAGCAAAAGCCCTGAGTGAGCATCGTGGCGGCAGCCCGGGGAGCGGGCGCAGGGTGCGTGTGCTCCTGCAGCGCCCGCACGCCCCCTCGCTGGGGGACACCTCCACCTAACCCCGCATCACAGAAACCACCTCACCCTCCCGCAGCCGAGAAGCGCTGACCCCACCCTGGGGATTGCTCCCACCTGCTAACGCGGGGCCGCGGGTGCTCCGGGCACGGCGCTGCGCCGGCAGCGAAGTGAGGAGGTGACTCTGGAAGCCCTGGCTGCTGGAGAGCAGGTGGAGCCCGGTATGCCTGGGGTGGAGATGACCCGCCACGTGCCGGCCACAGAGCCGGTGGCCTTGGCAGGAGCCCAGGGGTACCGCACCCAGCCACCTTTGGATGCTGCGACGTGTGGCAACCGGGAAGAGCTCAATTCGGATGGCTACGGAGCTGGGAGCTGCAGAGCTCCTTTCCTAACACCCACTGGGATCTGCAGTTAAATAAATGGCCGTCTCCACGCAGGCTGGATGCTAACAGCAGTTATTTTAATGTCGATGCTACAGATCCCCATCGAGGAGGGATGCAGGAGGGGCGGTGAGGACGAGGATGCGCAGCCAGAGACTCCCGGTCCCAGCTCCACTCCTGCACTCTCTGGGAAGTGCTTCCCTACAGCCAGCCTGTGTCTCCCGAGCTGCAGCACCGGCTGAAAGCAAAATTAACTCGGACCTGAGCAGCAGCCTACAGCAGGCACACGAAATGAAAGAAGTGAGTCGCCGAGCAGGAGGATGAAGCCCCAGATGTGGCACCCAGATGTGTTACTCCCCCACCCAGGCGCTTCGCTCCAGGGCCGGCGTGATGCCCAGGGCTCCTCCGGCAGCACCTCCGCACAACACAGATCCTCTCCCTCCCTTGGGAGACCAGAGCAACGTTTAAATCTCCCAGCTCTGATTTCATTTACGTAACCGACCCAGCTGCAGGCACGGAGGCTCCAGCACGGGCTGAGGCCTGGGGAGCTGAGACCCACCCCTGGCCTCGTCCCACCGTTCCCAAACGAAGCGGCTGGGAGTACTCATGTGTGTACAGCCCAGCGGGGGTACCACTGCCCGAGGATCTGGCTCAACTGCCATCCACACGCCCAGTTACCTTCCCAGCAACCATTAAATCCCAAACTGTGCAAGTAAAACAGTTTTTCTTCTTTCCATTCTCTTTCTGAATTTCCTCTGGGTCTCCAAATCTGCACGAGGACCCAGGATCTCTCAAAACACCCAGCGCCACCGAGGTACGCACAGAAAATACTTGTCAGCTACTACGTAGCTGCCCTACATAGACATCTACTGTATTTTCAGTAGCTACTACACCAGAAGCAGGCTGGCTTGCTGTGAAACCGTTCCAAATTCCTCCTGAAAATGCCTCATGCAGCGTTTTACAGCAGATCGTAGGGGCATTGAAAATGCAGACGGCTAAAATACTTTGTAATCTGGAGAGCCAAGTGTGTGACACCACATCAGTAAATGACAGAGCCAGACCCTTCATCGTACCAAACTACTGCCAGTGAAACCGGAGATGTACCAGGAGCAGCAGGGTTCAACCTGCTCCAGCCCTATCACAGATCACAGGAAAAGGCGTTTTTCCCCCAAATACAGCAAAATCACGACAGAGGACAGCGCAGGGATGGAAAGTTAGCAATGGGGGATGGAGGGGAATAATCAAACCGAGCCAGAGGATTAACGAACTCGAATCAGAGAGACAGATCCGAGGGGATTAAGTGCGGGGTACGGCTGATGGCAGGCGAGCCCTGCCCGGCGCGGGCGAGGAGCGGGCACTGAACCCGGGAGCGAGAGGCTCCTGCGGGGGAGCCGGAGCGGAGCCGAAGGAGCCGCAGCGGAGCCGGAGCTGGGGGAGCCGGGGGAGCAGCCCCGCGGCCGCACGCTGGCTCCCCGCGCCGAGGCGGGCGGATGCCGAGCCGCCCATAAAGGACGCAGAGAGCAGCTCCGCGGAGCCCGGCAGCGCGGGCAGCGCGACCCGGGGCCGGCTGCAGCCCCGCGGAGCCCGGCAGCGCTGCCGGGGCCCGGCACTGCGGCGTGCGCAGGGCAGCCGCCGGCCGAACGCCCCCGGCGCGCCGCGAACCGGCTTCCAGCGCGCAGCGGGACCCGCGCACCGCACCCCCGGCTCCGGGATGCGGGCAACTTCCCCGCGCCGCCGCATCCCCCGGGACGGAGCCACGATCGGAGCCCAGACCGCTCCCGGGGGATGCGGCGGGGCCGGGCGGGCGGCTCCGGCTCCCGCGCCCACAACCCCCGCCCCCCCACCCCCATGTCCCCCCACCCCACAGACCCCCATCCCCCCCGCTCCACCGCGGCCGCCTCCTACCTAAGCACCGCCGTGTCCCCCTTCCTGACCACCAGATTGTCCACGGCCGCCCCGGGGAAGTCTCCGCCCGGCGCGGCGAGCCGCCCGGGGGGCAGGAGCCAGCAAAGGCCGAGGAACACGATCGCCAGCCACTGGTGGGAGCCCCCGGCGCTCCGCACCAGCGGCACCATCTCCGCGCCGCTCCGCGCCGCTCCGCGCTGTCCCTGGGCCCGGCGGAGGCCGAGCGCGGCCCCCGGTAGCGGCGGCGGCCCCTGGCTGGTGCCCGCGGTCGGCGGCCGAGCGCGGAGCGTGGCTGCTCCCGGGCGGCCACCGCAGCATCTAGCGAGGAGGGCAGCGCGCCCGCTCTGCGCGGCGGCGGCTCGGCGGCGGCGGCGGGCGGCCCCCGCTGCCAGCCCGTTGCCACGCAGCCGTCGCCCTGGCAACCGTCCCGGCGGCGGCGGAGGGATGCGCGCCGCCCTGCCCGCCGCTCCGGTCGGCCCGTCGGCCCCCCTCTTCTTCCCCGTTCTCTC
Organism: Gallinula chloropus; assembly: GCF_964237585.1. Classification (NCBI taxonomy): domain Eukaryota; kingdom Metazoa; phylum Chordata; class Aves; order Gruiformes; family Rallidae; genus Gallinula; species Gallinula chloropus. The sequence goes on along the minus strand of NC_140091.1, from coordinate 540,042 downwards.
CCCCACCCCACCCCCCCTCCTCCTCCTCCTCCTCCGCCGCCGTCCCGCCCCTCGGCATCCCGGCTCGCATCCCCCCGCCCCCGCTGCCCGCCGGGGCCATCCAGCCCCGGCAGCCCCCGCGGGCCCCGCGTCGCCCGCTCTGGCGGCGTGCGGGTGTCACATCGCACCGAGACCGCTGCCGGGGGCCGCGCTCTGCCCTTGGGCCCGAGGGGAGGATTCATCACTTCGCCCGAGGGCGGCAAGTCAAACGCTGCTCCGGGCAGCAGCGCTGGGAGCTGCCCCCGCAGCTCCGCGGCCAGGCTTCCCCCCCATCCCCATCCCCATCCCCGGGGGCTGCCCACATCGCCAAAGAAACGATCCAGGCGCTTCTGGAATACATGATCGGCCACTGCCATATCGGGGGTTCCATTCCCCGTCCCCCCCAGCAGGATACCTGCAGGCACTCGCCGACAGCAAGGGGGGGGGGGGGGGGGGGTGGGGGGGGTGGGGGGTGGGGTGGAGAATAATATAAAAACAAGGAAAAAAAAGGAGCAAAACGCCCCAATGCCGGGTTATCCCCCCCCAGACACTCAGACACCCGCAGCCTGTTTTCCTCCTGCGAGTAAAACACACACTCAGCGTGCTGCCGGCCTGCACCAAACGCCACTAAGCCGGGGATCCAAACGCCCGCGCCCATCACGCGGCTCCTCGCAGGCCGCGGGGTCGCCCCTCCGCGGGTCCGGGCTGCCCCGGGCAGGGACGCGTCTCCTCCCGCCGCCCCAGCAGTTGCATAAGCGATGCGGGGTTACGTAACAGGAGATGCGGGACCGCCCGGCACCCAGGGCAGCTCTGACACTCACACTGATTCACACACATCTGGCCAAGGCAGGGCGGGATCTGCTCCCCACAGAGCTCACACACATCTGGCCAAGGCAGGGCGGGATCTGCTCCCCACAGAGCTCACACACATCTGGCCAAGGCAGGGCGGGATCTGCTCCCCACAGTTCACACACATCTGGCCAAGGCAGGGCGGGATCTGCTCCCCACAGAGCTCACACACATCTGGCCAAGGCAGGGTTGCTCTGCTCCCCACAGAGCTCACACACATCTGGCCAAGGCAGGGTGGGATCTGCTCCCCACAGTTCACACACATCTGGCCAAGGCAGGGTTGCTCTGCTCCCCACAGAGCTCACACACATCTGGCCAAGGCAGGGTGGGATCTGCTCCCCACAGTTCACACACATCTGGCCAAGGCAGGGTTGCTCTGCTCCCCACAGAGCTCTGCCACGCCACGCTGCCAGCCCGTGGTACTTTCCCTTTCACTGGCTGTATGGATATTCCCAGCACACTGTTTTTCCCACTCATGATGTCCATCAGAAGGACTCAAGAGCAGAACAACGTCACAAGGAAAACACAATAAACCTTTAGTGCCCCCAGTACTGCCTGTGCTCGCTCATTTGATAAGCCTGTACCCCCCTCTGTAAGCATCACCCCTCCTCAGTGTGTCCCATCACACCAGACCTTCCCCCAGCTGCCAAACAGCACACACAAACAGGAGTCCTTCCTCTGCTTCTGCAGCACAGGATACTGTGGGTTCCTTGACGTGGAAGGGAGAGAAAGAGACCAGCTCACCATCTCTGGTGTGGGGACTTGCTGCTGGTGCCCTAACAGGGTCGTTCCTTTAACAGTGACTACAACCCCCTGGGGAGAGGGTTCTCTCTGCCAGCCCACCCACTGGGACCAGGAGAGCAGAACCTCCTGCAAGCTGGAGGAGGACATTGAGATCAGCCCTGCTGCTGGAGCACTTCGGAGGCAGCACCCCGCTGTGCAGGGGTCTGCCCACAGGACAGGCTCCAGCTGTACCACTCGGCTGCTTTCACTAACGGGGGTCCTTAGGAGCCGTCCCACACCTCACACTGTCCCCATCCTGCAAGGATCTGCGGTGTATCCCTCTCAGAGCCAGCAGCCACACCACATCCCGTGCCAGACAGCTGCAGCTGTCCTGCCTGCACAGGTCTCTGGCACCCTTTTCACCACCACACAAGCCCTGACACCGGTGGTGCCAGAGCGGTTCCCCACCCACAGCACCCTCAGGACATCTGTCTCCGGAGGAACCTCAGCAGCCCAGTGATTCTGGTCTGGGTTTCTTCTCTGATGTTTCCCAGTGGCAAGACCTCAGCTTCAAGAGCCACTTCCAGGCCTCTGTGTAATGACCTAGAATCCCAGCAGGGCTGATGCTGGCCAGGACCTCCTGAGCTCATCTCCCCCAGCCCCCTGTTCAAGCAGGTTGCCCAGGACCTTGTCTGTTTGGCTACTGAACATCTCTGGAGATGGAGGCTCCATTCTGATGGTTTCCCTGCCAGTGGGATTACAGGAATGAGAGGGATTTCTCTCATACCACACGGCTCTGCTGTGGATCCTGGGAAGGCATCTTCCCCACCCTCACGCTCAGCTATTCCTCCTCTCACTCCTGATGTCTCAGGCTGCTCTGCTGGTCATGCTCTGCTGCTGCTGTACAGACTCATGTACAGACTGCAGACAAAGCTGGAGCAGTACTGAAGCCATTCTCTACCCAGACCCGACAGGAAAGGGACTTCTTTACACAGCCTCAGGGCTCCAGGACAGCCATCCAGTCACCCTTACTCAGGGGTGGATGCCCTGCTCCTCAGATATTGTCATCCAAGCCTTTGCCCCCTTTTCAAACCATTGGACCTCTAAGCTGAGATCCTGTGTGGAGACCCCTGAACACCCTCCCAAATCACGTCACCCAGCTCAGCCTGACAACAAACACTTGCTGAGCTGTGTCAACACACCCTCATCACAGGGGCAGCAGGACACAGAGCAATCTCTGAGAAGGTTCCCCATGCACGACACAGATGACAGCAGCTCCAGCATCCAACCTACTTCAGCGGGTCCTGAGGACCCTTCGATCGCTCTGCCCCACACTTCCTCCTGCCAAGTTCAGATCAAACAGCCATCCCCTACGCAGCACTTCCACCCCGTGGCTCTGAGGAGAGCATCTCAAGGGCTTCACCATCCTCCTTTTTCCCAGGATGTTTTGGCAAATGCAGAAAGGACAAGTGATAACTGCCTTCCCTTCCCTCTGATAGCAGCAGGGTGGCGTAGCCAATCCAATAAGCAGCGTAACCCTTGCTCTCTGCTGCAGAGCCAGACCTTCCCACTACTTCCCACCACCAGTCAACTGCTTTTCACATCACAGTTTTGGGCAGGGAAGTTAAAAACCAGAACACACCCAACACATCTGTTTCTCAAGTTTCAGACCCTGCTCTGAGCTGCACCATGCTGCGTACCCAAACGGGACAATGACACTTCTTTTGATATCAGAACCAAAGGAAAAAGGGAAGGAGAGTTCAGCTCCAGCAGACGAGGCTCTCACCTTACAGCCCTGCAGCCTGGAGTGAGCTCTGGCTCCTCCTGTATCGGACAAGCAGCCGGACAGACAACAGCTGCCAAATCAATTCACTCCTGGGATGAAACTTTCCAGGATGTGTCTGTGATCTTGGGTGTTATTTCTCAGACTTTGGGGAAACACCTTTCCCAGCCAGGAGGCAGCTTCTGCCAACGTGCTGAGCTGGTGTCCAGAGGAGAAGACACAGAACCACGTGGGAATCAGCATTTGGACCTGAAAAAATTCACGCAGCTGCCTCCTGTAAGGAGCTACCTGAATGTTCTGGTACATGAAGTGCTCAGATCACCCCGGGAAAGACACGATATAATAGTCCAGATCTAATTTTAGGGAGCGCTCTGCAACCTTTAATGAGTCGCATGATGCTGCTTTTACTTGACCTTAACAAACAATCAAATCATTTGCTCCTCTCTGAATAAGGAGGACAAAAAGCCATTTCTTCAGCAAGACTCTCTTCATTTCGCACCAGAGCACATAAACCTCAGCCAACAATAGCCAAAATGAAGATTTCTGTTTTGTTTTGTTCGTTTTTAGATTCCATCCCTGCCTTTCATGCTATTTGCAGATCAATGGGGAAAAAAGAGCAGGTCAGGAGTCAATAGCAGTTATGCCAATCAGTGTTGCTCTAGAGACCGGGTTCTTTCATCTGAGTCTTCCCACCTCCTCCCAGGTCTAGGAAGCTTGCAGGGATGGGAAAAAAAAAAAAAACAGAGAAGAAAGGAAAAGAAAATAACCCTGCCCCAGATGTGTACACATATAGAAAAATCATCTCCATGGAGGGAAGACAGAAACCTTCCAGCATCTGGCTGCTGCACCCGAAGGAGCTGGGTACCCCAAGCCTGGCAGCAGAGGGGCCATGACTCTCTTGTGATTCAACAGTGTATTTTTGTTTAGCCCTGTTCCGAAAAGCTAAATTTATTTGTTGTTTGCAAGTATTCACTTAACAGTTTGCTCCAGTATTCCAGGCTGATTCACAAGCTTCACACTTGGCTTTTTGCTTCGCTTCCGTCTGTGTGTTTAACTCTCCAGGAGCTTAAGAAGGTACTTCAGGATCTGGTTTGGCTTAGGATGGAATGGTTGGACTTGATGGTCTTCAGAGGTCTCTTCCAACCTGGTGATTCTGTGAGCTGCTCCTTCACCTGAGCGCCCAGCATGGGAGTGGAACGAGGAGGACAAACCCCCAGAGAATTGGTGCTTGGGATCTGCACCCCCCAGCCAGCACCCCGGGTGTGAGGGGGTGATGGGCAAGGCCAAGAGCAACACTCTGGTCGCTGATGGTCTGTGGGCAGAGCGCTGCCACACGCTGCCCGTCCTGCCTGTGTCCAGGCACCGGGCTTGGGTAGGACACTGCTGGGGACACCCCTGCCTGAGCCAGCAGCTGGCTGGGGGGGTGTTGGGGGGCTGAGCTGTTGGGGGGCTGAGTGCAGGGAAAGGGCAGGAAGGGATCAATCTCAGCAAACACAGACCCAGTGCTTTCACATTAAGTCAAAGCTCCTGGGTGTCTCCTTTCCAGTACCCACCTTCTGTTTTACGAATCTCTCACACGTGCAAAATGAAGACAGTGATTTTGAGAAGTACTGAAACCAAGAGGAATTTCCTATTAAACAGGTATCTCCTTTGCAGACAACTTCAGAACTCACAGTGCTGGGAGGGGGGGGTGGGGGAGGGATGCTCATAGGACCGAAAGCAAACAGAGACCTCCATAAGACACCCTTCCCATGTCCTGCAGGGCCTGTTATGTGACCACACTCAGCAACACACCCCACAGAATTCTCTCTCCTGCTGCAAACACGGGAAGGAGCCCAGCACGTGGCCATCAGGGGTGGCACCTCTGAGCGTGAGCCAGCACTGCCACCAGCACCAAGGGACTCCAGTTCCCATGGATTTGAGCCTTTAAACTGACAGAACAAGGCTGCAGACCGAGCCCTGCACAGCCCAGGCTGCAGAAAGCACGTATCATAACGAACTCCCAGGGGAGGAGCGAAGCCTTGGGTGCCTATTTATAAAACACGAGCTCTAATTATACCCCTCTCAGACACGAGGCGCTCGTAATGTCACTCCCCTGCATCCTCCAGCGTCTCACAAGACTTGGCTTGTGCTGCATCCCCCCAGCGCCGTGGGAAGAGGATGCGCTACGTGTGTGGAGATACACAAGGCAGGAGTCACACAGAATCACAGAGTGGCACGGGTTGGAAGGGACCATTCCTCTCACATCCATCACTCCAGCAGAGAGACTCAACAGGGATGGGGGGAAAAGGAACAAGACAAGGCAGAACAGTTTCTTCTCTGGCATCTCCAGAGGCGGCGGGAAGGGCAGCGCTGACCCAGCACCGTGCAAACCAGCTCTCCTCACCCAAGGGGAGCTGGGAAATGCTGCCCTTCAGCAAGATGCTCCTGAAACCTCAGCCCTCCCGCCTGACACGTGGCTTTAGGTTGTGGGCTGGCTGCACCGATCCCGCCTCTGCGGGACGCGGCTGCTCGCGGTGCGAGGCCAGCAAGAAAACTTCAGTCATATGTGGGTGAATGAAAACATTTTCTTGGCCATATGGTATTCTATGGAAATAATTGCCAAACGACAGCAGCTCGCTAATATTGATGCCAAATACACAGATAATACTGTCAACTTGTGATCAGCCTACAGCTCCCTATTTTAAGACACAGCGAGCGCAGTTTGGAAACATCCTCAGGAAGCTTGAGGCTGGAGAACTCTGCAGAGACACAGACACAGCTCCCAGGGAGCTGGGCTGCTTACTGCTTGGAGCTCTTGGACTCACAGGGGTGAAGGTTTGAGGTGGCTACGGGAAGGGGCACATTAAATACACTGCGGAACAACCCGTGGCCCCAGGAGAAACGCATCTGGTCCGGCTGCAGCCCCGCTGGGGGGGAACAGCCCCCTCCTTGGCTGGGCATGTGGAGCAGAGGGAGGAGACCTGGAGTTGTGCCACCTCCCGTGCCCAAGACAAGTCAAGGCACTGCCCAGGCACGGTGTGGTACCCACAGTCACAGTGCTCTTCTGCTGGTGAGGAGGTGCACAAATGCTTCTTCAAGCATCCCTGCTGCTAATACCCGACCACTTCACGAGCCCAAGGGTTATATACAGAGCGTATCTCCCACCTGCACACCACACTGTACTTGTTCCTTTGGTATTTTCCAGTTCATCCGGTGTTCTTCAGATTAGAGGTGCTCAGAGGAGCCATCACTGGAACTATCACACTGCAAACCACATTTCCTAACAAAGACATCTGGATTTCACAATGGCTGGTACTGGGTTCCCTCAATCCCACAGCCAGAGCTTGTGGCTTGGAGAGACGGGATGTGCCACATGTCAAAGCCTGACAGTGTGGACAATCCCTGAATCCATGCTCAGCAGCCCAGATCACTCACTCCTGTCAGGATTTCATCTGCTCATCAGGAAGCATTTGGTCTGAATAACCTGGGACATCTCAGGCAACCGTTCTGACCATGGGAGAACAGCTCCACAGGCTCCAGCACCGCCCGTGCGGGGCCGGACAGGGACTGGGCAGCAGGGACAGTCAGAGGAGGCAGGCAGCTCCCACAAAGGGTTGGCTGCTCAGGGCAGCTGAAGCGAGGGCATTCCAAGGCTGCACCAGCATCACAACAAACAACCCTGTCCCCACCGTTACAATGAGGGTACCCTGCCCTGTGCTTTATGACCCCCAATATTCTTCCTGCCCCAGAGTCTGACTCCCACCCTTTCCCTCAGGACACAGCCCCCTCCAGCACAATGCCATGGGGTTTCTAGGTGCTTTATCTCCTTTTAAGGCACACCAAAGAGCACACCCGAGGTGCCTGGAAATTCACCCTGTCACGTTCCAGTTGCTCATCTAAAAGCATTACTCATCAGTGCTTCAGGCTAATCAAATGCTTCCAACCTCTACTGATACCCCACCAGCCATGCTTGTCGTGCCTTCTGGAGCATCTCCAGCTGCTCGGGGTCACTTGGCTCCCTGCCCCCCTACCTGGCAGCCCACACCCCGACCCGCCTGGCCCAGCCCTGCTCTGCACCAGGCGCCCTGGAAAGGTCCCTCTGAGCTGCCATCGTCTCCTGTTCCTGAATTTCAGAGCAGCACCCATGTGAGCCAGAGCCCGAAGGTGCCCCACGTGCCGGCGCATCGCGCTGCTCGGAGGGTGACCACCAGCACCTCCACCCAACGGGGTTTCTGAACCACCACACATCCACTCCAGAGCATCTTTATCTCCCCAGCTCTGCCACACCTTCCTGTACAAAAACCTTCTGCAGCCAAATATCAAAGCTCCTTCCTCACTCCCAAGGCCTGTTATCCTGCAGCAAGAGGTGAGATGACATGAGAGGAGCCTGTCGAGGTGGGGGCACTCCTGGGGTTGGTGTGCAGCTCACTGGACAGAGGATATGAAGACCACTGATCACAGCATATCAAACACACCATCCTGATACGTCGATTAACGTGCTGGCTTCCTATTACCCTGCTCTGTTCTCTATTTGATTTACATGTATAATTTAGCTTACCCATTTAATCTCGTTAATAAACCATCAGATTGGAAGTCTGTGTGGATTGCATGTTTTCTCCCCAGGTATTAAGATTAAAAACCTGAGGAATCCTCTGCCAGTGACTCTGTGAATCTCTGAGCAGTGGTACAAAGCAATGCCTTATAGCACTTCCATAATTGATGCTGGAATCACAGCACTGCTGGAGTCTATCGGAAACAGCATTTGCATATCAGTCATTTCCTCTGACTGCCAAGGGGGGGTCAGAACCCACGAGGAGAGAAACCTGCCCCCAGAAAGGTTCATCACTTCCCTGAAAGATCAATCTCTGCTTCTCACAGCGCTGTGCCCCTCTGCCCTGCTCTGGGGAGACCCTCCCACAGTGCTGGGTCCAGCTCTGGAGCCCTCAGCACAAGGAAGACATGGACCTCTTGGAGAGGGGCCAGAGGAGCCACAAAAACGATCCAAGGGCTGGAGCAGCTCTGCTGTGAAGACAGGCTGGGATGGGTCAGCCTGGAGAAGAGGAGGCTCTGGGGGGACCTTCCAGCCCGTGAAAGGTGCCCGTAGGAAGCTGGGGAAGAACTGTTCCCAAGGGCACAGGTGAACTAAGTCCAGGCAAGAATAAATCACAGGCACGGATGACGAGGCAAGCTGTAAGCATACAGGCTTACTGTACAGGCTTCTCCCTGGGCAGAGACACTTGTCCAAGCACATAAGGCCCAAATGTTTGGGTCTGACAGATCAACAACAAAAGAACCCGTTTAAACAATGCAAAAATGACTATTTTACATCATCTAGGACATGATTTCCATGCCCCACTGAGATCCTAGAGGCAGGCACAGCCCTTCATGCACACGGAAAGGCAGAAGAATGAGCAATTACAATGAACGCCCGCAGCGACTGACCCCTCCAGGAAACAAAGCACAGGAGGCTCAGGAGAAGAGGGCTTGCCCAGAGCAAAAACCAGGAATTGATGTTCAAATTCTCATCACTTGTTGGTAATTAGCCATAGTGGTTTGAAACGACACCTCCAGTACGCAGTAATGATGTGTCAATCACCCAGCTCCCGGAGGTGAGGGTGTTCCAGAAGTACAGGCATCCTGACGCGTCGGTGCGGAGTCTGATGGTGCTTGCAAGAGAAATACAAGCAGAAGGACCCACTTCACTGGGAAACCCACCCATGACCACTGCAGTGAAGTCACTGCACCTGGCAAGGAGGAGGCAAAAGCTGGAGATGACGATGGGTTTGCCAACAGCTCTCTGCAGCTCGCCCCAAATCCTCACCAGGACGTCGCTGCACCAGCATCCCCGTCCTCATACAGAGGATCAGATCACCCCAGCACAACTAAACCAACACTGTGTGAATGTACCTACAGGAATGACATCGCTGACTCAGCTGGCAGACAAAGCAGCTGCTCACACTCACATAAACAGCTGCTGGAGGGAGATGCCCAGGTGCTCTGGCATCCCGGGACGGGACAGTGATGAAATGGGGTGCAAAACCTTGGGGGATAGTGAGGAACATCCAGACAGGAATGTGAGACACTGCAGTACACATGTCCTCTGACTAAATAATGCTTCCAAAATGATTTTGCTTGCAAAACCAGGAAATAGCATGTTCCAGCAATGGCAACACATACAGGAGCTACCTGCACACACTGATAACACACAGGGGTTGCAAACCCCCTGCCTCAGTGATGGAGAACTGGTGACATGAAATGCCCCAAAATAATTCCCTTCCTTAGAGAAATAAAAGCACAAATTGTGTGTTTCCCTGTAAGCACAGGGGCTTGGCCTGCTGATGGCCAAAGGACTCGGGGCTGAGGTTCCTCCACTCCCCTGTTTTAGTCAGAACACACGCTGCCCTTTTGGCATTCAAAAACATCCACAGAAACCTCATCCGTCCCTTCACACTGTTGAAGTCTACCAGTTGTCCACATATTTGTTCCTTTCTTATGTTTTTTTCATAAATCAAGCTGTTCCCTATCCATTTTCTTAAAAGGGAAAGTAAAAGAGCCCCAAAGGGTGATTATCTGACAGGACAGATTTCCTCTGTCTACCAAAGCCCACCACACCACCGCCCCGCCGCACCCCTACCCATGAGACCCGGCTGTTTCTGTTGACACTACTCAGTGACCCCATTCCACACAACTCTGAGTAGCAACACAACCTCTCCTCAGGGAGAAGCCACAGACAGCAGAGCAGGTCCTTACCCAGACCAGGAGTCACCGTGAAACCACTACACAAAGCCAGGGCTGGGCTGGACCTTCAGGAGAGCTGCTGCCTTCAGCAGAGCCCGGGAGCTTCAGTGACCCGACAACACCTTACGGCACCTGCACAGCCCCAGGACTCCCAGGGACAGAAAAGCTGTCCTGGGCTCTTCTCCTTCCACACAGTGACCACACGCCACCAGGACACTTGTTTAGAAGGAAGTGAAGTAAATCTCCTTACCTCAGCGCCCATCGTCTCCACCGAGATGGTGCCAGCGGCCAGGCAGCCTCTCCAGAGCCAGGGACTGAGGCTCTCTCCTTGCTGCAGAGCTGAACACTGTTTGCTGCTGTGTGTCCCAGTGTGGCTGCAGCCAGCCCCTCTGACAGCAGTGCTCCAGGCACGGACTGGGAATGCTGCAGGATCCACGCAGAGCAATGCCATCACACACTGCACGGGCCAGGAAGGGCCAGCTCCCCGCTCCTCCTGTCATTATCCATGCGGGCTGCATCCAAACGAGCTGGGCCCAGGCACAGCGGCTTCCTGTTCGTTAAAGGAATCACTGTACATCCCAGCCTGTGCCTCCAAGGGACGTTTGCTTCCCGGGCATCCCAGAGGGACCAAATGCCCTTTGCAGCTTAAACCCAGAGGATGCTGGTGTGTCCCAGGGCGCTGCCTCGGGCTGCTGACACGCCGGGCTGGAAGGTGTCCATCCACCATCTCCTTCCATCCACAGGCACAGACCTTGCTGGAACACCACCTCGCTTGTGCCCAGCACCACTGGCCATCGATGGCCCCTCAACCAGGGGCATTCCCAGCGCTGGAAACACACGGAGACACCTAGGGAAGAAAATCGACCCCGTGAGTTACCTACGATACACAAACTCCTGTCATGACTATCTGCAGCTACATCTTTGGAGCTTACTGAAGGCAAGAGCTGTGTTTTAGCAGTAACCAGCTTGAGGAAGTATCTCAACAGCCACCCTGTTCCCCTGACACGTTTCCAGCAGACTCCTTCAGCACTGGCTGCCCATCTAGAGGATGATGGCAGGTTCTGGAGAAACCTTTTGCTGTCCGGTCACGTTCTCCTCCCCAGCACCCGTGTCCCTCTGTGTGTGTCCCCAGGTGCCCACGGTCCCAGCCATAGAGGCCGTGCTGTGCGTCTCCCCCTGAGCTTCCAGGGCCCATTTCCATGGCTATGGGAATCAGGAGGGGCAGGAGAGCTGCTGGTGGAGCTCTGGGAGGGCTGTATCGATAGAGGCAGGTGTCGTGACAAGGGAACTGACCACAGGCAACCAGAAACCATCAGTAAGGTGGGTACCACGACACCAGTGCTGACCTAGGCAACCAGAAATCTAAGCCATGCATTTTCACCAGTTCAGCTGTGTGATGCTTCGAGGAAACATTTGTCTTTCCCCCCTCAAATGCCATTCCAATTACTTCTGAACCTGGCAATTGGCTACACTGGGGAGAAAGAGCAGCGGAAGGTGCTTGTAGCTGCTCAGTCACTGCATCACCTTACACTGAAGGCACCTCACCCACAGCGGGTGCTTTAAGCCTCCCCAGGAGTAACCACTGAGGAGGGGTGTTTCATCCTCACCCGAAAGCAGCTCTGGTTTGGGCAGGGAACTGAGAGCTGAGCAAGGAGAGGGGTTTGGGTTGACACCCCTGCCTGCTCCGAAGAGTCAGCATGTCAAACAGACACCGATGGAACACAACTGCTGCTGCTGACTCCTAGAACAGCCTGACCTTTGCTGTGTTGTGACAAAAAGGAGTGTCCCCCTGCTTGCTGTGAGGCCACAAGTGCCACAGGGAATCTCCTGGATCCTCTCCCCACATCCCACCCCGGGCAGGCAGAGGGACTGGGTGCTGAGCAGCAATGCACACAGCCACATCCCTGTGAGGACCACGGGCACCAGGACCCCAGCAGCACCACCCCAGCCTGCATGTGCTCCCCCCAGTCAGGGGAGGGTTGCTGGTTTGGGGCAGGCAGGCTGGCAGAGGTCAGGACTCTGCACACATGGGGCAGGATTTGGCAGGCGAGTGGCCGTGCTGGTGTTCACAGAGGGAAGATGTTCTTGCACCAAGACACCCCAGACATGATTTGACAACTGAGGACATCTGCACAAGGAGTTATGTTTCTGAATAAGCTATTCCCAAAAACCCCAAAGCCAGGTTTGTGCAAAAACTCCTTCATAAGGGAAATTTTAAACCAGATTTAGGCTGTGTCACCTTGAGTGCCAGCCTGCTCCACGGGGCCCTTCCTGGGCAGGTGGGCTTTGGGCAGCTGCAGCAGGCACACGATGACATGCACCTCCAGTGAGAAGCACAATGGGTCTGCCCCAAATTCCTGAGCAATGCCCATCTTTCACACTTGTGTCTGTGATGGCTGGAAGGGACATCCAATAGGGTCCCAAAATTCGGTGCAGGGCTTTTGGGAGCCTTTGAAAGCACAGAAGTCTTGACAATTTGGTGGCAGTTACTCAATTCTTTATGGGCTGCTTCATTTATTAGAAGGAACAGTGCCGGAAAGTTTCAGCGTTAGCTGCTCTGCTCCCAGGGCAGATAAAGCCATGTCACAAACATTACCCCGTGTGTGACACCGGATGGATGAGTGGTGACATGCCTCCAGAGCAAACCCAGCCTTCCAGCCAACTTGAAAACCAGCCCCTGTCCCCAGAGCACTGCACACACCACATCTGTCCGGAGCGCAGGAGACCCCAGCCCGGCCTGAAGCAGCCAGGCAGTGGCATCACCCCCCAGCCAGCTCTCAGGTGGGGTTTCTGTTTGACCACAAAGCCACGTGTCTCCTGATGGCAGCTCGGAGAGGAGCAGCACCCCTCAGTAAAGGAGCTGTGACATCCAGCATCAGACACATTCCCCACCCGACGCGAGGGGATTCGCACTGACAGGACACCCCGGCTCCGCGGTGGTACCTACAGCCCCATCACTTGCCTCCTCCTTCCCCATCTCTCTCTCTCTCTTGCATCTCTGCAAATTCTGATGTAACTATTAAACTTTACAGCATCTGACCTCGTTTGTGTCTTAATCTCACTCTGGGAACAACAAATCCCCCCAGACTGAACCTTTCCAGGTCAGGACAACAGCCTGGTAATGACTCACTCCAGGTAAGTGTATCAATCACCTATAATTAAGTTGCCAAGCCCTAATTTGGGGTGTTGTACTACTTAGAAACAGCAAACATAAACACCAAAGCAAAGTGGTGAGAAAAGAGACAGGAGGGTTACCTATGATTTGTATGGCCAGGGAAGACCCAGACCCATCGCTGCTCCCCTCAGCCCAGCTGAGAACTGAAGTGCAGGTGTTTACCACCAGCCAGAGGGATCTGCAGCACATCCCTCAGAGCCCAGACCCGCTGCGCCCAGGGATGGCTGCAGCAGCCAGCACTACACAGACACAGCAATAAGCCCTCTTCTGCAAGCAGCAGGGAGGGGAGTCGATGGGAACAACTCACAGAGAGCAGAGGAGGCTCACACACCTATGGGAAGGGGCTTTTCACAGGAAGTTACATCCTGATGGAGGTTGTTCTGAATTCCAGTGGCACTTACAGGGAAATTTAATCATTCCAAGTTAAAAAAATCAATCTGTTTGGGGCTTGCTGTTCTAAGTGGTGATGGCACGGCACAGGGGCTGTACTGACCGGGTCATGGGTGTCACCCCAGGTACCACCGGTGGTCCGGACCCCACGGGACGTGCCAGGGGCTGTGGACACAGTCGGTGTGCTGCAGGCTGTCAGCTCCCAACAGACACAGTGCTTTGTTTACTGCTAGCCAGACCCCAGTGACACTTCTGGCTGCCGTCCTGTTAGGCTGTACCACGAACAGGGTTTCCTTCCACAGAGTCAGCATTGTCCCCCACTGGCTTTACTCCAGCCCTCCTCCTCCTCCCCTGCCAGAGGTTCCTCAGCAGAGGAACCCCACTGCTTGGGAAAACCTGCTCTAATTGCCTCCTCACTTTCACTAATTGGGGGCTGACATGCAGAAAATGTTTCCCTGTTCCACAATAGGTCATACCTGTTTCCTGCCTCAAACATGATGAGTATACGAGCATCCTTTGGAACATCCCTTGGGATGCCAAGGTGTCGGTCCAGGGTACCCAGGTAAAACCCCACAGCTCCCAAAACGTGGGGGGAGAGATGCCTCAGTGCCCCCAGGAGTCGCTCCTGCCTCTCTGGGTGCCACTGGGGTTAATATCAACTGAAGTGTCAGACATCTGTCGCATCCCACGAGGAACAAGCGCTTGACAGGTGAAGTTCTGAATGGATTATATTTTTCCCCCTCAAATTCCAGAAAGATTTTGATCTTTGGCATCAATATATATTTCAAACATAAGTGGCAACATCCATTTTAAAAATCCATCATTAATAAGCTAAGTGACAAGTTGTTTCCTTCCTTCTGCTGAAGAACTTACTCGGGAGAAGTGCTTTGCACACACAAAAGGAAGTAATAGAGAGTCTGCTCCAGTGGCTTTGATCGTCCCTGTAGGTACTGGGAGTGAATCAGAGTGACTTTTCAGCCCCAACAAGTGCCACCCTCCTTGGGAAGCACCCAGCAAACACACCTAGAAGCCGTGGCACTCAGCCCAACACCATGTTCAGCTCAGCACTTCGGGGGTGTCTCCACTGCAGGGACCTCCAGCCAAGTGGCAGCAAGCCATAAGGAATCCCAATTCCTTTGGTTAATTTACTATTGGTTGGAGCAGGTGAGCATGCCCTCTGCACGTGGGCACGTCCTCTGCTCAGCACCAGCGCTCAGCACGCTGCTCGGAGAGGCTGGATCAGCACTGCCACCTCCAACAGCAGGGAGGGGAAGGTGGGTGACAGCCTCCAAGCAGAGCAGGTTCAGCACCCCAGGCTCCTAATTGCTCTGCCTTTCCCCTCCAGGCTCAGTGAGGGGGCAGCAGCGCAGGAAGGAGCACAGCAACGCTCCTGCCACCATGGGATCAGACAAAGGGAGGAACACCACTTCGTGATGCTGCCACAGGTGGTTTTCCTGGGCTGAGAGACCCCTCCACACCCAGCATGGGTTTCAGAGGAGCCCATGGGAAGTGTGAGAGGAACCAGTGTGTAAGGCCTGACCTCCTCAAACACGGGTGTGAGTCTGGCAACAAGCTCAAACCCCTCAACAGGGGAGCAGCACTGCAGCCAGCCCGCTCCACAGACAGCACGGTGAGGCCACACGCTCCCCCGGCCACATCCAGCCTGGGTCAGCTAAAACTAACCCCCTACAAACCACAGCCCTCCCTCGTGCAATCTACACCCTCATTACAAACACGCTCGACTGATGGATTTCTCAGCGAGCAGCTGCATGGGCCAGGGATCTTTCTAACAAGCTGGATCTGGGTTTTTATTAGAAGTCACACCGTAAACCTCCTACTTTTGCCGCAGACATCGCTCCTTTAATTCATCTGCGTGCTTGTTAGGGACTGCCAAGCGACTTTTCCTCTAACACTGTCGTGCTGGCAGTGTGCTGTGAATGCCTGATGAGCTGCAGACAGATTGACTCGCAGACTTGTTCTGTGCTACCTGCTTAAAATATTATGTACCCCAGAAATACATTTGCTAGCCAGAGGCAATCCAATCTGTGCAGACCCCGCTTTGCCTGCGGTAACAAACACTGTATCCAGGCAGCTAAAATACATATTTCAAGGGGGGGAAAGCCTCCTAATAAGCAGCTGTGTTTCTACCTTCTAGATTTGGATGATTCTGCTCCCGTCTCCAAAACCCATCAACATTTGGGGCTTTCCTCAGGACTGACACGGGGAGTTGTGACACAGCGCGTCAGAATGTGACAACAGACTTTCCCAGAGAGCTTTGATCATTTAAAGCCCCGAGAGTCGTCACGCTTTCCCCCTGACATTTATCTTCCAACTCATCCCCTCCTGACGAGCCCCAGTCGGAGCCAGACCCAAAGGGTGGGCACACAGCCCCGTGCTCACAGCCCAGCCGCCGCCGGGCGCTTCAGCCCCGATACACCCACCTGCACGTCCATCCATCCATCCATCCATCCGTGTACACACACACCCACATCCAGATTTTATCCTCATTTCTGATTCTACTTGAGATGGTTCCACCCAGAGCCGGGGCTGAGGCACGGACAGGCTGTCCCACCAGGTTTTACAGGGGGTGGGGGGTGAGGGGGGATCCAGTGCCAGCTCCATTCCTCAGCCAAACACACAGACACACCACAGACAAGGTGATCTGAGCTCTGAAAAAGTTCCTCTTGGAGGAAGAGGTGGAAACCCCAGCAGAGGTGCAGGGTGTGTACAAGGCAGGGATTCAGAGACCCGGACCTGCAGCTCCTGGGCAGCACACACCCTGCAGCACCATGAATTTTTCAGGCAGAGCAGCCAGTCAACCAGTGAGAGGAAAAACTCAGACTGTCCAACCCTAGGATTACTTCAAAGAACAGGGACAGGCTACATGGAAAACTGTCTCCTCCTCTGACCCCGACTCCATCGTTCAAGCTACTCCTATCCTGACCAGGCTTGCTGTGAGCCCTCAGTTCCACCAGGCACTTCAGCCTTGTGTTCTCAAAGCAGAACTTGAGTCCTGAAAAAAAACCCCTTGTTCTTTAAAACAGGAACCTGAAACTGTTCCTGCACTGACATGCCCAGTTCTTTGCCCTTTATCCGTAATTTCCACCTGGAAAAGCAGCAGTGCACACAGGGGAGATGGTAAAACGTCTCCTGAAGGATGGCCTGATTCTCAGACGGGGAATTCTGAAGGAAAACGCAGTAGGGAAGCACAGGGGATGCTGATGTCAAGCTGTGATGGGGGCAAGGAAGCTTCTAAGAATTCAGCCTCAAACACACAGACGCTCAGGGTGCCCTTGGGTGCCCCCATCACACATCCACCTACAAAGGTCTCTGATTCGAGCTGTGCAGGGTCTCCATCCCCTCACACCGACCTGCAGGCAGCAGGCAGAGTGTTATCCATGCCCGTGAAGCTGACAGGCTCTGGGCAGTCACAACTCGACTCCATCACCTCTCAGGAGGAGGAGGACTCATGGGAAGAAGAGATGACCCTTGTGGTCACGTTCTGTTGCCAGTGCTTGTTCTCAGCTCAAGGGGATGGCCAGGGCTGCATGCTGACACTCAAGCTATGTTCTACTGACTGGGGTGAAGGAAAACAAAGACTGGTTTTGCTCTCCAGGGAAGCCACCCTCCCAGTGAGGGACAGGCTCTGCATCTCCCTCCTCACAGCTCCGCAGGATGCTGCAGGCAGAGGAGCCTTTCCAAAGCGCCCGAGAGCCACTTGTACAGAAGGAGAGGTTCTGCAGCAGGTGAGCACATCGGCACCGAGCCTCTGAGGAGACAACAATGGTACCATTCCTCAGCACTGAGCTGAAGGGGAGGATACCTGTATGCTGAAGTACACGTACTGGAGGGTAAACCTCAAACCCGTGTAGCTACAAGCACTTGTAAAAGCATGAAACACAGCTCAGAGGGAATGGAGAGGGTGAAGGGTGTCAGGACGCTGCATGCACTGAGAACACTGAGGAGCACCCCCTGCACTGGCATCGTTACCAGCTGCTGGTCCTGCTCAGCAGCTCCTGGCTGTGCACAGCTACACCCTGCACGGCCCCAGCTACACCCCGCACGGCCTGGGCAGCTCTGCAGCAGCATCCTAGACACTTCAGCTGGGTTTCCCCCAGCTGGCTTCTTCCCATCACACAAAGGTCCCCCCAGGGAGGGAGAACCCCTCCCTCCTCACCTTACTCCTGCTAATGTGATTTTCCCTCTTGGTTTCTGGGTTTCAGCCCCTCTGGTCACACAAGCTTGGTGAAGGCAAGGTCAGGTCCTCAGGACTGCACATCCCAACCACCCCTTCCCAAGGGACTGGCATCCGCTGAGATCAGGCTGGCCATGGCCCTGCAGCCCCCAGCTCTCTCCTGTTTGGCTTTACCAGGTGGTTATCCCTGAACTAAAAAGGCAGACAAAGCACCCAGTGCCAACCCTCATCTGCAGGTGTGCACCTGCTCATAGGAAGGGTCTGAGTAACATGTAGCTGTGCTGCATTCAAAGGGGCATTTGAGATCCACTGGCACCACTGGTTCAGGTTAAACTAAGTTATTAACCACAACTTACTTGCCCATTAATTGTTTAATGAGAAGGCCACTTGGACCTTCTGGCTGAGCTGGAGCCAAGCTCTCTACTCTCTCAGGGGAACACCAAGTGTTTTCACTAGTAAAGGAGCAAAGCATCTGATGAGTCAGCCCACGCACACCCCAGAGATGTGTAACTCACTCACTGAGCTTCCTACACGAGGAGATGTGAAAGCAACACCCTCACTCCTACCACATCCACCGGCACTGGCTGCACCTGCGTGCTGAGAGGAGCGCACCCACTTCTGCCCAGCAGCCCTGCCTGGGGCCCAGCAGCAGCTCCGGCCTCGGGGAGGTGCTGGCTGGGAGCGAGCAGGCAGGCAGGGAGACACGATGAGTCTGGATTTGAGAGCCACACAGAAAATAAACCCATCAGTGCTCTCCTCAAAGCCCTCATCTGTGTCTCATCTTCATAACGCCCTTAATGCTTCGATCTGTGGGTGTCACATGAAGAAGTCAGTCATTGCCAAGACCTGGGTACGTATTTTCTATCCAAGAAGGGTTTTTTTCCTAAAACAAGCATTGTACCAGATAGCAATGTTTGTTATCTCTGAACAATGGGGTGCACAAGGGACCGTCACAGCAGCCAGGGAGCTCATCCCCAGCTCCACGCTGCTCCAGTCACTTTGCTTCTGGTGCTTCAACTCACTCACCTGGGCACGGAGACCATAATAGAAGGGAAAGATGAAGCAATACTGAAGTCCGCCGTTTCCTGGATGATGGCCCAGAGAGGGTCAAAACAATCTGTACTTTCTTGTTTGGGTTTTTTTAAAGTTAACTCTTTATAAAAGACTCATGGATCATGGACAGATGCATAATGCAATTAATTTTAACTCCAGAGTTCAGCCCCCCAGGCCAGACTTGGAAAACCAAGAGGCTTGAAACACACCGAGCACCTTCTGGAGCCTAATGAGATTAATCCTGAGAGAGGCACGAAGCAGACAAGTAGTTGCAGAGGACAAGGAAGGTCATAAAAGGACTGAAAGACAAAAACATCCCTAATGAAGGGGTGCAGAGAGGGGGCTCTGGAAAGCTAGGGACTGGCCAGACCTCCATCAGACACGGAAGAGGGCAGGGGTTAGGCAATTGGTTTGGAAACACCCGCTGGTCCTTGATGAAGAGCCACAGGGAGCCCTGAGCAGAGCGAGGAGTCGATAGCGCCGGGTCGGCTCTGACCCCCAGCCCTCTCCAAGGAAAGGATGGGTGAGTAAAGCAAGGCCTGCTGCTTATGCCACGGACTGCCCCAGGTCTGACCTGCTGCCTCACAGGCAAAACTCTCCTTTAAATCCAACCCTTACTGTGCAATAAACTGTCCCTCAGAAGGAGAAGACTGGAACCCCCCAGCCCAGCACACGAGTTGAGTAAGGAGCATCACGGAATCATCACGGCTGGACGAAGCCTTCAGGATCATCACGCCAGAGCTACACCCCTGTAACCCCCAAACCACCCAAAGCACCACGCCGAGCGCATCTCCAGGCTCCCCTCTCCCCTCTGCACTAGCTTCTTGGCTAACCATGCACCCCAAAGGCAGTGAAAACCAGAGCTACACCCAAAGAGGAGCCTCGTGCCCCAGCAGTGACTGGGAAAGGCTCAGACAGCGGCAACGTCTGGATCACAGATGCTGCGGAATGTCTTTACAACTACAGCTGATTTAATGCAAGATAAATAAGGCTTTAGAGACACTTTAGCATCTATTGACTCGTATGAAGAGGAGTGTACATAAAATGATTTAACGGCCCTGGCGTGTTCACAGTCTTGGTTGCACCAGTTAATCACCCTGAGTGCAGACACGGCGATGCCCCGGTGACACGGTGTAAGGAGGCTTCTGAGCAAGGGCAACACCCAACCTCAGGTGCAGATTTAGAACCCTGAGGTCAGGGACCATGACAGCTGTCCTGTAAGCACCGAGCAGCATCCCTGAGGAAGACAGGACACACACAGCCACCTGTGAGGAGAACCAGCCACTGCCGGGGGCCGAGCGTAGCATCCTCCTGCAGAGCATCACCCATCCAGACCGCAAACCCTGAGCAGCCTTCCAGCCAGTTCTGAAGCATCTGGAGGAAACCAGTCCCATGAACTGGTGATCCTGTGGGGAGCTTCCCCAACCACGTGCCTCCTCTGCCCTCTGTTGTTTCTGTGGCACCTCTCCAGTACCTGTGATGAGCTCAGCAGGCACATACACCACGGTGAAGCCCTGTCCCAGCCCTGCACCGAGCTCTCCACCAGCCCTCCAGACCCACCAGCACCACAGCAACACACTTCTGGCCACGGACACAGGGTTGTGTGAAGGAAGTAACCCTGCAGCATTTGCTCCTCTAACGTGCAGGATCTTCCCTGTTCTCCCTGCTGATCTGCACCAAACAGCACAGGCTGTGACGTAGAAAAAGGCTTCATTCTACAAACAAGCTGAGGGTTCCCTACTCCTCCTTTTGCCACTGGTGAAGGGGAATGGCACGGTCCCTTGGGATGCCACATCCTCCAGTTACTCTGACAGGCAGCAAGGAGTGGCCTTTGTAACGATGTCAAACCCTACCTGAAACAGCACACACCCTATTCCAATGAAAACAGCTCTCCAGGGGCTGCTATTTGAAATGGTTGGCAAGTACTGATAAGTAGCTAATTTAAAAAGCACACTTCTTGCAGTTATTTAACAAGCATGGAAAACTGAGAGCGTGCTCAGATGTCATAACCCCTCACACTGATATAACTTCAAGGCCCCGTGTTAAGACGTGGTGCTGGTTACAGCAAACACTCTATGTGGCCAGAGGGTTAACTCTCCATTCCTGAAGCCACCCAAACCACTGCTCTGCCCTGGCATGGGATGTTGCATTCAAGAAGCCACAGCAAAGGCAACAGCAGCTGGTGATGCATCACTCCACGCTCTCCCAGCACGGGAGCTAAAGCCAGAGGAAGCCCCATCCTCGTGCTGGGGCTTCGAGGCTTGGAGCCCGACCCACAGAAAGTGGGTCACCCTCTGACCGTGATCTCTACTAAACATCACTAACATCTGGCATGTTTTAATCAGCCCAACCAGGAGCCAGGGAGCCAGCCCTGCCTGCTGCACCCAGAAACACGCCGAGAACACAGCGATTCCTTTTTCAACCCAGGGTAAGTTCTCCAGCTTAGTTTCCGTGCCAGATATGCAAATCATCCTGATTACTACTAAGCCATTAAATCTCAGATATGTAAAACATTGCTACATCAATTAAATGATGATAAGGAGATGGATGAACAAGCTAACAGTCTCCACGCTGCACGTATTTACTACACGGGGCATCGGCTGCTTCCGACAGGAGAAGGGCAAGTGCCACGGTGGGCACTGAGCCACGGCTTCCCAGCCGGCATCGGCAGGCAGCCCCACAGCTCCTGCTTCCCCTCTCCTCCTGGCACACCTGGCTCCTGGCAGCACGTGGATCCTGATGGTTTAACCCCAACAGGGTTTTAACAGCAAACACCTGGGGCAGGGGCTGCAGGGACTCAGGTGTGTCACACCACCCCTCGCTGTACACCCCACACCCACTCAGCACAGCTCCAGTGCTGCTGCTGTACACCCAACACCCACTCAGCACAGCTCCAGTGCTGCTGCTGTACACCCAACACCCACTCAGCACAGCTCCAGTGCTGCTGTACACCCAACACCCACTCAGCACAGCTCCAGTGCTGCTGCTGTACACCCAACACCCACTCAGCACAGCTCCAGTGCTGCTGTACACCCAACACCCATCTCAGCACAGCTCCAGTGCTGCTGTACACCCAACACCCACTCAGCTCCAGTGCTGCTGCTCAACTCCTCTGTGCCTGGCACGGGCTTCACACCGCTCTCCTAACAACTGGAAGGGGTTTAGATTTGACTCCAAGTCAGAGGATGAGTGCAGAAGAGCTCTAACAAGGGCAGGAAAACGAGAGGCTTCTGCCTACGGAATACTTGATGCTGGGGTGATTTATTCTCAGACCTGAAGTTCAGATGAAGTGGCTTAATCATTTATAAAAACCCCAATTAAAGCACCACACACACACACCCCCAAACAAACCAAACACCCCAGCTGTGGTCTTTTTTTCTGCCTGTGGTACCACAGAACCGCTCAGGTTGGAAAAGACCTGTAGGACCACCAGGTCCAACTGGTCACCAGGTCCCTCAGCACCACACCGAGGGGCTGTGAGACCCCCCAGGGATGGTCACCCCTGCCCCAGGCAGCCTGTCCCAGTGCCTGACCACTATTTGGGAAGAACCTGTCCCTCATCCCCAGCCTAAACCTCCTCTGGCACAACTCGGGGCTCTTTTCTTGTTCCTTGTGAGAAAAGACCAACCCCCCTCTCTGCCCCCTCCTGCCAGGGAGCTGCAGGGCGCATTCAGGTCTCCCCTCAGCCTCCTCCAGGCTCAACACCCCCCCGTCCCTCAGCCGCTCCCATCAGCCCTGTGCTCCAGCCCCTTCCCCACCCCACTGCCCTTCTCTGGACCCGCTCCAGCCCCTCAGCATCCTTCTGGTGGTGAGGGGCCCAAACCCACCCCCAGCACTGGAGGGGCAGCCCCACCAGTGCCCAGGACAGGGGACGGTCCCTGCCCTGGCCCTGCCAGGATGCCGCTGGCCACTTCGGCCACCAGACACACTGCTGGCTCACACCCAGCCAGCCAGCACCCCACACCCCAGGGCCCCTTCTGGGGGGCAGCTCTCCAGCCCCTCTGCCCCAGCCTGTGGCACTGACAGGGTCACTCTGACCCAAGGGCAGGACCCGGCACTTGGCCCCTCGGAGCCTCAGGCAGTTGCCTTGGCCCAGGGACCCATCCAGGTGCCCCTGCAGAGCCTTCCCACCCTTGGGCAGGTCAGCACTGCCACCCAGCTGGGTGTCAGCTGCCGGTTCCCTGGGGGACACTCCATCCCATCACCCAGGTCACGATAGAGGCATCACCTGGGCCTGGCAGCACGGAGCCCATGGGACACAGCTCCGTTCACCACAGCCTTTGGGCCCAGCCAGTGCTTTCCCAGCACCAAAGGCCCGTTGGCTCCACCCTGAGATGGCCTTTCCATCCCCTGGAACATCACTCCAGTGAGACTCACAGTCTGTCCCATTCACAAGCTTAAACAACAGGAAATTATTTTCCCCTGCCATGTTTCTCCACCGCTTTTTGTTTCACCTCCCCCCCTCTCTTCCCATTGAGCAAATCCTTCAGACAGGGAGCAGGGCTGTTATTTTTACATATATTCAAGTATTATGCAGAACAAAAAAGCTTTCCTGTATAAATTGTGCTAAAATACCCTGACAAGCACGGCAGAAGTGGTTTTAGCACACAAACGTCGTAATCACATCGGTCTTCTGTACCTTCTCCCTTTTTTTTCCCCCTGAACTGCATAGAAGGGAACTAAAATTAGTGCCACTTCAGCCCTGGTGTTCACAAGAGCACGATGCTGGGAGCCTCCACCTGCTTGTACCTCTGCAGAGTGAGCTCTGCCCGGTGAGACCCGCACAGCGGGCACAGGGATGCTGCTGCTGGGTGAGGAGAGGCTTTAACTGGGCTCAGAGCTGCTTCCTCCCTGGGGAAAACCCTCCTCTCCCTCACCATGGGCCTTCCCTCAGCACAGGTGAGGGGTGGGAGACAGGGTGGCCACGAGCCAGCAGTGTGTCCTGGGGCTGAGAGAGACAATGGGATCCTGGGGGCATCAGGAGGAGTGTGGGCAGCAGGTGACAGGAGGGGATCCTCCCCCTCTGCTCTGCCCTGCTCAGGCCCCACTGGAGTGTTGTGTCCAGTGCTGGGCTCCCTGGGATCAAACAGCCAGGGATCTCCTGGAGAGAGTCCAGAGGAGGGACAGAGATGCTGAAGGGCCTGGAGCATCTCCCCTGGGAGGAAAGGCTGAGGGAGCTGGGGCTGTTCAGCCTGCAGAGAAGAAGCCTGAGAGGGGATCTGATCAGTGTTTATCAACAGCTGAAGGGTGGGACACAGGGGCCATGGGCAGCCTCTGCTCAGTGTCTGTGGGGACAGGACAAGGGGCGATGGGCTCAAGCTGGAGCACAGGGAGTTCCCCCTCCATGTGGGGAAGAACTTCTTCCCAGTGAGGGTGAGGGAGCCCTGGGACAGGCTGCCCAGGGGGTGTGGAGTCTCCTTCTCTGGAGAGATTCCAGCCCTGACCTGTCCTAGGGACCCTGCTTGGGCAGGGGGTGACACCCCATGGGCTCTGGGGGTCCCTTCTGACCACTATGATTCTGTGATTCTGAGTCAGCATCACTGGCAGCCACGCTCTGACAGGCCTGGCACAGAGAGGGATGCTCCATGGGGTACCCACCACTGGAAGCCCCCAGCACAGGGTCTGCACACCCACCCTCCCAGCACATGAGAGCAGCCCATGGGGCTCGACTCTGACAGCCACAGCTCCTGTTGAACAGGAGATGGGATTGACTCTTTCAAATCAGAAGGCTGTTTTCAGGAGCCATCTAATCTGCTCGATTAATAAAGACAGACCAAACCCTTCTGGCGCAGTTCATTCCTCACTTCCACTTTCAAGTGGTCTCTAAATACAAATCATGCCTGCCCAGTTAATCACAGCACCGAGCATCTCGAGTACCTGGGGAGAACGCAGAACCACCACTACTGCAAAGCTCACATTAAACCCTTGAGATAAATTAAGGGGTGCTCTACAAACAGGGGCGGCTGTCCAGCAGCAGGAAAGCACCAACCTGGCTTTGTCATTTCCTCCTTTTTCCTGCAAGTTTCCTGACAAAGGGAGCAGCTGTTTGCCAGTTACACCGAGGCCCTCCCAGCCTCGCTGAGGCTGTGCTTGCTGAGGAGGAAACGGAAGGGCAGCAAAGCCCACCAGTGAGCATGAAGTTCCAAGTTATCTTCATTTACTCCCCGGTGATGCAAACCAGCTTCCTCACAGGGTGTCAGTGTGGTACCTGAGCCCTGCCCACCTCCTCCTGCCTGAGCGCAACGCTGACTCCCTGGCCCTGCAGCTGAACAGGAGTTCAGCTCCATGCTTTGGGAATGTCATGTTGCATCTGTGGGATGGCATCTTTTACAGAGTTGTCAAGTTTAACTGGGGAGTTCAGACAGTCCCAGCTCTGGAGCCGGGATTCATCCAGCAAGTGTTTCCCTTTCCTCACTCGACACCACCTCACAGATCTAACCAGAACCACCTGCGAGCCGAGCCTGTGGCATCAGGCAGACAGCCCCAAGCCAGTGGCTTCCCCAAGGTTTAATTCGCACCTTTTCTCCTGGGCTGGAGGCTTGATTGTGCTTTACCCTTTCCTGTGGGTTCGGTGACATGGATAGGGACGGCTCAGCGATCACTGGTGGTCCCAGCCACCCTCCTCAGCGCTGCCACCACACACCAGGACTCGCCCTTGGCCCTGCGCCCTGGTCTCTGCCGTCCCTCAGGGTGACTGGTCCGAAGGAGGAGCAGTGCTGCCCACCAGTGTCATGCCACTCTGAGCTCTCCCCTCCCTCAGCAGGACCTTGCTGGGAGCAGGCACTGGTGCCTCCCCCTCTCCCAGCACTGTTCTTCCCATCCCCAGCTGCTCTGGTTGGAGCCCTTGGCTCCTCTGGCACCAACCAACGAGACCCCCTCCCTTCGCTGGGGTCCAAGATACCCACACACAAACCCAGACATCCTCTATTTTATGCAGCCTTAACCAAACCAATGAAAAGCAACCAGGTTGAACGAGCTCAGCAGAGCACAGCACAGCTCCGGGGGCACGCTGGTCCCACCAGGCAGAGGCTCCTGTTGCATGAAGCCGCCTCTTGCACCCTGTCCTGCCACACGACTCCGGGTACCCGCAGGCCTGACAGACCCTGCATCCCCCAGGCTGAGCATCCCACTGCCCGCCGTGGCGGGGGAGAAGGGGAGCATCCCCACCTCTGGCCACGGCCTGGGGGGCCCACAGGGCTGGGGTCGAGGGGTCCCAGCACCCTTCTGACTGGCAGCTGGGCCTGTGTTCTGTGTCCCTGAACACGACAGGGACTGAGCCTGAAGGGCTGTGCCAGAGCCCTGCTGTACAGCATCACTGGTGACTGCTGCAACCACCCCACAGAACTGACTGCAATACGTTCCTCCATGACCAGCTGATGCAATAAATCTTTAAAACTCATCCAGAGAAGGGGAGATGCCATTCTGCCCCAGAGCATCCTCTATTGTATCAGCAGAGGAGCTTCCAAAGGCTCGGGGTGTGGGGCTGTGCCCAGTTAATACTGGTTTTAGGGCAGCTCTCTCCCTGCCTTGGAGAAGAGGTTTCAGCTGGTGCTCCCTCCCACCTGCTCTAATGCAGTGCCTGTTTGTTTTGCCTCCAGCACTTACTACCTGCAGCTTGTAAACTAATATTAAGTGCACGATGAGATTGCTGAGCTAGGGACTGAGTCATAAAAGCCTTTCGCAGCACTTACTTCACCTTGGAGAAAAAACCCACCCATCTATCCCAAGTGAGCTCCTGGCTGCATTATGCAAGCGGTGTGCTGGGGCATTAACCCTTCTCTTCCTCAGCACACACAGAGATGCCTGCCAGGTGGCACGGGGAGGGTGCACACAGGCTGAAGATGGTACCCAGGAGACACTGCAGCATGGGGGCAGGAACCTCAAACCAGCTCCGAACGAGCTCCAGGACAGCCCCATCACATAGCACAGGACATTCCCCCCTGCTGTGGCTTTAATTACTCTGCAGGGAAAATCCCAACAAAAGGCTTTCCTCCCCATCCCCCTTCGACCCGCTGTGCCAGGCAGGATGCCCCGGCAGGAGGGACGGGAACCACTCCTGAGGTGACAGAGTCACCTGTGGCTGCTTGAAACAAAGGGATGAGCAAACACAGCAGCACATCGTCCTCGCTGTGCCATCCGTGTCCACACCTCTGCCTATTCCACGTGGCTTCTGCTCAGTAAATAAAGTAGCAGTGAAGCTTATTAGGCAAGAGCCCAAAGGCCAGAGGGCAGGGCAGCTGGAGACCCCACACGCCGTCCCAAGGAGGAGACGGGTCCGGCCGCTTTGGGAACGGCTGTACTCCTTTGCAGCTCAGCCTTACACTGTCACACACAACAGCCTGTTGAAGTCCCCAGGCTTTCAGCTCCAGCCAGTTGTTTGCATCTAAATTACTTCCCTTCATTAAGCTCAAACTTTAATTCCCAGCATATTAAACCCGCGCTGCTCAGCACAATAAGAAGTTGCCCGTTACTGGCTTTGTTCTGCAATTATTAGATTAAGGCTGTCGTTAAGGAGTTGCCAAGCCTTCCTGTGGCTGAGGTCGGGCAGGCACAGGCAGGCCAGGTCCCCACACCAGCCCAGAGAAGGATGAACACAGCACGCTGCATCCCACAGCCCCACAGACACCAGGTCCCAGCAGAGCCAGGGGAGCAGCATCCCACAGCCCCACAGACACCAGGTCCCAGCAGAGCCAGGGGAGCAGCGCCGCAGCGGCTCCTGCTCTCCATCCATCCCCCTGCCCCTACCCGGGCACAGGGGGTCAGCCTGACAGCCAGAACCGGGGTGTTTCCCTCTGCTAGAAGCCAGCTCGCTCTGGATTCAGCACCCAGGGAGTGTTTGCCAGGCAATACACCAGCCCACCCCTCCAAAGCAGCTCCAGCAGCCCCGGCGGAAGAGACCAGCACAGGGGGCTGCGAGGGGCTCAGGGGGCTGCCAAGGGGCTCGGGGCCGCGGAGCCACCGGATCTTTGAGACTGGAGGAGCCCTCTGGGCTCACGGAGTCCACCCCCCACCCCAGACCCCCAGCCAGCCCGTGTCCTGGAGGGGCTGCACGGGCTGGGAACCCCTCCAGGGGGTGACCCCGGGCAGCCCGGCCCCGCGCCTGACCGCTCCTTCCAGGAGGAATCGCTTCCCGGCCCCCACCCAAACCCGCCCTGGCGCAACCCGGGGCCGCTTCCGCCTCTTCCTCGGGACAGACCCCCTCCCCACCGCCCCTCCCGGGGAGCTGCGGGGAGCCGCCAGGTCCCCCCACGGCCCCCCAGGCCCCCCGCCGCTCCCACCCGCCCCGCGCCCACTCACCCGCACGCGGGGTCGCTGCTCCCGCCGCCTCCCGCCGCGGGGAGGGGCGGCCCCGCGCGGGGGCTGGGGGGGCCTCGCGCGCGGCTCCGCCCGCGCAGCTCCTCGTGCGGCACCCGGAGGGCGGGACGGGACGGTGGGTGCTCCGCGCGCGCAGCTCCGCGTGCAGGCCGGGACCGCGTGCGGCACTAAGGGCGAGGGCGTGCGCGTGCGCATGCGTGCGCTCCTCGCGCGCAGCGCCGCGTGCGGCACCTGGCGGGAGGGTGGGGCGGGGGTGGGTGCTCCGCGCGCGCAGCTCCTCGTGCGGCACCTGGAGGGTGGGGCTAGGGGGGGAGGTGGGTGCTCCGCGCGCGGCACCTGGAGGGTGGGGCTGGGAGGGGGCGGTGGGTGCTCCGCGCGCGCAGCTCCGCGTGCAGGCCGGGACCGCGTGCGCTCCGCGTGCGGCACCTAAGGGCGAGGGCGAGGCTGTGCGCGAGCACGTGCGTGCGCTCCTCGCGCGCAGCCCCGCGTGCGGCACCGGGCGGGAGGGTGGGGCGGGGGGTGGGTGCTCCGCGCGCGCAGCTCCGCGTGCAGGCCGGGACCGCGTGCGCTCCGCGTGCGGCACTAAGGGCGAGGGTGTGCGCGTGCGCATGCGTGCGCTCCTCGCGCGCAGCCCCGCGTGCGGCACCTGGAAGGAGGGTGGGGCGGGGGTGGGTGCTCCGCGCGCGCAGCTCCTCGTGCGGCACCTGGAGGGTGGGGCTGGGGGGGGCGGTGGGTGCTCCGCGCGCGCAGCTCCGCGTGCAGGCCGGGACCGCGTGCGCTCCGCGTGCGGCACCTAAGGGCGAGGGCGAGGCTGTGCGCGAGCGCGTGCGTGCGCTCCTCGCGCGCAGCCCCGCGTGCGGCACCGGGCGGGAGGGTGGGGCGGGGGTGGGTGCCCCGCGCGCGCAGCCCCGCGGGCGGCACGCGGAGGTGTGCGCGTGCTCCGCGTGCGCGGCCCCTCGTGAAGCACCGGGGCGGGAGGGGCGGGGCGGGGCCGCGCGCGCCCTGCCCGGGCCGCTCCCGCCGCTGCCCCCCCCACGGCGCCGCCTCCAGCTCGGGGGTCCCGGGAAAGGGGGACACGGGGCTGAGGGAGCCCTGGGCACGATGGGAGGGCTGGAGCCCCTCTGCTCCGGAGCCAGGCGGGGAGAGCCGGGCTGGCTCAGCCCGGAGAGGAGAAGCTGCTGCTGGGGAGAGCTAATGGCAGCGTCCTGATACTCACAGGGGTCCTGCAGGAAGATGGGAGAGGGGCTGTCACAGGGAGTGCAGGGACAGCACACGGGGCGACGGCTTCCAGCTGGAACCGGGCAGGGTTGGGTTAGATGGCAGGAAGGAATTCTCCCCTCTGAGGGCAGTGAGGCCCTGGCACAGGGTGCCCAGGGAGGGGGTGGCTGCCCCATCCCTGGGGGTGTCCCAGGTGGGTTGGACGGGCCCTTGAGCAGTGCCCGCCGGGAGGATGCTGTTGGCCCGGCGTGGATGTGGTGGTCCTGGGAGCAGCCCCGGTGCCACAGGCAGGCAGCACCCGGCTCTGTGCCATGGACAGGCAGCACCCCGCTCTGTGCCGTGGACAGGCAGCACCCCGCTCTGTGCCATGGACAGGCAGCACCCCGCTCTGTGCCGTGGACAGGCAGCACCCCGCTCTGTGCCATGGACAGGCAGCACCCCGCTCTGTGCCGTGGACAGGCAGCACCCCGCTCTGTGCCATGGACAGGCAGCACCCCGCTCTGTGCCGTGGACAGGCAGCACCCCGCTCTGTGCCATGGACAGGCAGCACCCCGCTCTGAGCCGTGGACAGGCAGCACCCACACTCTGAGCCATGGACAGGCAGCACCCACACTCTGAGCCGTGGACAGGCAGCACCCTGCTCTGTGCCATGGACAGGCAGCACCCCGCTCTGAGCCATGGACAGGCAGCACCCCGCTCTGTGCCGTGGACAGGCAGCACCCACACTCTGTGCCATGGACAGGCAGCACCCCGCTCTGAGCCATGGACAGGCAGCACCCCGCTCTGTGCCGTGGACAGGCAGCACCCCGCTCTGTGCCATGGACAGGCAGCACCCACACTCTGAGCCGTGGACAGGCAGCACCCCGCTCTGTGCCGTGGACAGGCAGCACCCACACTCTGTGCCGTGGACAGGCAGCACCCTGCTCTGTGCCATGGACAGGCAGCACCCACACTCTGTGCCGTGGACAGGCAGCACCCCGCTCTGTGCCACGGACAGGCAGCACCCCGCTCTGTGCCGTGGACAGGCAGCACCCCGCTCTGTGCCGTGGACAGGCAGCACCCCGCTCTGTGCCGTGGACAGACAGCACCCCGCTCAGCGCGTCGCGCTCGCATCCGTAATTGACAGTTTCCCTGTGAGCGCTTCCCAGCCAAATCAAGAGATTGTTCTCCAAAGACAGGCAGCTGGGTAAATGTCAAGAGCTCAGAAAGTAAATTATAGTGCAAACAGGTTTGATATTTCTATGAAATGAAAGTTAAGCACATTTCTTTTTAAAATACAGAGTTTTATTTAAAGCAAGTGAAAACCTTCTCTTGTGACCTTTATGAGATTCCAAACAGTGACGAATTTGCCCATTACAAATAACCTTTTCCTAGCAAGAGCCTCACCAACGGGGACTTCCTTCCAGTAATGTATGTAAATTAATTTCCACCCTACAAACCAATAAATAGGAGCATAATCTTTCCCGATACCCGTCCCGCAGTAAAATGCGAGCAATGGAACCCCGGGGAAACAGGCACTTTGCGGTGCTGCCAGGGGAGGATCCGATCTTTGCCTTCCTGGGAAGCCAGCTCCAGGCTCACCTACCCTTCCACAGGGAAGGAGCGTTCCAGGGTTTGCCTGTTTGTCTCTGTGATTAGCTGGGAGGTGAGAATGAGATCATTAAGGTGGGATGGCTGCCGTGCTTAGAGGCCTCATCACGCCCGTAGCACCTTGTTATCCAAACTAAAAATACCCCCAATTTTTCCTCTTTCTTTCCACCCAACACCAGGAATGGGCTCTGAACATGTGAATGGGGATGGAAAATCAGTGGCCACCACGTGAAACCCAACCTCTGAGGAGTTAACCCACCGAGTGCCACGCTGTGTCTCGGGATGCAGCCGCCAGACTGATGAGGTGCTTTGGCAGACAAAGGTTGTCCTTTCAGCAACAGGCACCTCAGATTGTTCAGACGAAGTGGGAAGGTGGTTATTTTTCCATGCTGGAGTGGCTGGGGCGTTTCCTGAGCTTCTGATGAGAGCTGCGGCCTCAGATGGGGCTGAGTGTTGCTCCAGGGTGGGGAATGAGCAGGATTTACCCTCTGCCTTATCCAGTTAAAAAAGGCTGCCCTGGGGAAAGGGGAAAGAAGGGGAAGGGGAAGGGAAAGAAGGGGAAGGGGAAAGGGGAGGTCTCCATCACCACAGGGGTGTCCCAGCGCAGCCGCTGGACCAGCAGCCCCCTGGGCCCGCGGGTGGTGGCTGCGGCGCGGGGCAGCGGGGGCCGGTCGTGTCTGCAGGAGATAAAAGACCCCGGAGCGCTCGGCACAGTTTGCCATCCGTGAGGCTCTGTCAGGGGCTCTGTAAACAAGAGCTCCTTAAACAAATAAGATTAAAGAAGTAATCAGTGAATAAATCTCCTCACACCAAGACATCGGAGGCAAAATATTTATTAAAGAGTAATGCAGCTTTCTAGGCAGAGATGATGCATGGTGCATGGAAGGCATCCCTCGAATAAACACCGCAGAGGCATCTGCAAAAGCGACACGCTGCTCATCAATCTGTGTTTCAGAGGAACGAGCAGTGCCTCTATGGCCAGGTGCTCCCGTTAATAACCCATCCTTCTGTGGAGCAGTGTGTTTAGAAACGAGTATCGGGGCTTTTACAGCTGCACGTTTCCATCAGGGAGCCTGGCCGGAGTCAGGTACGCAAGTAAAGCTGGGCAGGGGGATCCGTGTCGGCCAGCACTGCTGGGAAAGCTGGAGCCCCAGGCATCGTGGGGATGCTGAGGGCCCGGCACAGAGAGCCCTGGGGCAGCCTGAGCAGAGCACCTCCAAGCTCTGCTCGGAGATCACGTGAGGAAAAGTTCAGGATAGAGAAACCTGAGAGCAAAAAGTCATTGAAGTCATGTT
Organism: Gallinula chloropus; assembly: GCF_964237585.1. Taxonomy (NCBI): domain Eukaryota; kingdom Metazoa; phylum Chordata; class Aves; order Gruiformes; family Rallidae; genus Gallinula; species Gallinula chloropus. Next base: position 507,718 of record NC_140091.1, on the reverse strand, counting down.
CAGGAAAATCAAAACCCAGAAACAACCCACCAAAAAGCCCCAGCTCCTTTTAAACGGTGTAATTCCTGCCTCTTGGCATTGAAAACTGGTGTGGGATTGCCCGTGCCCCTCTCCAGTCACTGCTTGGCTCATGGCAGCCCAGTGCCCGGCATCTTCTGCCTCCAGGACCTCGTGGCTGGAGCCCAGCTGGACAGAAGCTGGTGGCACCAACCGCTGCCTGGGTACCCATCACTGCCTGGGTACCCATCACTACCTGGGTACCCATCGCTGCCTGGGTACCAAATGCTGCCTGGGTACCAAATGCTGCCTGGGTACCCATCACTGCCTGTATCAGTCACTGCCTGGGTACCCATCGCTGCCTGGGTACCAAATGCTGCCTGGATACCCATCGCTGCCTGGGCACCCATCACTGCCTGGGTATCCATCACTGCCCAGGTACCGCTCCCTGGCCGTCGAGTGCCACCAGGGTCCCTGAAGCCGTTTTGAACCAGCGAGGGAAACCTCTGCCCCGAGCTCTGCCTCTTCACAAGCAGATGCACAGAGACGTCCCCGGGTTCAGGGAGCCAGAGCGGGAAGGAGTCGGTTCTTGGCTGCACCGGTCCTGTTCCCTTATCTATTTCCATCTGTGTGGGGATGAGGAGCCAGCAGCCCCGAATTAAAGCCTCTCACAGGAGAAGGGGCTCAGAGGAAGAGGCATTCCCCAGTTGTCTGGCTCAGCTCAGCAGTCAGACAGGTTTGCTTTTATCACCCAGTTGATAACTGTTGCAGATGCCTCTACTCTTCCTTCTTTTCATCCCTCCTTCTGTTTCCCCTCAACGTTTTCTTCCTCTGTTAATCATTGTCATTGTGACAAATAGACTTTTACAGATTAAATTGCTTTTCTTGTTATAATTCCAGTGCTGTAAGAATGTTAATTAGGGTTGCTTATGGTTCAGAAGCTATTTAAAATGTACTGTAAGATCATACACTATTCTTCACCTCGGTGTGCAACTCCCACCATTGCTGGTAAAAGAAAGAAAAAGTTCCTAAGACCTGCAGCCTGAGGTTTTCCTTTCTAAACTCTATTTTTTTCCTTTTCTCTTTTTTTTTCCCTCTTACTGTGGGTAGTCTAAAGAGCAAACAAAGTTTGGCTTTCCAACTCAGGGTCTGTCAAAGCACCTCTGAAAGTCACAAGCACAAAAAAACCCCCATCTCTTCCCACAGCTCTGCTGGAAATTTCCATCCCTGTCTTCTCCACGGGGGCTCCTCATCACCAAAGGTTTTGTGGGATAAAGGCAGTAGATGCTTTGCAATTACAGCTCACCCAGCCCTGGGTTTTTCCTGGGAAGGAAGGGATGGCTTTTGGGAACATTCTCGCTCTGTGAAAATATCCCACACCAAAATAAACCCCTTGATTGCGTTCAGGGCAAAGGGAACATCTGGTGGGGTGTTTTTTTGGGGGGGTGTGGGGGATATAAGCGATGTTTTCCAGGCTGGGAGCAGCTCGGGCTGGGTGCTGGGCTCGCCCAGGGGCTTTGCCCTGCAGACCTGGGCAGCTCCTCGCTGCTCCGGGGGGCTGAGGTCTGCACCACGCAGCCATGGCAGGTAAAGCGCTACCAGTGACCCCGCTGTGAGCGGTGTGACGTGTCGTGCCGAGAAAATGGGTGTTTATATAGCGGGGAAACCGGTGTTAAAGCTGAGGGTGTTGTGCTGCTGCCCAACCAAGTGCGTCCCTGGGGCTGGGTGTCCGCGGTGGAGCCCTGGGTGGCACGGGCGGCTCGGCGCGGGGATGGGGCTGGGGCTGGGGAGGAGGGAGCTCGGACAACCCAGCAGGAAGGATGTAACGGCAGCAAATGGATTACAACTGCACCCAGCCGCTGTGCCGCGGCTGTCCCCATTGCCCTAAGCTGAGCAGCACAAAGCAAGATGCACTGATGGCAGCGCCTGTGTGGGAGCTGGGATCGCCCTCCCCACCTCACCTGGGAGCCTCACGGGGGACTGCAAGGCTGGCTTCAGAAAATCTGCTGGGAATTGTTCCCTTCGAGCAGGATGAGAACAGAAGTGCTGCCTCCTTTGCTTTTACCTCTCTGCCTTTTTTTTTCCCCCCTCCCTTTCCTTTTTCTTTTGTAAGAGAATACGGCGTCGCGCTGTATGGAAGGGATGTCACTGTGACACTGCTGAGGTGCGCTGGAAGAAAGGACAGATTCATATAAATTATTTATGATTAATGTATTATACTTCACCAGAGCAATTTAAATATAGAGGTTTGAGCCTTTCTTAACATTATCATGGAGATGTAGGAAAAAAACCCCATCAGCAGCAAATACCTGGGGCTGATAAACCAGGTGGAGCACGTCGGAGAGGCTGTTTGGGTGGGGAGAGGAGAGCAGAAGCTGCAGGGATGTGTCTGGGGGTTCCACCTGTGGCACAGGGAGGGGTCAGGGCTCTGCCTGCCAGCGTGGCCCTGGGCTGCCAAAATCCTGCTGACACCCTGGGGTTGTGTCTGCTCTTGTACAGATACGTGCACCTTGTGGTGAATACATGTGTCTGGTGTAGACACAGGGGTCTCATGTACAAACACAGGGGTCTCACATACGAATACATGCATCTCGTGTGTCAATGCGTGTCCTGTGTGAATACATGCACCTTGTGTGGGAACACATGCATCTCATGTGCATACGTGCATCTCATGTACAAAGACACATATGTCACATGAATACATGTGTTTCACGTATGGGGACAGGTATTTCATGTACAGATACGTGTATTTCATGTATGAATACAGGCACCTCGTGCAAATTCACCCATTTCAGGTGCAAACACAGGTATCCTGCAGCAGCTGAAGAGGTGGACAGAGTTAATCATGATTTCTGAAGAGAAATGTAATTATCTATGTATGTATAAGTGTATATACACGCTATATACATAAATACATGTATATAGATATACTAGATATAGATCTAGATCTATAGATATATAGATATACTATATACATAAATGTGTGTATATGCTATACACATAAGTGTATGTATATGCTGTATACTTGCCTACATACACGTACACATGTATATCTAACAGGAAAGCAGCCCAAGCCAGCCCTGGCTGCAGCCGGGTCGTGGGGCCCCCGGCCCCCACCCGTTGGTCCCCTCACACCGTCCCCCTCTGCACCCCGTTCCCCTCCTGCCAGAACAGCGGGGACAGCGACACTGGGGGGTTTCAGATCCAAACTTTGGGGAAAAAGAGGAAACCCCCCAAATGGCAGCAGCACAGAGCCAGCCTTCACCTCGCATTAAGGCCAGACTGGCAGATGTGGTGAGAGGACACGTGGAAGCAGCCACGGCGTGCGGGCTCACGGGTACCACAGCTCACAGCACACGTGGGGCACAGCGGCCCCACGCAGGCAGCACACGCCCACTTCTGGTCCTTTCACACAAATTCTTTTGGGTGCAGGCACAAGGAAAACCACGTTCAGTCTTATCCCAGCCAGGATGCAGCTGGGATGCAGGAATAAAACGGGCGATGGGCAGGATGCGCAGGGAGCCCAGCGCTGCCCGACTGGCACCCACACCCGGTGAGGACCAGGCCTCTCCTCTCGAGTGACCAGCAATAGGACCAGAGGAAATGGGCTCAAGTTGGGCCAGGGCAGGTGCAGATTGGAGATTAGGGAAAGGTTCTTCACCAAAAGAGTGGTCAGGTGTTGGGCCAGGCTGCCCAGAGAGGCGGTGGGGTCACCATCCCTGGAGGGGTTCCCATCCCGTGCAGCCACTCCAGGACATGGGCTGGCTGGCTGGTGGCGTGGGACAGATGGTTGGACTCTATGACCTTGGAGGTCTCTTTCATCCTCCAAGATCCGACGATGCAGCGCTCCACCCCTGACAAGCTGTCAGTGAAGGACAATTACCCAGGTCTGTCCCACACCAGCAGAAGGGGTGGTTTAGGTGTTAGGAAGGCAGACGAGAGCCCCAGGTGCTGGCAGCAGCACTGAACAGAGAGCTTGTGTCTCAGAGCTACACGTGGGAGTACCCAGGATGTAAGCGTGTTCACAGGCTCACCGGGGAAGTATGCGAAGTGAAAACATGCTTAGAACACGGGAAAACCCCTCTTGGTGTGTGCAGTGAGAGAAACATGTCTGTCGTTGAGTCAAAGCGTGTGACAAGCTTCCTTGTGCTCGGGGCGAGGGGGGTCTGGAGAGACGGCCTCAGCCTTTTGGGAAGCGGCTTCTCGGGCCCGTGTTCGGCTTGCAGGGGGCTGGGGCCCCACACCCTTCCCCACAGGACCCTGCGGCCCAACATGCCGTTCAGTACTCGAGATCAGGTGGTGTGTTTTGGGGCACCGTGGCCGCGCTGCGGGGACACCAGCCCCTCGCGCCCGCAGACAGCCAGCAGGAAAGTCTCCAGGGTTATTATGCACCATCAGTTCTCCCAATCACTTCAGCCAATTACTTCTGAGGAGTTTTTGATTAAATTTCCATAAAATGCCCCCTCCCTCCCTCTATGGCTCGTTACAGCTGCTGTGTTATGACAGCTTCTCGCACAGCCCTTTCTCGGAGCAAGGATATCTGCGGTTGTGGAGGAACTCGCCTTGCCTCCAGCAGGAAGCCTGGGAGGAGGCACCAGAGGACGGTGAGGGCCCTGGCTTCCCGCCATCGGAGTGGTTTCGAGGTCCCAGTCGGAGGTGACCTATGGTTACTGACTTGTAGAAGCACACAACTTCTGAATGGCTTGTTCCTCTCTGGGAGAAGCTGGAGCCAGGCACACGGGCAGGATCTGGGGATTGTGGCCAGTTCGCCTAAGCCTGCTCACCACACCAAGTCACGAGATGCTGGTTCTGCTCAGCGTGTCCCAGCCCGGCGAGCTGGGCACTGGGCTGGTGGCAGGGCTGGGTCCTGAGACAGGGACCCAGTGAGGTCAAGCCTTGGTGCTCCCAGGTGAAGCAAGGTCTGGGTGAGCATGCAGGTCTGGGTGGAGGCTCCATGCTCAGCCTCTGCTTCCCCACAGGGGTGTAGGAACGATCCACAGTGCTGGTTTGCCCCTCAGCAACAGGAAGGTTCCTCTAGGAAAGATTTCCCAGTATAGTGAGACAAGGGGAGTCTCTGGGAAGGCTCAAGGCAGAGCTGTGCCCCAGTGCAGCACCCGCTCCCTTCGGAGACCCGGTCCTAAGAGGAGTTACTAACCCAAACCTAGGTAAACCCAATTGTAGATGAACCCAAAGTGTATATGAACCCAAAACACAGATTAATCTAAAGTGTGGGTATAACCAAGCATAGATTAACCCAAAGCACAGATTAACCCAGCAACCGATGACCAGAACCTCACCTGCTTGTCATGGATTATGCTTTGCCTTTTCCCACTTTTTCTTACACTCTGCATTCACAGTTTCATGAGGGATTTAGTTTGCTTAGCACAACGGCTTCCCATCCCTTTCAGTCCCAGGGTGAGTCAGGCTGGCTCAGCGCCCGGGGCTAAGGGCCCACGAGGGCAGCACCCAGCTCCTCAGCTGGGCGGCCTGGTGGCTGCCATGGGTGCTGTGTGTGCTGGGTTCCACAGCCCCAGGCCAGCCCCATGCCAGCACGTTTCTGGGCAAAACACGGGGTTTTGAATCTGGGTGGCAATCTGGAGGCTGCTCCCAGCGCAGGCCGGGTGCAGAGCCAGCTCCTGGCCGGCAGCAGTGAGCGCCTGGTCTCCAGCACCCTGGTGGGCACCAAAAACCCCCAAAACAGGAATTAAAAGGAAAAAAAAAAAAGCCAAATCTTCTATTAAGTCTGCTTTGGAAACCCGTGACCCACTTTGTACCGACTCCTGGCATCACCGCTGGCTGACACCAGGCACATCTTTAATTTCACTGTCCTGGTTTGTGATGATTTAATAATGTGCATTGTCAAATTCTGTCTTTAAATTTTAATTGCTAAAATTCATCTTTGAAGAATATTTTTCAGTATCAAGAATGTAAATAGAAATAGGGCCGAACAGGAATAATATGAATAATTCAGCCTTACAATATGCAAGTTTTATACTTGGAAATGAGCGATTCACTCCCACTGTATATTCAGTCATCACAAAGTGCAGACATAAAAATATTGGAAAAAAACTGTGAATAAGCCATAATTATTTAATGGCATCGTAAGAGGGGAACTGTTACAGATTGCATTTTAATTGTAACGTACCTGACATGGGGGACTTTGTGTCCTGGGTTTAGAAGGGACCTGGCTTGCTGGAAACATGAGGGTGCTGGATGGCAGCTCGCTGTGAGGACTGTGTGATGCTGTGCCCTGAGTGGGTCACGTCTCTCTCCAGGGGCTGTGTATGACCGCCCGATGCCATGATGTGCGGGGCTGGGATCTGCTCCGTGGGCTGTAAGGAAGGGGAGTGGGATGCCCGGGTCAGCATGGTGAGCGAGGGAGGAGAAGCCCATGGACACAGCGGTAGATCTGGTGGGCTTGGGCTCTTTGAGCAGAGAGTGATGTGCTGTGTGTGGCACTACACCAACAGCCATGCACCTCTGCCAGTTCAGTACTGCCAGCAGCAGGGAGCCCACAGCGTGCCCAGTGTGCTGCGGGGTTACCAGGGGCTCTGGCTCCTCTGCCACGTGCTTTGGGCAGGGAGCTCCTTCTGCCTGGACCCCCAGTTTGGTCCCATGGCTGTCCCCATCCTCCCCACCATGGCTGTCCAAACCTCCACATTCACCCCATGGCTTGGCTGGGGGCACAGGGGGACTGGTCCCATGGGGGCCTGGCTGCAGGCATCGTGTCCTGCAACCCCCCTGCTCTATCCGGGCTGTGGCTACGGGGGTCCCAGCACCAGCCCCCATGTCCCACCCGCCCGTGCCCACAGACACCCACCATCCCAGGGAGAGCCGGGGGCTCCAGCAGTTCTCCCTCTGCAAGGCGTGCTGGGTACCCAAACCAAGGCTGGTGGGAAAAGCTCATCAGAAACTGTCAGAAATTAGTTGTTCCCCTCGTTCCTATCCCACATGGAAACAGTTGCTGCTGCGGCTCCCGCGGAACGGCGCACGGCGTGGGGGGGACGGGCTCCCTCAGCGGCAGGCACGTTACCATCAATATTCATGTGCAGAGTGGCACTCAAACATTTCCTTCTCTGCTCCTTCCACTTTGCTTGCTCCTCGTTGCAGGAGCAGCAGACATATTAGAATATTAATTTTCCGCTTTACTGGAACGATTTCAGAGCCGAGTGTCGTCAGGACGCGCCCGCAGATGCGAGCGGAGGGAGTGGGACTCGTGCTAATCCCCTCCACCGCCTCTGGAAAAAAAAACCTTTATTTATTTGCATTTTCTCTGGTTTTTTGGAGTCGTCTTCAGAGGTTTCAGAACTGCTTTAGGGGAGGTTTAAGCCGGAGTCGCATCGCCAGCGCGTCCTCCCAGATCCCAGCGTGCTGTTCTCTGTCTCGGAGGCCGTGCCAGGAGATTTGTGTGTGGGGATCTACGGGGGACCCACCTGGATCAAAGCCCCTGGGCCGGGCTGGGCCGTGCTGGCTGGTGATGCTCAGCGTGCCAGCGGCTGCGCTCGCCTTGCGGCACAGATGTGAGTGGCACCTTTGCAGCCGTGTCTGAGACAGGAGCGTCTCTGCCCATGATGGGGACAGTCTGCTCAGGGTGAGAGCAGCTGCAGATGGAGTTCTGCCATCCCACAGCACCCACAGTGGCTCCCTGCACGTGGCCCCTGTTCCTCTTACATCAAAATATGTGTGTTCTGCCTATTTATTCCTTTAAATTCACCTTGCCATGATGAGGTATTGGGGAAAGCGGGGCCCAGGCTGGGCTGCCAGGACCCCAGGCAGTGAACTCGGATGTTTTCTTCCCCAGTGCCTCTAGGTGAGGAGAAGAACGTGTCCCAAAGACCTTGCTTATGCAGGCAGTGAGGGTACATGGGTAGAAATAACCCTTAGTTTTCATGAGGTGGTAATGCTTCAGGAGGGCAGGCAGGGTTTTATGGAGCTGGTATTGTTGTGGAAGTTATTAGCAGGTCAGTTAGTTCTGGCAGCGGGGGAGAAGGGTCACTGGCACTGTTTAAGATAAGAAATGCTGTCTCTCTTCAATAAATCCAATCCAATCATTATGAAATCTTTTGGTAAATATCTTGAAGAAATTAGGTCTCCCGGTGTTTGTGCTCACGGATCAAGGAGAGGAGGATGGAGTCAGGTGGCTCCCTGGTAAGCAAACAGAGAGTTTGTTATGTGGGGTAACAGGCAGCGTGCTCCCTAAAGCCAAATCAAACCACACAAACAAAAGCCACGTACACAGGTGTTTTCCCAGGTGCCATCCAGGCGAGAACTGCTCCGGGCACCCCGTGAGCTGTGCAGAAACCAGCAGAAACACCGTGTGTGTGGTGTGAAAACACAACCCCAGCGCTTTACCATCAGCACACAGAAGGTGCTGGACCAGAGCCCTGTGGCAGAGAGCGAGCACCCACCCAGCACCGCTGCCCTGCTGGCTGCAGCGCAGCTGGACAGCACCAGCACCATGCCCAGCGCATGGCGGGACGGGCCCATCACGCTGGTGCTCAGCCTTTGGGCACAGCTTTGTGCTGCCAGGGAGGAATTCAGCTCTGTGGGGAGGGATGGACCAGCCCTATCCTGGGGGGCTGTATGGCATCAATACAGGGGGCTGTTTCCCCTCCAGGCATGACCAGGGCAGCCCTTGGGACCCCCTTCACTCTGCAATGGGGCTTTGAGGCTGAACGCTGAAGCACTCAGGGGGTCGCTGTGCCTACAAGGGTCCCTGCCACACGTGCCATGTCTGTCTCAGCTGATCCGAGCAATGTTCTGGGGTCCCGAGTCTGTGTGGGGCGAGGTGCCAGCAGGGGACATCCCCTGGGGACACTGAGCTGGGGGGGAAGCATGTCAGGGCTTAGGGTTGGGGGGGGGGGTGGCCCTGTGCAGTGCCCTGGCCCAGTAAGCGCTCCTGGTCCAGCCACCCTGCGAGGATGGGTCTGCACGCCACGACACACGGGTGCAACAGCAGCAGGCATGGCATCCAGGCATGGGCCCTGGGGGGCCAAGGTGGGTGCCCAGGGGTGCTCAGGGATCCCCTCGGCACATCCATCCCACCTCTCCAGTCGCAGCCACGTCGGTGCCGCTGTGGTTCTTGCCCAGGGGAGAAGTGTATGTGCGTTGCTTGTGCTTCCCAGTGATTTGTTGCCTGCACCTTTAAAGGTCTGGGGAAAGGCATTAATTACCCCTCTTGGCATCACTTCCCGGAGCCCTGCTCCTCCCTGTCTGCCCCCAGCCTGCTCAGCCCAAGGAGACAGGCAGGACGCTTCTCATCTCCATCGCAGAGCGTCCAAACATCCCGCGGTTCCCCGGCACCTGTCACAGGCGGCTCCAGGAGAGATCTGCTGCTATTATAAGATCACATTTAAAATTTTTATACCTGCTTTAAAAGGGCAAACCCTGCCAGCTGACAAATAATAAGTGGCCCTTTTGTATTCCGTTCCATTCTTATCCATTTTTCATGCTTTAGCAAGGTGAAGCTTTCTAATCAGGGAAAAGTAGCGTGGGCAAGTGCAGATAATATATTTGGATGGAGGTCTGTAATGAATACGGTATTTATTAAGACACAAGTCATTAAAAGGAGCCTTGCACGGTTGTTGCACATTATTTTATTGATTTTTTTGAAATGTGTGGATCAAGGTGAGGATTATGCTTTACCAGAAGCATTTCCATTTCTGATCTTTAATTCGATAACACATCTCTGTTGATTTGTGCCATTTAAGGTTTCGTGGGGGCTTTTTTTTTTTCTGAGCACACGCTGTGAATTTTAAACTCGGGGCCAGCTTTGAGAGAAGAGGGCTCAGGCTGCAGAGAGTAATGATGAAAGTTTGGAGAATAGATTGAGGTCATTGCTTCTCTTCTCGATCTTTTATCCGTGTGCGCGGATGCAGGGTGATCTGACTTCCACCGAAGTCAATTATAAAGCGGCTCTTCATAGCCACAGAGAAGAAAGAAGTTCCTTGTAGGCATAACAGATGTCAAACGATAGTCCTGGGAGATGACTGAGAACCATATTATCTGCAGAATAAATCCGGGCTGGGCATCAGCAGCGAATTCCCCAGACCCCTCGCTGAGACCAGGCAGCCATCGCTGTGGTGAAGGTCTGGGTGCAGCCGGCGCCCCAGGGTGCTCTGCTGGGGATGGGTCTGACTGGCTGGGCAAGACCACAGCTGCCTGGAGCATGGAGACCAGCCTCCTTCTTCAGGGAACAGGCAGCGGTGATGCTCGGCGCTGCCGGTCACTGCACGCTGGGACGGGAGGGAGCCCGAGGGGTGACCTCATCAATGGCTATCAGTCTGTAAAGGGGGAGGCAGGAGGCTGGGGCCAGGCTCTGCTCAGGGGTGGCAGCGACAGGACAAGGGGCAGTGGGTGCAGCTGGAGCAGAGGAGGTTCCATGGGAATGGCAGGAGGAACTTTGTCCCTGTGAGGGTGAGGGAGCCCTGGGACAGGCTGCCCAGAGAGGCTGGGGAGTCTCCTTCCCTGGAGACATCCAAACCCCCTGGATGTGTTCCTGTGGGGTTTAGTCTGGGTGATGCTGCTCTGGAAAGGGGCTGAGCTAGATGAGCTTTGGAGGTTCCTTCCAACTCCCAATGCTCTGTGGCTCTGATTAACTTAGCGATGGGTTTTACTTGACACCTGCACTGCAGCCCCCATATTTTTGTCTGTCTCCATACAAAAATACCTGTGTACTGATTTAAATGAAGCATGGGTACCCCAATAGCAAAATGTTCCTTTGCCTTTAAAAAAGATAGCAAAAATAAACAATGGTGACGATTAGACCTTCTGAGTGCACCAGTGGTCACCAGTGGTCACCAGTGGCACTGTGTGGTGGGGCTGCTGCCTGGCTTGTGCTTTCAATAGGCAGAGGGTGTTGGGATTTCTTTTCAGGTAGGCACAAAGCTAGTGATTAAACAGACTGCAACTACAGCTTAACATTAATTGCTGAAAAACAGAGGATTCCTTTCTGTGGCCAGCAAAGCCTGGTGTAAACAAGTCCTTTGTGACGAAAGGAAGGAAAAAGAATAAAAGAAGCGTTACTGTGGTTCTGTCTCTCAGCTCAGAGCGAACTCCAGCAGGATGGGGATGAATCGCAGCTGGACATGTGTCTGCGGGTTCTGTCTGTGGCTCCTGCTCGGAAAGAAAAGGGAGATTCTCACCTCTGCCTGACCAGCAGGCTCAGGAGGGACGGGGATGAAAGCAGAAGGCCAGAGATCTGAAAGGACGCTGACCCCAGCTACACCCGCACCAGGACCTGCATGCTGGGAGGGAGCTGTGAGGGCTCACAGTGATGGATCGTGGGCTCTGAGCGATGGATTGTGGGCTCTGAGCGATGCATCATGGCCCTGAGCACCGGGCACCAGCTCCAGAGACATGTGGGGCTGAGGACCGATGGCAGCACCTGGGTTGTGGCACACGGAGCAAAAGCAGAGCGCAGCAGCACACGAGCCATGGCGGAGAGCGTGATGAGGCGGTGTGCTCCTTGCTCTGGGGTCTCTGACTCCTGCTTCCCTGCTGTTCTCCCAAAAGCAGAGCAAACCCAGCACTAAAAAAATAATGTTGTTGGTCTATTAAATGAGGTGAGCGTGTACAAGCCATTTTTCAAATACTCATTTATTGGTATTAATTGCCTGCTTTGCGAGGGTTTCTGCTGTCACCCATGCAAGTCCTGTGTCACACTGGTGCAAGGGCCGTTACACGCTGGTGTAACACACTGGTGTAAGCCCTGTAACACACTGGTGTAACACACTGGTGTAAGCCCTGTAACACACTGGTGCAAGCCCTGTAACACGCTTGTGTAACATGCTGGTGCAAGTCCCCATAATATGCTGGTGTAACATGCTGGTGCAAGCCCTGTAACACACTGGTGCAAGTCTCCACACCACGCTGGTGCAGGCAGTTGCTAGCAGGGTGGTAGCAAAGGCTCTGGGACCCCCCTGTGTGGGAATTCAGGTGCTGCTGATGGGAGGTCATACTGGCAGGGAGGAGCAGAGGGCATGGTGACCCAAGGGGCCTGCGCGTCACAGCGTTGGGCCCAGGCACAGCAGGTCCCATCTGCGGAGAAGGGCCTCAGGACTTTATCCTGAGAGCTCTCACAGGGTGTTCTGAGGAGGGAACAACCCCAGCCATCAACTCTGCTGTCAGACAAAAGGCTGTTCATGGGGGAATGTGCTCTTTGTGGGAAGACAGAGCCTCGGCCTGGGCGCGGGTGCCAGCAGGGCCTGTCGCAGCCCCTGTCCGGCCTAGTCGGGGGATCCGGCCTGCAACACGCGCTGGGCCGCAGCACCGCCCTGCCCCATGCCCGACTGCTGGGTGGGTGGGTCCCCCCGAGGTGCTGTGGGTTTTGGTTAGGACGTGGTGTGGCACAGCCCCAGACCTCAGCGAGTGGGACAGACAGGGATGAGGCAGTGTGCCCCCCCTGCTATCCCGGAGTGGTGAGGAAGCCTGTGACACAGCAAAAGCATCGAGGAAACTATTAAGGAGTCTGGGGACTTGGTTTTCTTCCTCCCTTTGTTTTTCCCCCGCTGTGCTGGGAAGATGCCTCAGCACAGCCGGACCAGCGCTGCATCCCTTCCATCCAAATCCACTCGACAGCACCGTGACCTCTGCCTGACAGCGGTGACGAGAAGAGAAGGACCTTTAAACTTGCTCTTTTCTATTGAAAATGCCTTGATCTTTATAATTAGCTTGATCACATGACAAAGATGGCTGGATGATTGAACACCGAGTGGGAGAGTCACCTAAACACCTCTGGCAGTGCCGGTACCCATCAGCAGGAGGACAGGACCAGCTTACCAGCAGCACAGCGTGGCTGCTCACTGCCCCGCCGGAGTCTCCACTGCCGGGTCCCCAGCGGCTCTGGAAGAGACCCTGGACCTTCCCACACACCATCTCTAAAGAACCCAGCCCAACAGTTCTGCTGGTTAAGTGACTGTCTCTGCTGTCAGCTCGGTCTGTTCCCTACACCCGGGGTTTCCCTCTGTCAGATGCCGTTGTTCCCTAAACACTCGGGTCAGCTCCTCAGCCCAGAGCCGCAGGGCAGCGTCTGGGAGCTGAGCCCGGCCGGGACGACTTGTGCTGAAGTCACAGTGCTGGGGGGTGAGGAGCAGGGAGAACAGGGCTGGCTGGTGCTTTGGCCAGAGCTGCTGACAGCCAGAGCTTTGTGTGGGCTCTTGGACTGGGGAAGTCGGGCTTTCTGCTCCCTGGACCGAAAGCAGACATCAATCACTTGGGCTTGACAGTGCTTCTTGGAACTTGTAAACAACTGAAAGGAAAATGAATCCCTCTGGCCAAGATTAAAAAAACCCCAAACAATCAAACTAATTTGGGCCAAAGGAAGGGATCTGCCTGTCTGCTCTGTGCTCCTTGCCTCTCCTCTTTGCTTTCCTTGTGTCCTGACGTTGAGATTCACACATCAGCCTGGACATACCTCCTCCCAGGGCCCTTTGGAGGGGGTCCCTTAGCCAGCAGTGGGGCTCCATTGGCTGGCACAGGGGGTAGGAGCCCTCCTGCCCCTCCTCCTCCTCCAGAACACAGAATGTGGCAACATTTCTTTTGCCCAAAACACAAAGCAACAGGACCACTGTTTACTGGCTGGAGAAAGCTGAGCTGCAGCTCTGGGGGGATGAGTAGAAAGAAGGGGTGATTTGGAGTTGGGACAAGGAGAGCTCCATCCCATAAGGGATGGGTCATGGCTGTGCCAGCTGTGCTACAGCTCCCTGTGTTATGAGGCCAATGCTCCGTTTAACCTCAGCTATCGGACCCCCACCATCCCCATCATCCCCCCAGAGTGGGGGGTGGCAGCAAAGGCTGCAGCATTCAGAGGGAGGGGGACAGTGAGGTGGGATTGATCCTGCTACCCATCCCATCCTGGCTCCCTCAAACTGCTGAGCTCACCTTTCGGGGAGCACAGGGACCTGGGAGGGCGGCTGGTGGCAGCGAGACCTGACCACGGATCAGTCCTCTCTGCCCTCCACTTACACCGTGTGTAGCAGGATGGGTGTTATAAATCTTGAAAGAAACTGCTAAAACTAATTTTTATTATGCTGTATGACTTCCAAAGCCATGCAACTGCATTTTAAGGAGGTTATAAAGAAGTACCCTGGAGGCAGAAAAGTAATCTAATCAAGGTACACAATAGAAAAGTTAATTAAGGAGCCTTGGAGAGGAAGATAAAGGGAATGGCTCAATCTGCAGCATCACCGTGCGCTCCCGCAGCCCCCGGACACCCACCTGTGGGCTGGGGGCATCGGTACCCACCGGCTGTGGCTACGGCAGCAGGGAGGACCCTGGCCCACCAGGCAGGCTGTGGTGTGGGTGGTGGGTGCGGGGTGGGCAGAGCTGCCTCAGCAGAGCCCAAGGGACAGGGGAGGGTCCTTACAGCAATTCGGTCGGTGCTTGGTGTGGCTCCATCACTGCACCCCCCACGCACAAGGGCTTCCTCTCTGCTCTCCCACCTCGGGCTGCTCTGCACACAGGTCCGCCAAAAATGGCAAAAAACTGGTGTGGGGGCCAGAAACTGGCTTCTCATTGAGCTGATTGGGGCAATTTGCTCTTCTGCTGCTGTGGTTCTTTCTTAACAGGCGCCCTTGAAACGAGCCTCACCATAGCAACCCGCCTCGTTAGAGCACCTCGCCACCCAGCCCCGCCTGGCAAGGGCCAGTGCACGGTGCTGGGCCCAGGCTTGGGGCACGGGGGCTCCCCCCAGGCTTCTGTCCCAGGGGGACACGACGAGGGTTTCGGGGATGTCAAGGAGTGAACGCGGTTGGGGAGGATGCAGAGGAGGGAGGGGTGCAGAGGAGAGAGGGATGCAGATCATGCTGCTCTCTGGACGCCTGTGCAGCACGTGGAGAGGTGATGCAGGGACAGGGTGCTGGGGCTGCTGTCCCTGTCCCTGTCCCCTGTCATCAAACTGTCCTTTCCTCCCTCATCCCACAGAGCCTCTCACCACACCGCAGGAGTTTTGGGGAACCCACTGAGCTCCCCACCCCGTGGCCAGAGTGGCTCATACCAGATGATGCTCCCTGCTCCCTTCTCCCTGGGTGTTCGCCCAGGACTGAAGCCACTCTCTGCTTGGGGGGTGTGAAACTAAGCTTTCTGCATTAGTTCATATATAATAATCTTTGGTAATTAGCTGTCTGCCTGCCAGAGCCTCCTGTAAGTAACAAGATACATCCCTGGGTTTGAACTTGGTGTTTCCAGGCATTCTGTGTGAGCTGGTCCAGCAGCAGCAGCAGCCAGATGCTGCAGAAGAATTCTCATCCCCCCCCAGTCCAACAGCTCGGGATGCAGGAGGTGCAGGTCTCAGGCTGATCACATACAGCACCTGGTGCCTGGTCAAGCAGCAGTCCGAGCTCTGAGACATCCCATTGAAGCAGAGCACGTCCCAGCTGTGGCCCCAGCCCATGGCAGGCCCTGCCTCTGCCCCTCCATGCTCTGCATTTGCACAGCATCCCTTGTCTCTCTCTTCCCCAGTCTTTCTCCCCTCCGGAGAACAAACCGACCCCAGGGCAGGGTGGTCACGGCAGCGCAGGGACCCTCACCACTTCCCAGAGGGCATTAGGGATGAGTGGCCAAGCCCAACAAGACGGGCTCACCAGTGAGGGGGACCCATCCTGCCTTCAGCTCTTACCCTGCCCCATGGCCACTGCCCCAGGGGAGCCTGGAAAAATGAGTCCAGAGTTCCCTGGTCACCCAAACCAGCTGCCACCTAAGCTCTGTGCTGAGTCTCACAGTAAGTAATACCATGCAGTGCCACTTTCAGAAGCTGAAGAGCTTTAAGACTCGTTGCTGAAGGGCTGGAAATTGCATTTTGCTGCTTTGGCCTTTTCTTCTGTCTTTCTGGGGAAAAAAAAATCCTGACATGATTAATCTTTAACTGAAAATTGAACTTTTACTTCAGCAATCCTCAAAATAAAGTGTTAGACCAACATGCTTTAGGTCTCCAGTGGGATCTGTCTCCGTGAAGGCATTCAGTGAAGAAGAACTGAGAGGAAAAGGAACTGTTTGGTGTCTTTAATTTGCCTGTACTTAAGAAATAGGAAAGCCCCATTATCTACTAGCAGGCAGAGCCCAAAGCTCTACTTCCACCTGATGTTGTGCTAAAACTGGATCTCTGGGGTCTTGTGCTGTCACAATTTGCAACTTCTGAGACTTGAAGGAGCTTTTCACACTCATGTTTCAGGCTCAGGCCTATTTCCAGAGAGTTTTCTGAACTTTAGCTTTTCCTTCTTGTACCATGCCAGGACACCTCCTCCAAAACAAGCTCTGCCCCCAAGCAATGGAAACATTTAAAAAAAGGTTCTGTTGTCCTAGGGATGGGTGTTGCAAACAGGGACACCTCAAAGCCAGCTGGATGGAATTGTGATGTTAATGGGGTTTTTTTTAAAGTAATTAGATCACAAAGATGCTTTTGTCTTTTCTCACTCAGAGCATAGTGTGGCACCACTAAACAAATTATTGTGACAATAATAACTTGTTTATTTTAATCAGATACTGTCACTGGGATCCTTTATCAGTTATCTGAAGATTCTCAGCCGTGTTCACACTGCAGAATTGTCTCACTTGATTCTTATCAGCCCTGATTAATCTGATTTTCTGGGCATTTCACTTGAAGCTTCTTTCTTGCCTTCTGATCAGCTGAAACTGTGAGTTTGCTTTGATAAGGAAGCTGGAGAGAAAGCCAGGCTTTGAAGGGATCCTCCGTTGCATTAGAATGCAGATTGCTGAGCAGGTCCCATCTGAACCCACTGGAAAGAAAGCCAGCTGCCTCTTGTTGGGTGTCTCTTCTCCTCATGTCTCCTTTATGCACCTGAAAGACTTTCTGCTGCTGTGAGGGTCCCTGATGCTGCTGCTGGCAGGGTGCTGGTGCATCTCCCAAGCATCCCGCCTGGGCCAGGCTCTGTCCGTGCTGTCAGGTCACTCCAGATCCTCCCTGGCCTGGGAAAGATCTGTGACCTCGTGTGAATGTGACCCAGAGGAGTAAGCTGCTGCCTCTGTGTTTCCTCTCAGGCTCTCTGGGAGACGCTGAGGCAGCCTTCAAGAGGGGTGGGCAACAGAGACAGGGTTAAAGCAGCACTCAGCCAGCAGTTGGGTTTCTTTTCAGCTCTGTGGGTTAGGCCCAGGTGGAATAGATCTGCTGGGCTTGGGATGAATTCAGAAAACTTCTTACCATTTGCTGTTTGAATACAGAACTTTCTCTTGCTTTAATTCACAGCAAAAAGTCCACAAAACCCCTCCACAGTGAAAAGGATTGACCTGCAGCCTGAAACCCCACAGGCTGCCTGATTACAGGCACCTCTCATGTACTTGAGATCTCCCTGGGGAGGTGGGTTTGTACCCACAGTTTCCATCATGCTCTTCCATCAGCAGAGTCCAGGGCTCACAGAGGTGACGGAGATTCACTGGCATTTTCTGTGTTGGTTGCCCTAAAATGACCAGATCCTCCATCCCTATGCTAACCAGAGCTGGGACTAACCAGAGCTGGGACTAACCAGAGCTGGGACTAATGCTAACCAGAGCTGGGACTAACCAGAGCTGGGACTAACCAGAGCTGGGACTAATGCTAACCAGAGCTGGGACTAATGCTAACCAGGGCTGGGACTAATGCTAACCAGAGCTGGGATTAACCAGAGCTGGGACTAATGCTAACCAGAGCTGGGACTAACCAGAGCTGGTACTGATGCTAACCAGAGCTGGGACTAATGCTAACCAGAGCTGGGACTAACCAGAGCTGGGACTAATGCTGACCAGGGCTGGGACTAATGCTAAGGAGAGCTGGGAAATCACTGGCTTCTAAATACCAAGAGCCACACTCGGTGTCCTTCCCATTTGGCTGCAGAAGACAGACAGATGGTCACATTGTCTGTCTCACCAACAGCAAGATGCCTGTCTGTGCAAACCTCTTCAGCTCCAGCAGCCTGCAGACCCCACGGCCGGGGTGGCACGAGTGTGTGGTCATGCACAGGGCTCTGTGGGACAACACAAAATAGTCCAAGCTGTGGGCATTGGCTGTCAGCACCCGAACCACCCCCACCCTGGGCACATATGCTGCGTATTTGTGGTGACAGGGTGAGTGAGATGCTGGGGAAAAAGCCGCAGCCACCCAAAGATCACCCAGCCTGTCCAATTAATATTCTTCCTCATTAAAACTGCCATTAACCTGGTTGTTAAATTATCATGTTTATTAATAAAAACACCAAAACACACGCACACCCTGTAATGACAGTGCATCAAATGGGGGAAAAAATAAATGCTAATTCCAAGTGCAAGTGATAAGGGGTCAGCAGTGTTTCATCCTGCTATTACTGCCTCCTCCATATGGTTATATTTTCCATTTTGTCTTTTCCTGTGACAAGAGGTGAAGACCCAGGAATGCATGAATATGCTTAATTATCTGCAGAAATAAACTTCCCAAACTTTTCAATTTTTAACTGAAATGAGGAGGGGAAAATGCATCGTGTTTCTGAGTCCATGGGGAGCAGGTAGGGAAAGGAGAGGCACAAACGAGCACTGTAAGAACCACAGGGTTTGTTCTCCCCCATATCCCACTCCCTTTCCTCGGTGACAGCACAGGGAAAAGCTGACACCACACAGGCAGAGCTCAAGGGGTTCAGTCTCCCAGTGCAAACAGTCAGGCTGCCCAACTCCTCCCGCTCCCAAGAGCAGAAGGTGGGAGGTGGGATACATCCTCCTGTCCCGTGGGCCCAGCCCTGCTCCGGGAGTGTCCGTGGTGCTGCTTCGCTTCAGCAGCCTTTATGCTCCCACAGGTGTTATTTCAGGTGCAACTGGGATTGATTTCTATTTATTAAGGCTTTTTGCCCAAATCCTAGAGATGCAGTTTTTGGCTTCACCACCCAGGCCACAAGCACCAGCTCTGGGGGAGGATGCTCTTTCCCCAGGGGGTGATGCTCTTTTCCCAGGGGATGATGCTCTTTCCCCAGGGGAGGACTCTCTTTTCCCAGGGGATGATGCTCTTTTCCCTGGGGGATGATGCTCTTTCCCCAGGGGATGATGCTCTTTCCCCAGGGGGGAAAGCTCCTTCCCCAGAGGCACAGCCCACCACCCATGCCTGAGCCCTTCGGCAGTGCCCTTGGTGTCTGCACAGGCTCAGGGATGGTGGCAGTGAAGGCAGCATCCACCACCAACATGGAAGATGTGAGTATTTTAATTAGACCCATGATTAACTAACTTGCTGTCCTCAGCTCTTGGGGCAGCCAGTCAAGCTGGTGTGGTGACTGGGAGGCGTTAATCACAGCGATGCCCCGGAGCAGGGACAGGAACTCTGCTGGTTGTGGGTGGGCTGTGTTAGTGAATGAGAGTGATCCTTCCTCACCACGGGTCCTTCTGTCCTTAGCACTGCAGAGCACGGTGCAGGGCATGGTGTCCTCCCACCTGGCTGCTGGGAATTGGCTGGTGCAGCATCACCAGCAAAGCCATGGAAGTGAATGACCATTGCAGGGCAGCTGGAGGAGCTTCCATCCCACCTGCCTGGGACCTGCCTCCCCCCAGGACAACGCCTTCAGGGCTGAGCAGGATGGTGCTGGTCCCCACAGGTGGCTGTCTGTCCTGGGGTGCTCCACTGCTGCTCAGACACCTGGTTTTCTCCTGTCTTAGCTGGATGTGGCATGTCTTGGGGGGATGCCTGTGGTGAGCCCCATCACTGACAAGGGCTGGTCGGGGTCGCCCCCAGACCCCACATCCTCCAGCACAGCTCAGCACCATTTCCTTCCCTTCAGACAGGAAGAACAGTGTGAATCCCACCCATCACCCCTTTGGTTACCATCCTCCTGCAGCCTGATGAGCTCCAAGTGGGTACCCAGGCGAGCATGTCCCCTGCCCGGGGAACCTGGGTCTTGCCTTAATCACCGCCCCTAATTCCTCTCGCCTGCAGGGGACTTATTCCCACAGCAACAAACATCCCCTCACACCTGAGGATTCTGTACTGCACTTCAGCTTAGCTGGCTTGACTTTCCAGCCAGACACCTGACCAGGCTGTCAGAGGGAGCTGGAAAATAACACACAGAGAGCTCCCCATTCTCTGTCAGCATCCCTCAGCGCAGGCGCAGCACACACCTTGTCTGGCAGACAGGATTTCCATCCCCACTGAAATTCGACTGTGCTGCATCTCCTGTACGGCTCCAATCCCACTCTCCTCAGCAAAGCTCTCCCTCACATTTTACTGATATTAAATAATAATACTGGGAATAAACCCCTGCTGCCTTCCCTGTGCTGAGTGGTGTGCTAACAGAGACGTAGGGACCACTTAGGGGATGCAGCCTGGAAAGAGGAGCCTCGCTGGGAAGGGGGAAGAAGAGATCTCGGTGTGTTTGTGCAAGGAAGATAATTGAGGCAAAATAAACACGTACAGTAAGTGCTATTATTCCCATCCACAATGAGGTTAAATAAGTACTTGATGGGCAGTTCTCAGAGGCATCTGTGTACGGCAGAGATACTCATCACAGCGCATGATGGTTACGTGTGGTAATCGAATTAGAATGAATTAAAACTCATCTGTTATCTGCGTGCAGGGGGGAAGAAAGCCCAAGATATTAAAGCAAAGAGGATCAATTTGTGCCTTGCTAATTGGAAATCCTTAGTAAGAGTGAAATTATGCAAAAATCACTATCCTTTAATTTTCTTTGGTTTCCAGCGCTGCGGAGATCCGAGAGCTCAGTCAAATGTAATTTCAGCTGCCAGGAGATTGCAACTGGGTGAGAAGAGGAGCAAAAGAAACCCAGCCCCAAGCCCATCCCTGGGTGACCATCGCTGTTCAAACCCTCGAGCCTTATGAGCAGCTGCCAGCAAAGGTCAGAAACTCTCTCCCCTCCTCTCAGTCCTTGTTTCTGCAGCTGGCAAGGGAGGGAAGGTGCTGAGATGAATCCCCAAAGTGTTCTGCCAACGAGGGATGACCCAGAAACCCCTCACAGCCAGCACGAGTGTTCATGGACCATGGAGAACTCTGGACCCAGCTGGCAGGGAAGGAGAAGCACTGGTGATTCTCCATCCCAGGGGAGCTCTGGTCGACTGGCTGAGGCTGAGCATGCCTGAACTTGGAGAAAGATTTCCTCCTTAGGTCCTTGGAAGAGGATTTCTCTGTCTCCTGATGTGTTTGCATAGTGCCCAGAGCTCTGGAGCTCATTGTATTCCCGTGTGGGGCCCCACATGGTGTTGGTGGGAGCAGGGGAAGGAGGAGCATCCCCCGATGGATGCACCACCAAGCTGGGCCACGTCAAAGCAACCTGGGAATAAGGTATTTTTAACAGGTTCTTTTTACACCCTGCGAGATGTGTCACTGACTAAAACCCACACTTACCTTCCCAGATTTTCCTCCTCAAAGTGGGGATAATAATCTGCCTATCGAACAAAATATTGACACACTTACTTGCAAGAAGCAGCTTCTTATTCCGCCCGAGTCTAATTGCAGGGTTGATTCCTCTTGCAGGCACTGAGCACTATTAGGCTGTGAGGTTACTACAGTAATTATTCTTGTTCTTAAATAGCAGAATAAAAGCCAGAGCTGGAGTCTTTTTAAAGCGAAAATTAGATCCGCCCCCTGCCTGGCAGAGCTGAATTAAGAACTTTTAATCCTGATTTTCATCTATTTTTTTATCATACTTCCCCTGTTGTTATCCTTTCTCAGTTTAACTTTCCCTCAGCTCTGTAACTCATCCATCCCCAGGGGGCTGGACACGCTGGTTTCCACTGGGCAGAGGGTCACCAGCCCTTCAGGACCAATTTGGGTAAAGAAGGAGCCCGGTGCTGTTGGGAAGTGGTGCCAGGGCTTCCTCGGAGTCCCGAAAACAAGGCTGAGATGTACACTGCTAGGGGTGAGTTTCTCCTTTAACGAAGTACAGCAGCTGATCTTCCCGAGGCAGACACCCTGTGGTGCTGCATCCCCCCAGCTGCGGGGCAGGGGGACCAGCTGCGGGATGCGGCGGCTGCGCGGGGCAGGCGTCCCGCATCGCGCGGCGACTTGGGCTCGGCCAGGCTTTGCTGATGGAGCAAAGCAGCGTGAGAAGTGCCACGGGGGATGGAGGGAGGGGAGGGGACGGGACTGGACGGGACGGGAGGGGACGGGACGGGACGGGAGGGGAGAACAGGTCTGCGCCGGGTGAGCGCAGGGATCTCAACCACACCAGGAAGACACGGGATGAATATATCAATTACGAGCGTGTTAATGTCATGGGGAGACACTCCGGGTTGTTTGTGGTCATTCTTAATCCAATAAAGCCGTCTGGGCTGTATCTGGGAGTTCAGAATATGATAAAAAAGCCGAGCTCGGGAAGGGGGGATGAAAGGGTGCTGTTGATACGCTCCCTCAGAGCTGCATCTCAAACCGTCCCGAGTGGCTATCAGAGGGTGTGTACTGCTGCCAGGCCTGCGAGCCAGGTCAGGCTGCGACAGGCCGAGTTATCGTTTCCCGGGCAGCCCGATGAGGGGAGCTGGAAGCAGAGCGGGGGCAGCGCGCTGCGTGCTCCGGGACACCGCGCTGGGACAGCCGCGGCGGGGGCAGCCGGGCCTGTGCCACCCCACACCCCTCGCGCCCTGACCTGCGTGCGCACGGAACTGTCCCTTACACGCCTGTGTGTTCCCACAGCTCTCGGGCTGTGCTGTACCTGCCCAGCCCCGCATCCAGCCCCGCGTCCGGCCCCGCGTCCGGCCCCGCGTCCAGCCCCGCATCCGGCCCTGCATCCAGCCCCGCGTCCGGCCCCGCGTCCAGCCCCGCATCCAGCCCCGCATCCAGCCCCGCGCCCAGCCCCGCATCCAGCCCCGTGTCCAGCCCCGCATCCAGCCCCGCATCCTGCCCCGCATCCGGCCCCGCATCCAGCCCCGCATCCGGCCCCGCGTCCAGCCCCGCATCCAGCCCCGCATCCAGCCCCGCATCCGGCCCCGCGTCCAGCCCCCCATCCTGCCCCGCATCCAGCCCCGCATCCAGCCCCGCATCCAGCCCCGGCGCTGCGCGCTCGCTGTTTGCTCGCAGACGTGCGGGGCAGCGGCTCCTCCCCCAGCCCTGAGTCGCTGCCTCTCGCCCTGGCTGGGGCTGTGATTATCCCTGGGCGTGAAGCTCTCTGTGGGAAGCAGCACCCTGCAGCCTGTCCTCTGGAACCCCTGGAAGGTGTTCCTGTAGTGCTCCTCCTCCGGAGGGGTCTCCTGGGAGCTGGACTGGCACACTCCCACCCTCCTCCTCCTCCTGCTCCTCCTCCGTGCCAGCACAGACCCAGGCAGGTCCCACCGTGAAGCCTCATCCCAGCACGTTGCTCTGGTGCTTGAGGTCATCCTGCCCGTTCTGTGCAGGGTCCAGCACTCCAGTCCCTTCCTCTGCGTTGGGCACATCGCTCTGGCTGGGGGGACACGTTGGGGGACATGCCAGGGGGACACAGAAGTGCCCACCCTGCTGGCTGCCCCTTCCCCTGCCAGTTTCTGGAGCAATCAAAATAGAAAGTTATCAATAAGCACCAATGGGGTACCGGGCCTGAATTCAGCAGAACAATTAACCTTGACCTCAGTAATTATGACGAAGATGGAGCCTGGCCAGTGTTATTGGATGAGTCTGTGGAATGGTATAAAGGACAACAGATGACATAGGAGTTTAACTGCCTGGAGCCAGGGAGATGCTCATTTATTACCCCCAGAAACTGTTCATTTAAAGGAAGCAGCCTCTGGAGGGGGGAACAACACATATCAAGCTCTGCAATGCCACCTCAAAATAGTTTATTAAACCTCCTGCACTACCCCCATGGCATCACTGTGAAGGGGCTCGTGTATTTTTGAGCTTTAGAAGCTCCTGTGTGCTATTATTTGATTTTTATTTGATTTTTATGGTTAAAGAAGGGTCAAACCATGCAGCAGTCACCTGCTGTGCCTGAGCCAGAGCGGCACAACCGTGCACATCACACCAGTGGGATAAAGCCATGCTCGCCCATGATTTGCTGTGTTATTAATAGTGCTGCCAAGCTCATTATAATCTAATTTAAAGACAGATCCAGCACAGAGACATATGAAGGATGATCTGAGTTCAGGCCCTACAGCAAATTGCTCAAATCTTGATCTAATTACCCCAGAACAGGCAGTGTTACCAGCGCTTCCTATCTGGCAGGAAACTTTTGGAAATTAGCTTGGTCAGTGTCAGAAAATTAAGGAATTGGGGGAGGGGGGAGAGGGGGGATGGAGCCTCTTTAGGTGTTTGTACTGAAACAACCCTCCAGGAACGGTGGGTAACGGAACGGCGAGCGCTCCGGGGGCTTGATGGGCCCCAGTTGTCTGTCCCAGCTCTGGCTTTCCGGGGTGAGGGGGCGTGGGGCCGTGGCTGTGGGTGCAAGGGGGCTTCCCTGGTCTGGGGGGCAGTGACGGGAGCAGCACGAGGGCTGTGCAGCGCCCCAGCGCCGGCCAGCCGAGCGGCACCGCGGGGCTTATTCATGCCTAAAGTTCAACTGCATTTTAAAGCAGCAATTGAACTGCCTGACCTCCACCAAACGCTTTGCCTGGCTGGAAACTGCAAGCCAGGAGATAAATCCACATGTTTTAGTAGGCACTTGAGTCATAATCACTCCAGGACCCAATACATAACCGAATATTGCTCCTAATTAATGAGACAATTAGACTTTGATTATGGCACCACAGTACCCATTATCATTTTTATCTATCACGACCCTCTCACAGAAAGCATCCATGTTTCCTGATCTGCTGCTGGACTTCTGTCTGGGATAATATTGGGAAGTGATTTATACGATGGCAGGGACTGGACAAGCATTCCAATGGCCTGTGCCCCCAGGGAGGGGTCACAGCTGCCATCCCGTGCCAGCAAGATGGGAGCAGGGGATTCTGCCCCTCTGCTCCACTCTGGGACAGAGACACCACCCCCCCACCACCCCCCACTGCTGCCTCCAGCTCAGGGGTCCCCAGCACAGGAAGGACAGGGAGCTGTGGGAGCCAGTCCCAAGGAGGCCACGTGAGGAAGAAAATCTTCCCTCTGAGGGCAGTGAGGCCCTGGCACAGGCTGCCCAGGGAGGGGGAGGCTGCCCCACCCCTGGGGGTGTACCCAGGTGGGTTGGACGGGGCCTTGAGCAGCCTGGGCTGGGGAGAGGTGTCCCTGCCTTGTGGCTGAGGTTTGCTGCGCCTTGGTGGGTGACAAAGCACCAGAACTCATCCCCATCCCCTGCCAAAGACATCTCTGCTGTGCCTCATCCCTCTCCAGGAGCAGCACACGTCAAACCCTCCCCAAAATCGCCTCTGTATGGATGGATTCCCTTCACAGAGGAGGAGGAAAGTGTATGTAAATGTATTCAAACTACCAGTTGCTGGTGACCTTGCAGTTGTGAGTAGCAGTGTGATGTTTCATTTGTGCCCATCTCAGCGATGCTGCAGCGAGCTGCAGCTGGAATCTCTGCCTCAGAGTTCCCAATTAGGGTCCATATGTCCAACCATTGGCAATGAAAATGGGAGATTCATCTCATCCATCACAGCATAAACATCATCCTGCCTGTGCCGTGCTTTGGGATCTGCTTCTGCTCCTGCCTTGTTTATTTAGCATCAAAGCTGGGTCTCCCAAATCCCCATGGACATCCTACCTCTGCCCAGGGGTCACTGGGAACGTGCTTCCCCGTTAGCCCCAGCGCAGAGCTGGGCTCATTCCTGATGATGTGCAGGGTCCCAGCGTCTCCCCGCGATCGCTGATGGATTTCAGGGGGGGAGAGGAGTGTTAGAACATCTCTGAGGCTGCCAGCAGTACTTCCAGAGCAAACACACACCAGAAACTGCATCAGTGGCAATTTGTGACGTGTTCAGCACTCTGTCAGGAGCACATTGACACTGAAAATCAGGCTGGAGGAAGAGCCAGCACTGAACTGAACGGGTGGCAGGAAAGCTCTCGGTGCTTGAGCCGCTGATCTGCCCCCGTCCTCTGCCCTGCACCACCACTCCTGGCCCAGCAAAGGCCTTTGAGGCCTCTCGGTGCCTCTGAGGAGAACAAGTCGCTGCTCTTGGATGCAGAATTTCCAGTCTGGGGGAGAATTTTTTGTAGCTTTTTGGGGCTTTTCTGTGATATCCATGAGAGAAGAATCCCAGTCACGACACAGCTGGACTCTGGGGTTGATCTGCTGGTGCTGGGGTCCCGTGGCGGTGAGGAGCGGTGTCACTGTGATGAAGGTGCTGCCCCTTGTCTGTAAGTACACCTTGAGTACAGTCATTACACAAGGAACGTACACAACTCCATCTCTGTGACTGCCTTTTTCATCTCCCCCTCGCTTTACATGAGTGTTGCTGAGCTAAATTAGCCCTTCCTGAAAGTGAAAGGCGTCAGAGGAGGAAGAAGATTAGAGAGAACATGAGGAGAGGGTGGGAATCGGGGAAATGAGGGATGTTAAAGCACAAGAACATGTCCTTGCCTGAACCTCTCTTTCCCTGCCTGAGCTGCTCCAGGAACTGCACGACATGTGAGTGCATGGGATGGACACTCCACATTCTGGAAGTAATACAGGGAAACTCCCCTTGGGATCGCTTGGTGCTGCACAGGTCCGTGCACAGCTGGCAAGGACACCCCATGGAGCAGCACCCCAATGACACCAGCGTCGTTTTGAACTCAGAACTTCTGCTTCCCTGGTCTGAAGCTGGCCAGCCCCGTGGGTGTGCTCACACGGGGCCTTCAGAATGAGCGCAGCCCCCCAGCAGCCCCTGCAAGCCCCCCCCCGAGGCTCAGAGGGCAGTTTCTCCCCAGCACTCTGGCCTATCGACACGTATCCCACACACGAAACACTGAGATGCATTTTGTTGCCTAAATAAAATCTGAGGACATTCCAGGTGCCAAATTGCATTTCCACTCCTAAAGAGGCTCCTTGGGATGCTGGAATGCTCTGGGAAACCAGGAGTAGGGAAAACAAGGCAGGAATATGTGACTGTTCCCAAGTGAGACTCCTCGGTGCACACAGGCTGCAAGGACAGCCCGTGCCCAGCTGTGCCTGGGATTCCCAGACCCAGACCTGGGTGGCTCTCGGGAGCACGTTGGGCTCTTCACCTCAGAAAAGGAGGGTCTTCCCCCCCACACCCCAGCAGCTCGGGACACCGTTGGTAAGAGCAGTCTGTGGCAACCCCAGCACCCTCTTTCCTCTTTCATTTGGGTGCTGCTCTCAGGTGTGGGCTGGCTGGTGAGGACAATAAAGCTTCTCACTTGGTTTAACTCCCAGCAGCTGTGAAAGGAGGAGGGTGGACTCACACCAGCACACACCTGGGCTGGGGCTGCCCAGCCCTAAGGTGCAAACAACCCAGTGCTGGGCTGCAGCACCCCAGCACCCTGTGGCCCCTTCCCAGCAGTAAGGAGAGGTTGGTGTCCTCCATCCCTGCTCCAGCAGTAACCTCTGTCCCTGCCTGCATCCCCCTGAATGCTGCTCCTCTTCCAAGCTACTCACAGTAAGTAATACAGCACGGAGGACAAGCTCCATCTCGGAGGTGAGGTGACTAATCCTTTCCAGTTTGAGATCATCCCATGTGAAAATCGCTCTCAGCATTTAATATTCCTCCAGAAGCAGTGTCAGGGCTGGCTGCCTGGGAACCCGTCCCGGGAGGGAAGGGCAGAGATCAAGGAACGTGTTCAAAAGGATAATTAAATATTTAATAAAAGCTGTTAAATATTGTGGGCAGGAGTTACAGCCAGCATAAATCAGGATGACTCTACTGGTGGATCTGTGCTGCCGTATATCATGCACAAGGAGCAGCTTTGGGGTGGTTTTCCAAAAGCCATTTGCATTTCCTTGTGTTATTAAGACATCTGGTGCAGCTAAGGACAGTGTCACCCTGGGCCAGGAACCCTAATGAGGACATTGGTGCAAAAAGATCTAATAGTATTAAGAGAAAAATGTTTTTATGAAGGAAATCTTTTCTAAAATCAGGTGTAATGGACTGCACACCCTGTCTCCAGTGTGCACAGGGTGATGTGCCCATGTTAGTGCACTTTATGGACTGTATGGGCTCTTTGTATCGTTCTGGTTTCTGCTCACAGGCACTGCGTTTGCTCACCGGGCTTTGGTAGGTGAGGAGAGACTGAAGCTCCTCCCCTGCCATGTAGCATGAAGCACAGAGACCCCGTGGAAGCATCCTGCTGGGTTCCAGTGCTGGCAGTGACAGGGCAGGGGGCTGCCCAGCTGGCGCTGGCCCCGCAGCCCAGGAGGGTCTGGCAGCCGCTCGCCCCGTGCTGAAGGCACCGGCTGTCCCTGGGGCCGCGCTGGAGCCTGTGGCAGCCGCTGCCCATCGCCAGCTCTGGGGCCTGGCGGAGGCAGCGGGGGTCCCACACCGGGAGCTCCTCCCGACCCCCCGTGTGCCCCCCGCAGCCACCAGCACACGGAGAGCGTGGCTGGACCGGCTGTGTGCCAGGCCAGCTCCTGCCGCACAGAGCCCCGTGCTGGGTGAGGTGTCACAGGAACCAGGGGGTTCAGCTGGGGTCAAACCGGGGTTACATCTGGAGGGGGGGTGTGTCTGATTTCAGAGAGTTTCAGCTCAGCTTTTCACTGTTTCTGTGGTTTCTGATTTTTAATAATCTCAGCTTGTATTTTCATTGTTCTGGCTAAGAAATGCCTTTCAATAGCTCTTCATTTCAGAGGTAAATGCTTAAGGAATGCTTAAACCCACAACAAACCATATCAAAGAGTATTGAAGGGTTAAATGAGCAGTTTTGTTTGACCTGAAATGACTTGGGGATTTCTTGAACTGTCAGAACGTTGAAAAGTCATTTATTTGCAGAGCTTTAATTAAGCAACTGCCTCCAGCCATGATTTATGCTGTCATTCAGCAAACCAGACCATGTTCCAGTTTTGCCACAGTCCTGAAGGGCGGGGCTCTGAGACCAGCCGTGATTTGGGGTATCCCAGCTCCCTGATGCTGAGCTGGGAGTGACCTGAGGTTCCAGAATCTGCTGGAGATTGGAGTTGGATGCTCAACCGCTGAGATCAAGCCCCTGCTCATCGTTAAGGAGCCCTGGGCTGATTGCTTTGATTGCAGCAGAGCTGGGAAGTGTTTTGGGGCTGGTGGTGGGTGTTTAGTGCCCCTCCCAGCAAGGCCCCCACGGGACTCCCAGCTGCTCTCGCAGCCCCACGGGACGGGCAGCGCTGCCGTTCCAGCACAGAGTGCCCAGGAGACTCCCCACATACTAAATACCCTCATCTGTTTGCTCTGTGGCCTTAGAGGGAGACGATGGAGTCAATTCTGCCATGAGCTTGGCTGTCCAAGTGTTCTTCAGGGTGGCCCCATGCCGAGCTCTGACTCCAGCAGCCTGTGCCTGGGGTGTCTGGGTGCACCTGGGGCAGGAACGCAGAGCCCAGGGGGTGTCTGTCCAGTGTGTTGCCAGGACCACAGATGCAGATTCACCAGCTGAAGACATCCACCCAGAAGATGAAGTAGCTCCACACCAGTAGAACTCTGAGTGTGGTACTGGAGCTGTGCTGGTGCGGGGTTGGGGGGATGCTGAACCCCCAGCTCCCTGCCAAAGCCCCGGCAGCAAGGGAGGAAACCAGGACAAATCCAAGTGGGAGAAAGTGAAACAAAATGAAACAAACCAAAGCAAAGCAAAACAAACTCAAACAAAACCAAACAAACCCAAACAAACCCACACCAAACAAAAACAAACCAAACCAAAACAAAAACATACCAAAGCAAAGCAAGAGAACTCAAACCAAACCTCACAGAGGAAAACTCGTCACTTTCCCCTCTGCTGTATTCTCCTTACACATCAGACTTCTCTTTCAGGGGCAAGAATACAGCTCCCCTTCATCCTGGGGTACCAGCCCCCCAGCCTTGAGCTCTGCTCACCCCAGTGCCCCCCACCCCACGCAGGGAGCAGCCTGTGGTCACTGCCACAGCCCACCCAGCACTTGCAGATGCCCAGCCATGATCCCACAGTTACGTGGTGGGAAGCTACCCATGCCAAACCTCCCACACCAGTAACCAAACCAACATGGACAGTCCTGCCTGAATTGTGCCCTGCTCCCTGATGTCCCCATGAAGGGTGCTGCAGGCTGGCAAGAGAGCGAGGCCATTCTTGGCTCCTGACCCATGAGAGGATTGAGATGCTGAAGACTGAGATGCTGAAGACTCCAGACCACTGGGGTTCAAAGAAAAATGGTGCAAAGAGGTGTCAAGATAGGTGGTAAGCCATCAATATCAAATAAAACGTGAAGAAACCATGCTGGAGGCAGTGCTCACACCCTCTGTCCTGTGTTACTCCCAGGATCCTGTTTCTGCTCCCACAGCAGCATCCAAAGGTCCAGTTTGCGTGGCTGTGACATGAAACGATGGGCAGAGGAGAACCTGGAGGAACGAAAAGGTGGAGCCTCTGCTGTTGAACATCCACTGGTGATGAACACGACTGGGGGTGAACGCCACCAGCTCCGTTGGACTCGGGGCAATGCAGTTCAAACAAGGAGCTGAGAACACAGGCATCTTTGAGAAAGAAAGAGCCAGCACGGTGTGGTAAGGCTGCCCGAGACACAGAGAGCGCCCTCTCCTCTGCACGTAGTAGCTCCAACTAGCTGAAGTTTGAAAGCAATTTCCCAACACCACGGCACAGAGATCGGGAGGCCAGGAGGGACCACGGGCAGAGCTGATGTGACCTGTTGTCCCGGCCCAGCCGCAGCAGCTGCAGTGAGAGCACCTCGTTTGCAAAGCACACAGTTAGGCGCCGGGAGCCGCCGGGTGCTGGTTGTTAATGCACTGCATGTTTGTTATGGGCACTTTACATTAGTCTGGTTTCTTAATTAAAATGTGATGTGGTACCAGTGCAAACGCTGTACGGACACCCATTACAACAACACTATTACCTTTATCAACCAAGCTCATAATCTCATTAAAAGAAGACGTCAGCTCGGTTTGACAGGATCTATTACCAGTGCACCCTACTTGATTGGCATGATTTATATTACCCTTCCTCAATTTATTAATTAAGTCCCTTATCAGCTGTCCACAATGTCTCCTGGCACCGCTGGCATCCGGCAGCCCAGAGCTGCCTGCACCGTGCCATGTGCATGCCGGCACGACCCGAGCACTCCCAGTCCTGTGGGAGCACTGAGGGTCCAGAGACCCCTGGCCCAATCTTGTAAAATATTTTCAGCTATCTGGGGGTTCTGGCTCTTGAGGAGCAGGTTTAGTAGCATTTTTTAATGCGTGTCCTGAGTTAATACCAGCAGAAGTGCCTCATCTCCCTATGGCACGGCTCTCTCCTACATGTAGGCCTGAACACTATTGGGGTTCTCCTGCCTTTTGTACTTGAAAAGGTTTCCATTTCCATCTCAAAATACACTAATCCCATAAGAGGAATTATTTTTATTCATAATATTAATTAGAAAAGCCTTTTTACTTCATATTACTCCGGGTTTCTTCCCCTCATGCATATTCATTACTGTTCCCTCACCCTCGCTCCATGCTCTTGGCTTGCCGGTGTCCCCAGGTTTCCACAGGCCGGCTGACGTTTCCCTGGCTGGTGTTTTTCCTGGCAGCATCACCTTCCCTCTTGATCACACCCCCCAGCGACCTCCTGAAGGACCCCGGGCGGTTTTATAAAACGGGTCATAATTGTTTTCAGCATGTTAATGATTTGTTTGCATTGTGGAGCCTGGGCTCCCTTTAATCGCGTTCGCTACGGCAGGCGGGAGCAGGCCGCGCTCACTCGGCTCTCAGCTGGCACCGGTCTCTGGTGGCAGCACCGATCTCTCCCTAATTGCAGTGAGGCCTGGCCCACAATTCCTCTCAGAAAACCAGCCCAGAGCGGTACCAGCACCCGGAGGGCTCCAAATTACACCCCCACAGACCGGAGCGCCTCATGCTAACGCAGTGCCCGCAGCGGAAGGCACGTGTGGTTTGGTGTCGGTGGCTGCTCAGACCACGGCGTTTTTCAGAGCCACTAGTGACAACTCCAGACCCTTCTGTTTTCTGTCCTCTGCCTCCATCAAGGCATCTCAGAAGCCCAAGAATCTGCCATCATCTTCTTTTCCCCACCCCGTGCCAGCAAACAGGCCAAACGCACCCGTTGACCGTGGACCACTCAGGTTTTAACCTGTGCTTCGCTTCAGGGGACGTAGGATGCAGTCTGCCCACCTCTGAGACTGTGCTCCCCCTGCTCAGGGTCTGGAACGTCCCTGCCAGGGGTCTGTGAACCCCGCAGGGCTCTCTGCTGTCCCCGCAGCTCCACAGGCTGGGCCAGGACAGAGCGCTCTCTATCCGCTTCCATGGATGGGCACGGAGCAGCAGCAAAGTGGGAATCAGCAGGGAAACCAGCGCTGTATTTTTACCAGGAAAAACCAGGCTCAGACATTAATTTCCCAGATTTGGCCCTGGATTCACATTTTATTGTATTCCTGGGATCCTGTTGATGTGGAGTTTCACATGCCCTATTCTGAGCAGTATTAGCAACATGCTAATAAACACACAGAGTAAATAAACCACAGTGCCACTCTGCCCTTCAGGCACTATCAGAAGGAATAAAGCACTTGCCAGACAACTTTGAGGGTGCCTTTTCTCCTCCCCCTCCAAAGGATCTGGACAGTCTCACCTTGGGCGTTTGACCTTGTTTCTTGGTCTTAAAGAGTGACATTTCATTAAAACTGCCCTTGCTGGAGTAATTGTTGCTGGGGATAAAGAGGGCTGCAAGCTCTGAGGCAGTGAATTGGCAGAAGCGATACAAATTCTTTAGTGTCAGTCTAGATCATGTTTAAAGTGTGATGTGTGATCTAATTTTCTGTCACTTAGGAGCACGTAAGGGGGTTTTGCTGGTTGAATTAACGCTCAAGATGGTGTAAGAAGCATTTCAATTAAACTCATAATCAAATAATATCAAGAAAATTCTACCTTTATTTGAAATGCTGTGCATAAAATTACTCAGGCATCACATTGAAGAACTCAGTGAGTATGAAATCGTCCCAAAGTCCCCTCCGTGGACTGACGTCTCTCCGTAGGGCGCAGCAGCTTAACAGTGACACTCAGTAATGCCTGTGAGTAATTGCCTGAGTTCACTGCTCATTGCTTCTTTAAAAACCCAGAAAACAGTGATAGCTCTTTGATTTTTTTAATAGGAAAATAATTTTCCCCATAAAGGCTGGAACAAAAGAAGGGGTCTTCACTGGTAATTCGCTCGTGCCGTTGCTGCCTCTCTGCTGCATTTAAATTCTGAACTGCATCATTCCCCTGCGCTGATGCAGGCTCTGAAAAGGGGGCCTGAAGGTCCCACTGTCGATGTTTCCAGGCACAGCCTTCCAGAGCAGCTCCCTGGCATCACCCTGCTCCCACGCCGTGCTCCAGCCGGGGTTTGCCAGGCTCCAGCAGCCATGGAAACCTTGTGACACCTCACGCCTCCCCGGAGCCGTGTGCCCAAAGCCCCTGGGCAGAACTCAGCACCCTTACTTGACGAGCACCCTGGCAGTCCCAGGCACGACCCCCGTGTGTGTCCATCCAGACCCACCCCAGGTTTGCAGTTAGAGGGGTTTGTTGCTTTATAATTCATATATTTTTATTGTTTGGAAAGGTGGTGTTTAATTTCCATGCACATGATCCCAGACTGGGATTAACGACTACTGCGACTGGGAAACTGCTCTAGTCCTTGGCACGCTGATCTTTTGTGTTAGAGTTTTGGGGAGCCCCAGGGTACAGCTGCCCTGCTCCTGCAGCCATACAAGAAGAGATCCCAGGCACTGGTTTGGCACCACTGGTGATGGGCACACAGCTGGATTGTTCCCAGGGTGCATCTTCTGTGTCCTCTGAGGTGGGCAGCACAGGCTCCTCTCTTTCCTTCCCGGAAAGGCGGCTCCAGCACAGGTGGGATCAGCCTCTCCCCACAAATCCTACTCTGAGCAGCGAGACCCTACGAAGGGCTGTGCAGGCTCCTTTTCCAGAAGGTTCACTGAGAAAACGCACACGAGTTCTCACGGGGATGCTCACTCTGTGTGTGACAAATAACCATTGCTAATTATTGAGGAGTGCTTGTGCTGAAGGGCAGCAAGCAGTAGGGTGCCACTGGCTTCAGCTGGGTTCACCCTGCACAGACTTCTTCTCCACCCTCTGTGTCGTGCTCAGACACCCCACCGCTGAGCCCCAGGACACTGTGAACTCTGTAGCACAAAGAGAAGAAAATAATGGAGCTGTGAAAGGATATTATTGGATAAATGGCTGTCTAATGGACTTGGCCCAGTCGTTGTTGCTCACATGAGGAGGACCCTGGAAGGGCATCGCCTGCTTGGGGTGAGCATCCCCGCAAGGAAGCTGCAGCAGCACAGAGCCGGGCTTACGTCTCCTGCCAGGAGATTAAACAGGCACCTCTGTAACACACAGACATGCTGGTAAGGAGCTAAACCACCACAGTTCCCTGGCTGTTACCTGGCAGATGGTATTTCTTGGTGGGAAAGTCTCTTTGCACTAGGGAAGAGCCGCCCTTCTCCTGGGGTGAGCAGGAGAAACAAGGAGCCGTCGCTGCATCCTCCACCCCAGGCCACACTGCTCCCCTCCACCCCTCTCCCCAGGAATCACACCTCCACGACACCTTCTACTGCAAAAGCTTCTTCAAAAGGCTTTTTAATTTGCTTCCTGCTGAAGTAATTTCAACCAAGGAGATGTCATACGGTGGGGTCTGCAAACAGAGGAGCCCTAATGGGCAGATTGATGGGAACCACCGCGCTCAGCCCTCGAGAGCAGAGCCTGGCTTTTAGTTCTTGAAAAGCAATCACAGAGGAGACAGTGCGCTGGCTGTGCCTAAGAGCAGGTTTGTCTTTCAGGCGCCTGTTCACTTGTGTGTGGGAAAGAGTCTCTCAACACAAATATTATTCACTTCTAACTTCTCTTTAAGCTGAAAGTTGCTGGGTAATGAAAGGAGAGAGCAATCTAATCAAAGCGATACTCGCCACGTTGTTAAGTGAGAACAGGCTCACAATTCACAGGCTCAATCATTTCCCAATCACAATTAACGTCATGTTAGCTAAAGAATCACATGTGAAAAATAAAGTGATGGGCACTCTGAGCCGCGGAAATACAGTGAAGTCTCACACACTGCTCATTTCCAAAGCCTCCTGAGCCTGGATTACTATGTAATCAAAATCCTTCTCTTGGAAAATTGAAGAAACCAGCCAGATACCCTTAAAATCTGCAGGCTTCTCCTGACTGGAAGTAGAGAGCAGCAGCTCGCTGTGACAGAGCAGAAAAAGGCAATGCTTAAACCTTGGGAAACACTCGTGGTGGCTGTACCAGACCTTCACATTGAAAAGAAGCCCCTTTTCTGAGCATCCCCGGGCTGAGCACGGGGATTTCCCCCGGCTGGTGCCGTCACAGCCTCCTGGCAGCACTGCTGGTGTCACAGGTCTTTCCTGAGCCCCTGGGGTGGCTGCGGGCAGGGGCACAGGCAGCACCTTGGGAAAGCAGAGGCGGTGCTGGGTGCTGTGCTGGGCACACCGTGCTGGGCACCCCTCCTGCTGCCCCCCCGATGCAGCATCCCCCTTTGGGACAGGTGCTTTGCTGGCCCAGAGGGGCTGTGGAAGCAGTCAGTGCTCCCCCGTTTCCAGCAGCATCTGCCTCTATTCACAGTGACAAATACAGAGTCATGGTGAGGTCGAGGAGCCCGGTGGGGTTCCGTCCTTCTGACACGTCAGACGGTGCCGTGCTCTGGGCGTGCTTGGCAGCGGAGGGAACCTGGGTGCCCTGTGCAGTCATGCTCACCCGTTTTCCCTGCGATTAGACCGAGCCAGCCAGGTGCAGCTTGCAGGCTGCAGTGTCAGCTGGTGACCTGCTGCATGGCTCTGCAGCAAGCGAACATCAGGGCGCCTCTTCCCCAGGAAGGCTGAAGATCTGAGCTGAAGACTCCAAAAGTGTGTGTGACACTACGGGGAAGAAAGGCAAAGGGTTAGTTAACGGGAAGCAAGCATGAAGTGATGTGGTCGTGTTTGTCAGCTGCTGTTATAACCCCATCACTCATGGTTTTCCCATATAAAATCATTTCAAATTGAAATTAAACCTTCCAAGCCATCCAGTTATCCCAAATGACAGCCTGCAGCCATCGCTGGTTGGCTCACATTGTCATTTCATCAGCAGCTGTCACTTTCTGTAGGTAGAAGGATTTAAAGGATAAGGCAAGAATTATCTCTTGACATCAGCCTCAGGTGTTGGAAGGAAACAAGCAGTTTATAGATCCATCAGGGCATGTGGGACCAGTGGTACCCTTACCTGAGCCCCTGAGATCAGGGGCCCTGTGCACGTGCCTTGTCCCCATGGGAAGGGGACCACCTGCCTTGGCCAGACAGCATCCCCTGAAGGACATACAGCAACACAATGTTGTCAGAAAAAGTAAAGCCAAGCCTCCTGATGGGCAGGGATTTACCTCAGATGGTACCAGAAGAGCAGAGTTTGGGCAGATTATTTAACTACTGGTGATGCTGAAAAGGAAACAATCGCTTGGCAGTCTCCTTACTTGCCAAGGAGAAGCACATGAAGGGTGGGGGTGCTGCGAGTGAGCCATCCAGCAGCCAGAACATCCCATTCACCTGCCAAATAAACCTTGAGTATGTCCACTGCTAGAGATGAGCTGGGGCACCCACTCAGGGAATGATCCCCTGACCCCCCCAGGGACCCTGAGATCAGCAGAGGCCATGGGAGCAGATGGGACCCAGGGCATGATGCCCATCTCCCTGCAGCTGCAGGGACCCACCAGGCTCATAGGGGGCATGAGAAATCCTACATCCAGCATCCCTGTGAGCAGCATCTTGTCAGAACTTGGGAAACTACTGGAGCATCCCTCCTTGCGCCCACTGCCATCCCTGGGGGCTGGATGTGGCCATCTCTGGGTCAGCCTGATGCTGTAGCAATGTAATTAACACGTCTTAACTGATCATTCCAGTTGATGTCATTAGTATACATGAATTCCTCACAAAACTACTGACAAAGATTTTTAAAGTAGGGCAATCATTGGATATTTTTTTCCAGAATAGCTGTAATTAAGTGACAAAAATATGATTACTTGAAGGCTCAGTTGGATAATTTGCTCTTCCTTTGCTCTTCGGAAGCCCCACTGATTTTTCCAGTGAGGGTTTGTACACGGTAGCTCTGGATCATAGACCTGTCAGCTCCAGGGCAGAGTCTGCCTTCCTCAGCCCGCTGCTGGGGAGCGGTACCCAGCTGAACGCCGGCCGCCTCTCCTGAGCCTGGGGTGGGAGGATGCTGGGGATGCAGGCACGGGCAGTGGTCCTGTCCTGCCTCAGTTTCCAGTCTGTCTGACACAGCCGGCAGCATCCTGGGAGAAAACACGCAGCAAGTGGTGTGTCTCCCACATCTCAGGGCATTGGCAGGCTGCCGGCTGCAGAGCTGTGCCCAGGTGTCATCTGCATTCTGCAAGCTGAAGGCGCCTTCTGCCCAATCAATGCGGCTCCAGGAGCTCAAAGTTCAGGCCATTAATTAACTGGGGAAGCTACACAGCAGCACAGAGATGCTAATGGAAAGCTGGGGGTCGATTCCCCACTCCCACGAGCACTTCTGCCCAGGCTGGCATTACCACAGCTCCTGGGGGGGTGATGGGCAGCCGCAGCATCTCTCGTGGCACCGTGGCACAGTCACTCTGCACAGTGAATCTCCAGCCCCTGTCCCTGCTCCCAGCATCTTCCTTCCGCAGGGAGAGCAGCCGGTTACACAGACAGGTCACTGCTTGTCCTGGGCACGGGAGGCAGCACGGTGAAACAGGGAGAAACAGGGGCTGAAGTAGCTCGTTCTGGTGTTTCGGAGCTGCTGCCTTTCTTCTTGTACCAGTGACATGTACCAGAGGAGTGTTTCCATGTGCACAGAGCTTCCTGGAACGCACTGAGCAGGAACACAGCATACACAGGGAAAGCGTGGCTCTGAAGAAAGGGAAAAAATCATTACCAGCATTTCCACCAGAAAAAACAGCAGAAAACAAACCCAATCCTGGAGAAACTGCTGACTTTCTTCTCAAAGACAAAACGTTTTAAGAGCATTTGAGATTAATAAACACTGTCACCTGTTTCATCGCAAGGAGTCAGTCCCTTGGCAAACAAACTCTTGATAGGAATATTTCAGCCTGCATTTATCAATAAACCTTATAAACCACCAGAACAACAGAAAACATACACCAATCCCTGGGAGCAACCGTGGTTACACCAGTCACCCCTATTTAAAGGGATCAGGTGCAATGTTTTAACATAACTCCATATTCTTTAAGCAGCTGCAGGATGTTGAAGATGGAATTCCAGCACACTGTGCCTGCTGGGTTGCTGGAGTGAACTTGCTTCCCAGGGAAGTCTCAGGGCCCCAGGATGAGCAGAGTGCTGCCGCACGGCTCTGTGGCCAGATGATCCCAGGCACTGCCAGCAGAACCACTTCAACCAGAGGGATGTCCCTGCCTGCTATGGCATCGCTTGGGAACACCAGTTTGGGGACCACGGTGCAGAGGGGTTGGCCAGGAGCCGTTGGTTCCCACTCGTGTGCCCATCACATTCCCACTTGCCATCAGCAGAAGGGTTTCAGTGGCGCTGTAGCTGCAGCTCCTTCAGAGCACCCGAGCTCTGCCCTGCTCCAGGCTGCTGCTCCACATCCTCACTGGCTGTGGGCAGGACTCGGGCGAGGGCCCGCACAGCGCCGGGCAGGATCCGTGCTGCTGTGGGTTCACTTGCCCTCTTCAGATCTGAGGGGAAAGAACACACAACTTCCACCACGTGTCAAAGTCACTTTGAACTAATGAAAATATTTGCCTTGAAGGCCTGTGAAACGTGGTGCTGCTGTCAGGCTGCAGGAGCCCTGGTGCTGCCAGGTGTAAGAGCTGCGGGCGTCACCCGTGCCAGCGCTTTGGGATCCGCAGGTCCAAACTCTCCCAGCAAAACTGCTGAGATGAGTGAGTTAACTCAGCTGCAGCACGTGAATTCAGCAGTTTGGAAACAACTCTTCACTGAGCTTTATTGGATGTTCTAAACCAACCCCAACTGAAATGACAACAGGATTTGTCACGGAGGCATCAGCTGACCTTGAGCTGCTGCTGACAGACAGAAACTGGCACCTGAGAGCTGGAAGCACTTGGTGCCCCAGGCTGAGGCATGAGCAGAGCCTGGGGCTGTCAGAGCCTCAGAGGGCTCTGAGGCTGCGGAGAGAAAGCTGGGTGACACTTCCCAGGTGGCACTGACCCAAGTGACACCCACCCAAGTGACACCCACCCAAATGACACCAACCCAAGTGACACCGACCCAAGTGACACCGACCCAAGTGATGCCCACCCAAGGAACCTGGCTTTCCTGAGCAGGCAATGACTGCTGGTGCTAATTAAACTCCCACCCTTGCCATCAGTGCAGAGGCTGAAGCTGTGCTCTCCAGGATGCTTCACCCCCACCGCAGCCCGCTTGTCCCTCTCCCAGCGCCGGTGGAAGGGGACCCGGAGGAAGGGGTGCCCTGGAGCCCTGGGGGTACCTGCCAAAGGGAAGAAAACTCTCCATATATGTCGCTCTTGTATACTTTTAATACCCAAAAGTCTCTTAATTAGCCCCATTATCCAGCAGCAGCATTCTCTGGGAAGAAATCAGTCATCCCTAAAATTATTTGCTAAAATAAATGAGAATGAGAAATGACATTATTTGCTAGAATTCTATCTAAAATTGTGCCCTGGCATACGGGGAGCAGAGATACTGTTTCTCTAACATCAACAGCTCCTGGCACACAAGTTGCAGCTGTGTGTGTGAACAACAAAACCTTCCAGACACCATATGTGTGTATGTGCATTAAACACTGGTACTTCTGTCTCTTTTAAAGGAGAAACACAGGGTTATTTACCGGAGAAGACGCTCCCCATACTATCTCCTCCACGTGGGATGCCTGTTTCATTCAGCTCTGCGCTCCCAAACGCTCTCCAACAGGTGGTGTGGGTAAAAATAACCCCGTGTTTTGCCGCCGCTCCACACTGCCAAGTGTTTGAAGTTCCTGTGACAGGTATGATGAGGGGTTGTGAGGAGCCACCGCGCCGTACCGAGCGCTCAGCATCCTTCCTGGATGCGGCACTCAGAGCGCACTGAGTCCCTGAAGGGAGCAGAGGAACAGGAGGGGAATCAGCTTGTTAAAGGGCAGAGACTGGCAGGACAAGGGGGCTGGAGTGAAGCTGGAGGAGGGAAGGGGGAGAAGAGATATTGGGGGGGAAGTTCTTTGCAGAGAGAGTGGTGAGGGGCTGGAAGGGGCTGCCCAGAGAGGGGGTGGGTGCCCCATCCCTGGGGGTGTCCAAGGCCAGGTTGGCTGGGGCCCTGGGCAACCTTGTGTAGCTCCAGGCCTGGAGGTTGGTGTCCCTGCCTGTGGCAGGGGGTTGGAGCTCTGGGACCCTTGGGGTCCCTCCCAGCCCATGCCATTCCAAGATTCTGTGATTCTATGATCTGCTTAACAGAGAGTCACTGAGAAGCCCTGTAGGGCCCCCAGTTTGCTCTGCCAGGCTGGGTGGGCAGGGGTGGGGGGGTCACCATCCCAGGGGGCTGGAAGATGGTGCTGCAGTGCTGGGGGACATGGGTTAGTGGTGGCTTGGGGCAGGCTGGGGTGATGGTTGGGCACGATGGTCACACAAGACAGTTTGTGTCCCCACAGTGCAGCACTGACTGGAGCCCCAGTCACTCGGCACACAGCCCGGGGCAGGGGGTGGCTGGCTCCATGAGAGGCACGGAGAGCCTCAGGGATGTTATTTAGGTGCCCGCCTGGCCTTTGCCTGCTGGGAGCACAAGCCTGGGTCACACTCTGCCGGCTCTGCGGCTCCGTGCCGCCGGCACGGGGTGCTCTGCATGGACACACCACCACAGGCATCCCAGCAGACAGGCAGCAGGGCTGGATGCACCTACAGACCCTCAGGGGAGCCACCCCTCGGCCAGAGGGGCAGGGTCTGCTGGAGGTGCCTGTGAGGGGCTCAGCTCACTGCCACCCATCCCCCAAGGTGAGACTTCAGGTGCCTGGGAGGAGGCGTTGGCTTCAGGACTGGACCCTCAGGAGGCAAATCCTTTGGTGCAAGGGAGCATCATCACCTCTCTCCCATCCCTGGTGAGGCTGTTTCAGCACCGTCCCCTCCTCGGTGCTGGCAGCCGGTGTCTTTCTGCATCCCCTGTTCCCAAAGCCACATCACCTGGGCAAAGGGTACAGAAGGAATTTCTCTGTTGCATTCTGTCTTCACACAGCTCTGTCCAGGCAGGGTGGCAGCACTTTGAATTGATCACACTGCAATTTCCCTCAACCTCTCCAGCACAGACGATGCAGTGTCACACCTCAGTCACCTCGGCAGGAACTTGCTCCAAAGACCTTATCACCCCCTCTGTGTTTGTGTGTGTGTTTGGTACTTGGCTCTTACCTCCCAGCCCGCTGCAAGAAGCCAGCATTTCCTAACAGGAGCCATTCTCAGCCTCAGACCTCGTAAAGCAGAAAAGCCTCTCACAAAGGGGGCTGTTGGCCCCTCCCTCTTTATGATTAAAGATTTTTATTGTTCTACTGATGAAGCCAACAGCATTCGTGCCCGTGCCTGAGAGGCAGGCAGCCTGTCAGTAAGGAGAGCCTCGTGCACACAAGCAGCACATCACAACCCAGGACAGACAGTCCTTGTTCTCCCACTGGAGGGTGTCCCCATGCGAGCGCAGGGCCCCAGGGATGCGCATCCTTAACTCAGCCCAGGGTCCAGCCTCTGAGCGTCCTGAGCATCCTCCGGCCACTCCTGCAGCTGGAAAGGAGCATCTGGCTCTGCTCCTCAAAGCATGGCATCATTTCATAGGAACCTGCCACGAGCACGAGCTCGCTGCTCTCCAGGAATCAATACCACGCTCAGGTTGACAACCGGCCAACAATTACCGTGCCTTCAGGCTAGTCCTCTCCTCTTGCCTTCCAGGCAAACCAGGGATCCCCAAGGACCCCCCCTGCTCTGATGGCGATGGCCACCTTGCCACGTGCTTTAAAGGAAGCCCCAGGTTGCATCCCAGGGGGCTGAAGACCCTCTGGCACGTGGCTGACAAACTTCCCAGCACTCAGCCCAGGGGATACCGGGTCGTGTGGGCGCTCCAGCAGCTCAGCATCACACACCACCACTGTCCCCTTCAGAAATCACTGCCACCTGAAAATGGTAGCTTAAAGTTGTAGCATGGTAGCAGCATGCAAGCCTCAGGGATTTAATCACAGAACCACAGACCAGTGTGGGTGGGCAGGGCACTCAGCCTCCAGTGCCCCCTGCCACAGGCAGGGACACCCCCCAGCCCAGAGTGCCCCAAGCTCCATCCAACCCGGCCTTGAGCTCTGCCAGGGATCCCAGGGCAGCCCCAGATTCTCTGGGCACCCTGTGCCAGGGCCTCCCCCCTCCCCAGGAAGGATTTCTGCCCCCCAGCTGCCCTCTCCAGCTGCCCTCTTTTACTTTAAACCCATCACTTTGATTTATCATCAACTAGCACAGCATTCGGGCCAGTTACTGGTTCCTGAGGAGACATTCCCAGTTGTGGAATGGCTTCTTGCTGCCCCCAGACTGGGAGCAGCTGCCCCCACACACCAGTTTTGCCATCCTGAGGGTGTGAAACACTTCCAGCTGAACTCCCAGCAGCATCCAAGCTGCACTTGCTCCTTCACCCACAGCTCAGCCAGAGATGTGCTGAGGGAAAGGGGATGTAAAGGAAGAGGGGGAGACAGAAATACTTGTGAGTTTGTGAGTCCTTTGATAAACAGGCACAGGGAAAGAAAAGGCTGGAAAAGGTGACAGTATTAACAGCCTTTGTGTATGCACTATTCACTGCTGCTCACCCAGGGACCACAGCGGGCACTGAGCTTTGTGAGGGCGGTGAGGATTGCACTGGGGGGGCTGCTGCAGAGTCACCCTCTCTCCTGATGCATTTATTGGCCTATTCTACCTACAGCTCTCAGTGTCCATCTCTTGCATTTATCTCCTCTTGGCAGTAATGCTGAATATTGATAAGTAACTAAACACAGACAGTTTCCCAGGTAACTTCTCCTCATACTGAAAACCCAAATTCGCACTTTTTTGGGTGCCATATGGGTCCAATTACCCATTAACTCCCAAGGAAACCAGTTGGCTCCAGCACTGCATTAAGGTGTGCAATATGTGAGCTAAGGATGCTTTTTGCCTGCTGGCATCTGAATCTCCTGTCAATCACAAGGCAAGAAAGTTATTTTCACTGCACCACAGAGACTGAACTGG
This sequence comes from Gallinula chloropus, assembly GCF_964237585.1. NCBI lineage: Eukaryota > Metazoa > Chordata > Aves > Gruiformes > Rallidae > Gallinula > Gallinula chloropus. The sequence continues at coordinate 464,583 of NC_140091.1, read as the reverse complement.
CACGAAGAAGCTTCCCAAGCCCTGTCCCTCTGGGATGGCACAGCACCACCATCCTGACCTTGTATTTTGCTGTGGGTCCTATCGATGGTTTTTCTGCTCTTTCCCCCACCCCCAAGACAGTTCTCCCTTTGACACTTTTCTTTGATAAAGCCACAAAGCTCTGCCAAAGGTTTGAAATCCACCATGGGACTTCTCCCTTCCCAAGAGAAAGGCAATTAGGTGCATTTGGGGAGACACCAGCCCTAGGTGTGGAGAGCCTCAAAGCTCCAGGCTCCCAGTGTCTGGGGGGTTCACCCCAAGGCAGCAGGGCTGGCTCTGCTGTGATGGTCCTGGGCAGGTCCCAAGCCAGAACCAGCACAGCTACACCTGTGCTCAGGCTCTGCATCTCCTCTGCATCTCATTTGATCTTCATAACATCACTGAGGATGGCACACGTCCTCGCTTAAAAAATGTCTGGAAAAGGGGAAGGAGCTCCCAGAGAGCTGTGAAAATCAGGGACTTTACACCTGGTCTTACACCTGGTATCCAGCATCTGAGAGAATCTGGTATCCAGCATCTGAGGGAGGATGGAAATGGGTGGAGAGGCTATGAGGTGTTCATCACCACCAAGCAGTGAGCCCTTTCAGACCACAGCCCTGCCTCTGGTTCCACAGGGAATTCAAATTGCTATTGAAGTCAGGAGTTATTTAATGCAATATTTGTTTCCAATGCAATATTGGTTCCCATGCACAAGGGAAACCAAATAACAGGAGAACATTTATCTGCTTGCAGCTCCAGCTCCTTTCAGCCAGCACTCAGCTCAGAAAGCAGGGAGACCTCTGAGGCTCTCAGCAAGGCTGCTCTTCCCAGGTGTGTCCATTGGTGTGCCTTGCCATGAGCTCAGCATCGCTCCTCCTCTCACTTTCCTTCCAGCGCCCAGAATTTATTTCACTTATGCTTTAATGCCCTGGCTTCCATTTCAGCTTGCCTTGGGTGCTGCTGTGTTTTTCCAGCTCCATCCTCTCAGTTTCTCCACTGAAGAAATCGGAGGACAAAAAGCCCCTTGTGTACCAGAGGCCAAGTACCTTGTTTGGAGCAGAAGCCCCCGGCAGCGAGAGGGATGCTGCTCGGGGCTGGCTCTGTCTGCACATCGTGCCGCAGGGGGATGGACGCTGCAGGCCCCCAGCACCAGGGGTGGGGTTTCTGCTCCTGCATCTCTCCCCATCGCCTGGGCTCGAAGCTGGAGCTGCCACCAGCCAGTTTGCAGTCGGGCATCCCACGGTGTGACCCCGGGCAAGGGCGAGTGAAAGAAGCACCAGCTTCCCTGCCAGGCACCGGCTGAGCGCCGGGGCCAGCGGCTCCCCGAGCCCTAAACGCCTCCTCACAGGCACAAGGAGCAAAAGCTTTTTCTGTGGCCAGAAACCAACGTGCTGACAGTGTGAGCCCAGCAAAACTCACCCCCCTTCTGCGCGCCACCGAGCCACGCTGCTCATCTGTGTGTGGGGGGGTGGCTGCTGGTGAGAGCCCAGCCCCTCTGAATTTCTCTCTGTGCCACCGAGAGCAGCTTGTGCCCCAACCTCATCCCCGTGGCACCTGAAAACTAACCCGTGCGCCGGTTGTCTCCTTCAACAGGGCCACACGGTGTCGGTGCCGTCCCCAGTACGGTGCAAGGGGAATACCGGGTTTTGAGCACGCTGCTCTGAGAGGAGGAAGGAAGAACCCTCACCTGGACTTCAGTCTGCTGCCCTGGGAGCGGAGGCCACAGCAGTGCCACTCGTCTAGGAGGAGCTACGCATGCTGCAGGAGTATCTGTGCGGTGTGTATCAATCTCCCTCTCAGGGAGGCATTAGCAATGGTGGGAGTATTTCCCCCACATGCACGTCCCTCTTACAGAGCAGCGCACCCCGGAGCCGCAGGGTGAAGGCTGCATTCATCACCGGCAGCACCAGCACCACACAAATCCTCCAGCTCTCTCATCTGTCATCCGTGGGGCTGGGAGAGCAGCCAGCTCCCTGCCACAGGATTTGCATGGGGCCCATCACCCACCCAGCCAAACTTCCACACCCTGCTGCGGACTGCGACACCCTCACCACAGTGTCCATGCACACTCCCCGGAGTGCCACATCCCCCCATGGCAGGTGCTGTGTCACAGCCCATACAGCCTGGGTGCACCACAGCCAGGACCCCCGTTGCCCTGCCCCAAGTCTGTCCAGTGCTCACGGCCCCAGCAGAGGCCCGTGGCAGGGAGATCCCAGCTCCAGGGCCAGCTCTGCCCAACGCTGCCCCAGGCATCGGTGGTGGCAGGGCAGCACGGGAGCAGCACGCTGCCTTGTCACCAGAGGCAGACGTTCCAGTGAGGAGAGTGCAGAGAACAGGTTTGCAAAGTGCTGTTGGAGCTGCAGGGTCTCACAGCTTTCACCTGCTGTGGGAGCACGGCATGGGCACACGGATCCCACACAGATGCTGTGCCGGGGCGGGTGGGGAAGGAGCCCCGCGGCACCTCAGTACCCTGCTGCCCGATGCAGATCTGATTTTCCCTCCCAGTCAGACATTTCCACTGTGGTCACACCACTTTCACCCCAGCACACAAACTAACATTGCTCCACGACTTAAACTGGCCTCCTCACTTCTTTGTGAGTCCTGTGGACTCCCCGTGCTGCCTCGCCGACAGGGACTCGCTGAGTGTGACATAACCACGGGGAAGCACAACGCGGGGCTGTAACCGCTCGGCTGCCAGTGTCTGCACCAGGCACCAGGCACCAGACCCCTTCTCAAACAATTCGAGGCTCTGCACATCCAGCACCTGCCCTGGGAAGAGGGAAATAGCACCACAGTGCTGCCGAAGCCAAGTGATTCATAATTAGCCTGACGAACCTTCCCGTCATTTCTCCGTGTCCCGACAACGGCTGTACCCGTCTGGCCAGCGTGTTCGGCTCAGACACCTTACAGCTCTGGGCTTTTACTGACGTTTAAAACCTTTTATTAAGCCTCAGATCAAACAATAATTTTCCAACCCTCGCCTGTTACTCGGTGCTGCAGATGCACCCAGTCGAGTCTGCTGACGGGAGGGTGGCACAGGGCAATCCCCCCCCTGCTCTCGGCAGCGGGAGCGGAGCGGCGGCGCGCGGGGCTCGGGAGCCGCACACGACACACGTCCCGCTCCACGAGCACACGAGGAAGTGGCAATAACTGCACCAGCCCATATGTTCCATTCAGGTATTGATAAGAATGTTATCGCGCTTCGGAGCCGCCGATGCATTGTGCTGTGGAGTAGATATGGGAAAGAAACATATTCCTGATGGAAGCCCTTCGTGTGAATTCCCTCCCTGTTAAGCCTATTAAAGGCATTTCAGCCCATCAGGAACTAATCACATTTCATTTTCTCTTATTTTTTTCTCCTTGTGGTCAACACATACCAGCACAGCTGAGGTGTGTGATAATCAAAGCCTTCTTCATGCTTGAATAAATTTAATACTCTTGCTTCATCAGTGCAGCGTATTAAGAAGTCCCTTGACATATTTAGCTTGATTGTTTAAGGCATTGCTCTGGAGCCGTGGTATTACAGATTTCACATACAATATGGGGGCCTTTGCTTTCATTTATCTGTAACATGACATAAGAAATTGGATTGAAATAAGTTTCTTTGAAAAAAAAAAAGCCAATTGATAAAGTCATAATACAATCTCCACAACCTAAGTGGAGAAATAAATGAACATTAATTCAGTATTTGTATTAGCAGCTCGCACAAACAGCACAGGTATCCTGAGCTGTAAATAAATAATTCAACAATGTAATGTAATATGAAATAGATATTTGTGTTCCAAACAAACAAGTTAAAAACAGTTCCACTGTGTTTGAAACCTTAACTCGCTTTTCCACGGCGTAATTTAATGGGTGTATTAAAAATGCACAGTCTGCTCCTGTAATTCCACGTGTGATCTCAGCCTGAATCCTGCCCTTCTCCTCCCTTCACTCGTCTGGACACCGAACATCTGTGTCACCGTGCTGCAGAGGAGCCCAGAGCTCGGGCTGAGGGGCAGCCGATGCCAACTGGAGGATCCATCCTGGCTCCCGGAGCCGGGTACCTCTGGCCGGAGGGAGGGATGCTCCTGCTCTGGCATTCCTGAACAGGCCCGCGGGGAGCGGCCTGGGACACTGACTCAGAGGTGGCTGTACAGAGGCATTAGCACTGCCTATTGACTACTGTTTTCTCTGGTACCTCTTTCCCAAATGGAACATCCTGAGAGCTCCCTGTGAGGCTGCAGGTGGCTATGATCTCCTCCGAGCTTGGCGTGTCCTGTCTCAGAGCCGCCAGCATCCCCATCCCGCGGGCTCAGAAGCTGAGAAGTGAGAGGTGTGCTCAGCACCGAGGAGGGGCTCAGGATGAGGGCTCTGTGTGCTGGTGGCTGGCTCTGTAAATCACCCCAATGTCACCCCACTGCTCCTGCACAGGCCGTGCCGCCCGTGCAGGGGGATTCACACCTCATCCCTCCATGGCAGGGAAGGGCTCAGCCATTGAAGGACGGTCTGTGCCTCTGTCCCCAGGCAGCATGACTCGTGAACCTCCACCAGCCAATTTACCAAATTAGCTGCTAGACAATCTGAATGACTTCAGGCAAAGAAACCCCTCAGGCGCTCGGTCCCCGCCTGGCATGGTCACATTGAAACTAGAAAACACCAAAGCAAAACCATCCTGATCTTCCAGTTAGGCTCTCTCCCTTAGATGCCAGAATGCAGCTGGGGTACAATGTCTTTGACAGCGTTGGAGAGTAAATCGGTGAGCCTGAAGCAAGTGCCGGGCTCTGCGATAAATTAAAATGAAGCCTCCCTCTTAAAGGCCAGGCTGCAACTTATAGGAAATTCAATTAAAGTTAAAATATCTATTTTCCTGGTCTGGCTAATAGAACGGATGCTAATGACCCTGCCTCAATAACTTCAAACTGGCTTTGGGATATATTCAAGGGTGCAGATTTTCCTGTCATTAATAAATCATTTCGTATTCCACCACACCACAGGGATTGTCTTGGCACACCTGTGGCTGGGGACAGAGGGACAGGGTGCTGACATGGCTCTTGATGCTGTTTTCCCCTGAGATTGGGACAGAGCCTTTGAATCCAGTGGTCTGGATGGTGTCCCACTCCCCTGGATGTGGGTTTGCAGCCCAGCAGCAGAGGGTTTTACCACATTAAGCGCTTCTGTAATTAATTTCTTGCCCAATAGCCAGTGGAAATATTCAGAGAATCTCCTGAGTCGGAAGGGACCCATAAGGACCATCGAGTCCAACTCCCAGCTAAAATAGACCTAATGCTCTTCCCCAGCTTCAGCAATATTTCTACCCTCCTTCTCCCTCTCCTTTTAACTGTGGGAGTACGAAACAGTGGGTGAGGCAGGGGCTCCCCCGGGACCTGGTGCCTGGATCCCACCGAAGCAGCATCGGTTGGGAAGAAGAGGCACAGTGCACCCTGAACTGTTGGGGCTCCATGGGCAGGCTGAGCAGTGAATGTCCTCAGGAGCTCTCTGAAAGGCTCGGGTCACCCCTGGATACAAATGACCCTGTGTTAAGAGCACGAAGTTCGTCACTTAAAGAAACCAAACCAAACCCAAGCCGGGTCTGGGCAGCTGGTTGGCAGATGCCACAGACAGCCCGGGGGAAGGAGATGCTGTGCCTCCTGGAGCAGCACCTCCTGACTGATGAGCTGCTAGAGCAGCCGCTGTACCACAACGCGGGTGCTGCACGCTTGGCGAGCATCCTCGGGAGAGGAGAAGCCTCGTGTGGGGCGTGAGGAGAAGCAGCGAAGCAACGAGCGGCCACGTCTTGTCCCCAGGAGTCGTGGCTGATGTGCGACAGCACGTCCAGGGGAAGGGGGGTCTTCCCGGGGCCGAGCGACCGCCCGGCACTGCTCCGGCCAGCGGTCACCAGCGCTTCAGGACAGGTCAGTGGCCGATGCCATCACCAAGGGACAGTGAGCCTGCGATGCCCCAGGCTTCCAGGGGACATCTCCACCTGCATCACCACTTAGAAATGGATCTGCCAGGTCTTGCTCCCGGGGAGAGGGAGGTGAAGGCTGGACAGGGTTTGTCCCTGCCGTGTGTGAGCAGGTCCCTGCTGCCCGGGCGAGGGCTGGGGATGGCACATGGGGAAGGCAGCCCCCCCGGCCCAGCCCTCCCCTGTCCTCCCAGGGCTTGAGCAGACCCCACAGCCACGATGCCCACAGCACAGCAATGGCTGAAAACCACTCGTCAGGGCCTGCACTGGCACGTCTTGCTGCGAGCACCAGGCCTGCACAAGGGAGGCAGGGGCAGCTCCAGCAGAGGCAGCTCGGCCGGCTTCGGCCCCGGGACCTCACGGCCCTCGCCTGCCAGTTAAAAGGGTATTGCAGGGAGCACTGAACTTAGGAGAAGCTATTTACTGTTAGTGTGGAGTCTATTACTATGTCATTAGTAATAATAATACAGGGATAACGAATTGCAGTGTTCTCCTAATGACTTGGGGTGTGGAATCATCCTTTCTAACTTCTTCAGAAGACCACACGCCAGGCAATTAATCCTGTCACTGGCATACCAAAGATCCTAACCCCACTGTGATTAGAGCAGATGAATAATTTGCCATTCAGCTACACTGAGAATAAAACCCGGGTATGACTGAGAACAAAACTCTTGAGTTGCAAGCTGTAGTAATTAACACCCAGCAGAGAAGCGGGGGACGGTTTAGAAAGACCTGATCTGAGGCGTCTCGAGGCGGCAGGAAGACTCTTTCTCTTTCTTTTTGGCGTTGGATCAGCCCTCCCCTGCAAACCCCCAGGAGCAGCATCCTGCATTTGGAACAGCAGAACAATAACATCTCTCTGCAACATATCGCAGCCCCACCACCGGCAGCAATGGGCTGTGAACCCCCCTGAGCACAGGGAGGGCAGAGAGGGGAACCACCCGGCACCACCAGCACCAGGGTATGGCCGTGGTGCTGCCGGCTCACGCTTGTCCTGCTCCCCAGTGTGACCTCCAGCAGCCACCCCGGCCTTCCCAGGGCACCAAGGAATTCCCCTCGAGCGCTGAGGACACGATTTTGGGCTGCAGCCCCCATGGTCCATCCTGTGTCCCTCACACTGAGGTCCTGAGGCCACATCCTATGGAGCTGCAAAGAGCTTGGACCAACCCCCTGGAATTAACCAGCAGCAGGTAGGGGAGATTGTTCCCCTCAGGACAGCCCATGCCCCTTGCCCCAAGGGGCTGTGTGGGACGGGGACCCCCAGCCTGCAGCCCCTCCAGGGCAGAGCCCCCAGCTCCATCTGCCACCTGGCTCACTCCTCCCAGGCCTCAGCCCTCCCTTCGGATCTGCGGCTTTTCTCACTCCCCTCAGGCTGCCTAAAGCCACTCAAACCCATAGTGTGTTTCGGGGGAGCTGAAGGGTGACTGGTGACACAGGAGTTTTAAAGCCAGAAAAACAAAAAGCCACCCAAAATGCTGCCTTTGAACAGGGAGAGGGAAAAACACATCACGGGATGTGTATCGTGGAGAAAAACTATTATAATTATTATGAAGGGAAACGAGGGGTGAGTCATGCAGTGCAGTGATGGTTTAGAAAGAACAGTACCTGTTTGATGGTAGTCCTGAGTCTGGAGAAAGGGATTGAAAATGGATGGGGATGCTCCTGGGACAGCAGAGGATCTGTAAGAAATAAAGGGGTGAATGAAATACCCTCGTAGCACAAGGCATGTCACAGCCTGCCATCAGAGAGGGTGAAGCAGCAGCTTCTGTTGCACAGGACAGGGAAAATAAGTAAAGAAAATTTCTGGCCACTTAACAGCACAATTTGCACAGACATCATTTGGCTGTGAGAAGAATCCCCCTGAGCAGTACACACGCAGCTCCACCTTGCTGAAGGCTTTGCACAGCCCTCGGGGCTGCAGGCTGCGCTTTGCAGCAAGGACAGATCGATGGTACACCATGTCCCTGTCCCCACCTGGAAACAGATTCATGTTGTGACATTTTCTCTTCTTGCTACAATTTCTGTCACTGCGAGGGGGTATTTGGGGTGGCACTGTCTCCTTCTCACACTGCCACCCCGTCCCCTGCTGACCTTTTTAGTATTCCACGTTCCAATGGCTGGCCGTTGCACTCCTCCTCTTCCCATTAAAAGGGGAGCCCAAACCTGTTGCAGAGGGGCCGGGGGGGGGGGGTGGCCAGCCAATGGAAAGGACAGATTCTGAAAAGGTCAGGGTATTTCTCAGAACACATTGGATGCTGCAGCCCCTGTGCCTGCGCCGCGCGGCGAGGGCCGCTCCTGCAGCAGCAGTGAAGGTCGGTACATCAGCCTGGTGATAGGCTGACAGCAGCGCCAGGGAGATGGTGGGGCTGTATCATTTATCCCATTGTCATTATGGGTTTTAGCTTCTGCTCCTCTTTGGATGGATCAGCACAAGAATGTAGCAGAAAGCCTAATTTACATGTGATTCAGGAATCTGCGGTGCTGTTCAGGCTCCTGGAGTCTCTGAGAGGCTCCTCTGCTGCAGGCCAGCTCTAGATAAACAGGCAAAGCTCATTCAAACAAGACACACACGTTTTTCTGCCTTTTCAGCAAGTTTAGAAACCTTTCCAACGTGCTACCAGTATCACTGGGCATCTGCTCCTCACTGTGCCCTGCCTGGGCAGCACAGCACAGCCCGGAGCAGGGAATTCCGTGGTGCAGAGGGAGCCACGGCTGGAACCCACTGACACCACGTCAGGGCCCAGCACCAGGGCAGGGAACACCGACCCGTCCCTTGGCCCAGCAAGTCACGGGGGTCCCTGCAGACCCGGTTTGCCTTGGCACCTCACAGGGAGGTGACAGCCTCGGTCACGGATGCACTCAGTGCTTCCAGGCTCCCTTCCAGGGCCCGGGAAAAACACACACTCCCAATCTGTTTCTTGGAAATTAATCTGGAAAGTATACTCAGGATTCCCCCCCTCCTGATCAAACCTGACTCTCCATCCTCGGGGACTCCTGGGTTCTCTTTTCACTCTTTGATTTTCTCCTTAGGTGACGATGCGTCAGGTCGATGGCTGTCAGGGCCAGGAGCTCGTCGTGGCCAACAGCCCTTACCACCGGCTGTGCCAGCAGTTATCCTCTGATTCATTATATGCTTTTACATCACTAAGAGCGCAGCTGATTGCAGCAGAACACATTATATGTGCCAGGTCTGTCTGAGGAGCAGCACCCAGGGCTGCCTCTCGCTTTCCCAAGGCAGGAGTTACAACACGGAGAGTGGCCCAGGAGGTTCCTCGTGCCAGGTAAAATCACACAGCCAAAGCCAGGCCAGGGTTAAAGGTGGTTTAGAAATAAGACTGCAATGAGTAAGTACTATTAGCATTTCAATCTGTGGGTTTATCAGTACTCTTACCTGTCACTTGTAACAATTAGAGACACATCAAATTTAACTCCTTTTTCTCTTTGTTCCCATAACTAACCTGCAGGCTGGTTTCTGCCTTGCCTTTGCCAGCTCAGCATGCTCCACACCCTGGTTTGATCCCCTTTGGAAAGGTTTATCTTATTGCCATTTGTATCCCCCTAACAGAACAAACCTCAGCCTCATCGAGATTTCCCAGTGGAAATGGACTTCAGTAAACTCTGCAAAGCCCAGAGATCAGCGCCGAGCCGGCGGCAGCTCTGCCGGGGACGGCCCCTGGGGATGCCGTGCTGGGGGGTGCTGGGTGCCCGTGGGGGGATGTGCCCCGTGCCAGAGCAGGGCCAGCCTGGCAGCAGGGTGTTCCAGGGCAGGAGCATCACCAGACCCAGCCTGCAGCACAGCACCTGCACAAGGCACCATGTGCAGCACAGCCAAAACTTGCCCCACAATTACTCCTCTGTGGCTCAAGTGACCAAGTTGGGGAATTTTTTTAATAGCTTCCAAAAAAGTTGCCCTGGTTTTCAAGCCCTTATCACTCTGACACAAGACACGTGTCTGTCTGCTTGCCTTGGATTAAAACACCTGACCGTTTCCAAGACACTCAGTACCCTGTTTTATTGCCCTTGTACCAGACAAAGTGCGGTCAGGAAAAGCCACCAATACAGCAGCATCACCTGAAAGCATCTCCAGGAGGCTGCAGTTACCTACTGCCCGGGCTCCACTGTGCACACAGCCTGCCCCTGTTGTGGGAAAGCCCTCTGCTTAGCTGTGCACGCCCCAGCAAGCGACGTCCAGTAACTCAGAGCCCTGAGTTAATGGTTAATGAAGATCACTCAGTTCTAATTGCAGGCGCCTTCACGCCCCGTTCCTCCGGATACGCTGCCTGGGAGATCTGAAACCAGAGCTTTATTTTACGGAGCTGCTGTCGCAGCCCAGCCCCAGCCATGGCCAGTAATGACTTGCAGAACGGCAGTGGCGGCACCACCAGCCCCCTGGTGAAGGTCAGACCGGAATTAAACACCTCGGAAAGGAAAATTTAAAATGCTACTGACAACCTGCGAGCTGCCTGATGCCAAACCCAGGCTATGGGCACGGCCCCTTTCTCTCCATATTAACTCTGCACGGCCCCAGGGAGCGACTCCGACGCCGCGTCGGCGCGAGCCCCGGCTGGGCTGGGTGAGCCCAGGAAGCAAACGTGGGCGGCACCTTTGGGGCTCCCCTATGCCAGTGTCACATCTGGTGTTCTCACTGCTCCTAGATTGCATTCCATCATTCCATTAATGATCCTCTGGCATGTGGCAGGCCACCACAGACTGAGCCACGTACCTTCCCCTCGCTCTAGGAACAGGCTGGTTCCCCTCTTCATCCCCGCTGCTTCCACCCTCGGATGCGGCCGTACACCAGGACCAGGGTAGAACCCCCAGAGCATGATGTATCTCTGCATGGTCTGGAGCAAAGGATGGATTTATTTCTACCTGTGCCTCAAGCAACTCCACCTCTGTCTCCAGGGCTGGCCAAGCCCCTTTCAGGAAGCTCTTTCAAGCAGGTGGGATTTCCCCTGGCCCCACAATAACCTCCTAGTGCGAGGGATTTGTGGCAGTTCATCTAACTCCTCACAATTGCTCCAACTGTCAATACAAGATTGCAAAGCATCCTTTTGCTTGGAGCTTTGCTTTCTGATTGCTCACTGCTTTTTAGGAGGATGGAAGAATCTTGATATTTTTAAAGGAAGATTCATAATAAGGGTTAAGATGATGAATTGCAGCACCACAAAGCCGAATTTTACACTTGGAAGGCGCTGCACAATGACAGTTACCAATAAACACTGAAAGAATGCTTAGCTTTTTAGGAGCCACAGCTGAATGCTAATCCTGAACGTTTCATTTTGCTCTTTACTGTATTATCTGTGCAGGATTGGGATGATCAGGATCAGGGAAAGAAGAGCCCCGTTATTCTGCGCGACACACCGGGTCGGTGGGCAGGGCAGAGAGAAAACACTCGAGTTTCATCAAGAAAATGGTAGGTGGGAGATGACTGAGGGTGAAGAGACTAATAACTGGGAGAGATGTTTTCTCTCTACAATGAGCATAGGTGTCAAAAAGCACCCCCACATGCCCGAGGCCAGCGATGCTGAAAGGGTTCCTGCTGGCACCCTCGTCCCAGCGTGCTGCTGTAACCAGTGCCCGACGCTGGCACCAGGGACCCTTGATCCCAGCTTCACCCCCTCGCAGTGACAGGCAGTGGGGGTGGCTCCCAAGCTGCCTCCATCCCTCCCATGACCCCCAAGCCTGACCACTCTCATTCTTAGAAGGAAAAAATACCCCAAAGAAGAATTCCCTTTCTCTTTAGCACTGTGAGCGTGGTTATTCCTTCCACACAACCAAGGCAAAGCCAGAGTTTGTTTCCCCGTGTGTCCCCCCATCCCCACAGCGGGCTGGCAAGTCACAGCCAAGCCAGAAGACTTCAGTCTATGCCAGGTGAAATGAGGGTCCTGAAAACACCCGCAACACCCCAGAGCCGGCACCCTGACAGGAGCACAGACACGCCGCTTCGTTTTGGCAGCGAGAGCTCGTGGCAGGCTCCTTGGGGCAAAGGCAGGTGAGAGATGCTGCATTCCTAAGGGATGCTGGGTGTGCCAGGAGTGAGGGCACTGCTGCCCTGCCCTGCCTGCCCCCTGCATGTTCATCCACAGGGGACCAGCTGTCTGCCAGCATCCCCTACGACACCACCAGTTTCCCAATCTTGCCAGCACCATCATCCACCCCGAGGACCGTGCTGCACCGAGATGGAAACTGGACCATGGACTCTCCAGGACAGGGTCCGAGCAGAGACACCCTGGAAGGGCATGACCAACACCACTGTCATCATTAGCATAGTCAGCATCAGCCTGGCACGAGATCCAACCTGTGCTCACCGAGCCCTGGAAGCCACTGAGGAGACACCGCCCTGGGGACATGAGGATTGGGAGGCTCCTGAGCCCCTTCTCCTTCCCAGCCCGTCTCTTCCCCTCACGTTCCAGGGAGCTATTGTTGGCAGGGAGCGCCCAGCCCCCTCCGCTCCCCGTGCCCGGGTGGGGAACTGGAAGTGCAGGTAATTACAGGAGAAGGTTTTCAAACACACCCGCTCCCGAACTGACACACGCTCGGCTCTTGATGTGTTCTCTGCCTGTTCTCATTAAATTTTATACACAGCAAACCCGAACAAAAAGCTTGTGCAGTGTTAGGGAACAATGATTCCTTTTTGCAAGTAAAGAGGAGATTTATGGAGAAAATCACTTGAATCTGACAGTCACTGACATCAGTTCTTAGTTCACGAGGAGTGAGTGGGACCTGATGGATCCTCTTCTTTTCATCAGAAAACTGCTGTTTTTCTTGTCTTGGCTTAGAGTGGGAAGTGAATAATGAGCATGTTGATGATTAAAAAAATCTTACCTTTTACTTTAGCCAAAATTCTTTGCACTTATGACATGAATCATTAAAAAATTTCTGATTACAGACCCAGAAGCATTTCATTAAAGAATGTCTTTTTTTCAAGCACCTTTTCTGAAAGAGAAAGGGAAAAATGAGGAACTCTGTTCTGCAAGAGCTGCAGCCACCGCGGGGGAACACAAAAGAGGCTGATTTCTAAAGGGTGACCCCCTCCTGTGCCCCAGCCAGGCGAAGCATCCACACCCCGGCATCTGCTGCTGCGCGGCGTCGCATCACCGCCAGCACACCAATGGAGTGATGCCCATGCCCAGCACCACAGCATCCTTCCAAAGAGCTGCTGGGTTGTGCTTAATGCCTGCTTGATGCACGAGGTACCCTCGTCCCCAGCAGCAGGTACACAAAGGGAGCTTGCAGGACAGGGCTGCGATGGGGTAGGGGCCTCTAAGGAATCTCCCCCTCCAAACCAGAGCACCTGAAGTTCACACCTCCAAACATCACCTCGGTGAGCAGCGCTGCCCACATCTCTGGGAGTGCCAGAGTTTCATGCCAGCACCTTCTGAACCACAGAATCACAGAATCCCAGCCTGGTCTGGGTTGGAAGGGACCCCAAGGATCACAGAGCTCCAACCCCCTGCCACAGGCAGGGACATCAACCTCAAGACCATCAAGTCCAACCATGAGCCCTGCACCACCCTAACCTCTAAACCATCTCCCAAAGTGCCTCAAAAGCCATTTGCCCCAAGCAGGCAGCTGCCTTGGGGGATGCTGTCCCTGCCCTACACCAGTCCTCTCCTCACACACCGACACAGCGCAGGCACAGGAGCCTTGAGCCTTGGAGAGATGCTTCCAGCCTCATCCCAATTAGCTAAAGGTCAGCTCCAGAGGCCAGGCAGGCAGAGGCTGAACAGGCAGACAAATCAAAGCACGCTGCTCGCAGCGCGCGGATTCCTCCCCGTGTATTTCTGCTGGGCTTCCAAGCAATTTGCTCAGAGCACGGACAGACAGACGGCCACATCAAAGCAGAGCTGTCAGAGCAGTCTCAGGAAAGGCTGACCTTGCTGGACTGTTTACTGGCTTCATCCCCACGAAGGACTTTACCTGGGAAGCTGTAGTATGTGGCCAAAGTGTGTGCACACGAGTTGGATTTCTGTTAAGTGCCAGCACAGCAACACCAGATCTCTGCAGGGTATTCCTGGGCCAGTGTGACCAGAGCTCCAAACACCATCCTGGTTTTTAGGTGAAAACCTGCTTAAAACTGGTTTTTGAGAGGGCGTGCTTGGGGAGGAGAGTCCGAGCCAGACACTCCAGACCATCAGGACCCCTCAAGGTGTGGGCATTACCTCAGAAGTCAAAGCAAGCCCCTCACCCCCCAGAGAACAGAGCAGGGAGGAAGGAAGGAAAGTGTCTCAAACCCATTTTTCTCTCTTGAACTCTTTATAGCCAGGAATGCTTCTGAGAAGGGTCTGGTCACCACTCACTCCTCAGAGCAAGGATCTCACCTCCATCAACCCCAGCCCCCATACCCTCACCCCACACCAGCAGCCACACTCTCCCCACCGACTTCTCCTGTATCTTGGACACTTCTCTGATGCTAAAGAGAGATTTTGGGATGTCCCTGGGAAAACTCACTGACCTTTACAGGAGCTGTGTATCAAACTAATTAAAGACTGTGGTCCCCAGGAGCACCATCTGGTCCTGGATCCCAGGGATGGGTTGGCAGGGACACGGCTGCCCTGGCCTGGACATCCACCAGCCTGCCAAGGGGACCCGCAGGGAGGGGAGGGCACGGCAGGACCAGGCATTGCTCTGCATTCCAGACAGCTGGAGGCTTATGCAGCAGGAAAAGAAACGGGGACAACTGACCCTGAGGAGGAGTTCAGCTTCTCTGGTTTGACACCCTGAGTCCAGTCACTGGTATTATTTAAGACTCAAACCAATCCTTTGGATCCCAGCACGTTCAAGGGGTACGGCCTTTAAACCACACCTGGCATGACAGACACACCCCGTGCTAGCCTTGGGAGGCCAGGGGTACCTACAAGTGTAGGCACACACACACGTTCCTGTGCCCATGTGTGGGCAGAGAAACCCCTCACCTACCTGCAGCCCCAGGGCCAGCGCTGCGGCTGGGAAACAGAAGGGATTCCAGCAGCATCCCCAGCCTTGTGCACCGGGGCAGCTCCTGCCGATGCTCCCACACCGAACCCCCAGGCAGCTCTGCCCAGCCCACACCACAGGACCAGCCCAGCACGCGGCTGTGCCTGGTTCCTGCCTCTGCCCCGTGGTGCCTGTGGGGACGGACACAGCAGACTGACGGACACCACAGACCGATGGACACCACAGACTGATGGACACCACAGACCCACGGTCACCACAGACCGACGTCTACAGCATCCACCCAGCTGCAGAGAGACAGTCCCCCCATCCCTCTCGATGCCCAGCACGGGCTGCGTGTGCCAAGAACCCATCACCCTGCATCCCCTGCCCGCAGGGCGAGGCGCCCGCCCGCGGCCCCGCGCCCCGTGCCCGGGCAGTTCATGGCCATTTCCCCTCGGTTTCACAGGAGAGGCTTTTCAATAATTCTGTGAATCGTTTTAGCTCAGCCAGGAGAAAAAAATGTATAATTTATGTTGTTACTTGATGGAATTAGCTGTCCTCAGCTGGCTGTGGCAGCGCAGGGGCACAGGCAGTGTTTTCTAGAGTGTCCTTTCTCCACGAGATTAGTAAATTTAATTTGGAATTCTGTATGCACAAGTGGTGCACTGGCTGAAGGCAAGCTGTAGAACAGATGACAAAGGTTATTACATTTTTTAAATTATATTTTAAAGATGTTTAATAACTGTGGAGAAAAGACTTTTATGAAAATGGAAATTGGCAGATTAAAGAATAAGTTACACAAAGTTATTTTAAAAACATATGAAGTTACTTTTCCTGTCGCCCCTTAAAGGGACAGGGTCCCGTTCCCAGGACCCAGATCCCAGTTTGGGCTGGGATTTGGCTGAATCCACAGTTACATTGTACACACTGGCTCCAGATGCAGGTACAAACCATGGGATGGGCACTGATGGACAGCACTTCTCAGGAAGTTCCACGGCTCTTTTTTCTTGTCACCAGCACTAAAATGTAAGTTGGGTTCACAGAATCACAGGGGTTGGAAGGGACACCCAGAGCCCATGGGGTCCAACCCCCTGCCCAAGCAGGGTCCCTAGGACAGGGCACACAGGGTGGTGTCCAGACGGGGCTGGAATCTCTCCAGAGAAGGAGACTCCACACCCCCTGGGCAGCCTGTCCCAGGGCTCCCTCACCCTCACTGGGAAGAAGTTCTTCCCCACATTGGGGGGGAACTCCCTGTGCTCCAACTTGAGCCCATCGCCCCTTGTCCTGTCCCCACAGACACTGAGCAGAGGCTGCCCATGGCCCCTGTGTCCCACCCTTCAGCTATTGATAAACACTGATCAGATCCCCTCTCAGGCTTCTTCTCTGCAGGCTGAACAGCCCCAGATCCCTCAGCCTTTCCTCCCAGGGGAGATGCTCCAGGCCCTTCAGCATCTCTGTCCCTCCTCTGGACTCTCTCCAGGAGATCCCTGGCTGTTTGATCCCAGGGACCCCAGCACTGGACACAACACTCCAGTGGGGCCTGGCCAGGGCAGAGCAGAGGGGGAGGATCCCCTCCTGTCACCTGCTGCCCACACTCCTCCTGATGCACCTCCTGATGTTCAGAGGAGGGATGATGTTTATCTGCTCAGCCCGAAAGCTGAGCTGCTCAGAGCTCCATTCTGCCTTGCTCTCCAGCCAGAGATGTAACCGGGAGAAAGAGGCAACTCCACAGAGGGAATTTACAACTGGATCACACAGTTTCAAATAAGCACAATTCTCCTGAGTGCGAACTGGAGTGGGGCTGAGCCCGGGGAGGGGGGGGTCTGTACATAAAGCAGGGCCCACCCACTGCTCCACCGCCTTCTGCAGCTCCGGGTGAGAATAATTCCTGTCCCAGCCCGTGTTTCTGCTGGAGTCAACAGGTACAGCCGGAGCACAAAGAGCAGCTCCAGCGCCAGGCTCGCTGCCTTTCACCCTGGTTCCAAATGCCTCCCTCCGGAGTCTGAGAGGAAAAGATAACAGGGCACAAGCGACAAGCCAGACAGGGCGATGGGGTAACACACACGCTGCCGGAGCCCGGGGGCCTGAGGGCCCCTGGACACGCCAGCGGTCACCCTGTGCCAGCAGACACCTTTCCTCTGTGCCGCGGGACCCCCCGCACACGGCTCGTGAGGAGCGGCTCTGGCACAGGGCTGGACAAGTGGGGTCGGACACGAGGGGTCTGGGCCGCCGGTGCGGCTGGGCAGGGGAAGGTTATCACCCAGGCTTCCCAAAATGAGGAGGCCGGGGAGAACCAGCAGCTGCGGGGGTACCTGAGGAGGAGGCTGGGGGATGCTCACGGGTCCCGGCTGTATCAGACAGGGATGATTCGGTCTCTCCTGGCTCGGCAGGGCTAACCCCGGAACGCAGGCTGTGCTCCCGGCCCCGGGCGGAGGGAAGGCAGGGAAACAGCTCGTTTGGCACGCTGGAAGCCGCCCCGGCTGCCTGCAAGCCCATCCATCCCGCGGGAGAAGCTCCGAGCCCGCTTTCAGAGCGGAACCGCAACGCAGAGGTTAAACCGGTCCCAGCTCCGAACCCCCAGGTGTAGGGCTGGCAGAGGACGCTGCTCTGCCGGGAACCCCGTGTTCCTGTCAAAGGAGCCAGCCCAACCCCCGGGCCAGCCCTTTCTGCCGCCCTGGAGAGCAGCAGTGGGTCTCACTATCTCTCTGATCAGCATCAGGCATCTTCCCCACAACCCCATCACCGCAGTGATGGGAACATCCTTCCCCCTCCCAGTCCGGGGCTCACAACTGCTGAAAACTCGCCAAGAAAACAGAAAACAAACCAAAACAGAACCTCTGCCTGCGGGCAGAGCCAGCTCGGGGGAGTTCGTCCCGAGCGGGGCATGTTCTCCAAGGCGGGGAAGGCAGGAAGGCATCCTCCCGCGGGGCCAGCTTCCCAGCACGGTGGGTACTGGGGCTGTCCTGCCCGGCATCCCCCGGGGATGAGCCATTGTCTGCATCCGCAGGTCTGCAGACGGTCACAACAGCACTTCTCGCAGCCCGTCTCCTGTTTACGCCGCATTAGCAGCTCATCATCCCGGTGTCTGTTTTCCCCTGACAACAGCCGTTCCTCCATCCATCCCCGCGCCCGCCCGGCTTTTAGCCTTAGAGAGACGCCCTGCAGACAGAAAAGTATCATCTTGTGCTGGAAAAGGCTTGGACCAGCTTCAAAAGCTGAAGGGAAACACCCCCAAATTCACCTTCACTCATCTCGTCTTTTGTTAGGACTGTTTGTATCTGGTGGGTTACAAAGAGCCTCCCCAGAGGTACCGTGTCCCAGGGCACCCTGAAACTCCCCTGCATCCTGAGGAGCAGCTCCGACTCGCTTCAATCCTCCAGAACAGAGCAGCACCTAGAGAGAGCCCTGAACGGGAAGCAGCCGGGCTCCTCACCACGTTTCTGTGGGGCCCCGTGGGAGAATCGCCGCGGAGCCGGCAGAGCCCTGGGCTGGGGCGCTGCCCTGCAGCGATGCACCCAGGAGGCACCTGTGAGGAGACCTGCCCATCACTGCACCTTGGCTCTGGCTGAGAGCTGGGCTGGTGCTACCCACGCACCCAGCACACCTCAGCACCCACAGGTTCCTGCCGCGGGTCCTCCTGCTGCCCAGCTCAGGGAGGGGCACAAGATGCAGGTATTGTGCAGACATTTCCAAAACATACCAGAGCCCTGATCCCTGAGCGAGCACCGGGCCTGTGCCTCCCCTCCACACGCACCCTGGAGAGGACACAAAGGCCTGTGGGTGCCCAGGGCCCTCAGCAGAGTCACCTCTGCCCCGTGGTAACCTCCCTCCCCGCGGTCAGGCACACACAAGCCTCCAGCAGCATCCTGGATACCTGGATGCCTGATCACCCCCTGCCAACCGCCTCTGCTGCTAATCAGCAGGAGGAGGAGGTGGTCACAGTCTGACCCCTCTGGTCCTGTGCAGGTGATGAGCTATTGCTGAGTGAGTACCCAAGGCACCCGCGCTTCAACACACAGACTCAGACCCGGTCTGTCTGTTAACAGGGAAGTCTGCTCAGCAGAGAACCCCACACACAGGTTCTCTCAGCAGCATTTCAGCAGGTACCAGCTCTTCCTTTCCTCTCCGGGCCAGTACATCCCAGCCTCAGGAAGCACGAGCAGCATGCAGTTAAAGTCCCAGCCATGGCCTTGCTCCAGCTCCTCTCTAATTTATCACCACCCCGGGGTCCCGTGCAGGCTGCGCTCTCCGGACGCCCACCTTCTGCTCGTCCCTCCGGTTTTCAGGGGAGCAGCAGCTGCCCAAAGCCTCTCCTGTGGCTCTGCCATCTGGTCAGAGAGAAAGTGGCCACAAACATGGGAACAACACTCCAAGCTTTTGTTTCAAGTGGTAGAAAAACAATCGGCTGCTTCTGGAGCCGAATAAACGGGTCTGGCTTCAGGTCTGCTAGAGAGGCAAGATCAGCTAGCAGAGGAGGGCTGAAGCTGTTCCACCTCCCTGCAAAACTCCTTCCAGAGCTCCTCAGGGCAAAGCACCGACCACCCCCCAGCACATCTCACACCAGGAGACAGGGTGAGACCCTGGCACGGTGTCCCTGAATGGGATGAGGAAGAGTGTGCTCAAGGGACGAGGAAGAGCTGCTCAAGCACCCTGTGGGAAACACTGCAGTGAGTGCTTCTTTGCTCATGCAAATATTAACCCTTTAGGGATGGGTGACCCCAGCCTCATTTGGAAGCAACCCCCAAAGAAGGGCTCTCAAAGGACCATGGGACCCCAAGACAGGCTCTCAGAGGGCCCCGAGGCCACAGCAATGGGCTTTAGCACCTCTACTGATGCTCACAGGGGCTTCTACATCCACTACTGCGCAGAAACCTGGGGGTTTTCATCATCCCCTTTTGCTGGCATACCCCACTGTCCCTGTAGTGCAGGGCACTGTGCACGCCCTCCTCCCAGCATCGCACACAGGAACACTCAGCCCATGCCATGAAATATTGAAGGAGAACTCCAAGATGATTCCAGGGATGGAGCAAACCCAGTAAGTAATGAGGCTGCCGTGTCAGAGCTGCTCTCCCAGCCCCAGACTCGCTGAGCTCCATCTTGGCTCTGACAGAGAAACCTTCAGGAGTGAGTCAGCTCTTCCTGGTAATTGCCAAGAGGTTTGTGTTCCTGTAAGCAAAGCCGGGCTGCACAGAAATACACATGCTTTAATGCTGCAATACATTTGGAAACTATTATTATTGTTCCACCAAACAATAGATCCCTGGAGAAGCAAAACAACATTCTCTATTTACACATCTGTACAAGCTGCTGTTTGGAGAGGGAAAGGCTGATTTGCTCCGTACACAGGAGGGTTGGTGAGTGCTCTTACCAGCCCAAAGTGTACATCATTGGGGATTAATCTGTGTTACATGGGGAAAAGCATCCTTTGGTCCCTCATCAGAGCAAGGGCTAGAGCTGCCTTCACTGCTCTGGATACCAGACTCCTTGGGCAGCCCCAACGACCCCCTCCAGACCTTCGGGCTCCTGCCCACAGCTGCCTGAAGCAGGGAAGTTGCCCACTCCAGAGCACGGAGCTGGGGGTCAAGTCCAGTGGCTGGGGGAGAGGCTGCGATGGGGCTGCCCAGACCCCACAGTCAGGGAGGGGGCTGCTGTGAGACCCCCACACCGGCAGCACAGAGGGGGATGCATGGGGTGCTGCAAGGAGAGAGGGAGAGAGAGCACTGCTGCTGCTGAGCCATCCCTGTGCCACCACAGCCAGACAAGCCACGGCTCTGCTGCAGTCCATGGTGACCCAGGCTCCCTGCACCCACCTCCAGCCTGACCCCTTCACAGCTGGAAGGTCTCCAGCCTGACCCCCTTGGGGCTGGAACACCCTCAGCCCGAGCAGTGGGGAGCAGTGGGGAGCTCTGGGGGTGAGGCTCAGCACACAGCCCCTGTGCTGCCAGGCTCAGCCCACAACAACCCGCGTGACACACACAGGACAGTGAGAAGAAACACAGGAAGAACCTCACAGGGGGGTTAAAACACCTTCACGCTCCTCAGGTACCTTCGTAAGGCTGGGCAAAGCAGGGCCTTGAGTCAAGCTGTGACTAAAGCCAGACCTCTGCCTGGCTTAGCTGGGAAGCAGAGGAGAGGCCTGTGGAGAGGCAGCAGAGCTGGAAAGGTGAGGACAGAGGAGTCCTCACACCCCGACACAGCCCGTGTCCCCCCCCCACTCAACACTCACCTGGCAGCCGGTCACCCACACCCCCATGCTGATGGCAACGCCAGAGACACCCACAGCACCCCCAGACCAGACCCAGCTTAGCCTGGCACAGCCCTCGCAGCCCAGCCCAGCCCAGTCCAAACCAGCCCACCCCACAGCCCAGCCTCTGCAGCCCATCCAGCCCCAGCCCCAGCCCCAGCCCCAGCCCCAGCCCCAGCCCCAGCCCCAGCCCCAGCCCCAGCCCCAGCCCCAGCCTGCCTGCAGCACTGGGCCCAGCATCTCTTCCCCCTCCACCCCCCGCCCCTTTTAACACCCCCGCCCCAAGCCCTCAAGTGCCCGCAGCTGGCCCGGCCGGGCTGCCCCAGCCCCGTGCAGCCCCTGCTCCAGCGCACAGCCCCGTGCCTGCGCTGGGCTGCAGCATCGCTGCTTCCCGGGCTGGGAGGGCTGGGGAGAGCCGGGGCTGTGACCCTGCAGCCTGAGCAGCTCCCAGCGCCTTGCCCCTGGGGTGAGCTCCATGCCCGCGTCTGCTGGGAGGAGCATCCCTGGCTGCCGGGGCTTGCCTGCAGTCAGTGCTCCGGTAATTCCCTTTTAATTCAGCTTTACAAAGCGCTCCTTGAGCGAGGAGCTGTGTTACTCCTGGGCTGCTAATGAGCCATCCTTGGGGAGCACTCCCCTTCTCCACGGGATGCTTACCTAAACTTCTGGGCTTCTGCATGGCCGGGAGAGGCCGTGCCTCGGGAGGGATGCTCCCTGGCAGCCCGGGCTCCTTCACACCCTTCTCCCCTCTTTGGGGAGTGGTGTGGCTGTGACAGGATTTCACGGAGCGTCACTGGTCCCCGAGCAGTGTGGTGGTGCTGTAAATAAAGGTGTTTGACTTTCAAAGCGAGTTTCAGGCACGCTGAATTCCTCTGCACCCCGTCTTTCCTTTTCATATTTATGTCTTTTGCATTTTCTGTTTGAATTATCCCTGTGTGAGACGTGGGTTACATGTGGTATAACTCCCAACAACAAGCCCAACACCACGTTATACAAGGCTCATCTTTCCTGGTACAAACCCAATTCACGGAGCAGTGTGTCTTCCCACAGTGCAAGAAGATGTGGGGCTGCTGGAGAGGGGTGAGAGGAGCCACGGGGATGCTCAGAGGGCTGGAGCAGCTCCCCTAGGGAGAGAGGCTGAGGGAGCTGGGCTGGGTCAGCCTGGAGAAGAGAAGGCTGTGGGGAGACCTCACTGCTGGAGGATTTAACGTGTTCCTCACTATCACAGGAAAGATTCTGTGTTGGGCAATGAGGAGCATCACTGCCCTGATACAGAGCATCACTGGCACAATACAGAGCATCACTGGCACGATACAGAGTATCACTGCCCAGATACAGAGTATCCCTGCCCTGATACAAAGCATCACTGCCCCGATACAGAGCATCACTGGCACGATACAGAGCATCACTGCCCCGATACAGAGCATCACCAGCCCGATACAGAGCATCACTGCCCTGATACAGAGTATCACTGCCCCGATACAGAGTATCACTGCCCTGATACAGAGTATCCCTGCCCTGATACAAAGCATCACTGCCCCGATACAGAGTATCACTGCCCTGATACAGAGTATCCCTGCCCTGATACAAAGCATCACTGCCCCGATACAGAGCATCACTGGCACAATACAGAGTATCACTGGCACGATACAGAGCATCACTGCCCTGATACAGAGCATCACTGCCCCGATACAGAGCATCACTGCCCTGATACAGAGTATCCCTGCCCTGATACAAAGCATCACTGCCCCGATACAGAGCATCACTGGCACAATACAGAGCATCACTGCCCAGATACAGAGCATCACTGCCCTGATACAGAGCATCACTGCTTTAGGAATTTTTGGCTTGTGCAGTTCATAAAATGTTGTGGCAAATTGATACATTCTAGCAAACCCCAATATTTCAGATAATACATTCTTGTTCCTGTCAGAAGCCCTCTGTTCACTGAAAAAAGCACTTAACGGAAATATTTTAATCAGAGCTTTAAAATATCAGATGTCTTCAATGAAAGGTCAGGCCCCCGGAGCAGCACGGGGAGCAAACAGCTCAGGAGGGTTAATTAGCAACGAAAGACTAAACAAAAGCCGGGAGTTTGAGAGAGTCTCTGAAGGAGAAAAGGCACTTAAGATACATTAATGGGTTTGAAAAACAGGATGGAGTTTTTCCATAATAAGATCCCAGATGCACCGAGATGAAGTTCCAGCTCAGGCTAAACCGCAGTTGTTTAATGTAAATACGGGTTTGTGCTTGCTAAGGCTGCTTATTGTGTTACAGCCGCCCGCATCCCAAATCCCACAGGCAGCACTGCACCAGCCCCTGGAAAGAACATTAACTCTCTCCCTGCCGAGCCCGGGGTGCTCCGGAACCATCACAGGATGGCTGGGCAAGGCGGCCGCCCCGCGCCCCGTCTCACCGGGCACTGGGATGCGGCGCAGGGTGCTGGGACGGGGTGGGATGCTGTGCCAGGTGGTGGGATGCGGTGCTGGGTGGTGCCAGGGAAGCAGTGCCGGGCAGTGGGATGCGGTGCCGGGTGATGGGAAGCGGTGCTGGGCAGTGGGATGCAGTGGGATGTGGTGCTGGGTGATGGGAAGCAGAGGGGATCAGGAGGAGAAAGAGGAGGAGGAGGGGTTTCTTTGGATCCTGGCTCCCTGTGTAAGTCAGGAGGTCACAGGAGTGCTGAATCCACTAAATATTTTGCCAGTGAACTTTTTCCAGGGGCATCTGAGCTGGGAACTGGGCTGTGGTGTCAGCCTCCCCAGTCAGAACCAACCTGCCACAGCCAGGTCCTACGTCCTGATCCTTCCACACTGTGCGTGCAATTAACCCTCATTTACAGAGGAGCAGTGACTCTGATTTGATTGGCAGCGCCGGTCCTGGCGCCGGGGGCTGGAGCTGAGGAGCTGTGCTGGAGGCTCACGCTGTATTGATACATCATTAGGCACTCTGAACCGATTCTGCTGGCGTGTGTCGAAGGAGGAGATGATTCAGTGTGTGTCAGTTACTGACAGAGGACAGGACTGCAATTTGTGGTGCAAATCTCAACGTCAAAACCCCAGTGTGCTGGGAACGAGTTACAGGATCGCTCTGCGGCGGGGACGGTCGGGGGCTCCTTTCAGGAGGAAGGGTGAATGGTCCCACAACCCTCCTGGGGTGTGGGGATGCTGTGATACAGTTACACCCTCAAGACAACCCCGAATAGAGCCAGAGCAGCCATCTGAGGTGTTTGTGATGTGGCTGTGACGAGCATTTAGCCCACACCAGCGTTAGCTAAGGGCCTCCTTTAGAGGCCAGGCACAGGTAGCGTTGTTTTTCCCTTAACGAGCATTGAGGCTTTTCCAGCCTGAATCAGCATCCCCAGCGCCCGGCACATCTCATCGATAGATCCATATCCATACATAATTGAAGCAGCAAACGGGTGGGTGTGCTCCACACGATGCTTCCAGCCTGTCAGGGGCTGGGGGATGCTGCACAGCTTCCCGACCGGAGATGCTTCACGTCTTCATTCTTTCCTCTTTATGAACTCTGCAGAGACTCCTCTCCCCACGTCTGTTCTCTGCTTCTGCTTCCCCCCAGAAAGCGTGTGGGGCAGAGAAAATGGGGTTGTGCTACTTCAACACAGAGACTGATGCACTGACTGCAGGACAGGGAGTGGAAAGAATCCTCCTGCTGGAGCTGGAGGGCACAGCCACGCCTGGCCTGCCACTGGTGTGTCGATGCACTCAGTGCTCTGCTGGGTGGCAGCGGGTAGGATGTGCCCAGATCCACGGGGATCGCTGGGTTCAGGCTGCCAGCCCCTGCTCCAGCAGCACAGCGGCTGCAGCAAGGGCAGCAGAGAGCCCGTCCTGCCCCAGATCATGGCTTTGGAAGCCGAAACAATGGCCACAAAGAGGTACAATAGCAAAGACTTGGGTTGCACGTGTGGGAGAAACCCATGGAAGAAAGAAACAACAGACACAAGGAGGGAAAAGCCACTTTGGGTGTACAGAAGAAGCTGCAGTCACACAGGGAATGGAGAATGGTGTGGAGGGATGGGCTGACCACCACGGGGTAGGAAACTCCACTGACCAGTTATTCCGTCTTGTTTTGAATTGAACCCTTGTGTCCAGAGTCCGAGGCAATCCATCCCCCCTCCTGGTGGCACCTGGCCCTCTGGATGCTGTCACTCCAAAGGAAACTCCCCATGGCTCTCCCTGGTTGGAGCTGGAGTCCTCCCGCAGGAACCCACTGCGGATCGGGTCCCTGATAACTCCCTTCTCCTTCAGCAGCTTCACCTCTACAGAGAGCTGATGGGCACGTCCATCACCCCTCTCACAGGCAGGCAGGCAGGAAGGAAGGAAGGAAAGAAAGCAGGCATGAAGGCAGGCAGGCAGGCAGGAAGGCAGGCAGCTCCTTCCTCCTCTCAGCCTGGTGCCCATCGTCTCTGGGCCGGCCGGGCGCAGAGCCCCACGTGCAGGTCGGGGTGTGGGATAAGCTCAGCTGGCTCAGAGCTCCGGTTCTGGGCTGGGATGTGGTACCAAACAGTCCATAACAATGTGATGGTATCTCACTGATTCTGGTACCTTCATTTACCACCGTGCAAGACAGAGGCTGACAACACCTGAGAGCTGGGTGCTCCACAGCCAGTCACCTCTCTGTGTGCCCAGTACCCTCAGATTAATCCACAGGACATTTATCACTTGGATTTTTACCAGTAAGTATAACCCCGGGTGCTGAGGCTTATTCCAGAGTGTTCCCTTTGGGTTCAGAGCTAATTAAAGGTACAGAACAATCCAGACCTAACTGGGGAGGCTGGGCCAGCACAGAGCTGCCTCCTGTCCCCTGGGGCACTTCAGACCCAGCTGTTTACCAGCTGATGCTGTCGTTGTGTAACTTTGCTGCTCCCTGAGCGTTCAGAGCTCATGAGGAATGGTTCTAAAATGGGATGGAAAACGATGCAGATCTCAGGAGCCTTGTCCCTGCCTGGGGCTGGCGTTACCCTGGGGCGCTGAATCCCAACTCTGGGATTATTCCTCTGGTGAGAGCCGGCTTCCCAGCCTGTCGCTGGTTTGCAGGACACCTTGGTGCAATCCAAACTCTTCCCAAAGCATGGGGAAGCCTTGGGGAGCCGCCCTGCCAGGCTGGCATCACCCTCTGCTGCTGGGGCTGAGACTGCAGGGCGGCTGTGGCAAATCCACCAGTGCCCAAGGGCCACCTCCCACCCCACATCCCTGCTCCGTGCCGCCTGGACTGCTGGTGCTGGAACTGGCTAATTGGGTACATAATGAGTCTGATCCTGCTCTTAGTGAGTCGATAGCAGGTCTGGGACCAACATGTCACACCGCTTTTCCTGTTCTAATTTACACTGATACTTTGCTTCATTTGAAGGCGGCTCCTCACTTCAAATGACTCTGGATCAAAGGGTGAGTCATCTGTGCCGGTTTGGCTGCATGCATAAACAGCCACATACTTCTTCATTATCTTCTCACCTACTTGGGGAAGCTCCTTGCATAAAGATCTCTCTGCTGGGGAGCTGCAGGGAGCTGGGTTTGGCCTGGTGGGGCAGAGCCCGCTGCAGGGAGGGATGGCATCGTGCCATTGAACAGTGTCACTGCTGCAGATGGGGCACAGGTGAGGAGCTGGAGTGGTTTGTGGTCTCATTCCAGAGCTGTACGTTACACATGCACGTGTGGCTAATGGCCACGCTGCCCATCAGGAACTCCTCGGTGTGTGGGGCTTGGCCTGGGGTGTCTCTGAAGCTGGGAGAGAAAATGTGAGATGATGAGTGTGTCTGTGATGCTGTTACAGCCTTATCAGTTACAGACCCTTGGGATGGGATGTTCCCATTACAGGTGAGACCCTGCCAGGTGGCAGCTCTTCACCAGGCACAGACAAAACCTGAACCTGTCCCAGGTTCTTCCTCTTCCACCAACTCCCACCTCAGACCTTGAAGGGGGAACAGAGACACACTGAGAAAAACCAGACCAGTGCAGTCTGGAGCCCATGATTAGATGACGACAGTACCTGCACGTGTGTGTGTGTGTTTGCACACATGTGTGCAAGGCAGAGAGGAACAGAAGGGAGGCACAGAAAAAAGCCAAACCTGTGGAGATCAGGTGAGAGCTGGGATTGCAAACTGAGCTTCTGGAAGAGTTTGTGCCATCTCAGGAAGTGAGGAGTGCGTCTCCATCGCATCTACACCAGCCTTGTGCTGGGAGAAAGGCACCAGAGCTGCTGCGTGTGAGAAACACGTCTTTTTGGTTGGGGATTTGTTTAACTGGGTGGAAATGACCTTAACGAGGCCTGGAGAAGGTAATCAGGGAGCAGAGACCTGAAGTCACTGGTCCAATTGACCAGACCCCACATCAGGGAGGAACAAACTGTCCCTGGGCTTCAGTTACCTGGATTTTGTGAAGATGCAGCTCGTGGGGCAGGATGACTCTGGGCTGCAGACATCACCTGCCCCTGAGGATGAGTAACACCAAGGGCCAGGGGACAAGGGCTCGGCACAGCGGGTGTCCCTCCAGGCACTGCACAGCATCCCTGCCAACAGGCTTCCCACGGTCCTCAGGCACCTTCTAAAGCAAGGAAAGGATGAGTCAGAAATCATTCCAGAGCAGTTTATTACCCAAGAAATTAAATCTGTTGACTCACACAACTAAACCCTCAATTTAACAAACATGACATGATTTCCATATTACCAGATAAGTTGTGCCACATCCTAAATCATTAGATAATAGCACAACTGGAGCGTGTAGATGCTCCTCTGAGTTCTTTCAAAGCTTTTAGCACAAAAATAAGCAAACAAACCAGCCCCAAGAAGACTGGTTGTGTTGTAGCAGCAGGGGCAGGATGTCAGGAGAAAAGCACGATCTTTGGTCTGCAGCTGAATAGGAGGTGAGCTGGCTCTGGCAGAGATGAGACTTGTCTGCTCTCTAAAAGCATAAATTCTGGATGCACACTCCAATTTCTCGCTGCGTTGCATAAAATGAACCTTCAGGTAGCCAACTTCTCAAAGATGAACTTCTCCCTGTCAGGAGAGCAGAGCCCATGACAGATGCAGTATGGTCCTTGCAGCATCAGCTCATTTCGAGAGAGACATGCCCCAGTGCCTTGCAGAACATGCCCGTGCCCGCGAGCTGCGAGCTTCTGACTCTGCTGGTGGGGTGGGGATGCTCTCGGGTACCCAAACGCCTTCCCAGCACCCCAGCTGGGGGCTCATGGGCCAGAGGAGCCAGGGATCACAGAGCTCCAACCCCCAGCCACAGGCAGGGCCACCACAGGGTGTGTAGTAGATAGCAGCCCAGAAAAAATGTCTTCAGCAGTTTTTCTGCTGCCTGGCACAAGAGAGTCAAAGATTAAGATCAAGAGAATATCATATCTTGAATAATTTAGTCACTAAATTTAGCATCTTGCTCTGTGGAGGCTGTTTGGAAGGAAATATGAGTTCCCCAGTATTTATCCCATGCACAAAGGTGTTTGAAAAGTCTGCTCAGGATATTCAGTCATTGGCTTGATCAGGAATAGGCAAAATTAATGCCAGACAAACAGCTCACCCGTTTTCACCTCCTTCCCTGCATGAGCTGTGAAGGTGCTTCTCATACACACAGTTTTGAAAGACAATAGAGGGGCTGAAAGTCATCAGGCTTATCCCTAATAAGGGGTGACACTCAGGGGGGACACTCTCCCTAGTAAGGGGTGACACGCTGATGAGCCCAGTGACTGGCAGACACCCAGAGTCCCCTCCCAAAGAGGTGGTGGGAGATGCAGCAGTCTCGAGGGCAACCTACCTGGGAGAACTCAGGGTAACACCCCGACCTCAGAAGTTGGGCAGGATGCACCCACAGCCTCTGCTCTCCGCATCCCGGGCTGTGTGTGGGCCGATGCTCCCAGCATCCCTGCCCATCGCTCCCAGCACCAGCCCGCAGCCCCGCAGCAGCAGGAGGATGGCACACACACAGCCCCCCACCAATTAAGCTGCACCGAAATCCTCCGTGCTCAGTGCTTCATTTGGGCAGCATCTGGCGCTGGGGCTGCGCACACCAGCACAGCGCTCATCCCGCTGCCACCGGCCTGTGCTCGGCTGCACCTGCCCCTGGGTGGTGGGAAGCGTGAGGGAGAGGAAATGGGGATGCTTTACACAAACAAAATTGCCACCTTATTTACAGCATATTTCTCATTATCTTTTTTACAGCACATGTATAGACCCCACAGGGATGAAGCGCCGACACATCAAGCCAGAGAACACGTCCGCAGTGACCGGCTGACGGTCCCTGGGCTGTGCTGCAGCAGCAGTGAGCTTTGGAAATCACAATCAGCCTATTTGTTTAAAAACAACAATACACCACCAAAGTTTCCCAAATTCATCACGAAATTGATTAAGGGGGTAAGCAACGTGGTGGTGCAGAATATTAGGAAGATATGAGGAGGGAAATTAAAGCGTTACAGGATTAGGACTTATCTGTTTGACTCGGAGTCTGCTGTAATTCAATTAAAATTAAGAGTTTCACACTGATTAGTGACAGTGTTACTCATCTCTCCCTGCTTTTGTTTCCCTGCACAGAGTGGTGTGCAGTTCCTGGTGAGGTCAGGCTTCTTGATGGGGACGCTGACCGAGGCTCCAGCTTCATATGCCAGGAAGGCACCTTCTGCTTGCAAGGATCCCTCTTCCTCATCCTCACCTGACACATCTGGGCTCCCTGGGATAAAACAGCCAGGATCTCCTGGAGAGAGTCCAGAGGAGGGACACAGAGATGCTGAAGGGCCTGGAGCATCTCCCCTGGGAGGAAAGGCTGAGGGAGCTGGGGCTGTTCAACCTGCAGAGAAGAAGATTAAGGGGGGACCTTATTAGTGTTTATAAATATCTGAAGTATGGGATGCAGGGGGACATGGGCAGCCCCTTTTCAGTGTCTGTGGGGACAGGACAAGGGGCGATGGGCTCAAGTTGGAGCCCAGGGAGTTCCCCCCAATGTGGGGAAGAACTTCTTCCCAGTGAGGGTGAGGGAGCCCTGGGACAGGCTGCCCATGGGGTGTGGAGTCTCCTTCTCTGGAGAGATTCCAGCCCCGTCTTGGACACCGCCCTGTGTGCCCTGTCCTAGGGACCCTGCTTGGGCAGGGGGTGGGACCCCATGAGCTCTGGAGGTCCCTTCCAACCCCTAAGATTCTATGATCCCCAGTTAGCTCCTCCCAGCCGCTTGTTTTTCCCTTTCCTGGAGCACAGGGGGTGTTTCACTCCACCCATGATGAACGGTTTGCTGCTCCTTTCTGTTACCGTCAGGTACTGATGTCGTTTCCCAGGCAATCTGACCCGTGGCAGCCGAGTTCTGTCAGGGACACAAAGACTGTTGGATCCCAGAGCTGAGTGTGGGGGGACTGTGAGGGCAGGTTGGGCGCTGGAGTGATGGGTGGTTTGTCCACACACACACAGCTCATGTGCAGGGCTGCAACATCCCTTCTCCTGAGGGTGGGTGATGCCCTCGGTCGCAGAGGGGAAGGGGGGGGGGGGTGTCTGTGTGTGTTTCTGTGGCTCCAGAAGCTGCTGAACCAGCCCTGGGGCACAGGAAATGGTCCCGTAGCTGTGGCACAGATTCAGCCTGCTGGGAATTCACGGGGGATGGGTGCTAAGGATTTTCAGGGCTGTCTGGGGCAGACTGTTCCCTGACCAGGGCAGACACCAGCAGGGCATACTGCTCCTAGTTCTGGAAAGGGAAAAGGTATTCCTGAGATTTCCATCCTTCACCTGAACCCAGAGCCTCACGTTCCTGCCACAGACTGACCGGCACAGCTGAAGAGGTTAATCCTGAGTGGGGACAGCAGCTCTGCTTTTCAGGCAGCAACCCCAGGGCAGGGTGGGTGGGATGCAGGGCTCTGTGCAGCACCCACCTGCACCCCCTCCCCGTGACGCAGCCCATGCTGGGAGCCACAGCCACAGCTCTGCTGCCTGGATCACTCCCCCCAGCACCCCACTCTCCTCTCTGCTCGGAGCAGAGGTCTCTGTCGCTCCCACACGTGTTTCCCAGTGGTCAGTGGCCACGTTCACCTGTGTATAGGTGGGGCACAGCCAGGGAGCTCACGCTGTGACACGCCTGACAGCAAGTCTGCCTCCCACAGCACAGCTCTGAGGAGACAGGCAGCAGCCCTGAGGAAACCACACTCTGTGGCTGAATCCCATCATCTGACCCCTGCTTTCCCTAGCAGAAAGCCCTCCCAAGCCATTTACCACTTCTCAAGCAGCAGTGCCAGCACAGCTGAAAGAAAGAGGCTGGGGCTGGTGCTCATGGTCTGGTCCCTGCTGATGGAGCAGTGCCCCCCAGTAGCGATCCCCTGGCCCCCAGCACCGTGCCCACACCGGACAGGCACCATCCATCCCGCTGCCAACGCGGGGTGCTCAGGGTAGGGGTCTCAAGCAGCCTGCAAAGACACCTTTTCCTTCTTCCAATTTATGCATTGGGCTTGGAATTCAATATCAAAAGGCTACAGGAAGCCAACCGTGACATTTAATTAATATGTTCCATCTGCTTTTTAGCACCATTTTAATTATAAATGGTTAATTGAGTCACGGGGTAGGTTGCTCACAGAGAGAGAAGCCGGCCAGAGCTCTGTGCATCCCTGGAGCGATGCAGGGGTCTCTTCCTGCTGGTGAGCTCCTGCCAATGCTCGGCATCGCTGTGCTTTGCAGAGGGGCTTTGGGGAGGGATGTGGTACATGGGCACCAGGAAGAACCATGAGTGGAGCCATGTGAGATAACATGACCTTCCCCAAGCCCTCGGGAAGACCTCTGGGAAGCCCAAGGAGAGTTTCTGTGACCCTGGCTCACAGCTGGTACCTGCTGAAAGCTGCTGTGCCCGGCGGTGCCGGTGATGCTCCGGGCTGAGCACCATCTCCAGCTCGCCAGCGGGCAAATCCTCTGTTGAAAGTGACTTAAACAAAACTTAAATTCAAAGGCTGTTTACAGCTCCAGCACCCTTAGTTTTCGCTTCCTTCCCCACTCCCTCTGAAATATTTCCTTTTGATATTTTAATTTCTCTTGGGCTGACTTTAAGGAGAAAAGTGAGGCTGGAACAGATGGTTGTCAGCAAACCAGCGCCTGCGGAGCACAATGGAGAATTAGCGTACAAAAACCTAAAGCTTGGCACCATCCGGATCCTCTTGATATAATTGTCAAAAGAAATCTGGCTGGGAAATTTTTGGGGAATAATATTTTCAAAATTTAAACAGGGGAAACTTTAAACAAACAGAATAGAATTGGTGTGAGTGGTAATGGAACCTCGAAGGGTAATCCCGGAGCAGAGGGGCTTGGGGCCCCCACCACTACTACCCCAGAGCCTTTCTTATGGGTGCTCTGGGGCTGCTGGCTCAGCCACTAACATGCTGGATGTGGCATGGGAATATTAACTGAGTAACCCACGTCTGTCTGGGTCAGACAGCCCCACAGATGCAAACCAGGGGGGTAGAGATGGTCTGAAGATGTGATGCTGCATCCATCTTCCTGCCCAAACACGCCCATCACCAGCCTCCCATTAAAAGTTAATTTTCTCTCTTCTTCTTGCAGGGAGGATTTGATTACCTGGGCACAAATTTCCTGCTTGGCCCTATTAGACATTTCTGTTGAGAAGACAAAAAGCTCCACAAATTGCTGCTCACTCGGTGAGGAGAGCGCTGGGCTCCCTCACAGCAGAACCGTGTCCCAGGCTGAACTGTTTGCTCTTTTGATCTTCAGCCACTCTCTCTCTTTCTCTCTCTCTCTTTATGGACGAGGAGGTGCTTTCCCAGGAATCCAGGGCGAGTTTATTCCAGGCTGTGAAAATAATTGCAGATGAAAAGTATGAGCACAGGGAAAAAATGTTTAAAAAAAGGGTTCTCTTTGTCTTTTCCTAATTTATTAATAGAAAAGGAACTGAAAAATCTATCAGCTGGCAAAGCCAGCAGCCCCAGAAGGGAGCCAGGAGTGCTGCCCACAGCCTTGGGCATCCCTGGCCATCCCTGGGGCTGCAGACTGGGAGGGAAGGACACCCCCAGCACCGTCTGCATGCTGCCCAGGAGAAACCTTGGCTTCTCTGGTCTAGGTCTGGTCAGGGTGTCCAGCAACCTGTTTCACAGCAGCCCAGAGAGGCTTTCTGAAACGGGAACTGGTGCATGGAGGCCGTGCCTGGGTCCTGTGGGTGATCCCAGAGCCCTTCCAGAGGAGTCAGGTCCGTGAGATGCATTTGCTGGGTCGTCTGGTGAAGAGTCCGACACAGGGGGCGTGGGGGTTCAGGCTCCTTCAGCACCAGAGCACATCCTTGGAGAAACACGTTTAGAAAGGTTAAAGAGCTCCAGCTTGGTGCTGTGTTCCTCTGCGCTGCTCAGGCATCCTGCCTGTGCAGCTGGGGTGTGGGAACTCGGACGTGAAACGCAGCAGGTGGGACCAGTGTGTCCTCTCACCCCACTGGGAAACGGGCACAGCCAGCACCCAGGGCAACAGCTGGCGTGAAGGGCCTCAGCACCTGGTAGGAGAGGGGAGATGCTGTGAGTGTGGGACAAGGGCCCTGTCCCGCTGCCCTCAGTGCGGCCGCAGCACCACACATTGTCAGAGGGGATGCAGGTGACGCTGTCGGAGGGGATGCAGGTGACGCTGTCGGAGGGGATGCAGGTGACGCTGTCGGAGGGGATGCAGGTGACGCTGTCAGAGGGGATGCAGGTGATGCTGTCAGAGGGGATGCAGGTGACTTGTGGAGGGATTCACGCGTTCCACGCGATGCCTCCGTCACCACCACTGCCAGGTGAGCTGCTCAAAGCACCCACCTGATTGTTACATGCAGCATCCTGCCCGGCAGCTTCTCTAGTGTGACGCTCACAAGAAAACTAACACCCAGTATTAGTCCCCTCGGCCTCATTAGCAGACAAAAGGCCGTTCCTCAGGCGGTGACGGGCGGTGTGTGAGGGGATTGGGGTACTCCATCACTGCTGCACCCCGCAGCAGCGACTCCCACTGCCACAGAGGCCTCACAAGGGCTGTGGCAGCAGAGTTCCCAGGACCGTGCTGGCTGTGGGTGCTCGTGGGTGTGTTAGAGACCCAATTCAGCTGCCAAAGGCTGGGCACGAGCCAGGGCTGCTCTGCTCCCAGCTGTGCCACCAGCCTGTGGTGGCCAGACCAGTCCCCACAAGACACTTCGATGCACCATGGCGGCCGGTGCATCCCCACGGCGTGTGCAGCCACCAGCCCTCTCCATCCTGCCTTCCACCACCACCTCCGTGCCACACAGGCAGTGCTCACTGCTTCCAGCACTTTCTCCTCAACCTCTCACACAGCACACTGCCGGTGTCGGTGTATTCTCCCAGACGATGGTATCTAACCATCATCTGTGTCACCATGAAACCGAGCCAATCCTCTGTGGCCATGCTCACCTTTCACTGGCAATGGTCCCTGGTCCGTCGGTTTGGGGTTGGGCACTTCTGACTGTGGGGGGAAGGGTGACTTCTTATTGCCATAGGAAGCGACCTGTGAAAACAAAACCCATGTGACAGCCAGAATAAGGACAGGTAATTGCACGACAGCAGTGGGAGCTCTTTGTGGGGCCAGACCCCAGCATGGTGTAAGTAACACCCGCTGCAGTAGCCCTGGTCAGGGCTCAAGGTGCTCAGCAACACCTCAGTGTACAGGGGTAGGAGCTTTGGAACCCCAGGGGTTTCAGGGAGAAGAGGTGCTGCTCCTCACTCGGCTGTAGCCAGGGGATGAGCAAAGCACAGAGGATTTCTGTGGGGAGCTGGAGGGGCCCCGCTGGGTCCCCTCGCAGGCAGCCGGCTCGTGGCTCAACCTGTGAGATGCTGAGAGCTGCAGGAGAGGGTGAAAAACTAATCAAATTAGATGAATCTGTTATTTTTAATAAAGGAATAAAAACACATATTCTTTCATTAAATTCAGACCCAGAGGGGACCATTAGGATAATCTAATATGATCTCCTGCACTTCATCTGCTAATTTCTTCAGAACACATGACTGCCTGTCCCAGCTTCAGCGCTGCTTCCAAGTAACCCCAGTCCTCATCTGCAGGATCTTTCTGGTGTGCAGTCCCCGGGTCAGCAATCCTGGCCGCTAATTGCTTTCAGTAATCAGAACGTTCCTGGTGCCTGTGTCATTTTTAGCCACTGCAGCAGACTCTGCCCGTGCCCCAGGCTCCACGAGCGGGGTCTCCATCGGCCGGGCTGCCACACTGCCCCTCGGACAGCCCTGGAGGGCCTCCCCAGGGGGCTCATCATGGGAGGGGGTCACAGGTCCTACCTCAGTTTGGTAACAGCAGCGTTCCCTCTCTGTGCTGCCTCCCTGCTCCTGCCAGACACCATCCCACCGGTACCTCCACAGGTCTCTGTCACCCTCTCAGCTGGTTCATCCATTGGGCATCATACCAGGAAAACCCCATCCAGCCCCTGCCCTTCACCCATCAGGCAGGGACCCTGTCGTAGAAGGATATCACACTGTTTGGACAGGCCTGTCCCTTGGTGAGCCCATGCTGCCTGTGCCTGATGCTGCTGCTGGTGAATGTCTTTCAGTGGCTCCCAGCAGGATCTTGATCTTCCCCGCTCCTTTTCCTGGTGCTGAGGTTGGACTCACAGGTCTCTATCTTCGTTCTCCTCACACCCTCCTTGCAAATTCCCACTCCTGCTCCATTCCTGGACCTTGCCCCTTTCCTACCAGAACTTTTCTCATCTTTCCCACACTTACACCTTCGACTGGGCTCCACTGAGTCCACATGAGACCCCCAGCCCACCCACCCAGACCATTAGTGCTCACTGATGTATGTCCTCTGTGACACAGGATTGTGTTAAGGAGAGATCCCTATGGCAACTTGCTCTAAACCCACCGAAGAATGATGGCTTCCTGGTTCTGATTACATTTTTAGATCATTTAACTTGTTTTTAATCCATTTAATTTCTGGGGCATTACTGGGTACAAGGTGATTTTTCAAAGTGCTGGGGGCAGAAAACCAAATTATTTAGGGAAACCTGTTTTGTGACAGTTACCTGCAGTCAGCAGTGTCATCGTCTCTCAGGGCCATTTTCTTTAAGACATATTCTTCATCCAACCACTTTGCTGGGCATTAATTGCACCGTGGAACTGCAGAATTCATTAGTGATGGCATCTCGTGTGAGCTTTTCCATTACTATTTCTGAGCCCGACCACTGGCCATTGGTTACTGGCACTTTGATGCTCACCCTTTTGAAGCACAGACACTACTATAATATAATTCCTCTGCTGTAGGAACTGACCCATTGTTCTGGGGGTTGTTAAAAAATGTATTAATGGCTCAGAGTGTCCAGGTGATGGAATTTCACTCCATGTACAAGCCATCCCACCCTGCCAGTGCTTTGAAACATTACTGTGCCTGAATAAGAAAGAGAGGGGGGTTGGGTTGTTCCTGGGATGTGCAGACAATCTCTTTCCCCCGTTCCTCACTTACCCACCCACACCTTCAGCATCTTTGGCTCTCAGGCTGCTCTCGGTTCCCTAGGGACCCCTTGTCCCCATGGCTCTCCATCCCCCACTGGTGTGCACAAGGGCAGCGTTTGAGCCTTTCCTCTGTGCTTCTGCTGGCTGAGACACACGGTGCCAGGGTCCCTCTGGCCGGGGCCCTGCTGCCACTCT
Source organism: Gallinula chloropus (assembly GCF_964237585.1). Classification (NCBI taxonomy): domain Eukaryota; kingdom Metazoa; phylum Chordata; class Aves; order Gruiformes; family Rallidae; genus Gallinula; species Gallinula chloropus. The sequence goes on along the minus strand of NC_140091.1, from coordinate 427,858 downwards.
CCTCCCTTTGCCCCCAACCTTTCCCAATGAGAAAGGGGCATGGGCGCTTTTTTCCCCTGCTAAATCTTGCTTACCTTCCCAGAGCTGAGCGCTGTCTCCCCTGCCCCGAGGATCCTTCTCTCCATGTGTCTCAAAGCGGAATTCTGTGCTCAGCTGTGCTGTCTCAGCCGAGCTGGAGCATCTGCACCGTGTTCAGCGCCCCGCACCCTGGCTGCTGCCCGCAGGAGACGGGGCAGGTCAGCAGCACGGCTCCTCCTCAGTAGGGTTTGCTGGAAAGGCCGTGGAGCAGATCCACAGAGAACACCTCAGAGAGCAAACAAAAGCCCAGGAGAAGGAAAACCAGTTCCCCCTTTTTTCTCTCATTAAAAGCTGGGCTCGGGCTGGCTGCTGAGCGCTGCACAGTGACCCCGGCTGGAAAACACCCCGGTGCTGCCTGCAAGTCCCTTCTGTCTCCTTTGACACCTTCAGCCCAAAATCCACTTTATCTTCCCCAGCACTTTTCCCTTCCTCTGGACCAGAGACCAGGTAACGAGCTGGACACTTCCCAGCACCAGTCCCACCGATCCTGCTTTGCCAGACTCCTGGCAAATGCTTTAAATTATTCATTAAGGCCCATAAAATACCTGTACAAATCAGGTGGTGTTACCACTGACAGCAAGCAGTGCTGTTTGGTGAAGAGAAGGCCAGACAGAGACAGGTGATGTCAGAGGTGCCCAAATCAACTGATGCTGATTGAATTTGGCCTTGAGATAGTGAATGAGAGATCCAGCCCTGGACCTCACAGTGGCACTTGGAGGGTGCTGGCTGAGGGCACCAAAAGCCAGAGCAGATCTCATCACAGCCCCCGTGGAGTGAAGCCAATGGGTTTTGCACAGCTCTGCTCGAGGGCTTTTGTGTGTGAAATCTCAGCCCCAGCACAGAGCTGATGGCTGCGTCTTCACTTTGGCTTCATGGTTCTCTCAAAAACATCTGCTGGAACAAGAGCAAGGCCGTGCATGAGCAGAGGTAAAACACAGAGCAGGAGGCCAGAAACGAGTGATGAGCCAGTATTTCCCTCTGCACTGATTCTGCTGGTCCCTCCAGCCAGGTCTCTGGCTCTGCTGTTCCCTGGTGCTGGGATGATGAAGCAGGAGGAGGCAGCAAGACAGCAACAGATTTTCAGGCTTCAAGATTAAACACTCACAAATAGAGTAAAGAAGAGATATTGGAAGAAATAAAACAAATACAACAAACCTGAAGGAAAATGATCCTTTCCCCATCCATTAATATTAACATTGGAGCACAGAAGCTCCAAATGCAAGATCCTCCCTGAGACTCCACGAAGCTGCTGCAGCTCCAGGGGAGGCTGAAGCTGCCGAAACAACCCCGCTGTACGAGCAGCTGTCGTGGCTGGCAGAGCCAGGGAGCACATTACACACACCCCCTTTTCTCCTGATTTCCTATTACCCTCTTTCCTGTTCGTTGGGGGACACCTGAGAGCTGTGGCAAGGATTTGCTGGTGGCTGAGTGAAGGGAGCTCATCCCTCCCATGCTGGAGGTTCGGCAGGATCACGGCGGGTCCATGTGGGTACAGGGAGGTGCTGGAAGCTAGAGATGAAGCTGCTCCACTCCAGTGCCACTGCCCGCCCCCCACCCCAAAGCCTGCTGCAGCCCACTACCTCTTTACCCTGTATGGGAAATATTTTGGCTCTGTATGGCAAAAAGGTGGCTGAAGTGGAGTTTTGGTTGACAAGCTCTTGATGAGCCGCTGTGATGGCCACAAAACGCCAGTTCCCCTGCTGCCACAGCGTTACACCTGACCGGGCTGACACCGTGGCTCTGCAGTGTGCCACCTACAGCAGGCACAGCTCCGAACTGGTCAGTGGTTTTAGTGTCACTGCTCCCTACCCAATGGCTGACTTCCCAGCAGACAGCTCTGGATTAGAGCCTGGGTTACATGCGAGATGCTCTGTGTCTCCTCCCCCGAGCCAAAAATAAAGCAGTGACTAAGCAACAGCTACCAAACCACGGGCTGTGCAGCACACACTGTTTGCCAGAAAACAGGAGGAAGGGGTGCAGGAGGGGGGGTGCAGAAAGAGGGCACTGACCCTGCAGCCCCTCATCCCACAGTGATGGGCATCCCTCAGCCCAGCCACATCACCAGGGAGCCCTGCATGCTGCCAGGAGCAGGGCTTTCCAGCTCACCCTTCTTCCAGTTGTCCCTCCCCCTTCCCAAATTAGTGACAGATTGCAAACCCTTGGGTTTAACCTGCTCTAAATGCAGCGTTATAAACTGCAAGATAGCGGCCAAAGCACAGATTACGTTGCTTTCACACAGATTTTGTGGGGGAAGAGGCCACCACCCACAAAACACTTTCCCCAAGCCTCACCCCCACCTCCCAACAGAGACAGCACCCTGCCCTGGGATGCTCATCTTCACTGCCATGAAGGCAGGAGCAGCCCCTGACCCCCTGAAGGCAGAGCAACCTGGCTGTGCCCAGCCCGGGGACCCAGACCAAGGGGCTGGGGTCCCCAGGGCAGGACCCGTGGGGACACGGTGCTGCACGGGACCTGCTCCCCTCGGCCCAGCACAGAGGAGTTCAGAAGTCCCTGGGGGTGCTGAGAGGCTGGAGGGCCCCAGAGGAGGGGGCAGAGAGGATGCACCGCCCTGATGAGCAGCACTGCATTTGGCTCCTGGAGCCCCCATCCACAGCCAGACCCCTCCTCCTAAGGCCTGGCTGTGGCTCTGGTGCCACGCAGCACACACGTGTGGGCACACTTGCCCATCAGACGGGTAACCCGGCCGTGCCTGGGTTTGGCTCCAAGAGCCAAGTGACACACTCCACGTTCCCTCAGCAACCAAGGAGCAGGCAGAGAAGCTCCTTCAAATTTAACAACTTCAAATGTGTTGACACACATCCAATCCAGATCCGGGGCAGGTCGGAGTGGCACACGTCACCCGACTGGAGGGCTCATGTGCCGGCCAGTGTGAACACAAAAAGGCTCAGCGTGGCTGTGGGGAGGCAGGAACGAGCCCTGCGACAACAAAGATGGCCTGCAGATAATTAATCACATTTGTACATAACTAAGGCCACATTCACAGCCCTTTTGTTTCTCCTCCTCACGATCCCCAGGTCAGTGCTCTCTGTGAGAATATTGACAGCCAGCAGAGTCCCAGCCACAGCCCCACGACACGGCTCCTGCCACAGGCAGACGTGCTCACAGCCCAGCCCAGGCAGTGAGGGCTCCTGTGGAGCCAAGCAGGGGACAAGGCTCACCCAGGAGGGTCAAAGCCATGAACAGCCAGAGAGTGCTGCTCTCCACTCCAGGGACGGGACCAAATTCTTTGAATAAATAATCAGGACCTGGATAAAACCTCTGCATGAACCTAAATGTGTTTCCTGCCTGGGATGGGACACTGACCTGGCAGCACTGACCTTGCTTGCTGCACCAGAACATCACTGCTATGGCCAAAGAACCAGGCAGTGAATGCTCAGCTGGAAGGGATGTGTGCCCAAAGCACCCTGTGAACCACCATTAGCACCCTGAGCACCCCTTGCTGCCGGCAGCAGGAGAAAGGTGCTGCAGCTTGGGGCAGCCTGAGCTGTAACACGTGTCCGTGTGCACTGGCAAACCCATCACTCAATTCTTGAAAGAAGTTCTGCATCAGAGAGGTGAGATTCTGCACCTTCTCCTCACAGGTCCTTACACCAGGGACAGCACCTCTTTCTTTGTTCCAGCCCATAAACCCTGAACACAACAGCCAACGTGTGCCTGTCACAGCCCTGCTGGCTGTGGGGCAGGTGCAGTTCTCCCACACAGCTTTCTGGGGAAAAACATATTAATCTGAATGCCTACCATACAGAAAATTAAATTTTAGTTAAGTCTCTTCAGGCCTCTTCAATGCCATTATTGGAGAGAAGAGGGGATGAGGGAGCAGGTAAGAACACTCAGATCCAGGCAGGCGAGGCACTGCACAGCGTTCTTCTCACTTACAAACACCCAGGAAACACTGGGATTCAGTGGCTCAGGAACGTTGAGCTGCAGGCACACAGATACTCCCAGTTAACCCCCTTCCCAGCACATCTAATTGAGTTTCAAGAGGGAGCAGCAAACTGCCTCCACACACAGACAGGGACACAGAGGAGTAGACATGAGGAGAAGCTGCAGGACCCAGCAGCAGCCACCTGCTCCTGCTGGACAGGAGATCACAGTCCATCGATTGCCTGCACCAGTTCAGCTGATCCCATGTATGGGTAGATGCAAGTTGATGCACACAGAGTTTTTAACATTCATGACACCACAACGTTCTGTACAGACCTGCTGGGGCTCCATTCTCCTCTTCATTGTTTGGCAGCAGGCTTGATACTTCTGACACATCCTTCTGCCCTCCTCGTGGCGTGGAAGGCAGCGTGCAGCCAGGGGCTGTGCATACATCCCCCACAGACCCTGCACTTCGACATGAATGCTGATGCAATCGGTTAATGACATGGGCTTTCCTACATGTGAGGCTTTCACAAGCATCCACACACAGCCAACACCATCCTCTCATTCCCCAACCTGCTGCCAGTGGCCAGTGGGAGCTGGGGAGGAGGAGAAAGAGGGGCTGGGGGCTCTGAGGGAGAGGAGCTGGTCCCAGAGCCAGCCCCAGGCCAGCAGGTCCCAATAAACGAGTCCCTCCAGCAGACTGGGAGATGCTCAGGCCACTGACCCACTGTACGCTGGTTCAGAGCCGTAGGGAAAAGCTGCTTGTGTGCCCCACAGACGCCCCACACCTCATCCCACAGAGTCCAGAGGATTCCTGTCCTGCCAGGAATCTGTTCCCTCCAGCAGATCTGGGAAGGGCATCTCACTAGGCTCCCTGGACAAAGCCACATCCAACATCACTGCAGACATGGACGCATTTTTTGGTGGGCCATGGGCAGCAGAGTGGGATGGGTGATGCCAGGACGGGTGATGCCAGGATGGGTGATGCCAGGCACAGCTGAGCTGGTCCAGTGTGAGCAGGGTCCCCAGGAAGGGCTGCTGGGACTCCCTCCAGCACAGCACTGCCAGTCCCAACGCCTGCTCTGAGCAGGGACTGTGGGTGAGGGTTCACTGAGCTCCCCACACACCGACCATCACAGCAGTGTGCTCAAACCTCCCCGTTCCCAAGTCCTGGCAGCACCAGCTGAGCTCTGGCTCCATGTGCAGAGCAGGCACAAAGCAGCACACGAGGAGCCTCAGGAAGCCCTTAAGATTTGCTCAAACTGAATCCAAATCCAATCTGGATGTGACCCGGATTTTCATCAGCATCCCACAGCCACCACACTGGCACTGGATCTCCAGGCCACCCCGAGCCATACCTGTGGCTCAGCAGGGGCAGACTGACCCTCCTGTGCAGCTTGTTTCACATTAACCTGTTCCTGCCAAATTCAGTCCACGAGCCAAACTTCAGCAGGATCATCCTTCCATTTCTTCCACATCTCTGCTTATCTGAGGTAAATAATTCTGACTCGTTTAATTCTTAATCTCCTGGTTTATAAGAGAGCCCATTTGACCTCATCAAATTTTGAGTCTAAGGCAGACTGGGAGATTTAAAGTTACTGGAAACTTCCCTTCCTGCTCTGCGTGACTCTCGGTCAGCGAGAGCAGTGAGAGAGATGTTAAGGCATCCTGCTTCGTGCTGAGATTTAATTCCCCTCTTGTACTTTCCCTGGGAAGGAAGCCTCGTGCAGACACAAAAGGTCAACAGAAGAGCCATAACCTGCAGAAACCTACAGTCCAGTTCCCAGAAAAATACTAAAATAAACACCTGAACTGCCTGTAAGCCCTCCTGAGGAAGCAGAGGGAAAATAAAGAGTCAGCATTGATTTGTCAAGAGCACCTCGTGTCAATCCACTCCTGCATTTTGCCAAGGCAGGGGGTGGATCTCATGGGCTGGAGTAGCTGTGCCTCAGCCAGGCTTCTGCTCTTGGAAGGAGCCTTCTGCCAGCGAGCACAGGGAAGGCACTGCAGGGGATGGGAGACCTGGGAAACCTGCCCTGGAGAGCAGCAGTGCTCATCCCAAGGACAGCAGAGGGGCAGAGCAGCTGCTCAGCCAGGGAACAGCAGAATCACAGAATCCCCAGGTTGAAAAAGCCCTTTAAGCCCATCGAGTCCAACCATCCCTGTCCTGTGCTGCCCCAGCTCCCTGAGCACCTCATCTCCCCTCTGTTAAACACCCCCAGGGCTGGGGACTCAGCCCCCTCCCTGGGCAGCCTGTGCCACAGCCCCACAACTCTGCCAGGGAAGAACTTTGCCCTCCCAGCTGAGCTGACCCTGCCCTGGGGCAGCTTGAGCCCATTGCCCCTTGTCCCATCTCCTGTCCCCTGGCTGCAGAGACCATCGCCCACCTCTCTGCACCCTCCTGGCAGGGGAGAGGGGAGAAGGTCTCCCCTCAGCCTCCTCTTCTCCAGGCTGAACATCCAGACTCGATGGTCTCCAGAGGCTCCTTCCACCCCCCATCGTCCCGTGACTCCAGTTCCAATCCAGCCCTCAGCTGAGGCATCAGGACCACATGCACCATGGTGATACACATGTGCAGCCCTGTCAGCAGGAATCCTCATGACTGCCACATAAGCTCACAGGTGGGCAGGAAGACAAGCTCAGAGCTTCTCCAGACATGAATTAGGATCCCAGCTCCTGCAGCATGGTGGGGTCAGGCTGACCCCATGGGCCAGCAGCTCCTGGGACAAACCTGAGCTGGCTGAAGGTCAAGGGCACTGCCAGCTTGGTCTGAAACTTTTAGAAACAACTTCTGCAGGTCAGTCATCATCTATTGCAGCAGCTTGCAGACCAAAGCATGTGTGCTGAGGACAGAGCCCATGCTGCCCAGGGGATGCGCTGCCAGGATGCATTGAGCCTTTCACACCCTGGGGAGGGGGCAAGACCCCAGGGCTGCTGACCCCAGGCTCTGGCAGCAAGCTGCAACTGCCACACTGTGTTCCTGGCTCCTGGCCCAGAGGATGGCCAGACACCAGCCTATGTGAGGACAGGGGGGTAGGGAAAAAATACAGGGGAAAAAAAAAGAGCTTTCTCAGTACCTCCTAAATATGTACATCATCTTATAAATCACTGCTAATGGCTGGAGTCATCAGGCATGACATTGTGTGTACTTTTTGAAAGTGCAAAGATCCTGGAGAGTAAGAGGGAAGGTGGAGCTGGTAGAAGGAACCCAAAATCACCCACACAGGGGATACAAGGAAGTCTGAGGAAAGCAGTGGCCACAGCAGCACACAGCAGCCAGAGAAACTCATCTGCAAAAGCAAAGCCACCCACCTGCCCCTGGACCTCCTCCTCCTTTCCCTTCCCTCAGTGGATACTCTGAGCAACTGTTCACATCTAGATGAGGCACAAATATTTAATGAAACCTATAAGCAGTCCTCAGGATGTTTGTTTTAAATCCTGAATAAAACATGAGCAGAGGTTTCCCATCACTTAGCTTCTAGACTCTTCACCCACCATCAATTTGTTTGAAAAGCCCCACTAACGTTTGGGTGGCACAGGGAAAGATGAGGAAAAGCTGGGGCCCTGGTGCTTGTGTTTGAGAGGTTACCTGGGAGGATGTGGCTTCCAAAAGCTCCTCATCCCACGGGACGGGTTGGGTGCCACGGACGTGCCCAGAGCTGGTTCATCTTTACGGGAACACTGGAACAGGTCCCTGTGTGGAGGCAGGAAAGAGGGGTCTCTATCAGATTTCAGGGATTGGATTTAACTCTTTAGACTGCCCGTAAGCTTTAAAGAGTCTCTGTTCCAGGAAGAGCATCGATCAGCAGAGATCTGCATACCCTTTTGCAGTGTCTGGGGCCCCAGTGCCACCCACAGCCCTTGCAGGGATGATGGAGTGAAGCAGGAGAAAAGGTTACAGATTACATTTGAGCCACAAACATTTCTCTCACGTTACCAAAAGGTGACTTTTGTTTTTCTAGAATGAAGTTAAAACTCTTGAACATAGGCTTTGTGATTCAACAGACCCAGCTAGCCAGAGACACCAGCTTTGCTGCAGCATCCTGTTGCCTTTAATGGCTTGCCAGATTTTCAGCACCGACATGAGAAGGAAAATAATGGCACAGCTTCAGTCCGATTCTTAGATCCTTTTAAGTGTCCCTCAGTCACCAGAGCTCTAGCAGGAATGCCATTTTTAATTACCAGAGCCGTGCTGTACATGCATCTCAAATCACAGCCCCCGGCTTGGAGGCGGGAGAGGAGGCTCCCTCCTGTCACAGGGAGAAACCAGTGTCAATGTTTAGACACCTCAGACCACTTTATTTTCTAATTGATAACTGAGGAGGGCCTCCCATCAATACCACCTCTCAGTGTGCTGGGGTGCAACACGTACTCAGACATGGGTAATTAAACACAAGAGGAGGTTTACGTGGCTGGTCCCAGGCAGCACTGTGGGACCCACCTCCCAGGAGCAGCCAGTGTGGAGCAGGCGTCTGGAGAGATGCTCCTAGGGGAGCCCTGACCCCACGCTGCTTCCCTCTCCCCCCTTCCTGATCAGGGTCTGCCCTGTGCTCCTCACCCAGGAAGCCACCCACACGCTTCTGAATCGTCACATCAAAAGCACATGAAGTGGGGCCCCAGGGTCTCACAGCGACGCTCACCCCCACCCCACACAGCAGCTACTCCCTGGAGGGAAAAGCAATACACACCCACACCAAGGGCAGTCACTGCATCCCTCTTCCCCTTGCCCCCACCCCTCCTGAGCTCAGGAAAGGCGCAGACCCACCAGCTCCTTGCTGGTGTCTGCACTGTGCCACAGTGTGCCCCAGGCTGGGGATGCTGGAGGGGCTGGTCTCACTGCCAAGGGCAGGAGGGGCGACTCCGAGCAGCAGAGAAACCCCCTCCCTGCCCTCCTCCATGCTTTTTTGGACCTACAGACATCTCAGTCTGCAGGAGCAGCACCCACAGGCCCTGGGGGGAGCACAGAAAGGGGCAGAGGAGTTGACATGGATGCAGATCACATCCCATCCCCAGGCAGGAGCAGGTCTGAACTGGCACTCACATTCCCCTGTAAGGTGTCAAGCTGCACTGCCCCTTCCCACACCCAGGGAAGGAGAACCTCAGGAAAGCATTTCCTTTCAATTAGTGTCTGGGAAGGTAAAAAGAAAATGGCCAGAACCCTTCCCCCTGCCCAGCAGTGGTGGGTGAGTTGGGGTCTCACTCTTAGGGCAAGACCCAAGGAGGAAAACTGAGACTGAAGCCAGTTTTTGGAGCTTGGAAAGGAAACCATCTGAGCAAGGGGCATCTGCCCTCTCCCAGGCTTCCATGTGCATGCAGGAAGAGCTACAAGCTCTTCTATACTGCTGTAGCCATGAAGGCAGCACAACACCAGGGCCCCAAATAGTGATGAGAGCCTGATGTCTCAGCAGCCAGGGAGCTGGCAGCACAGCTGCCCACGGGGACCAGAGGCAGCAAATCCTCTCACCCCTGGAGATGGAGCAGAAAGTTCACACCAGGATTCTGGGCATGTAGAGCGATGTTCAGTCAGAACTGCACTGTTAGGAAGATCTGATGTGGCAGATGGGACATCTGCCAGGAAATAGGATCTGCTCTTTAGAAGATGAGCTCCTGGTAGGAGCCCCCAGGAGCATCCCAGGGACGAGGCTGCAGCAGCTCCACGCCGGCTCACTGCGCTCTCTCCACACTGAAGTGCTGAATGGTTTCTCCCCTGGCTGCACAAGCTCTCCAGCAGGACCAGTTCTGGGTTTATTTCTGTAGGAAGAGGGGGACAGGAAGAATCATCTTCCTGTACAACTGCACCACAGGATGCCTCAGCCACGGGCTGGGAGCTGCAGTGACTTCAGGCACCTCCGAGGACATTTCACTTTGCCACCTCCATCCCTCCAGCCTCTCCACTGACCCACAGGCTCAGAAAACTCCCTCCCAAGGGAACACACATTAGACCCACCAGTGATTTACCTCAGAGTGAAATCCAGGAGCAGACAGTCTGCTCCAGCACCGCAGCGTCAGGTTCAGCTCAGGAGAGCTCAGTTCTGCTGCCTTGCTGCTGTCTGTGCTCTTGTGAAACTGAGATAACACCCCAAGCCTGCAAGCCTGTGACATACAAATACAACCATGGCTTTGTCACACAGCTGGACGTCACAGCCCAAGCTCAGTGTGTGAGCCCCTCAGCACAAGGCTATCGTGATGCTGCAGCCACTGGCACGTTGCAACAGCCCCAGCGAGTTTCTCCAGGAGGGTCTGGCCCAAGGGGACAGGACCTGACAGATGGGACCTTATGAAAAGGCCAGAGCCAGCACTCCAGGTGCTGGACACGGGGCAGAACCAGGGAGACCATCTTGGGGTCCAGCCAGCCCACCAGCACCACCACAGCTCTGGGGTACAGCAGCACCTGCACCCCATCCCTACCCCAGGAGACGACAGCAGGGCTGTGGGGGTCCATGTGCTCCTGAGATCACCAGAGCCAGGAGCAGCAGCAATAGCAGTAGAGACACCCCAGTCAGCTCTCCTGGAGAGGCAGGGAGCATCTTCTCAGGAGCCTCCTCCACACTGCAGCAGCCAGCAGTCCCTCTGCTCCAATTTCTCCCCTAATTATTGCCCCACCCCCCAGAAATACATCCCACCAGGTTTCTAGCATTATTATATAAAAGTCACTCAGCATTTATTCATAATGGAGACAAGATGAGAGGTCCTGCCTGGTCACAAGACTGCAGACAAAAAGGCTCTGGCCAGGCAGCGTGGTGCGTGCAGAGCCCATGGGGAGAGGCACAGGGAATCTTAATGCACTAAAAACTCCTCAGGTGCACGTTGGGACACTGAGCTAAAGTAAACAGGTGGGTTGCACAGGAGGTGCATGATCAGAGGCCAAGCTCTGACCACATCACCTCTGTGAGCAGACTTGGGGAGACCTCTCTATGTGTCAGATACCCAGGCAGCTGCCCGCATCCCTTTGGGATGAAGGCTGACTGCTCACTAGCCCTGTGTCCAAGGCAGCAGCCAGGAGCCTCAGCTGCTTTGAGGAGTATGCTGGTAACAGCCAAAGACCCAAGAGACACCAAACTGAAAAGCTTTAAGACCCTTCTACTGGGCTCCCCTTCCTAAACAGGCATTTCTGTCCTTGCTTCCCAAATGGGGACTCCAAAACGTCCCTCCTTGCTCTGACCCAAAGCCTTGGTATGAGCCAGCCAGAGGTGGAGGGGATCAGGACAGCTGTGGTGGGCTCACTGGATCAGGGAGGTGGGCTTCCCGGGGAGAACCCCAAAGAGGGGTCACTGCCAGCAGTGCTGCCTCCCTGCAGCTTGCTGGGGGTCCTGACCCCCAGGGCTTGCCCAGCACTCGGGCAGAGGCACCCAGGGGGCTGCAGGCTCTGCCCTGAAGGTTACTCACCCCAGTCCACCCTCAAGAGCTCTTAAAGGCAGCGATAAAACAAGGTAACAAGTTTGCAGTGTGGTTTAGTAATTGACCATTTTAAAACAAAGGGCAGGTTTTCTTCTGGTGTGTTTGTTAAATTCCATTTGCTGTTGTAAACAGACCTCCCCCATCCTGTGAGCACAGGGGATTACAGGCATGCTCCTTAAAAGCTCAGCACTCCACAACAGAAAGAGCTTCCACTTATATATTTTATCATTCTTCATCTTTTCTGAACATAAGTAGTTCCTAAGTGCATATTAAAGCCACCAGGTACCTCCATATATCCTCACCTCATCAGTAACTGAGAGTCTCACTGAGCACGTGATGGGTTTTTTGCCAGGTAACTATGGTGATATGCAGGGTCAGGATTTTTTGTGGGTTCCTGGAGGGTTTGGGTTGTTTTGTTTGGGTAGGGGTTGTTTTAGGATGGGCACTGTCTTTTCTTACCTGTGCCAGACCCCTGGTTATTAAAAACCATCTTTTTCACTAAGATAACATAAAGGTAAGAAGGGCAGTTGATAAGCACTGTGCATCCAGAGCTAAAGCAGAGCAACACACCCCTGTGGCACTGCCTATGTGTGCCCCTGTCTTCCCACAGCTCTGCTGCACAGCTCACTGCCCAGGCCGGTACCCAGACCCACACCCACCCCACGGGAGCACAGAGCCCAGGGGCTCAGAGGGTTTGCCAGAGCACTGGGACACACGTACCCGAGCCCAGCACTCCGAGCTCAGTGAGCTCCTGCTCCTGGGAGCAGCTTTCTACCAGCATTCCTGATAAGCAGTCTCTAGCACATGGATCAGCCTTGGGGTCTGCACAGGCTGAACTGCTAGAAGTGCCCTCCCCTCCCATCACAGCATCATCATCAGAAGTGATGAAGGCCCAAGCTAACTGCTTCAGCCAGGAGAGCATCCCAGGCACCAGGCTTCCACATGCTCTCTGGAACAGCAAGGCTCCCACAGACACCCATAAAATGGTTTTCTGGGTGCAAATGCAATGTGATTTGACTTTATTATCAGCCAGGTGAAGGTAGAGAGATCATTTCAGCAGGCTGAGCCATGTATCCAACGTGTCTGTCATGGTCAACCCCCTGCCACAGGCAGGGACACCAACCTCCAGGCCTGGAGCTACACAAGGGTTGCCCAGGGCCCCAGCCAACCTGGCCTTGAACACTCCCAGGGATGGGGAACCCACCCCCTCTCTGGGCAGCCCCTTCCAGCCCCTCACCACTCTCTCAGTCAAAAACAATGTCTGCAGACACATTAGACCTATTTACCAGGCACGGTACCCTGAAGGTTAACATCCTTGCTGACACCACACTTTGCTCTTGACCCCCTCCCTGGTCTCTGCAGCCCCACACCCACCTGAAGACACAGCAGGCTTTCCTCAGAGGAAGGTACAGGTACTGCCTCAGAGCTCTGCTCACCCAGGGACACACAGAGCAGCAGCACAGACAGACTGGAGCAGTTCAGCCAAGCAGAAAGGTCAAGCTAGCACCAAGCAAAAGGACTTTTCCTTTACTACCCTTCAGACAAGTTTCTAAGTCTCATGGATTTTCCTTTCTCCACAGTGCATCACTGCCACCACCCCCTCCACTCAACCCCTGCTGTTCCCCTAACAGCCACCACTGAGGTGAGGGCAACTGGTTCTAGGAGAGAGACTGTGCCACATACCTTGACCAGCCAGCTGAGCCTGTCCCACCTCAGACAGCAGCATCAGGGGAAGGAGAGCTGCTGACAAACACTTTTATAGCCCAGGGAGGCTCCCTCAGCTGCTGGGGGTAGGGAGGCACAGACCCACCTGCCCTGGGCTGGGCTTAACACAGTACAGCTGGGCCAGGGTCAAGCTGGGCTTACCCACTGGAGATGATGGGCACCTGCCCCTCTGGAAGGAGGGTGGTTCTGAGCAGAGCTGCTCCCAGGACACTGACAGCTCCTGCTGATGTAGCAGCTGCCGAGGGGTGTGGGGTTTGGGGTGCTGTGGGGAGCAGTGGCTCTGCCTGCCCGTGGCTCTGCAGACACGGAGAGAAGAAGGGTATGTAATCAGGGAGTAATTGCTGAGGAATATCAGAAGGGGGTTGTTTGCAGAGCGTTCTCTGAGTCTCACAATAAAAGGACATAAAAAGGACAGTAATTGGCCACTTGGGATGGAGTTAATGGTAAATACTCTAATAAAAAAACCCAGGCTGCACTTCAAGCAGATCACTTATCACCCTGTTCCTCCAGCATGAAGGCTTCTCCCCACACCTCTGCGCTCTCAGGCTTAATTTGCCAGCCACGTTCCACAATTAGAGCATCCAAACAAACCAGAGAAGATCCTTTTGTTGGTCTGAGTTAGAAAATGAGTCTGCCCAGGTGGGGAAGTGTTATTGTTTCAGATTGCCTTCTCTGGAGCACCATGTTCTGGGGCCGGGGACATGTTTGGCTAGGGTCCTCAGTTGGTTTTTCAACCCAGCTGAACACAGAAACACACGTCCAGGAACGGTGGGCTCTGGGAATGGTGGGCTCTGGGAACGGTGGGCTCTGGGAACATCAGGCTCTGGGAACATCAGGCTCTGGGAACTTCAGGCTCCGGGAATGGTGGGCTCTGGGAACAGCAGGCTCTGGGAAAGGTGGGCTCCAGGAAAGGTGGGCTCTGGGAACAGTGGGCTCTGGTAACTTGGGCTCCAGGAGCACTGACATTCGGCTTTAGCCTGTTGAAACACAGTGTCGCTGCCACAGGACGGGTGCTGCAGTGAGGGCCACGTGGCTGCAGCCCCAAACACCGAGTTATTTTAGTTCCAGGCATTCAATGCCTGACAAAAGCAAAAGTGTGTGCTGTGGGACCTATCCTGCTCTTGGTGCTGGGACCAGAGGGAATCTGATCAGTGGTGTTAATGGAAAGAAGCCTCTGCTGTGGTCTTGCAGGTGATAAAGCAATGTTGCTCTCCATGAAAGCATAAGGATTTGAAGGATGGTTTAAAATACATGACACCATTAATGGGAATTCTTTCCTGAGTTTGATGTGATTTTTTTTAATTCCTGCATGGGAGGCAAGAGAATGAACTATTCTGGGCACACCAAAACAGCCCAGCTTGCTTCCCTGGTGCTGCCACTTTCCGAGCAGCAAGGATGCGACGCAGGGAAAACAAGCCCTATCCCAAATCACTGCTGGCCACAATTGAAGCTTCACTATTGAGTACAGCACTACTGAGTAAATTCACCACGCTGTATTTGGCTGTTCCAAGCAAAGCTTAGAAAAATTGCCCGTGGAGATGTATGGTCTCACTTCTCCTTCCTGACATCCTTTGGAGTAACGACACATTCGGCAGCAAATAAGGGAAATCCACGTGGAAAAAGAAAAATCAGCACAAGGCCATCGAATTAATCTAATAAGGGTGAGCACTGGGAAGGAGCCTGTTGGTTTCACACCTGGGGAAGCGTGCAGTGCTCCATCAGACCTCCAGCGCTCAGCGTCAGGTAACGTGCAGAACGTTATACATCAGACTGCGTGCTGGGAAGCGTCCTGGGTACCGCTCCCTGCGCTGTGATGAAGAGAAGCAGACTGCAGAACTGTTACCCTCCTCTGTAAGACTTAAATTGGATGGGAGATGTTATATTTGTTAGCACAGCGAAGCATATAACTGGTGAGCGGCAGCTCTTTGTGCTTTGCATGCTGCCTAGGGCCACTTCTCCTGGACGCAGCGATGCTTTTGGAATGATTCTCTGATTTGTTTGACTCGTTTGTTCGTTTTTCAAATGAAATTTGGTCAGAATCCCCCTGACTGTGAGGCTGATGTTCCGAATCTGCAGATACAAAAAAATGACATTATATCTTCACGTGTTTGACTGGAAGGGAAAGAGCTCTTCCAGCCAGACTTCTGGTGCAAGCGCAGCCTGTGTGCTGGATGTGTTGGCCATTGATCATTTTTCATCTCCAAAGGTCCGGCTGTATCTTCAATAATAAGATCTACCATCGATTTGCTTTTCAAAAATGAGATCATAAATCCAGATAAATCCCAGGGGAAACAGTGGAACTTTGGCCACTCGAGGTTGGGGTCAGAGCCAGCAGGTTGAAGCACTGCAGACCTGAGCAGTGGAGAGCGAGCCTGACAGAAGAGATGCAAAATGATGTTAATTGCTGCAAATCTGCAAGGTGATTGACACCCACTCCCCTGCTTCCCTTGGTTAGAGTGTGGATAATGGGGTTTTGGGTGGCAGTGGCTTTCTTTTCCGTATTCATATTACTGTGTGTGACCTATTTTCAAAACTATCATCCTTTATGTGTCATGGAAACGAAAAGTGCCGTGCTGGATCCTGGGTTTGCACTGGTCAAGGAAGCCAAGAACGCAATTCCTGTTGAGAAGGGCAAAGGTGGCAACTGGCAAAACCTCCTCGGGGCCCCGGTAACTTCTGCCAGGAAGGAAACAGAAAGCCTGGTAAGATACTCACTTTGTGTTTTATCAGCAGCACATCGTTGTGCAGGGAGGGGCCAGACGCAGTCGCTGCCTGTTGCGGGTGCAGCGCTAAGGGGCACCGCAGCGGGACTGTGCTTCACTCCACGTGCAGATGAGACGCGCTCGCACTGTGACCCGTGTGCTTTCCAGGCCGCTCCTTCCTGCCAGCGGTCCCACGTGCAGCTGCTGACATTTATTCCCCTGCTTTCCTCTGAATAAATGCCATTTGCTGGAAACAGCCCGGCTCCCGACTCGGAGACACACGCTGCATGCCCAGGTACTAATGGAGTTGCACACGTAACGATTCCTGGGGGGTTTAGGGCTGTGTCCTTTGGAGCAGCGGCTGCAGAGAAGGCGCAGCGGTCGGGGTGCCGCACGGGCTGAGAACACCAGGTTGTGTCACCCCCAACGGACGCTGGTCTGTCGTGTCCACTGGCTTTCTCGGGTGGTTCTTTCCTCCTTCGGCAGCAGCAGGGCCCAGGGGCTCGAGAAGCCCTTCGTCACGGGGTGCAGCACGGCCGGCTGGCCCAGCACGTCCCAGGGTGAGCGTGGGAGGGCGGGAAGAGGCTCTTTCCCTGCAAAGGCTTTTGTGTGCATCCTGAATACACAGGGCCTGCCGCTAACCCACGCAAGGAACACCCTACGACTGGCCCTGCGACTCGCCTTCCTTCCCGCCGTTTACCCCGCTGCACCGCTTCATTTACATCATTTGTACAATTTACGTTATTGTGCCGCTTTAATCACATTATTTCTGTTATTTCTCTTGCTGTTTTATTCCTTACATTTAGCTCAGCTGTTGTCAGCCCATATTTATATCCTAGTTATTAATTAGTTTCATCCCACAGTACTTTGACAACTGACGTTCCGTAGGCCGAGATCTGTTCTTGCTTCTGCTTTGGCTTCATGTGTGTGCTTTTATGTTTATAATCGAAATCATATCTATGTAGATAGTAAAGAGCCTTTTTAAAAACCCTTATTAGTTAAAATGCCTTCAGGTTTAAATGAAGAGCAGATAGGAAAATCCCTTCTCCAAATGGATGCAACCAAGGACCAGGATTTGTCCACAATACTTTTCCAACCCTACCTGAAGGCCCAAGGGCAGTTTTTGGCTGCAGAAGGAAATTGAAGAGCCACCTGGACTGACAAATGCCACCCAGCCTCTCACTTGATGAAGGCTAAGCACACCCTGTGCTCATTCGGGACTTTCCTGGAATCCGTAGCCGGTCTGAAGACATTTCTTGGGGCAAAACAAGGTAAAGTCGTGGTGCAAATCCCTCTGCTCACCTCCTGATGGGCACGTCCTGCAGAGCTGCCCAACCGCCACAGCCTACTGAAGGGAATTGTTTTGCTTGTTAAATGCACAAACCCCAGAGTGTATCAACTCTGTTTCTTTGTCAGAATGATGCTAAAACAAGCTCTTTACACCTGTGCACTGGCAGCTTCCTAAGGCAATGCGGGATGAGAGGGAAAAGGGTTCGGGAACCTGTTCTGGAGATGCTGCTGGGCAGGAACTCTGCATCCCACACGGATGGGATAGCTGCCATGAGGTAACAGGCATGTCCAAGGGTTTGTGCAGTGCTGCCTCAACAACTGTGTTCTGTGGTTAACTGAAGAGCTGTTGGAATTAGAAGGGATATTTCTAGCAATGCAGGAATTAAAACGTGAACCTGACTGACGTGGTATCGATGGCTGCCTCATCTCCCATTGGAAAAGCCACAGCAGCCATTTGTCCTACAAAGGGATGAACTCCAGGCGTGGTGAGAGGGTACCCGTGGGCACGCAGACCCACACGACTGCCTACGCACGTGGCCCTACGTCATGCCCGTGCGGCGCGGCGGTGAGAACCCATGTCAAACCTGGGAGACGGGAGATCAATAAATATTTAAATGAAGTGAGATGTTAATCAAAGGCAGGAAGGCTTGTGACATTTACCCAGGCGAAGCTGGGGAACTCGGGGAAGTAATCACTTAGGCTCGTGATTATCTTCAAGAGCTCGCGGGTGTCCCAGCGGAACGGGAAAGGAACAAGAGTATTTATTTTTAAAAAGAGGGACCAAGGGAATTACAAGCCAGTCAATCCACATTCAGAGCCTACAAAGACAGTGAATCAAAGCATCAAGCGGGTGATTTGTTAACAGCCGGGGGTAATAAATAGAGCCGGCTGCAGTGATTTTCAGTTTCACACAGATTTGGGGCTTTACTGCTGGTGCCAGTCTAAAATGATAGGTGGGCTTATCCAGAAGAATAAGAAAGAGATAGAGCAATATCATAAATATTGGCAAGTGCCTATTTGCTGCAGCTGGAGCACCGAGAGGAGCTGCCTGAGCAGTTATTGCAGTTGGATCTCTCTCTTTCATTTCGTCAGGACCCCGGTGAGTCCCACACGTTCAGGTGATTCTCACAACCCTCAGTCTCTGTTCAAATGTATTTTATAAACACACTGGGGATAATGGGCTGTTCATGAGCGTTTTGCATCGAGCACCTCAAAGGAAAGATGGAATTTCTTACAAGATCTCTGTGGCCGGTCCCTCCCATCTATCCTGGCTCACTGAGGACCGGACTGGAAGAGCCCTCTTCCAGCCCGAGCTTTGTTTGAGACCTGGCTCCAGTGCTGCAAAGCCACAGAGCTACTGGGATCCGGCCAGGTGCCTGTGTCCAAGCTCAGCGCTGCTCCGATGCTCCTTCCCCTCCAGCCGACACTGCTGCCAGGAGGTGGGATGCTCTCCAGGCTGGGCCTGGGAAGAGGGGCTGTTCTGGGCAGCTGAGGTGGCTTTTCTTGTGGTGTGGAAGGAAGGAGTGAGCTGACCTTGGCTTTGACTTCTTAAACTGACTGCACCACACACCGAGCTGTGCCTGCCCCTGCCCCTGCCACCCTTCGGAGGTATCCACGAAAATAAAGTGCCTCAGGATGGGGGAGCTGAGAAGCCACCTTTGGAATGTTCTCATCCTGCAAACATCAGTGTACCAGTAATGGACTGAGAGGTTCTGGAGGTGCAACTAGAAAGGCACAGACACGACCCCAAATGCCACACACAGCGGCTCGTGTTTTCCCAGACCTGAATCCTGCCTCTCCCCAGCCCTCTTGCGCCGCTCTCTCTCTCTTCACTGCAGACTTCCAGGGGAGGAAGGTTGATTTCATTTCCTCATAGTTAAATTATTCAGTGAGAGCTTAAGCACGACTGCTGTCATGTAATTCTACTCTCTGGCATGTCACAACTCGAGCACCCAGCGTGGCGCTGGGGGAGCTGTAAGTAGGTCGCGGCAGAGCCCACCCTGCGTGCATCCTTCGGCAGCGCCGCGCCGCGCGTCCCGCTTCTGCCCCGCTGCTGGAGTGCAGGGCTTTGCCCACGACATGCCTGGATCTCATCTTGCAATTGTTATTACAGAGTGTCCTGGTGACATTGTTTTATAGAAGCTCTGGTCTGTCCAAACCCCTAAGCTGGATGAATTCAGGTAACACCACGCTGGCATTTTGCTCCAGCGTGGTACCGCTGCTCCTCCACCCATCACCTCGGGCAAGGGAAGCAGCCTGGCACAGGAGGGGCCAAGGAAGAAGTGAAAAATATGAGCAAAGAAAAACCTTGTTTTGAAGCTTCTCACATAGAGAAATACTGAGGGGTAAATAAATTGTGTTCATTAACCTTTAATTGTCAGGCTGGAGGCACGAGTGGCGTGCAGAGGTCACTCACAGAGTGTGCCACGGTCCTGAGCCAGCTTAGTCCCTGATGCAGATGCACAGCCCCCCCGTACCTTGTGGAAGCAGGATGCCCCCTGCTCTTTATCCAGGTGTGATTGATTTGTATTTCTTCTTTCTTAACTGTTCTCTGCTGCCCTTCTGAAGGGCTAAATTCTGCTGGGTTTCCAACCAGGATTTACCAGAGTAAATCTGGAGGAAATAAGAATTTGCATTTAATCCGACAGGATCTGGCCCTGGCACATCGAAGATGCTGCACTGGGCAGAGGCACAGGGGCAGCCTCACGTGTGCAGGGCTGTATTTGGCCCGGTGAAAGCCTGTTAATGACAGGCACTGGTCACAGATCTCAGGCAGAAAGCATCATCCCTGCCAACACCTGGCAGGTCCCTGGAGCGGGGAACACCCTCACCCCATGGCTGGGACCCCTCCATAGCCCACAGGGACACGTGTCCCCATCCCTGCAGTGGGGCAGACCCTGCCCTGGCACCGCTGGGTCCTTCCCTGCTCCAGCCCAGCCTCTGCCCTTCTCCTTTTTCAGTCCATCCCAATATTTATCCAAGGTCTTTACCCTTCCAGAAGCAGTATTTTAAGAACCAACAAGTTTCATTTTCCCTCCTGCTCATACACAAATGTATAAAGCTGCTACCAAAAATGAGCTGGAAAGCTGGCAGCACGCTTCCAGCGAGCTCTTCCTGCGGAACACACACTGCCACATGATCCCACATGTTCTCTAGCTGCCAAGGATGTCAACCAGAAAGCAGACAACTTCTTGCAGCGTTGATACCCAGTGACTTTGCATAACAGGAATGCAATTTCATTCGGCAGAGCAGCTTGTTCTGGGAGAGGGAGATGGCTGGTGTGCTCACATTATGAGACTATCTGCATGTGAACAGTCGTGGCTGCACGTTATTTGGGCTGCAGAAGGTCTGTTGCTGTGGGAGGATGGTCCTTGGTACAATAGAAGTTATTGATGGGTGCTGTATGAGCACTGTAAGGGTGCTGAGCACTGTAAGGGTGCTGGTTATATGAGTGCTGTAAGGGTGCTGAGGGCTGTATGAGCACTGTAAAGGTGCTGAGCACTGTAAGGGTGCTGAGCGTGGAAGGACAGTGTGTTGTTTCTCTGCTGGTGTGCAGTGTACACCCGAAACATGTCTCCACACTGTCTTCCTGGGTATCCCCTTTTCCCCAGGGAAGAGCAGCACACTGCCTGCCCAGCCCGAGCCAGGTCCACGAACGCCGGGGTGCAGAGCAGAGCTGGGGACAGCTGGGGACAGGACAGCCCCCACCCCTCCGTGTCACACAGCGCGGTACCCCCGCATCACTGCGCCACATCCCTTATCCGTGGCTACCCAGGAGAGTGGCCACCCTGCGAGCTCTTCACTGGGAGCACTCACAGAAGCACTGGGTGTTTCCAAATTGCGCTGCTCTCCTCTAATCTTGTTTTCATAATGAAACTTATTTAAGCCTAATATAGGCATAATGTGGGGTAATGTATCTGCTGCACCTCAGAATGGATGTTGAAAGTGTAAATTCATTATTTCTCTGGCAGTAGATCTCCTTTTTATCTCCCCTCCATAGGCATTAGAGCAGCGTTCTCCTGAATACACTGATGAGGATCCAAAACTAATTTTCATAAAAATGAGAACTCCTTAAAAACAGGCTCTTATCATATCGAGCAGGCTCTTCCCTCCTACCAGTGTTCTTCACATTAATCTCAGCTTTCATTTTTCAATGGGCCTTTTTTCTCTTCCTTTTCCTTCCAGCATTTCTCTGTGGCAGCGAGGGCCAGGTCTGCGCCCTTCCCAAAGGTGGGTGCCTGTCCTCAGCTCCTCAGCCCAGCCTGGGGCAAGGGGAAGGGAGCAGATGCATGAGCCCAGGAAAGATCTGGTAACTCCACAACCTGCCCTGACCCAGGGTCCCTCCCAATCCTGCTTCAGGACAAAGCAAAATCTGTCAAGGGAAATTCCTGCTGCTCGGGAAGGCAGGTACGTCATTCACTATTCACTCACACTCTCATTCATCACCTCAGTCGCCCACCCGAGTTGATGAAACCTTTGTGGTAAGGGCTGCAGAGAGTAATTGGGCTTAATCACTCCCAAATAAACCTTTTCAGAAAGTTGGTGTTTTAGAGAGAAGCGCCAGAAGCCCGGCCCTAAAATAATTCCAATTTAAAAGCAGATCAGTGTGATTCTATTCTTGCCATCCCTGGCTCTCTTTGCATTGCTGTACAGAAAAATAAAGACAGATTAATTCCAATAAAGCAGTTATCCTGGAAGTTATTATCACAAGATTGATTAACTTAGACTACTTTGTTTGAACAATGGGTTCTGGAGAGAGAAAAAAGTACATCTTGCCTCATTCTTAATCCATGAGAAAGTTATTAGACATTTCTTTCTCAATCAGCACATAAAAATCAATACCTGCTCTGCAGTTTGCTCTCAGAATTTGTTCTCGTGTGACCCTCAGGTGCTAGGAGGTGTTTGGTAAGCGTTTGTCTGTGAGGTCCATGGAGTCTCCTCATCCACGGTTCCACAGGGCTGTGACGGGAAACGAAGATGCCACTCTGCTCATCCGCAGGCTTGACTGTCATGGAAGCACAGGGGGTCCCTGCGTGGGAATGACCCCAGCCCCAGCAGTGTCCTGGTGTCAAGCCTAGGCAGGGAGGCTTCAGCAGGACGTGTCCTCCTCCCAGGTGACGTGCCCGGTCCCCAAGCCTCCACGCAGCCTTTCGCTGTGGTGGTTCTTGTCTGTGAATGCACTGGAGGGGGCACAGTCAGCACCCAGATCAGCTGCTGCCAGACCCCATCCCCACCCTGAAGCTGTCAGGGTGCCAGTGTTTACCTGTCAGTCCTTTGCTGAAAGAGACACCTATCCTGGGACATCAGTGGAGCAATTAGTAAGGCAAACTAAACAAAGGAGCAACTGAGGGGCACTGAGGTTGCACGGGAGCATCGGGCAGACTGAGTCAAACCAAAGCCCATTCCTTAGATGCCCCCCATCCCTGCAGGAATACCCCCAGCCCAGTTCTGAAACTCCCCTGGCTTTGCACTCCTGTCCCTGTTTCCTGGAGGAAGCTCAGCGGTGCGGTGAGACCACCTGCTACATCACACCCGTAACGGATGCGATACCGTGAATCACTGAATCAGGTGATATAATGTAATAATAAGCAGGTTGGGCTCCAGCCTTTATTAGCTGATGCTCTCAAATAAGTTCATGCTGGAACAGAATCCTTCAGCCAATTTTTCCCCACTTAGCCTGCTGTTCAGGGGCACGCCGGGAGCGCTGAGGAAGAAATCAGAGCCGAGACAAGCACCACGACATGTCTGGAACCTGCTCGGCCATATGAAGAGGCATTAAAGGAATACAGATATCTGAGCACATTTCACCGAAGAAGGCAGCCTTAATTTTAGCTGGCTGGCAGATGGGGTTTCTCATTAGCCTGTCTTTTCATCTTATTTCATGCAATTAAGTAGGCTCGGGAGGGACCCTACGGGACTGGCCATCGTCCAAAGGCTCGCACAGCCCAGGCTGCACAGCCTCCCGCTCCGCAGCCATCGCCTTTTCCTGTGGAGTTATTTTTGGTGACATATGGAGCCGGGTGAAGGGCTTTTCTGTGCGGGTCAGGACTGCAGGACTGCTCTGCTGCACAGACCGGGCAGCCCGCTCTGCCGGGGCGGGACGGACCCTGCGCTCTCCGCTGGACAGGAGCAGAGCAGCATCTTGTGTTAGACACAGAGCATGTGGGGCAGGGCTGGTGCTGGAGATTTGGGAGGCACTGGGTATGTTACACTGTTTTTCAGCTCTCTCTTGAGCATCAGAGTCCCTGCCAAGATGAGAGAAGACCTCTGTCAGGTTCTTCCCAGGAGGGCAGGAACAGCTTGATCCGATAGAGAAATCTCAGTAGATCGTGTTTCCTCAACAGATCTGCAGTTTATAAATGATTTTTTCAACATCCTGGGAAAGACAACCCTAACTTTGCTGCCAAGGCCCAGGGAAATGCTCTAACAGTGTCCCTGTGTTGGGCAGCAACACCCTGACTCTCCACAGCACTCAGGCACAGGATGAGAGGGGGGATGGGAACAACACATCCCGGGGTGCACCCGTGCTGAAGCCCCCTGGGCTCGCACCACACTCCTAGCAGGGAACAGCATGAGGCAGCATTGTGCCCTGGGGGGTGGCAGGGCAAGGGCAGCAGGTCAGCTGCATCCCCTAGGTATCAGCATCCCTGCCCTGGGTACCGGCATCCTGTCCCAGGTACCAGCATCCTGCCCTAGGTACTGGCATCTTGCCCTGGGTACCAGAATTGTGCCCTGGGTACTGGCATCCTGCCCTGGTACAGACACCCCTTCAACCCCTTCATCCACCTTGGTCCTGCAGCCCCCTCGGCATCTCCTTGCTCTCCTGCACACGAGCACCACAGACACATCAGCTCTCCATCAGGCAAAGCCAGGGTGCTTTCTGGTGTCGGATGGGCTCTGAAAGCTCTTACCTCTGGGAGTGTCTCTGGTGTTCAAAGGGAGCGCTGGCCTGACTAAAGCCCGCTCCTCAGGACCCACAGGACAGGCCCCATCCTTTGCAGTCCATCGATTCAGTATTATTTCTTTGTTCCCATAGAAACGTGGGGGGTTTAGGGAGCAGTTTGAAGCTGAGACAATGAAAATAAACCAAAACTAAACCCTATCAAACCTTTCTATATACATGAATTGGGGGGGGGGGAGGGGGGGGAGAGAAAATAAAATCCTTGACACTCTTCTGCATCCTGTAAAGAGGAGTAATTTACTCAGGGGAAAAAAGCATCCAAAACAACAAACCCTCTCATGGATGTGATGTTTTGAATTGTTTGCTTTTTTTCTAAGGCAATTTCAGCGAAATGCTTAGCAACACATATAGAAGGAAGCGGCTAAATCTTTGTATTAATTCTAAAAACCTCCATTTCTTATTAAGTCACAAGAGATAGCTGTTACTTTGTTTCTAGCAAAAGGTAATTTGGGCTTTATTTTATTTAGAATGTTGCCCACCGTGCTGGAGAGGCGAGATTTCTTAATTGCTTTGTTGCAAAAACAATTTATGTGGGGCTTTTTAATGAGTTTAATTTTCTTTAAAGTTTTCCATGTATAAATGTGGCAGCGTTTTGAAATCAAATAAATTATCCACATAGCTGCCTCAGTGCTCCCATCATTAAACCGGCACTCGGAGATGCCACCTCCACGAGGCTTATTGTGCAGACAATAGTGTACAGAGAGGGGGCTGAGGTGGTGTTTAAGCTCCCCACCATAAACCAGGGAGATTATTACCTGCATCACAACAAAGACAGCACAACAAATAGGCTGCAGTGCCCCCTCCCACTGCCATGCCTCCCCATCCAGGGCGCAGGAGCCCACTTCAGCCCAGGACCAGGACGTGTCCAGCCATCGCCATGCTCCGAGCTGGCTGGTCCCACAGGGCAGCTGCAGCAGGGGGTCTGAACGGGACACAGCAGGGTGGAATTCTGGAGAGGCTTCAGGAGAAGAGGCCATCCCAACTGGGATCTCAAAGAGCATCTCAGTTCCCTCACTGCTGCTGCCCAGGGCCTCTCAAGGGTGTAAGAACCGGCCATGCAATACATGCACCGCTCCCTCCGTAAGCTGCAGGATGAGGAGTTAATTTACAAGAGGTGTAAGTGTTAGCAATAAAGAATTCATGAAGCCAGGGCTGAATCCCTCCACTGCCGAGCAAACGGGAACATTTCCACCACCGCCAGCTCGAGATTCATTTACACACCAATGCTGGGACAGCAGACAGAGCCCTGTGTGCTGTCTAGACAGGAGCCAGCCCCACCTCCCCTGCCCCAAGGAGCGCTGCCATCCCTAAGGCTTGAGCGAGACCCACCCACAGCTTTTCAGGAGGAGCATTAAAATGAACCCGGCGGGTCAGAGGCAGGAGACAGGGAGGGAGGAGGAAGGTCTAGCTGTGTGCAATCAGGTGTTCATCTTAGAACTTGAGGCAGATAGTTTGTAGTGACCCTTTCACAGTCCCCAAACTGTGTAAAATCCTCACATCTGCATCTGAAATGAGCAGAGGGCTGTGACAGGAGGAGTTCTCATGCTCCTCCAGCCCTGAGAATTGCTTTGGTGATGCTTTGGCAGCAGTGAACCCTCCCTGCTCTTTGCTCCGTGGCGCTGGGGGTGGCTGAAAGCTCACCCCATGTCCCTCTTCCCTCCTCAATGGCACAGCCATCCACTGTGCACATGGTGGGGCTCACTTGGGGCTCCCAGGGGTGTCTGTGCTCCCCACCTTGGCTGCTGGAGGACAGAGGGGCATCCCTGGGCCAGGACGTGTGGCAGGCACTGGGAGACGCCTTCTATCCCGAGCGCTGGTTGCAGATGGGTCCTCTCAAAAGATTTGCTCAAGCAGATTAGAACTTTTTACTTGTCAATGGGAAGCTGGTGCCCCCCAAAAGCTGCACAGGGCAGTGGGGACTCCTGGTCAAACACCGTGGAGCTTTCAGGGCAACCTGCTGGCTGCCCTTCTGGTGAGCACCCAAGCACTGGTCCTACGAGGCCAGTCAGCAGCCACCCATTCCTCATTCACTACCCAGACACACCAGCCCATGGAGCACACGTAGCGTTTGGATTCGTGGCTCTCAGTGGGATAAACAGACCCTACACACCGGCCTGTGACAGAGAGGACCTTCTGGGGAGGAAGGCAACCCAAAGGGAGCCAGTCAGGCAGCTTCTCATCCCTTCCCCAGCACAGCCAGGCATTTCGGTGGTGAAGCAGCAGACAGGAGGTGTTCCTCTTGAGCTGGTACCTTCTCAGGTGCTTCTGCCCACCAGCACGACCCACACCTCCCCGAGAACCAGGGCACTCTGTCTGCTGACGCTTCCGGTCCTCCTGGATGTGCCACCTCTGTGAGATGGCAACTGCAGGAGTAACGTGACAGTGACAGCTAATTAGTGCTGTGTGACACCGTGGCCGTGTCGTGCCTGGCGGCACCGCTGTCCACAGTGATGAATTATGAGGGTGGCTCCTATGGCAGGAGCCCGAGCAGTGACGGCTCGGCAGGCAGGCAGGTCACCCCTGCTCCACACGCTCCCCGTGCCCGGCGATGCCTCGCTGCTCCAGAGCACTCAGGCTCGTTTCTTCATTCATAATAAAGCTCAGAGGTGGGGAGTTCACCAGCCTGCCCAGGACAAGGACCAGCATCACCCAGCTGCTTCCTTGCCGGGCTGTTTCCCTCACAACGTTCTTCCCGCATCACAATGCCAGAGCCAGAGCAAAGCAGCTCCAAACGCCCGTCTCCAGACCAGGGATTATTACTTATTCATCTGCCCACACTGTGTGCCTGGGAATTAAGAGACGTTCAGGAAAATGAGATCTCTGGTGACCATCAAGTGTGTGATGCTGCCAGAGCATCTTCCTCACATTTCACTTGCTCCTACACGAGCAGTAAGTCAGTTTTGGTTCCTTTCTTGCACGGCTCCTGGTGATGCCCCAGTGAGGGGCTACCAGTGTGTGCTGAGGGACCCGGAGGGCTCTGCCCAGCAGCAGGACCTTGTTTCGTGCCCACACCAAAGCCCCACGGGTTCAGAGCTGGTACGCTGGTGCACACATGCTGCCGAGGATCTCCTCTGCCTGCGCCGCACCACGGGGCTCTGTCAGAGTGCTGACAGGGGGCACAGCCCTGTCCCCAGCCTGGCACCCACAGAGAGCCCAGCTGAGCCCTCCCAAACAGAGAGGGATGCCTGGGACTGGACAGGACACAGCCCACAGCATCCCCACAGCCAAGCCAGTGTCCTGGGGGACAGCAGGCACCACTCCCCTGACCCCTCCAGCCCCTCCAGCCCCCATACCCTTGGCAGCAGGCAGCCCCATCCCTTTCCTGAGGTGCAAACCCTTTTTTATCTCTTCCTTTGCGAGCTAATAATGTATTTTTAATTGAAACATGTGCAGCTTCTCCTTCTTTCTTCTTGTTTCAAGTAAGTTCTGCCTCTGCCAGCAAAATCAGCGCCTGTGCTGCTGGGGTGGGGGTTGTGTTGGGATTTTTTTCTTCTCCAGAAAATGTGGGGGTTTTTCTTCCTCTTTTTTTTATTTTTTTCTTGCAAGATTTCAGCTCTTTGGCTTTGGAAAAGAAATCGTTGTGGAGAAAGTATTTCTTGAAATGATGACAGAAGCAAAATTACATTCCTTTGTAGAAAACAGGGACATTTGAAGACTGTCTCTGCTCTTTGTTCCGGGAAGTGCCAATTCTCAGGCTCCTGGACCATTAATCCTTCCTCTTCTTAGTTTTTGAAGATGAACATTGCAGAGAATGAGGCATTGTGCTTGAAAGGCCTCTTCAGAAAACACCTTTTCCCTCCACAATATGCTGCAATTCTCTGGTAATTTGCAGGATAACTCGGCGATTTGTGGCTTTTCCTCATAAATATTTATTTCCCCAGGACAGCCCGGCAGGAACGGGCTCCCAGGGCAGCCTGTCCCCATGGCAGGGGCAGAGCGGGGTTAGCAGGATGCTCCAGCCCCAGCCGTGCTGCTGGCAGCCCAGTCTCCTTACCCCAGTCTGTGTCTGGTCTCCTGGGGTGAAACCATTCCCCTTGCTTGGGATTGGTCGTCTTTTCCCCTGTACATAACAGTTCTATGCTCGTTTTGCCCTGCATTGGTGGCTCCAATGGGTTTTCCCACAAGGTCTCACACTGTTACCACGAGGTTGGGCAGTTGCTGACTCCCCTGGCCCCACAGCAGGGATATCACATGAAACTAAATTATCTTTTCCTAAGTGCTGCTCTTAGGGTAACTTTAAAAATTCTTCAAATCCTCACTACTCCAAGCTAGATCTTAAAGAGGACACTGATATTTCCTTATGTTCAGGTCAGCTTTGCCTGTAGTTTATCCCAGTCTTCATTTCCTCTGGGTCTGCTTTGCTCTTCACAGGTATTCCGTCCTGGTACATTAGACCAGGCTTTTTAAAATACTTGCTCCATCTTCAGCATCCCACCCACCAATATGTTTTAGATGCCACCTCCTTTCTCTGGAAAAACCAAGGTCACCTGGATGGGACGTTGCTCCTGGTCAGAAAGATCTGGTTCCGTATGGAAAAGCTGAGAGGGGGCAACGACTTCCCACAGGGGCTGCAGGAAGATCTGGGACAGCCCCAGGCTCCCACTGAAAGGAGTTTACCTTCCTGTGTATGCCACGTTCACCTTGTCTCTCCCACTCTCTCTTTCCTGTGCTGCCTCCTCTTCTCTACCTGAAGACACACCTCTGGATAAAAGTCACCCTGCACTCACATCTCTTCAGGGCTTGTGTGCCCACAGGCTCCTGCCCACGTTAGAACTATGAAGAAACCACAATATCTACCTGAATGCACCTGTAAGGAACCTTTCACCCCTTCATCAGAACATACCCCTCGTGCAGTCTGCTCACACCTTACACACACTGTCATCTCTCATGGGAAGATTTAAGAAGCATTTTCCACTCAGAGGAGCAGGGATGTTGTGCTTTACTACGGAAGATGATGTGTTCTCAGAGTCGCCTTTTCCACCTGCCTGTGCTCCCCCCATGTCAAATATCTTCTCCAAACACCACAGATTTCCAGAGGTTTCCACAAAGGTGTTAGGGGACACATCCAGCTCAGGCTGACAGCTCTGCAAGGCTAACAGCCAAAAAAACCCTCCTGGGATTTTTCCTCTTGCCCCATTTAACAAGGGCAGGTGCCAAAACCTGCCCAAACCTGCCCTTAGAGCTGGCAGGAAGGGGTGTGAAGCCCGAGCACTGGCCTGGCCGAAGGGCCTGTCCCACAGGCAGGTGGGAAAGGTGCTGGTGGCTCCTGCAGCCCGTGTTGCTGCACAGCTCCCCGTCACCCTCAGCAAGGTGAGAACCCCCAGGACACACAAACAGCACGGGAAAAGCAGCAGGTTCAGCTGCCCAGCCAGCACCGTTCCCTGTTGCTGTTATTGCTCCAAGTACATTAACACCAGGCGATGGCACACGTGGAAGTGTGAATCTGAGGACCACTCAACGCTGTGAAGTTTCCCACTTTATCAGTTACAGAAGCATCTCTGCTAACTCTGTGCTGTGAAAATTCAGCGCTCGATACACTTGCAATTTCTCAGCTCTTAAATGGTGTTTGAGCAGCCCCAGTGAGGGGGTGCTGAGCGGGCCCCCTCTGCCCGCTCTGCGTGTGCACACGCATGTGCGCTGCCTGGCACGGGCTGGCTCTGTCCTCCTGCCAGCACCGCTCCAGGCCAGGCCAAGCACCTGTCTTGAGAGCAGACTGTAGCTCAGGGCACCCAATGTTCCAGTCCCTCTCCACTCCTGCCAGCAGCTCCAAGCCCCTGTGAGGGCCAGTGCTGCTGCCAACCCCCCACGTGCCGCCGGCAATGCTTAAGAGCAAATAGGAAACATGGGAAGAGCAACAAACAGCTGCAAAGCTCAAAACCAGGTGAGTCCCTTCTGCAGAGCTGCTGGGACATCTGCAATGGAACAGTTCCCCTCAGGTATCTCTCTTAGTGGAGCCAAAGACTCCCACTGACACACAGGACAGCTACCAGCATTCGTGGGCAGGAGGGATGTGTTGCCGCTCATCCCAAAGATAATGGAGATGCCCAACCAGTGCAAAGCAGGACAGGGTCCTTACAGGACTATCGGAACCACTCCTGGAATATCTGTGCCACACAGCTTCAGAAACCTCCCCAGGGTACCAGCAACAAGACCCCAGCCTCACCAGGGAGCTGTCAGCTTGGGTACAGAGAAGGATCCTTCCAGTGCCTTTCAGAGCCCTTGGTGGGAGTGCTGGTCCCAGTGTGGCTCACGTATTGGATCCAGTTTTCATTCCCAAGTGGATTTGCAACAAAACCTGAAACCTTGAGAGTTTTAAGAGAACAAACCTATTACTCTGTGCAGCTTTGTGTGATGCAGATGGATCCACCTTGACAGGATCTTTCAGCTCCTGAAGGTTCCCAGCATCAGTCTCACGACCTGAGCAGCGTATCGATCTCGGGTTCCTCACTCAGCACTAAAACCTGAAGACTCTTCCCAGCCTTCCCCTTGTGTTAATGAGCTACCTCCAGGTCCCAGCTGTGGTGAGAGAAAAAGAGACGACGTTTGATGTCAAACCCCAGTCAGATTTTCAGATTTAATTCTAAATAAAGGACGTCTGCACCCCAGTTGCATCTCCTGAGTGCCAGGGAAGTCTGCCACGGGAGCAACCCCGTGCCATGGCGCCGGCGCGTGGGGGTGCTGGAAGCAGCACCGAGGCTGATCTCTGGGGTAGGATCCATGTCTCAGTGTTGTCCTGGGAAACACAGCCATCAGCTTTTGTTGCTTCAAAAACATGGAAACAGGAAAATAAAATCTGGCCACCCTTCATTCTCCAATTTACACATGATGAGTGAAGAAAGAGGAAGGCTGGAGCCTTCTGGAGTGTTAGCCGAGCTGTGCTCACAGCAGATGTCCTGGTTACCTCGTCACGTGTCACTCAGTGAGGAAAGCAGCAGAGCCCAGTGACAGCTCTGAGACACCACGGGGCAGGACAGCACATTGTAACATTTACAGTTCTATAAATGGGGCTGGAGCCCCTGTGTTTAACAAATAAACATATAAATCAAGACACAGAGTGTGGTTTTAGCCTGTAACAGCCCCAAAACAAGGATTAAGTCACACAGTACCTACTACAATAGAGACCAGCTTCTGCTGGGGATTTCTTAACTAGCAGCAGCAGAGATTGCCAGTAAGGATAATTACGAGTGCAATTAGTTGCATTAGTGCAGGTAAGGTCAGAACTTTGCTCCGTGCCTTGGCCTCAAATCCCGTGGCAGGCTGGCTGGCTCACAGGACACAGCGGCTGCCGGGGCCGAGGGGTCTGGGAGCATCCTGTGAGCCAGGCAGGGAGCAGCTCACCCCACACCAGGGATGGGAGACCTGGGAAACAGGCTGCAGGGCCCTAGTCTGTCTGAATAGCCCCTGACAGATTATAAACTGTCCTGCTGTGTCAGTCGAATCCCATGAACCACACGGGGTACACACAAATTCTGTACCTCACACACACAAGCACCTGGCTGCCCGAGGGCCCAGGAACTGCTTAACTATCCCCAAACCGAGGGCTCAGCCCCCGTGTGCCTTTCATGTGTGTCACTTGTACTGCTGGCAGGGAAAAACCCAACAAACAGCAACAGAAACCAAGCCCAGCGTAAGGAGACAGAAGAACCCACAATCGGACTGTGCAGTGCTGCACAGCATCATGTCACCGCAGCGCTGGCCATCAAGGGTCTGTAAAGGAACCTCACCTTCACCCAGCGTGTACCCGGGAGAAGGTGAGCTCTGTCCATGGCTCCAGGGTTAGCTGGCTTCTCCAAAGCTGCTCTGAAGAATCAGAACACCCTCACCATCAAATCTCTGCGCTGCTGCCAAATTTTGTTTGTTTCTCCTCCTGAAAGGGCCCTTTAAACTGCAGCTAAGCGGGAAGTGAAGAGAAGGCACCACACTGACATCTAAAGACATCGATATACACACAGCACACTACGTGAGATCCCTGAATGAAACCAACTGGTGCTTCCCCCCATGCATCTACAGCAAATCCTCTCCTGCTCTGCCAGGGAGATCAGCAAAGAGTTATCCCAGCAGTGGGTTATCCCAGCAGTGGGTTATCCCAGCAGTGGGTTATCCCAGCAGTGAGCTATCCCAGCAGTGGGTTATCCCAGCAGTGGGTTATCCCAGCAGTGAGCTATCCCAGCAGTGGGTTATCCCAGCAGTGGGTTATCCCAGCAGTGGGTTATCCCAGCAGTGGGTTATCCCAGCAGTGGGTTATCCCAGCAGTGAGCTATCCCAGCAGTGGGGTATCCCAGCAGTGGGTTATCCCAGCAGTGGGTTATCCCAGCAGTGGGTTATCCCAGCTGCAGCTGCCCCTGACACATGCCCCCGAGGCACTGGCATCGCTGTAGGGAGGGAAGCCCCTGCTTCTGGGGCTTCCTCAGGCAGATATTCCCCAGGGCTTTGGGTGCTGGGACGGGGACAGGCACAGCAAAGCCCAGCACGTGTCTCAGTGAATTTGGCCACAGACAGTATGCTGCAAGAGCCACCACACTGGTACAGTCATCATGGTGCTGCTGGCGATCGATCCAGCAGTTATGCACCTTATCCCACTTCTCAAGAGGCCAGAGGCTTCAGAGGGAGTGCTCTGCTCTCACTGTCACAGCAGCTCAGTGGCTTTTCACCTCCAGTTTCGAAAAAGAAAAATGAATCTGACCCGATTACCTAAACCTCTTCATTTTTATCCATCGGATTCTGGACATTGCTCCTCCACTCACCTCACCGTGACGATCCTACGAGTGGCCCCAAGCTGTCCCGGAGGAGGAGGGGGTGGGGAAGGTGGTCTCAACATGTGTTCTCCCCGGAGACAGACGTGGTCCCCAAGGTGCATGACGCCGCAGTCCTGGGGCAAAGGAGGGGCCCTGCCCCTGCAGTCCCTGTCCCTGAGGGTGGCCACTGCTGCGGGGGGGGGGTCCCCAAGGTCCACCAGAAATGCAGGAGGGCAAGCTTCTCCCCAGTGCTTCTCAAGGAAGGGGCTCAGCTGCAGACCTCCCCTCTGTCTCCTCCGAAAGCACAGACAGAACCTGGCACAGAAAAGAATCAAATTAAAGTGACTGGGGTGGTGCCCATCCCTGCCCAAACCTGATGGACCAGCTCAAACCAGAAAATGACCCGAATTTGCAAGACTTTAATGGAAAGTGATTATAAACAACACTAAACCCCAGACACCTCGAGTACCACATCCCGCAGGAACTGCTGAGGCAGCGGGACTCTGCATAAAGATTATTTTATGATAATGCCACGGGGTCAGGGAGCTTAGCACAGTTCCCAGCTCTGCCTGAGCACTGATAATTT
This sequence comes from Gallinula chloropus, assembly GCF_964237585.1. Taxonomy (NCBI): domain Eukaryota; kingdom Metazoa; phylum Chordata; class Aves; order Gruiformes; family Rallidae; genus Gallinula; species Gallinula chloropus. The sequence goes on along the minus strand of NC_140091.1, from coordinate 394,495 downwards.
CCGGAGCAAAGCCTGCAGTCCCCTCGCTCGGCCCGCTGTGAAGGCCGAGTGCCGAGTAGGAGACGTCAGGCAGGGGAGACCAGCGTGATGCAGTTTCCATCTCCCATTTTCAGGGCAGGGGTGCAGGCTGCAGAAGGGATGTGCCTAAAGCTGTGGGGAATGTCAGCAGTACAAGCAGGCTCAACATACCTATTCTTAACATTCCAGATTTTGATTGTTTGCATCATTGTAACACTCACAACGGGACGCTGGGTGTAAACCCATCGCTACATCCCACCTCACGGTCTCGCTGAGGAGCAGAGGCACATCTGGGAGGTGCTGGAGACAGAGGAAGATCCTGCTGACGGTGTGCATTGCACACAGAGCTCAGCCTCTGCTCACCCACCCCATCTGAAACCGGAGTACAGGCTGAATTCCACTGCACTCCGCGGCTCGCCGCTGCTCTCCTGGCGAGCGCTTCAGCACACCCAGGTTTGAAGAGCCAGTGTCAAAAGCCTTTTGAACCGGTTTATATCCATGACAGGTGTTTGTGTACGTGTGCAGAAACACAGATAAGGGTTTACAGCAGCATCTGCCACCACCCTCTAGTTCAGCCTCTGTGGAAACACTCGGCAAGAAGCAAATCTGAACGGCGCAGGAGCAGGCCGGCCCCACGGGCCAGAGACAGGCCCGGGGAGGACAGGGCCGGCCTGGCCCAACGGAGAGCTCTGGCTGTGGCTTGGGGAAAAAAGGGTGCAGGGTTGGTCACTGTGGGCAGGCTGGGCGTCCCTGTGGCACAGGCACACCAGCAGCTGCTCTGTTTTGGCAGGTGAACACAAAGGAGTTGGGTTGGAAAGGAAGGAGGAGCAGCACCTGGGTTGGGCAGAACTGGGGCTGCTCCAGCCTCCAGTCACTCTGCCGCTGGAGCAGCCAGAGTTCCTGCAAATACACTTGAAACAGGATCATTTTCTCCTGGGTCGGCCCCAATCCTGGCACTAGATAGGCTCCTATCACCATATTGCTCATAAAGCCATTTTGATAATTACTTTCATGCTTGATCACACCCTCCTGTCATTGACAACGCTGGGCCCCAGCAAATACAGCAGATATTGAATGCTGGACATTATTTAAGCGTATTACTTTCAAGGCTGGACATACCACAAGCTGCACTGCCACATACCCACTGGGGTGCGTTTTCTGGGGGGAAAAAAAAGAAAAAAAAAGCCTCTAGGATTTTGTTCACAGACATAAAGAGGAACTGTAACACTGAGAAAGGGAAAACAACCCATGAAATGCTGTTCACTTGCCCATCCTCTGGCAGCCAGCACTCCTCACTGTGGGTGCACATGGTGTGTTTGCCAGTTGCACTCTAACCATGGCCCTGCCCTGGAGCTCCATCCCTTGGGGCTGGGCTGTGCAGGGCTGTGGAAGCCCGATGAGTAGCACACAGATAGACAGACAGACAGACAGACACCCCGAGTATTTCACAATAAGGCTGCATGTATTTAAACGAGACCTCCCACATGCCTACCCCAGCTAATTTCTGCCGTGCCCATGCCCACGCATCTGGCTTTGTGCTGCACTTGGCGTGAGCTGCAGCCTCAGGCTCCCGATCAGGAGGTTCTGCAAAGTCCCTTTATCTCTACGTGGAGGTCCCAGCGCTGCTCACAGAAGCCCCACTAAAAGCAGAACGGCACGGGAGGAGAAAGCCCTCTGCAGAAATAATGGGGCCCTGTAAAAGTGAAGAATGAAGTGACAGAAGGAGTCACAAACATTTTATCACACCCAGGCAGTACGGGCCCAGGGAAATTTATAGAAGAAGGTTAATAAAACCAGGTTGGAAAATAAATAGTGTCAGGAAAGACAGACACGGCTCTGCATTTATTTATTTATTTGCCTTGAGTGCCTCATTGCCGCTGACCTACTAAAGAGACACCCCCAGGAATGCCAGAGCCGCTGCTCACCTGAAAACCAGGAATGGCACAGGCGCAGCTGATGTAAGAGCATCATCTCCCCCTGTCTGAGAGCCAGCTGGTGAAGCTAACCCCGTCTCAGCATTGTCCAAGTCCTCAGAAGATTGCCTTTGCAAATACTGCTCTTATCAATCGTGATTCTTACCGCTAATGGCTTTTGCTTGGCAGTTTCAGATGACTAATGAGCTTGCTAACAATGTGCTCCTGCCATCTTCTCGCTCAGAATGCCTTTAAATGATCTCTTTGTAAAATCCAGGGTAGTTAACAGGAGTTCCTGGTCATTGCTGCTCTCTCTAAATGCACTGTCAAGGTTCCTGAGACTGCATGCTTTCAAGGTGACCACAAATTAAAAGTTATTCTGGCTTAGTCTAAAAGTCCAGCTCCAATCATGCTGTCTGCAGAAAAATCAACCCTTGATCAGGCAGCAGGCAGCATGGACCAGTCTTTCTCCTCAGCAGCACCACAGCCGGGTGCACGTCCTCCAGGACGAGCCCTCCTCAGCCAGCAGCATCCTTTCCAGTCCCAGGTGGGTGCACTGTCCCACAACTGGCTCAGGAACAAGGATGAACGTAAGAGATGCCCTGTCAGACTCTTCCAGAAATTCATTTTTGTTACTTACTAAGCAAAAGCTTCCAAGAACTGGAGGAGAAAATACATCCCACTCATGCCGAAGCAAAAATAAACCCGACTCTCAGTGCTAGCATAACAGGTAAGAAAGAAAACAGTACTGCACAGGCTGGCCACAGAGAAGGCATCAATCCAAACTGGTGCTACCTGTGCTGGGTCCTGGCCTTGCTCCTCCTACCATCTCTTCATCCCCCACACTCCCCCTGCCCAGCCCCAGAGGTCTCCAAGGTGCACTCCTGCCAGGCCCCCGTCAGTTAAACAGTGAGTTACAAGGACGGGGGTTGGTCCCTGAAAGTTCTGTCTCTGACCCCCCTCCCCACTGGCAGTTTAACTGCTGTGCATGTCGGCAGAGACCAGAGAGCTCTCCCCTGGAACACAGAGCAGCATGACCCAGCACTGCTCCCGGTGCCCGGCACTGGGGGTACCTGGGTCGGCTGCAGGGAGCTGCGTTTGGGATGATGAGGGGTTCAGCTGCCTTCAGAGAGGCGTTTGGTGCTGTTTGGTCCCCTGAGATCTCTCCCCAGGTTTCCAGGCACTGCAGGAGTGTGGGTTTACCAGGGGAAGCCAGCCCCCTGCAATGTCTCAAACACCCTGGGACAGGAGAAGTGTCCCCAGACACCCGTGTTTAGGTAGATGAGTCACACACCAAGTAGCACCAACACCTCCTGGCCCTTCTATCATCACAGAAGACAGAGCACTGCCCTTAGCATCGCTTTCGGAAACCAGGTGTCAGAAAGAGAAGCCAGGGAACCGTTTATAAAGCACATTTGAGAATGAACCAGTGCCTTCCTGCATGAAAGAATCTCCTCTGCTCATTTTGAGTCTCATAACATGATCGATAGTCAAACAATTTCCCAGCTCCAGCTCTCACCTGTGTGTTAACTTGCAATTATGCTCAGATAATAGGGGCACAGCGCAGTATTGACAGGAGAGGAAACGTTTCTCTATCTCTGCTGAAGTACAAACCCAGTTTCCTCTTCTTACACTCGCTAATATGTATGTTTCATCTTTAAAATGGTGCAAACGTTGCTAAACAATTATCTGTACAAGAGAGTGAAAAGTTTTTCTTTACCAATGTGACACAAAGCCATAATTCCAATGTCACCACAGGCCATGATTCCACTCCTGTAAGGCAGTCTGCAAGCCTGGGGACCTTCCAGCCTCTGAGCAACGAGTCTGCAACATTACACAGCAGCATTTTATCCAAACTCTCCTTTCTCCTCTCATTCTGCTTCGCTTGCTTTCAGCGCTCTGCTAGCAGCCTTGAGCACCCTGAAAACCCCAACCAGCATCCACCGTGCTGCCCTGGTTTTGAACTTTGGTTTGGAAGTCAGCTTTAATCATCCTTGCCTTGGCTCCCAAGGCTGAGTGGCCTACAGCTGTCCTGGCTGCAGTGGTCAGCATCACCACGAGAGAAAGCACGGGGCTGCGGGCAGAGCCAAGGCGCTCGGGCTGTCTCTTGGCTGCAGGACTGCATCAGCATCTCGCTGAGCAGCTCTGGGCTGTGTTAATGCGCTGGGAAAATGAGCCAGCTCTTCCAGTGGGGTCACCCAGGGTCTTCCCATTAGTTTTAATGGGCTTTGGGTCAGACCCTGGCACAGGAGCAGTCAGTGAGTGACCAATCATGAAAACACCTTCTGGTGACACGTGAAATATTCCCAGCCATATGCAGATATCCTCAGCTGTTAGTGACAAAGGGCAGCCACAGCTCCCAGCTCACCAGCCAGGGATGCACCACAAGACTCCCATGCTGGTCCGTGCAGGGAGGGATGCAGCAGTCCTTGAGGAGGGACCCCAGACACATCATGGGTGGAGAGGGAGCCCTGGGGTGAGTTACAATCCCAGATACCCCATGTCAAGGAGAACGTGGGCAGACAGCGAGTGAAGAGCCAGGTGACAGCTCGGCCGCTGTTTCTCACGCGAGGGCTGTGGCTCTAGATGCTGATGAAGTGCCTAAAGTGATGGTTCTCACTGTTGAGATGGGGTTAAGCCTGTGTGAAGGGCTTTCTGCCCACCCCTGAGCTCCAGCTGCCCAGCAGAGAGCACCCATGGCTGCTGCATCTCCCTGCGGGCAGTTGGGGACCCACCGGGTGGTCCCCAAGGTGACCACAAAAGGCATGGCTGGAAGCAGGGTGCACAGGGACAGGCACGGGGACAGAGCAGCGTGGCCAAACCCTCTGGAGAAAGCCCCTGATCGGCCCAGTGCTGCTGACATGTGTCCATCGGGATGCCCCAGCAGTACCCAGGAGGGACCGTTCTGCAGGGCAGAGGCAGCGCCCTGGCTAAGGGACAGACCCCAGCTCTGCCTCTGCTGAGATCAGGAGATGTCCAACTGGAGCTGAAACACCAAAACCAAAGATTCTGTTCTCCTCTCGTCCTCTTCTCTGTGTGGGTATGCAATTAACTTTAATTAAGCTCCCATAGCTCCTAAACCCTGAAACTGTAAATGTCTTTGGGATCAAATGGCAACACCAAGAGAGAAATTACTGCTGCACAACATAAATATTACTCCCCAAATGAAGAACTCTTCAATTGTTTCACTTCTCCCTAGACCATTTCCTTCAACTTTCCCCCTGCTCGCTCTTTGCTCCTCCTTTGGTAAGACACCACCAGCAAGAGATAAATAGTCCCCAGGGGAGCACTGAAGGCAGAGATTTAGAGGAAACTGGTCTGCAGAGAACATAAATATTGCATTATTCTATTTCAGTAAGAGGCCCTTCCCAGCCCAGGACCAGCCATGCCCCCAGCAGCCAGAAAGCCCCGTGCTGTGCTGGGGCAGCACTGGGAGTGTGCAGCCACACCATCCGTACCTAGAGCACCTAACCCACAAAAAGCAGAGCATCAGGGTATCCCAGTGCCAGAGCACTTCTGCAGTGCTGGGATATCCTGGTGTCAGAGCACTTCTGCAGCATCAGGGTATCCCAGTGCCAGAGCACTTCTGCAGTGCTGGGATATCCCAGTGCCAGAGCACTTCCACAGCTCCAGAATAACCCCTGTGCAGCAGGGAACACACAGACCCAAAGCCTGGAGCATCCCAGGTGCGTCACTGTGAAGCCAAGACAAGGGACCAGAAGAGGAAACGGCTTCCCACACAACAGTGCTTTCAGTAACCCTTCTATGCCCTGGCAAAGCCAAAAACCAAACCAAAGGCTTTTTCCTAGAGCTACCAGCTGTGTGTTACCACACCGAGCCTGACACCAGGGACTGGCCTTACCATGGCTCCAGAACTGTTACCACAGACACAGGTATCAGAGGGGTCGGGACAAACATCTGATTCCTCCCTCCCTGATCCCATGCTCAGCATCCCCCTCCTCCTCCCACACACCCAGACCCGATCAGCAAGCTGGCGGTGCAAGGGGAGCCTGAACCGGGCTGGCCCCGTGCTCAGGGTCGGGCACTACCTGACCTTCACAAATAGTTCAGGCAGCAAAAAATACAGGGTGGGGTTCAGCGCTCTTTCATGTCACCAGCAGGCCCGGCGATGGCACCCCTTTCAGAGTTACCCTCGCTTGCTTCCAGTGTGGCAGTGATCAGAAGTGAGCAGGTAATGGCTTTAGTCTGACTGCGTGCTCACTGTGTGTGCACACATCTTTGAAGATCCAGAGATTTACCTGTTTCTGCCCAGAAGCTGGAAATACTTAGTGCAAGGTGGGCACCGTGAGCACGTCAGGTCAAACAGTTAAAATCTGCAATAACCACACCAAAATCAAACAGAGGAGTTGTAATTAGATGCTCAGTCCGGCTATGGGAGCTGTTCTGTGCACATACAGGAGAACTGGGCACCAAAGGTGATGACTCTCTCACTGCATGTCCAGTCATAGAATCATTGGGGTCAGAAGGGGCCTCCAGAGCCCATGGGGTCCAACCCCCTGCCCAAGCAGGGTCCCTAGGACAGGTCAGGGCTGGAATCTCTCCAGAGAAGGAGACTCCACACCCCCTGGGCAGCCTGTCCCAGGGCTCCCTCACCCTCACTGGGAAGAAGTTCTTCCCCACATTGGGGGGAACTCCCTGTGCTCCAACTTGCAGGGTCAAAGGTCTCCTCAGAAGCTCAGGTAGTGGCTGTTAACACGGACCATCAGCCCATAGTGTCACCACGAGGACTGGCGTGCCACAGTGCTGGTGCAGGACAGCCAGTGCAGGACGGCCAGCAAGGAGCTCGGGGCTCGCTGGTGCCTTTCCCCACAGCCAGCATCACCGCACACAAACAGCCCAAGAGTCGGCGTGAGCTTTGCTTGCAGTCAGTGCACCTCACTGAATAATTAATTGTTCAGAACATTAATGCTGATGCCAGGTGGTTTGTCATGTCTGGGCGTCGCTGCCTGTGGGGAGGCTCGAATGGGCAGCAGCCTGTTGCTGCTCTGGAAGCGGCAGTACCGGGAGGTGATTGCTTCAAGCAGCAGCACTGATCCTGTTTCTGCATCCCGCCTGCAGAATAAAGGCTTCTTTTAATTTGTATGTTTTACAAAGGCATGAAGAGGGATGCTGTAATCCTCGTGGAGGTTTGACACGGGCCATTAGGATAAGCAGCAGGACTGACACGCTGCAAACACAGTAAACAACCCCGAACGCTCCTCGCTCATCTGTGCCCTTTAAAATTACACCGACGTGCTGGAGGATGGGCGGTAAGAAGGACGGGGTAGGGGGAACAGGAAGGAGTGTGCACGTCCTGTGGTGCCTTTGGTATTCCAGGGCCAGAAAGCAACAAGCAGGGTTTGCCGAGCGCCCTTTCATTCTAAAGGCCACCTGCCAACTCATTCCGGGTTATCAGATGCATATAAATGAAATATTCCTGGGATACCAGGGCTGGTGTGTGTAGGAACATGCTGCCTCTCCTGAATGAGCCCGGCTGCAGCTCTTCTGTACAGCCCAAACCGCGCTGTTCTGAGCAGCCTTCAGCCCGTGTTGTCTGCGCTCCACAGGTCGAACTGCCCATGAATTAGAATCCAGTCTGGTCAGGGCTGGAAGGGGCCTCAGAGCCCATCCAGTCCCACCCCTGCCCCAGCAGGGACACCTCTCCCCAGCCCAGGCTGCTCAAGGCCCATCCAACCCACCTGGGACACCCCAGGGATGGCGCAGCCGCCCCCTCCCTGGGCACCCTGTGCCAGGGCCTCACTGCCCTCAGAGGGAAGATTTTTTAAAAGACAACTAATTAATTAATTAATTAAGAGCCTTTCTGTGCTGGCAGCAGCCTCAGCCCAGGTACCCACGCAGCCATCGGACCAGCCTGTGTGAGTCCCGAAGGTCGGGTGGGCAGCGAGTGCAGCCCCCGCCGCTGGGCTGGCTGCCTGAGGCACAGGGCTGTGCCCGACCCAGGGAGCACCGGGGCCGCTGCGGGTTCGGCGTGGGAGCGCTGGCAGTGCCCGCAGCCGGACGGGATGCTGCTGGGGGTTCGCTGGGCACGGCGCACGGAGGGTTCTCACCCACCAGAAACAGTGGGTGCACACGCAGGTGTACACACACACACGTGTGCACACGCAGGTGTACACACACACACACGTGCACATACAGGTGTACACACACACGTGCGCACACGCAGGTGTACACACACACACACACGTGCACATACAGGTGTACACACACACACACACGTGCACACACAGGTGCACACACACACACACACGTGCGCACACGCAGGTGTACACACACACACACGTGCACATACAGGTGTACACACACACGTGCGCACACGCAGGTGTACACACACACACACACGTGCACACACAGGTGTACACACACACACACGTGCACACACAGGTGTACACACACACACACGTGCACACACAGGTGCACACACACACACACACACGTGCGCACACGCAGGTGTACACACACACACGTGCGCACCCGCTGACCCCGGGCAGGCGCCGGTCCCCAACCCGCCCCAGCCCGGTCCCTCTCGCCCGCGCCCCCCCAGCCTCCCCCGGCCCCGGCAGCGCCCCGCGGGTGCGGGCGGAGCAGCCCCGGGTCGGCGTGGGGGGGGGAGGCGCCTCCTCCGCCCCTGCGCTTCCTCCGCCCCCGTCCCGCCGGTCTCTCCGCAGCGGGTGATGATCCGCGCTCGGCAGCCGCTGCCCCTGCCACACGCAACGCCGGCTTTACTCAGCGTGGGCTGAACGCGGGACCCGGGGCAGGGGGGCTCTGGGGGGCAGGGGGACACTGCGGGCCCTGCCCACCCACACCAGTCTGGGGTGCTGTGATCCCACATTGATGGTGTAGGGCCGCAGAGCATCAGGCAGAGAGCCGACTGACCACAAAAGCCACCCGAAGGGGACAGACGCCAAGTAACCAGGTGGTCACTCAGAAGAGCACTGGGCATTTTCCATGCAGAAACCCCCAAACTCACCGAGCCCCCCTGGAGTTTGTTCCCGTTGGACTCCACACACAGGAAAAGGAGGAAGCTTTGTCCTGTGCCTCGAGGAGAACACAAGCATCACCCCTGAAAGGCAGCCACAGACACAGGAGTGCTAAACGGAGCCTTGTATCAGCACATCAGAGTGATTACCAAATAAATTTGTAATTATGAGACACTTAAGGTATTATGAGAAATAAAAGATCAAACACAGCTCATTATCAGGGCCTGTGAGCTGGAGTGACAGGCTGTACCAACACGCCGTGCCGAGGAGATAAAGATCGTGTCACCACTGAATCTTTCATATCCTCCAAAGGTCAAAATCTCTTCACCATAAAATTTTCAGTGTCACAAAGCTTCGAGGTTGTAAATGTGTTTTTGTTCTAGTCTAGTCATGCACACAAATTATTGGAACCCTTAAACTGCTAGAACATCAAATGAAAAAATCAGGCTGTGATAGCTGTCATCATGACATTAGAGCGAGTATTTCTGGAAATCTAATCCATTGGAGATGGTCATAATTACTGTAAAATTGCTTCTGAAGCTAATTTGCTCATGCACACGCAAATGAGAGGGAATTACAGCTCCCTGTTCTCTCTTCTTTTTCTGTAAAAGGAGGAAGAGGCCCCAGCCTGCTTTAGATATCGGGGTTTCACCCGGGGTTCGATCCCTCTCTGAAATTTCTAATCAAGGAGCTCGTTAAGGGAGCAGGCTCTGTGCTCCCAGCCCTCCAGAGCTGCAGCCACAGCACTGGGGCTGGCCAGAGGCAGCGAGCAGCCCCGCGCAGGGACGCACGGTGCCAGCGGAGGAGGACTGGTCACTGCCACCCTCTGCTCTTCCCTGCTCGGGTGGCCAGCCCGGGCTGGGATGTCTCTGCATTCTCCATAGCTCACCCCAGCCAAGAACAGCCAGGCACGGTGTCTGTCTGGCTTCAAGTCGTGGTGAAGCCAAAGCACCCAAGGCACCCAAGCCAAGGTGACCAAGACAACCAAGCCGAGCCAAGGCAACCAAGCCAAGGCACCCAAGCCAAGGCACCCAAGCCAAGGCACCCAAGCCAAGGCACCTTGCAGGTGATGTTCCACGGGTGCCTCTGAGCCCTCAGCCTACAGCCACACGACTTTGCCTGCAAGTGAACCTGCAGCTTTTTCCGGCTCCACGCTGACCGCCCGGCTCCCGCTGCGGGGGGCTGGCAGCTGGGCGTGCGGGGAGAGGTGCGTGGTCTGCCCGCGTGTCCTGCCTCACACGCTGACCCTCACTCAGCAAGTCTGGCCACCTCATGCTGTGGCAGACCTTCTGCTTTCCTTCTGGGGGCAACAGGGAGAGGAGCACAAGCAGTGCCTTGGCCTGAGGGGGGGTTTAAAAGCAACCCTGAATCACGCCATGAGCCCCCACGTGAGGGAAGGTGTGGATTTCACACGGGCTTGTGCATGCCTGTCCTATATATTCACCCATGGCTACTCAACAAACTCCTGACTTCACCAAGTGCAGATAAGGGGGTCAATTCTACTGCATTTTTGTTCTTTAATCATGACAAATTTTGCTTCTTTACTAATAATATTATCACTCCCTTGTTATTATTTCAATGTCTTCCTTCTCTGCTGCTGATAAATGAAACTTAATTGAATTTCATATTGTAAACCACAGGAGTGAGCCCATTAGCTGGCGTGAGCTGCTTGAGTTGTAGTCGTGGGTATAAATTAACTAACCAGACAACAAGGGAGTCTACAACTTAGATGCTGACTCGGTACACTGAGCTCTCCTCCCCAGTCTCCACCATGGCCAGTCCCAGGATATGAAGCCCCCAGCACAGACAGGTTACCTATGGAAGGGATCAAGCCCTGGCTTTGTCAGACAATTCTTGGCGCTGGTGTTCATGAGGTGTTTCGCTTCCATTGTCAAGCATGAAGGTGCCATGAAGGTCACCAGTGTCCAGTGAGTCAGCCTGGGGCAGAAGGGACCAGCTGGCATCTTCTGCATGGCTGAGACTTCAGACTTCAGTTGCAGATGTCCCATCACGTGGGACATCAGGGTTCCACCACGGGGAGAGGCGGGGGACCAGGTCCTGCAGCGTTCTCATCGTCTCCACTAGAAAGCTGCAATGCTTGTGATGCACACAACGCCTGCTACAGTCTTTCTATCACTTTGGTTTTTAGGCTGGGAGTGTTTTTTGAAGCATCCCCTTGAAAGGAACCAGCTTGTGCTGGAAAACAAGGCTTTTGATGTCTTCCCTCAGCCGTGGGTTGGAGAGCGGCTCGCACATGACGGGGTCCTTCATAGTAAAAATCCTACAGAAAAAACCCCACAGCTTCTTGCAAGTCATGCTCAGCCTGGGGAGAACAGCACTCGGGCAGGGGGCTGGATTTGAAATTTCAAGGGTGAAAAGGCTGTTAAAATACTGAGCGAAAGTGTGTTTAGTCTTCCAGCATAAATTACACAGTTGCTTAATATTATTTACTAGTGTAAAAAATCTGCTTATAACACTCAGGCAAATATAGCAAACATCCAAATGCACATATTTGATAGATCTCTCAAAGAAAACAAGGTATGTACTGGTATCCATGACAACAAAGCCACTAAGATCCATGGGTATGTGAGCAAGATACTCTTTAGCACTATGTAAATTTAAAACACCCTGGTACAGCTGAGGGCAGAGCTTTTCATGCACACGTTTAAAGTTTATTACCTATCCCCAGGTAGGGGTCTTGGCAGTGGGCGATGCCGGGGGATTACTAGAAGGGGGGAGCCCTGGGGCTTGCTGCGGGAGGGGCAGCCCCAGGGCCCCTCGGCTCTGCAGGCAGCTGGGAGAGTGATCAGCAGCCCACAGCAACTTGTGGGCAGCCCTCACTGAGCTGTGGGCAGCTGGTACCCACCCCTGGGCAGCCTGAACCCACCCCTGGGCAGCCTGAACCCATCCCTGGGCAGCCTGAACCCATCCCTGGGATGCTAGTGGGCTCTGCATCCCCTACATCCCACAGCAGCACATGGGAGCAGGGTGAGAGAGGAGCAGAGGCAGCATGCCGCTGCGTAGGGCTGTCCAGTGAGCTGTCCTTGATGTCAGTCCAGTCCCAAAGGCCCTGACAGTCCTGCCCTGGTCCCCTGCTGCAGCATCCCTGCCCACAGAGGCTGCTCCCAGATGCTTCTCCCCCTCCATCACCCAGCCCGGGCAGAGGCAGTGTTCACTCCCAAGCACAAACACATTCCACATGAAAGGAGCTGCAGGCAGACCCTGGGTGCACAGGTTTTGGGGGTGGGGTGTGTGCTTCTAGGCACAGCTCCAGGCTCCAGACATGATATTCATGTCAGAAATTAAACCCTGTGCTAAGGAGGGAACGGTGCCAGGGGAAAAGCAAAGGCTCCTCTGTCCTGTCCCTCTTTGAGTGTCGACTTTCCGATCCATGGACACCTGCCACATGAAGCACCAGTTCAGAGACACCTTCAGCAGGTGCTGAAGTAAAAATAAACTTGAAAATTTCATGCAAGGCACCGTGAGACCCACAGGTCTCACAGCACCGGGGAGAGGAGTGAGGGTACCCACGAGAGCAGCGTCAGCCGGCCTGTGAGCCAGGGCTGGCTCTCCTCGGAGGCTCTCACCCCTCTCAGCTCCTTTCTGGCCCATTTGCTCACAAGCAAACACAGTAAGGAACTTTGCATTTCCCTCAATGGTTTCAACAGGCAGAATGCAAGATGTGGAGGACAGCAGAGGCACCACGCCCTGCCCATGGCACCCAGAGCATGTCAGCATCATCCCACCATCATCCCACCCAGCACCCCAACATGGTCCCAAACACGGGGCAGTCACAGTGGCAGGACCCATCAGAGCCATCAGCACACCTCTGCAGCTCCCACAGGCACCTGCCCCACCACAATGGGTCTCTGCACATGCTTTAGTCTCTGCAGCCCTGCACACCGCTGCTCTCCAAGTCTGCTCTTGAGGATAGATTGCAGCTCAGCAGACAGCTCAATGCTCCGCATCAGCGTGAAGACGACTCAGCAGGCAGAATACATGCTGTCTGCTACTGAGGCAAGAAACTGCCGATCCTCCTGAACCTTTTTTTAGGGTAAATAGTTCATTCTATTGCCTCAGCTTCATAACTCACTGTTTCTGCCACAGCAAATCCTCAAGAGCAGAAGCCAGTAGGAAATGGGTAGCTCCAGGGCGAAACACTCTCCTTTGAAATGAGGGTCACTGGGTAACGCACGAGTCCTGTTCCTCTCTGAAAGCTTTTGGGGGTTTTGCTGTGGGGCTTTATTTTTCCCCCTGCCAAGGGCTTTTTTTGTGGTTGTTATTTCCTGAGAAAAAGGCAGTGTGAACCTCGGTGCCCTGTGACAAATCTGCTGCTGTGTTTATGAACTGCACCACCGGCCGGCTCGTGTGACACGAGCAGTAATTTAGCAAGGGGAGGAAAACAAAACAATTCACGCCTGGGTGAGAGCCCTGTATGCAAAGCGTCAGCTGGGGGCAACTGCTCACAGATAAAATACAGTAATTATAACTCCTGAGAGCAAGTTCATAATGGAACGGCTGGCACGGCCGTGACGGCAATAACAGGAACAAGACGCCGTTAGGTGTTGACGAGGGGAACTGAGGAGCAGCAGGCTCTGCGCCACACTGCCAGCTCCCCGGCGTCCAGGAGAGGAGGGCACTGATGCCAGCTGCCCATCAAAGCTGGCTGGGTGCAAGAGCCAGCTCTCAGAGTGTGGGGACCATGCTGGATCAGGTCCCCACACCCCATGGGGCTGGTGGTCTCACAAGAAAGGGGAGGCAGAGATGTGCCTGTTTGCTCGGGATGCGGGTGGGGAGCTGCTTCTTCTCCTCCCTGGCAGTTCCGTGTCAGCACCCCACAGGACATGTGTGGGGCCATTTCATGTAGGGGTACCACACTTCAGGGCCAAGCAGATTTGTTGTGTGCATCCCCCCACTCACATCCTGCTACAGGGAAAAACCGCTCATGGAAACGGGGGCTGCTGGGGATGCCCCCACCACCCGCACACTCCTGTCTGCCCCGCACCGGTGGGGCTCCCCGAGCACCCACAGACACCGTTCTGGTTGAACCCCTTGCCCCGGGCAGCCAGCAGCAGCTCCCAGGCTGCCACGCTGCCCTGACCAGCACGCCCCATCCTTTTCTATCTAGCAGGGCTGGAAATTATCAGCACAGCATAAATTAATTTAGCCTGCAGTGGTAAAGTGCATTACGGAGATGATTATATTCCTGTGCTAAAGTGTGTGCACCTTAATAAAAGCCCAGCTAAAGCACATATGGAAAAGGTAACGCTGCAGATTTATCTTTTCCCCTGCATTCTTTTATAGCCTCCATTTGCTTTTGTTCTCTCTTTTTTTTTATCCCTTTTGCTTTTATGTTTGCGAGTGATAAATTTTTTCCATGTTTTACATTTTATATGTAGTTTATCTCTTTATTTCGTACTCATTTTGCATTGAAAATGGAATGAGTCTTTAGAATAATACAGCTGATATTGAATTTTTTAAATTGCTATTGGGTATACGCTGCATAAGGTGGTTATCTGATCTCTAACTTAATCATGTGAAAATATTGCTGTGGGGAAGGCTGGCTTGGTAACAATGAGACCCCTATGCTTTCATAAAATTTATTTAACTATAAACCCATTATAAAGCATTAATATAGATTTCTCTTACTTGCTGTCGCATTTGGGTCAGATTTACTGTATACCATTACTGCACCTGCTCCAAAAGCCACTTCCCAGCGCACGGGCCCTGCGCAGGGTGCGGCTCAAGCTGCACTCAGACTCCCAGCTGGTGAACACAAACAAGGGCTGGGCTTGCTGCACTCCTGGAGTCAGGATCTGGGGCTGGGACAGAGCACTGTGAGGCATTTGCCCCGAGAAAGCTGCGGTCTGAGCAGCAGGAGCACCAGTGGATGACAGCAGCCACTGCTCTGCCCCGGGCACAGCACTCTGCCCCCTGTCCCACGTCCCTCCCCAGCAGCCCCACTGCACTAACTCTGCTCAGCGCTGCACTCTGACTCAGCACAGGAACAGCTGATGGAAACAGGGATGATGCCCTTCCCAGGCATTGCACAGGGAGAGCAGGACCCAACATCTGTTAAACACCTTCTGCAGCATCCCTGGTCCCTGTGCCACACGCCAGCTGCTGCTCAGCACCGCTGGATCTGAAATCCACGCACACCATGGGGATTGTCAGGGCTGCTCTCCCCTGCTCTTTGGTTTCTTAAAGCCAAGATGTGCTTCTTAAAAAAATCCCAAACTGCTTTTTATCCAGATGTGGGACAGAAAGCAAAGGGCTTTCCCAGATTCCAGTCAGCTTAAGAGTTAATGAAGATGCTGACCTGATCCCTGGCCCTGCCAAGCATCCCTTGAGTGAGACATGGGATTCACCAAGGAATGCTGACCCACGGACCATCTTCCTGCCATGGTCCAAGTGCTTCATCTCCTGCCCAGGCTCTCTGCCCTCACCTGCTTTCCTGCACCTGCCCCACAAGCAGCCAGGAGCTCCTCATCCCCTCACTCCCTTCAGCTCCCCAGCACCTCTCCAGAGGTCTGGCTCCATTTAACAGGCTGTGTAAAGAATTCCCAACACGTTTTTTCGTGCCTGGGGAGGAGCTGGTGCTCCCTGTGCCCACCCATCCAGCAGCACAGCCGGTGTCCCCAGCAGTTGCCTCCCTGTTCTGGGAAGGGACAGCCCCAAAGCCCCCAGCAGACACCCCCAGCAAACCCAAGCCCGGACTCCCACACTGCATGCTGATGCACCGAGAGAGATGTGAATTGAAACACGAGATTCTCCCTGTACTGCCCAATAAACAGGCAATGGCACCTGGTACAGAGCCTGTAACTGTGTTTCAAATACCTACAGCAGCTATGAAATCAGGCGTCAGTCAGTCATCCTGCATTTCAGCACAGCACTGATGGACCCATTTTCCTGGCACACATGAAATAAGCAGCTCCTTTTAATTCTTTATAACTAACAGACAGCAGCTGGAGAGGCATGCTCCATGCCATTCACTTCCATGACTCTGTCTCTGACACACTTGATGCTCCCACAACACCAGGGTCGGGAGGAGAGGGTGTATTACCCAGTCTACAGAGCAGCAGAGAGGAGGGAAGGGATAATGTGGCTATCATTAAAGGGAAAAAAACCCCACCAACAAGGCAGCAATTTAGCACATCAGAATACCAGCTGACTGATGTGGCCAGAGATCATGTCACCAGCAACTTTTCCACAATTTATTTCATTTATCTACACTTTATCTCTCTGATGTTGCTTTCTAACCATCACCCCCACCAGGCATTGTTTTCCTATTGAGGCAGCAAATAAATGAGCTGAGAATTAGATCTGTATTACATCAGCAGCAGGCATCACAGATATTACTGAGACATTAAAAGAGAAATTCAAATGCAAGAAACAAGAACATGCTCTTTCCTACTCCAGAAGCTGCTCCTGGTCCCACAGCTCCGTGGCTGAGCAGTGCTTGGAGAAAGAGATGAGGTTTGTCACCAACGAGCTGTTACACAGCATCATTAACTGGAAGAGTTACTGTTACTCCACAGCTTCTTCCTTCCTTGGTTTTAGAAGATTGACAAGGCTGAGGAGGACAGATACATTGTTGTGGCAACGGGTTAAGGCTCTGAAATGCAGAAGTCTTCAATGGCAAGGATTGCACTTCTGCATATAAGGACAGACAGACTGCAGGGACTGGGAGGGACTATGGGGTCCAAGCCCCTGCCAAAGCAGGGTCCCCAGGACAGAAAGTGAGCACTGGCCCATGGCTGGGGGACGCAGGCTGCGTGTCTCTAGTAGAGAAAACAGTGTGCCACATCCCCCAGGAGGCAGTGCTGCTGTAACAGAGCAAGCTGTTCCTCCCTCTGCCACAGCACAGGGCAAAGGCCGTGTCAGAGCAGCAGTCCTGGCAGCATCCATCAGGGTGCCACTGCCGAGCTGCAGCACACGTGGAAAACCATGTTCTGCACCTCCTGGGTCCTCACTCCTTCCCCTTGCCCTGAGCTCCCTCTCACCTCGCCCTGCCTGCTGTCCTTCTGCCTGGAGCCAGGACCTACCTCACCAAGCCTCCACATCCCTCACCCTGCCCATCAGAGCCCCTTCACTGGCTCCTTCACCACGCAGCTCCTTCTCCCAGCTTTGAAACACGAATTCCTGTGGCAAACTGGTGCTGGCCTCCTCCTGAGGGTGCTGTCCTGTTCACAGTGAATACAGTGCCACGGGCTGCTGCAGTGACAGTGACAGCTCTGCCAGCCTCCGCATCCCTCCAGACCTCACAGCGCTCCTTCGCCTCGCCCCTGCCAGCTGAACTCGTGCCTGTGCCCCTTCCTGTGAAGCTGGAGCAGATGCTGTGATCCCAAATCCCCGCAGGTATTTGCTGCCTCATCTGATGGACACGCTCCTGCCATGTCCCTGCTGCCTTTGCCCCCAGTTCCTCCTGACACCCATGGGACAGAGCTCTGTGTAGGGCTGACACGTCTTCCCTGGGGCCTGGCCCGTGGGACACTCAGTTATCCGTGTAACAGGCTTCGTGCTGCAGGTCCATGGGCCTCACAGGGCAGAGGAGCCTCCTCAGAAGGGAGAGCTGAGCACATCTTCTCTCATGGAGCACAACATGTGTGGCTACTGAGAGCAGAACTGCCTGAAGCAGGTGTCAGACCCACTCCAGAAGTCTTGTTACAGGGGAGTGAATTCAAACCACTGATACTCAACTCAGCTGCACCAACACAGGCACAAACTGTTTCTGTGTGGATTGGTAAGGACAACACAGTTCACCAGCCTTCAGTATCCACCGGAGTGACTAAAACCTGTATATCCTCCCCAAAAGGGAGCCTGTGATCTTCTCCAGCAAGAAGCAATTGCTATCTCCACCCTGGTGTTACTGGGAGCAGTGGTGGCTGCACATCACTTCCCCACATCACACTGGCCTCCAGCTCACCCCATGATAATCAGTGGTAAAATTCAAATCAACAGGACTGTGCACATGCCTTAAGCAGGGTTTGTGCACAAAGGTCACCCACAAATCATGATCTAACAGTGCCACTGTACAGCTTCACCAAGAACATCAGCATTAAAGCACAGCTGCCTGACCTAAACACACTTTACAGCAAGCACTGCCCCTTCCCTGTAAATACTGCAGGGCTGAACATCAAGCCTCTCCCCAGTGGGGTGTTTGTTCCCATTCAGTGTGCAGCTGGATCAGGATATAATAGTTCCCAGCCTCCACAGCCTGGAGAAGAGGTACACAGCCCTCCCTTTCCCTCGGCTTCTTCTGCTGGGTTTGTATTAGACACGATACTAAAAAGTTTGATCCATGCTTTCCCATCATGTTTACACATCATTCCCTTTAATAGGGGACATAAAGCGAGGAGTGGGTGCTGTGTATTAAGACAAATTCATTGCCAAGTTCACATTAGGTGTTATTTTACCCCTGGCAGTGAGGAGTGGCACAGCTTGGGGAGTGCAGCAAAGGAACGGTGTTTGCTGCGCACACCAGTCAGGAGTAACGGTTATGTCCCCAGACTTACAGCAGGGAAATGGTTCTGAGCTGGGTTGTAATTTGTGTGAAGAGAAGGAGGGAGCAGCAGCAGCACGGGGTGAGGCCTGGAGATTGCTGCCTGGAGGAAGCTGTTTAGATCAGCCCCAGCTCCCTCAGCAAGCGCTGCCGAGAAGGGGCAGGAGTGGGAGCACACTGGGAAGAAAGGGTAAGAGGTGAAGCTCTCCTGTGAGACAGGCTTGCTGATGCTGAATAGAAACTAAGCACTACAGCCAGGGGCACGGTTCCATGGGAAAGCTCTCTGCTGCTGGTGTGGACACAGCCCAGCAGTGTAAGGGGTGATGCTCCCTTTGGCTGCCTTCACCTGGCCTGCTCCATAGAGGGGGAAACGCTTCCAGAAGGCAGCTCTGTCCCCAGCTGCACCACAGGCTCGGGGAGCTTTTCCTTCCAGAGGTTCTCCAGCTGCTGCTGAAGTCCCTTTGGTTGGTGCTGGTGCTAAACCTGAGCTCTGCCCTTCCAACAGTGCCCAGACCCTGCAGCTCCCACACCTCCCGTGCAGCCACCCTGCCAGCTGGGATTCAGCACCTGCCTCCCCTGGGTCCCCAGCAGCCACATGGCAACGGGCTCCAGGCCATCACTGACCCTCCACCCCCTGATGCAAGGGATGGATGACCCCAGAGAGGTGCTGTGGCACCCAGAGGGCCCTGCTGCACAAGGACAATGATGGCTTTCAGGATGTGAGGGGGACCCTTTGCTGGCACCCGCTGAGCACAGGGTGAAGGGCCCTGCCCACCCCAGAGCTCAGCACACAGAGGACCCATCTGTCAGGCACTTCACCTCCCATGCCCAGCTGAAGAGCTGGATCTCTTCAGTCCCTGAAGGGAGCAGAGGAACAGGAGGGGAATCAGCTTGTTGAAGGGCAGAGACTGGCAGGACAAGGGGGCTGGAGTGAAGCTGGAGGAGGGAAGGGGGAGAGGAGAGATTGGGGGGAAGTTCTGTCCAGAGAGAGTGGTGAGGGGCTGGAAGGGGCTGCCCAGAGAGGGGGTGGGTGCCCCATCCCTGGGGGTGTTCAAGGCCAGGTTGGATGGGGCAACCTTGTGTAGCTCCAGGCCTGGAGGTTGGTGTCCCTGCCTGTGGCAGGGGGCTGGGGCTCTGTGACCCTTGGGGTCCCTTCCAACCCAGACCAGGCTGTGAGTCTATGATCTCACAGGCATCACCTCACATGTTGAACACTTTAATAGCCCCCTGCTCCACCACAATGCCAGCCAGGGGGTTAGGGACTCCCAGGCTTGACCAGCCAAGCCTGTGCCTGCATCTGTGTGCAGGCAGGAGAAGAGGTTGAGGGAAATGCAGGCAGCACACAGCTCTAATGGTTAAATAAAATAGATTCAGAGACACACCAACACATTTTATGAAGTGTTTGTGTCTGTGCCAGACACAGTGCAGTACTCAGGAACGTGCCACAGATATTTAAATCTCTCTTCCCCTTCACATGGGCAATGCTCACAGCACTCTGGGCTTAGAAAGCTGAAATTTGGGGAAGGGAGCACTGCAGAACTGCTGGATGGGTCTTCATGGCACACACACTGCTGAGGGCAGGAGCATCCATGCCCCACAGCACTCTGCTGCTTCGGTGCCAGGATGCAGCAGGTACCACAGCAGGTACCACAGCAGGCTGGGCACCCTGCTGCCTGGGGGGAAAAGGACTTCTGAGCTACCCCCAGAAAGAGCCTCAGGTGCACTGCAAACTGTCCCCAGACAGGTGAAGGTGGGCTGGGGAAGTATCTCCAGGCTGGGATGGCTCCTGGCTGAGTTCAGCCCATTCCCACCCAAGGAGCTCAAACCTGTACCTCTGGAGCTGTGAGGACAGGAAGGGTAAGGAATGCAGAGTGCAGTGTGCTGAGGGGTCTGAGAAGGGCATTGCTCACAGAAACTGATGCCAGATCTCACATCCCTGGGGGTGAGCCCGTGGCAGGGACCCCCCCAGCCCCCAGCTCCAGGGTGCCCCAGGACCCTGTGCCACAGACCAGGCTCCATGCTGACCGAACCCGCTCACCAGCTGAAGGCATCCCAGTCCTCCTCTTGATTCCACCTCCACCCAGCTATAATTGTGCTAAGCCAGGCTGCTAATCTCATATTTTTCAGATTAATTTCAGCAGCAGCACATTGGCAATTCAATTAACTCATTATTTAATGTGTTTGTTTTCTTTTAAAATATCCCCAGAAATAATTGTTGGCTCTGTTGTTATAGAAGATGCCAGAATCCATTTCAATTATTATTACTTTTAAAGCACAAATGACATCTTTAATATCCTTCTGGATGCTTATTACCACGGGAAACTGCCATGGGAGTCCAGCACCATCTCCTCCTAAACCTGGTGTTTGTATTCTTGTTGCTTCCTCAGCCTCACCACACACACACCCAGCAGCCACCAGGTGCTGCCAGGGACCTTGTCCCATCCCTTTTACTGAGCTACCAGGCTGGGGGTTTACAAACCTGCTCAGCACCATTCTCAGGCTGAGCCCTGCAAACACAGCACCTGAGAGAGGTCAGGGTTACACTGTTTTAGTCACAAACCTGAGTATCTATGGACAGGGAAGGACACTGTCCTCCACCAGCACCCGAAAGGTCAGGTACCCACCACACACCCCTCATCCAGGCCATTCCCTGGGCTCACTCCCAGCTCATCCCTGCTGCAGCTGCTGTGTCACATTTACAGCACAGGACTCATGCAGGGGTGAGCAACGTCCCCACCAGCCCAGAGCATCCCCTCTCCTGAGTCCCTGCAGCCAGCTGCAGCATCCACACACGGTGCCTTGGGGCAGCATCCAGGACAGTGCTGCCTACACAGGGATTCTCTTGTGGATGGGAAAGGACTGATGCTGCATCCATCCCCCACCAGCGCTCCCCTCTGCCTGGTGCCCACACACAGTCCTGCTCGAGGAGCCCACGACCAGCACATCAAGAGGAGCCAAACCACTGCAGAGGTGGACTCAATAATTAGAAGAGCAAGTCAGTATTAGAATAAAAGAACTGAGGGGAAGCTGTCCTAGGCTGATCAGAGTATCAGTCTGAGAGCAGAAGGCCAAAGCCTGTGTCCTACAAGGCCTTACAGCAACCAAGACACACCTCTGAGCTCCCATGGGGGGGGGATCAGCTTTCTACATAGACTGTCACATCTCCTCACAGGAGGATCTGCTCCAAACTTGGAGGTGCCTCTGACACCCACTGCAAGCCACTGGAGCAGTGGCTGCAATGCCAGACCCCAGCAGCCTGCCAGCCCCACATCAAACACTACAAACAGCTCGTGCTGCCTCATGCCAAAGGTAACTGCATTCAGTGGCCAGAGACAATCACACAGATAAGGCACCAGGACTGCCACCCATCCTGGGGTGCACTGGCAGACTCATGTCATGCAGCCATCCTCACCAGGCACCATCTGACCTCCTCTTCCTCCTCCCCCACAAAGCAAGGCTGGCACAGTGCTCCCTGGCAGCATCCCAGCCCTGCACAGACAGACCTGCTGACCCCAGGAGACCTGCCTTCAGCAGCCCACTCTGCCAGCACAGCTGAGCTGCAGCAGCCTGAGGAATGCTCCGGCTTCCAAAGCAGCACAGACACCCTGGAGACACTCTAGCACAGGCTGAGCAGAGCAGCAACACCCCTGGCTCCATTCCCTCTGCTCCACAGACCCTTTGAAGCATCTGGTGCTTCCCTGCAGCTCAGACCTGAGCTCACACAGTGTGACCTGACCTTAGGCACCCCAACCCCAGCGCCCACCCGAGGTGCTTCAGCCCCAGGCAGCAGCTGAGCACCACACCCCACCAGCTCCTAGAGAGACAAAGCCTCTGGGGGCTGGGATAAGGGCAGTCACTGCCAACACCACCACCCGAGTACAACAGTAACAGCCAATCACACCCACACCCAGTGGTAACAGAGTACTTCACTGACCTGATGGCTACAGAGCACTGCCGAACACCAGGACCAGCCCAGCCACACTCAGACTGCTCAGGAGACACCCGGGGGCACCCCCTCCCCAACAGCCCCTTTTATGGGGAGTGAAGCCAGGGGGTGTGGAAAGAGCAGACTCAGCTCACCTGGGATAACTCAGCCCACCTGTGCTGACTCAGCTCACCTGTGCTGGCTGCCACAGCTGCTGGAGGAGGCAGATGAAGAGCAACGAGCAGAGCTCTGGGTGCTGTTAGTCCTGGCACGTGGCTGTGTCCTGCCCCAGCTCAGTCTGTCCTACCAGGGCTGAACCTGCCTCTCAACACAAACAGGTGACTTGGAGCCAAACCTGAGCCTCACCACGAATAACACGTGCTGGGAGCCACAGGAGACTCTGGGGGATGATGCTAAATAGGATGGACCAGAGAAGGCAGAATGGGACAGTTGCCACCTAATGTTATTTTGCTCTGGAAACATTTATGATTCAACAGAGCAGGGTGTTACAGGAGTGTCAGAGTCCCTTGGACAATGCAGGCAACATGTTCAGTGCTCCCAAAAGAGGGACAACTCAGGATCAAAAGCTCCCTGCAAGTCAAAGGTCTCTCAGTTCCTGGGGCACGTCTCAGGTGGCTGTTTCATTCCTGCAAAATGTATTTGTCAGGAAATGGGCTCCCTGGAAGGAAACACTCACATTTACCAGTGCCAGGCTGGGGAGGGAGAAAAGTCAGATGGGAGAATCTTAGAGAGCCCCTGAAATCCCCTCTGGTGGGATGGGTACCGTGGTCTGGGCATCCCACCCTGCCTGCAACAGGGAACCCGCTGCCTGGCTGGAGCCAGCCGACGCCGCAGCGCCCACGGTGAATGATGCCCTGAGTCAGAATCCCCCAGAGCTCAGGTCCTACCAGCCTTTAGCAGTGTGATGGTTTAAATCTGGAACCACGCTGCCTAAGAGGAGAGCAAACCATTGAAGTGATCTTTGGGTGATGAAGATGTAACGTCCCCTCTCAAGGACTCTGTGTCTCGTGTCACCGCTCTGCCTGCGGAAGCGTTTGCCAGCAGTTTTCTCACTTCAGCTGGGCACAGCTTGTGACCTCCATCTGCCTGGTGTCACATCAGGGTGTGATACACATCACCAGCACAGATAAAAGCCTGTTTCCTCCTTCCCAGCTTTCTGCACAGGGTTTGCAAATGCAGCCCTGGCACGGGAACGGGCCTGGGGGGAGAGGCCCCTGATGGGACCCTGCAGCTGCAGCTACCCCAGCCCTTCCACCCCGTGTCCATCTGCTCAAGCTGAGGAGAAGAGCCAGTGCTTCCCCTTGAGCTCCCAGCTGTGGCACTGGGTGTGCAGGCAGCAGGCGGGACTGAGCAGCCTGGCACATTGCACCCAGGGTGACATGTCCAAGGACTGTGTGGATGCAGGGAACACCTCCCTGCCACTTCAAAATGATGATGGGGCAGGAGCAAAAAGGGGAAGAGAAATTTCACCCCAAAAAGTCCCAAAGCAACTGACAAGAGAGACAACAAATCCAAATCATTGATATTTAAATAGGAGCCAAACACCTTACTGCAGACTAGCTTCACTTGCTGGGATCCCACACACAGGCAAGCAGGCAGAGAAAGCCTTTTCCACACTTTTATCTTTAGCAGGCAAGAAAATGAGCTCCAGATCTTGGTATCCTGACAAGGGACTGCTGTGCTGAGCCAGGGAGGGCTGAAGAAGAGGGCCCCTTCCAGAGGCCATTGCTTTGGGAAGTCTGCATCACCAGCACCCCATGCCCAGAGTCAGCAGCGATCCCAGCGTGGGGAGTCAGCCTCAGGAAGCCCAGAGGTACCCACGGTGCTCACAGCATCTTTAATCCTGCCTTGTCCTGGCAGGGAGATTAAACCAACCAAAATCCACTACAAGCCCTTAACTGCCCCTTTCTCCAGAAAAAGGATGTTTGTGTGTGGATCCCAACAGCTGCCATTCACTGTGCTGCAGGCTTGAGACAAGCAGCAAAGCTTGGGTGAAGTTTGTGTCCTACGGGCACAGCAACATCCCCAGCGCCCCAGTGCCTGCTCTCCAGCTGGACTTCTGGGTTTGTGATGTCAAAGGCAGCTGATCCTGGTCGCCATCAAGGCTTGAGGTGGGGGTGGGAGTGGGATTTAAGGACATTCAAACCCTTGTCACAATACAGGCACAGGGAGGGATGTGGGACATGCTTCTGAATCTCCTTCCTTAGGTGCGTCTGTCACACAAATTAGTGAGGAAGAAAGAAAGAAAACTCCAAAATAAACACAGATTTCCCTGTGGATCTGGCCTTGGATGTCACAGAATCCTCCCTTCCCACAGCCTCTCTTCCTGTAATGGCCCAGAACAGGCTGGTGTTGCTCCTCAGTGCCCATTAACCCCTGTGGAGCCCCAGCCCGTGCCGGCCGCCTCTCCAGAGCGAGTGCTGGAATGTGTTCAGCAGTGCTGTGACCAGGTTTATTTCCTGTGCTGGACACAGTAAATAGCAATTACTTTTGAAATGCACCTATTTGCTTGTATTTATATTGGTATTGTTTGTTCCAGCCCCAAGACAATTCCCCTCACAGGCAAAGCTCTTGGAGAGGTTGAGCTCTGGTTTTCCAGCAGCCCACGGGCTCCATGCTGTGTTGGGGGGCTCAGGGCAGGTCTGGCTCTGTGGGGGATGGACAGGAGAAGTGTGTGCTGAGGGAGGGAGCTCAGAGATGCTGTGAATTCAAACAAACAAAAGCTGTGAGGAAGCAGAAACCCAGGCAGATCTTACCCTAAACCAGAACAGTAACGGCTGCAGCTTGGATAACCCATGGCCTCTGTCCCCTGGCTTCAATCCATCTTTAATCTAAAAAAATAAACTAAAAGCCCTGAAATGGCTGCAGAGCTGCATTAATGTGCTGACATGGGGGTGAGGATGGCACAGGAGGTTTACTCATCACCGCTTCAGGGTTTTGCAGATCACACCCAGCATCCATCACCATTCTGTGCGATGAATCCCGATCATCAGGAGCCCTGTAGCGAGCTGCTGCAGGAAGGGAGGCCACAAAGGAGCCTCAGCGACCCACACCAGGTCTGCAGGCAGGCTGTGGCAGAGGGTAGTTACACTCCTTCGTTTGCTATAGCAACGGCCACGTGGGCCGGAGCGCGGACGGTGTCACCCCGTCTTCTGCTGCCTTTCCTGGGGGTTAATGTGGCCTCTCAGGCGGCCTGGAAGCCTGCAAGCATCTCTCATAGACTCTTGTTAGGAACGTTCCTTCCTGGGCAGCCCTGGAGATAAGGAGCTCTCACTCAGGGAAAAAGAAGAGGAACAGAATGGGCTTTGTCTGGTGCGGAGCGATTCTGGGTGAGATTAGTCGGGAAGGGAACACCCTGCCCTTACCTGGTGAGTGACACCAGCCCAGCAGAATCTGGCACCTGCTCTTCACACTCCAAAAAAGGTAAAAGGACCCACATATTTTAGCAGAGGCAACAGAGTGACAGGAAAAGCAAAGGCCAGCACAACCATGGCTTTGTTTGGGAGCAGCACACACCTCACACCTCAGTAAGGAAACTGAACTCCTGGGCTTCACCGGCACTTAAGGAGCTTAGAGGAAATTAAAGGATATTATAGAACTATGAATTATAAAGAAGGAAACACCAAAGGATTTTCCCTCCATTATGTCCCACAATTACTTTAATTCCTCTCTAAAGCAAGAGGCTTAGTGTGATCCCAGCAAATCACCGAGGAGTGTTTGTTGGAGCACCAGAGCGGGCCCCGGTCCCGGCCCTCGGAAGACGGATCCCACCCTGGGTGGATGCTGAGCCTTTGGAGCAGCGGCTCGCCGCCCCGGCACAGCACCTGCGCAGCTCGGGCACCAGCACCACACACACTCACCCTGGTAAGGACCTGTCTTCTCCATCCACACGACACCGTCGTGGGACAATGGCACAAAATCAAGGCATCCCTCCTCGGTATCCCAGCTGCTCATTCCCGGCACGTTTCAGGCGTCTTTAATTAAGTGCACAAGAGAAATTCAATGTCTGGAAGGACAGAGGTGAAGAGAAACAGATGATGAAGGGAAGGGAGGTCCTGAATCTATTAACTAAAATATCAATATGGTCTAAAACTATAAATATCTTCTAAAAGCAACAGTTTCCAGGGCTTCTGAGCAGGAGTAACAACACCCTGAGGAGAGATACTACAGCAGCGCCGGGTTCTTACCAGACCACTTGTATTGATACCAGGAATGAAAGGCACTGTCCCTGGGGGCATCTGGGATGGTCATAGAGTACCTGGGGGGTTCAGGATGGTCCTGGTGCCAGCGGTGCTGAGCAGCCCCAGCTGCTGGCGCAGGCACAGCCTGTGCTGCACCACGACACTGAGGCACAGGCTGAGTGGAGATGGGCCCGTCCTGCGCATCCCCAGCTGGAAATTCATGTCTGAGTAAATGGCAAGGAAAAACCCTGACTCTGGCCTCAGCACGAGAGGATCCAGCAGCCTCCACAGTGAAGATAAATTCCTGAGAATGTCAAAACATTTATGGAGAAGAGTCAAAGAACTAAAAAATGCAGAGTGATTCCTTCGGCACTCAGACCGGAGTGGGAGCTCCCACCCCATCTGTACCACTCGGTTCCATCTCAGCTTCAATTATAAGCTTTTATTCTTGCTATTAATTTCCTCTGTCATCTGAAATCCAAGGATTTGCCGTAGCAAGACTGGGTTGCGGTGGGAAACAGTGAGTGTTCAGCCTGTGCCATGAGGTGTTCCTTTCCAAAAGCAACCCCAGGTTGTAAAGCTCCAGCCCGTTTGCTGCCGGTCCCACCACAGCATCCCGGTTCCGGCACTGCCTCGCCGGCTGTCCCACGCCGGGGCAGGACGCCAGCACCCCCTGCCTGGTCCCCCGCCCCCTCATCATCTCCCTCCTCTCCCCTGCCCCCCTCATCCCTCCCTCCCCACCCCAAGCACGAGGGTCCAGGCTGGATGCCCGGCTGCAACACCCCCTCCTCTGCAGGACCCTCCCCTTCTCTGCAGGACCTCCCCCTCTGCAGGTCCGCCCCTCCTCTGCAAGACCCCCCCACTCTGAGGACCCACCCTCCCCCGCAAGACCCTTCTTCTGCAGGCCACCCCCCTCTACAGGATCCCCCCCCCGCGCAGGACCCCTCTCTACCCCCCTGCTTCCCCCCCACCCCGCAGAGCGAACCCCTTCACCGGGCGATAACGGGAGCGCGGCCCCGCTGGTCCCGGGGCGGTGTCGGGGCCAAGGAGCCGCCTGTACCGGCAGCCCCGCGATGGGCACGGCCCCGGGCACGCCCCCCATCCCTCCCGCACCCCCCGTGTTTACGGCAACCGGCTTCTTGCACTGACAGGAGCATCTGCTGCAGGTTCGCTGCCACCTTTGGAACAGATGGACACCAAGAACGAGCTAGCAATTAACAAAGCTATATGTTGATTAAATCAGCGTGTGGTTAATTTTAATGATTACTGATCCTTATTGGGGTCTGCAAGACTTCTCCAAATCAGACCCACTCCGGCTGACGAGCTGATTAGCCGCAGAGCCACGGACACCGCGGCGTGCCATCGGCTGGGCAGCACCGCGTGCCTCCCCGGGCACCGGCCTCCTCCTGCTTCCAGAGACACCAACTCTCCTGTCTGTCCTGAGCATCCTGGGACAGGACTCATCCTGCTTCCAGAGACATTAACTCCTCAGTACGTCTTGAGCACACCATGGCTGGGACAGAACCCCCCTGTGTGCCGCAGGGGTCCCTTTCGGAGAGCCACACACCGGTCTCCATGAAGCTGCTCTGGCAATGAGCCATCAGCCATGGGTGCCAGATGTGCCAGGTACCAAGTTACCCCTGCAGCACATCAAGCTGGTTCATCTCAGCTTCCAGCTTCCCATCTCCCAATATCCCAGGCCTCAGGAACATGCCCTGTGACCAAACAGCTGCTCCCTGCAGGCATGCTCACAGGTGGGGGGCAAACCGTGTCACCCAGACTCATCCTGCTCAGCACCCACCCACTCAGGTGCCCCCCTTGCCCCGGCACCTCGCACCATTCCCATGCTCCCCCTGCCCCTGCAAAGGACCCGCTCAGCAGAGGGGCCGCGCAGCGGCTGGACCCAGCAGGAGCGCTGGCACCTTCTGCAGGCCCCTCACAGAGGTGTTGGCCAGGCAGGGTGGCAGCCCAGCACCGTGCCCCTGCGCCCTGGGCCGGTGCCCAGGCAGGTGCCCCGTGGGCGGGTGGCAGCGCCGCGCTCGCTTCATCCACCACATTTGTCATCTCATTAAAACATAGAGTCAGCCTGATCCCCGGGTCCTGTTTTCCCTACCCGCGAGTTGATTGACACTAATTAGAATACATTCTAATTAATTATTCATTAATCAAGTCTCACATCAGCTATTCCGTTGTTGTGTCTGGGATCAGTGACGTGCTTGCGGGCCTGGGCTGGGCACGTCACGGCGCTGGCGCCTGTGCCAAGCTGTGCCCCCCACAGCCAGGACCGTGCCCCCTGCACCCTGCAGCCAGGACCATGCCCCCCGCACCCTGCAGCTGGGACTGTGCCCCCCGCAGCCAGGACCGTGCCCCCTGCACCCCACAGCCAAGCAGCCAGGACCATGTCCCCCACACCCCGCAGCTGGGACTGTGTCCCCCGCAGCCAGGACCGTGCCCCCTGCACCCCACAGCCAAGCAGCCAGGACCATGTCCCCCACACCCCGCAGCTGGGACTGTGTCCCCCGCAGCCAGGACCATGCCCCCTGCACCCTGCAGCTGGGACTGTGCCCCCCGCAGCCAGGACTGTGCCCCCTGCACCCTGCAGCCAGGACTGTGCCCCCCGTACCCCGCAGCCAGGACTGTGCCCCCTGCACCGGGCTCTGCCCCTTCTGCTGCCCGGGAGCCTCCGCAGCCGTTCCCTTCAGGGAGCTCTGGCTCTGTGCCACTCGAAGCGAATCTGCAGGCAAAGCACTTCGGAGGGAAAACCAAATTTTATCAGGGACCCCAGAGGAGAAGTTGCAGCCCCCCGGCCACCCTCCTGTCACGCTGCCCGACTGCGGCTTCGGGCGCACAAGCTGCAGAGGTGAGGCAGGATCCCAGGGGTACAGCCCTCACGTCACACGCACAGGACACCACGGGAGCACGAGCTGCTTGTGGAAGAGCACAGGACAGCTGTCTGAGCATTCTGGGATACAGCATGGAAGAGAATCCTCTCGAGGCCGTTTCTGCCACACGAAGTCTCCAGACAGCATGGCAGGGCCTTCACACGTCCCAGGGAAGAGACGTAGAATGGAACTGTCCCATCCCTGTGGAAAAAAAAGTGTATTAAAATATGCAAACTGCTGCTCTGGTTTGTGGTTTCCTACAGGAAAGCTGGGCAGGGCTGTTTGTGAGGGCGATGGGACGAGGGGCAATGGATTAAACTAGAGCAGGGCAGGGTTAGATGAGCCCTTAGGAAGAAGCTCTTCCCTCTGAGGGTGGTGAGACACTGGCACAGGGTGCACAGAGAGGTGCGGGAGGCCCCATCCCTGGAGACATTCCAGGTCAGGGTGGATGAAGCTCTGAGCGACCTGCTCTAGTTAAAGGTGTCTCTGTTCACTGCAGGGTGGGACTGGGTGGCCTTGGAAGGTCCCTTCTGTTCAATGATTCAGTGATCTGGTGTGGGATAAACCAGCCTTGGGAAGGAGCAGAACCTCTGCCAGCCCGTGGCTGCATCACCCCCCTTGTCTTAGGGAGAATACATGAAATAACCCAAATAAAACCAGTGTTTGGGCTGGGGATGGTTCCGATTTTGACAGGCTCGAAGTAGAATGGCTTAAACAGACTTGCAAACACAGCCTGGTGTTACACTAATTACGCTAAATGAATTCACCAAACGGTGCAAACTCTTGAGTCAGCACTACACAAACCTCCCATAAATACTAGGCACCGGGATCCAGAATGCTTCAGCACAGCCTGGGAAGGCAGGATCCCCATCCTAACTCCCACACCACTGGCAGTTTATAAGGAAAGACGTATCACTGATACACAGTTAGTGCTGGTGGAAGCACCGAGGGCCTGGAGCGGCACCACTGCGGGAGCAGTCTGGGATGAACCCAGCCATCTCCGTACCCACACAGCACTGCTCTTCTGCAAACAGTTAAAAAAACCGACCATTTTAATACTCAAACACGGCCCAGGGGCTGCACCAGCACCCTGTGCTTCCCCGAAGCGAGGCCCTGGGCCCTGCGCGAGGCCTTTCCCCCACAGAAGCCTGAGGGAGCACGGGAGGATCCTACGGAGCAATGAAAAGCTGGGCTCTGCCAGTGAGGAAACACACAGCCCGGCCTAATCTCTGAGCAAACAGCCAGCTCTGATTAAAGGAAAAAGGGCTAAAAAAACGCCCAAGTGCTGAACTTCTCTGTCAGCAGTAAGAGGGGCTGCCGAGCGCTGCCACGGAGCTTCGCTCCCGCTCGGCAATCTCAGGGATCAGCCAAACACTGTCAGGAATTACTCCAGCCAGCGTGGGTGACACTGCAGAGATTAGATTAATTAAACCAATAAATCCCAAGCACGGATCAAAGGCACCCGACACAGGGGAAGACAGGAAGCGAGGCGAGGGAAGGAGGGGGTGCTGCCAGGACGGTCTGCAAAGGCCCCGCGGCGCAGCGCGGCTGGCGAGGCCTGTGTGCTGACATGGAGGGAGAGAGCGGGAGGCAGAGCCAGCGCCAGGTAGCGGCGGATGGGGGCTGGAGGGCCACAGGGCCGGCACTGGGCAACCACTGCTGACAAGGGGGTCGGCAGCGCAGGGGACCCCCACTAGTGACCAGCATCACTTGTGACACTACTTCAGAAAATGGAAGGGCCCCCCAGAGCCCATGGGGTCCAACCCCCTGCCCAAGCAGGGTCCCTAGGACAGGTCAGGGCTGGAATCTCTCCAGAGAAGGAGACTCCACACCCCCTGGGCAGCCTGTCCCAGGGCTCCCTCACCCTCACTGGGAAGAAGTTCTTCCCCACATTGGGGGGGAACTCCCTGTGCTCCAACTTGAGCCCAGCACCCCTTGTCCTGTCCCCACAGACACTGAGCAGAGGCTGCCCATGGCCCCTGTGTCCCACCCTTCAGCTATTGATAAACACTGATCAGATCCCCTCTCAGGCTTCTTCTCTGCAGGCTGAACAGCCCCAGCTCCCTCAGCCTTTCCTCCCAGGGGAGATGCTCCAGACCTTGAATCATCTTTGAACACCACCACTACCATCAAAGGAAATACAAGCATAGGCAGAAACAGCCAGTACCTCTCCAGGATAACCCTGTGGAACTCATTGCCGATGGGTATTAGGGAGAGGGAGCATTCAAGAGGATTCAGGAAACACAGATATGTACCAGGTGCTGAGACAAAGCTCTTGGTGCAGCCACGTGCAATGGAAGGGGACATCAGCCCTCCTGTCTGCACACAGAATACACTGTGGAGCTTTCCCATGGCCAAAGGTTTCCATCAGGCCCATTTCTGTGGTTTCTCTGTGCCTTCGGTAACATCTGAACCTGGTAAATTATAGGAGAAAGAATAACAAAGCAGATGGACTGCCGGTCTGATCGCGTACAGCAGCCCCTAAATTTTTGAGTAACAAGATGAGACTTAACTGGGAAAAAATGACAACTATTAAGCAAGGGGGGGAAGCACATATTGAATAGGAAATTGAAACCCAGAAAGGCAGTAAAAGCTAGAGACCTTGGGGCTGGATTGGACAGTAAATTAGAAATGAAAATGCAATAGAATTTGGCAGCAAAAAAGGTCAATGCAATTTGGAGCCGTGTGTGCCAAGACTTCCCATCACAGAGCAGGCGGGATAGAGCCTCTGACCAGTCTTCCAGATTTAAGCAGCTTGAATAAGTTTCAAATAAATATCCAAACACTCGGATGCTTCACCAAATCAAGCCTCAAAATCCGTTCGGATTTTCGCTTTGATTTCTGACATCTTTCTGTTTGGCCTCTTTTCTGAGAATTCAATCTGTTGTGAAAATGAATCTTGGGAGATAAGCATCTGCAGTTGCCAAGAGACTATTGTGTTAAGCCCGAGGATGATTTAGCATCTTGCAAACTGGGATTTGGGCATTAGAAAAAATTGCTTTGCTCTTAGTGGCAGACACATTAGAGATGCCTGAGAGTCCAGCCGCTGCTTCTGGGAACCCCTGGCTGGGTTATTCCCCACAAACCACAGCTATTGTCCTTAAGCAACACTTTCTCCAGAGGCCCATTGCCCCGGGGCTGGATCACACACACCGATAAATAAAGGGAAAACAGTCCTTTCATTCTCCAAGGCCCTGCAGTGACCTCCCTGTGCCAGAGCCCCGTTTGCTGCCACTACTGATCCGTAGTGCAATGCAAAGCCTGGCTGAAGAGCGGGATCTCCTGCATGGCTCTCCCTCTGAAACCCAAGGATCTGACACACTGAGCAGGGATTAAGCCTCTAAAACCAAGCCTGGCTAATATTCACCCCGTTAAGCAGTTAAACATGCCGGTGCAGTGACTGTGAGGATTATTTTGCCTCCGAACGTGCAGTCGCTGGGCTCTTTTTATAACCAAAATTACATCTTTCAGCTGTTCATTATTGTTTGATGTAACTAAATCTCCAGTGTCAGGGAAGTTAAAAGCACTTCAGCCTCGACATTCACTGGTAATTTTCTCTGAAGAAGGTAGAAATTCATTTGGCCTGACCTAATGATTGAAGTAAGTAGGTTTCCCTCAAGCCTCCTGCCCGGCCAGGCGTGTTTCCTTGGTGTGTTTGGAAGCTGCACCAGGGACGTTCCCTGGGAGTACAAACAGCTCGGGGAGCTTTCCCAGGACCAGGCATTGCTGAGAACACTCCAGTGCTAAAACCTGGGTGGTTTGTTGAGAGCAGGCTTGAAGTGGGAGGGAGGGAGCAAGGGACAGGCGTCCCCTTACTCCCTCCCAGGCTGCAGGAACACATTTTCCAGGCAGTTCACCTGGGGGCTGTCAGGATGGCCAGGGCTGTGAGTGTCCTTTTCCCTCTCCAGGCCCTGCACGGTGCAGCACGGAGCCCTGCGAGAGCCGGGGCAGGCTGGCAGCACAGTGAGGGCGTGCAGGGCTGGCTCTCCTCTCCCTTCCTCTGTGCCATGCTGCAGTGCCTCTCCTCTCCCTTCCTCTTCCCTCTCCTCTCCTCTCCCTCTCCTCCAGCACTGCTCACTGCTGGCATCACCCATGGCAGTGCCTCTCCCGGCCTCTTCCCACAGCCTTTCCACCCTGACTGGGTTCCAGGCTGCCTCAGACCTGGGGGCTCTGCAGAAACCTGGGCCCGAGGAGGTCTCTCCCCCTCCCAGCATCACCCAAGACCAGCGGTGCCCAATGATCCCACTACTGCTCTGAATTAAAGCAGCACCGTGCCTACATGGGAGACCTCAAGGCAGGAGTGCGTTTGCTGGGAGAGGGGTGAGCAGGATGGAGAGCTGGAACTGCCCTAAAATGAGGAGGGTTGGTGCTGCAGCTCCTCGTGCCTGGCAGGGATGACGTGGGGCTTTCCCGATACCCAGTGGGCTTTGAACACAGGAGGTTCACCCTTCCCAAAGTCCCTTGGAGCCCCCCCAGCCGCAGTTCCTGCTCTCTTTCACCCACTTTGTAAGAAACTCACAATTATTTCTTGCTGGTTGAACTCTTTGAGTTCTCCTGCTGTCCCTCCTGACCTAACCTGCAGGTTATCCGAGACCCAAATGATGTCTGTGGGGCATAGCACAGCATGTAGCAAGTAGCCTTAAGAATGGGAGACCTTTGACAGGTCTGACAGGCTCGGTGTTAGTTATCCTCAGTCTTTAATTCCTGGTCATTGCACCAATAAATTACAGGTTTGGGTTAATGGACGCTTTTCTGGGTGCTTGGAGGACAGCAACAAAGACCTGAGAAATGTGTTATCCTGCTCAGCACGGTAATAAATGGGGGAAGAAGATGATGCTGAAGGAGCTGTAGTGCAGACCTGCCCCAACCTGTGTGCCTTCACACCATGCCAGCCGCAGAGGCAGGTAGAGATGATGCTAGAAAGCTTTGCTGCCTGTTACAGAGCAGTCTGAAGCACCTTAAACCATCCCAGACGGTGATGGTCGTGCTACGATGTGGTCAGAAATCCAGACATGTCGGGACGCTGCTGCTCTGCACAACCCCCAATCTCTGCTGCACCCCAGCTCTGCCCCCCCGGGGGCTCCAGAGGCCCCTGCGCTGCGGGCGGGTGGCAGGGTCTGCAGCAGAGCTCTGCTTACAGAGTTCCCCCATACAGAGACTCGCTGGTGATGGGGATTAAGGAGCTGCACAATGAGGGTGTCCCACTAAAAAGCCAGAAATTCAATTAGAAGACAAAGGACTGAGTGGTGCATCGCCAGGTGATTCTTACAGTGAGCACAGTGCAACGCTGCCGGTGGCTACACACATCAGGGTGAGACAGGCAGGACATTAACCCCCAGGGTTTGTGCCTGGCCTCACCTCCTGCCCATGGAATGTCTGCCCATCACAGCATCAGATGAGTGGGAATTTCTCTGGTGGTGTAAACTCAGAGCCCTTCCCTTTGCCTCGGTGTAATGGTACCTGTCCACTCCGCAGGGAACAGGTGGCCTGAAGTCCTTGCATTCAATCTTCTGAGTACACTAAGCTATCAAAGGGTGGTTTTACTAAAAGTGACTCCTGGTAATTCTATCAGGCTGCTGTCAGGGGCTTGGAGCACGAGTCCAATAGCACCGAGTCCTATTTTAAGCTGGTATGAGATCAGAGGTGCCTGTGGTGATGCCCTGGACCCGTGCTGAGCACAAGATAACCCTGACAGCCCCGGGGTTTCATCCGAGTCCAGAGCCCACGTCAAACACCAACCAAGGGTGAGCACTGCCCAGCCTCCTGCACGCTGAAAACCCACCGTGTCCTGGTGGTCCTCACCCCGGTTCCTGTTCTGGACCCCCCATAACAGCTCCTCCCCTGCCTTCCCTGCAGTGATACAGCCAGTGACAGCACCAGCAGGAGCAAAGAGAGTCACAGTGTGGAACTGGAAAGCCAGTGAGTGCTGGGAATGCAGCTGGGGGTTGAGAGCAGCGATTACCTGGAATTTGTATTAGGCTGGGGATGCACAAGCCCATTCAAAACACGCCTGTGGAACACAAACGTGAGGAGCCATCGACTCCACGGTGACACGCCGGGGTTGGTAGCGGTGCCACGGAGACTCCGTGCCACACTGGAGCATGCCCATCTGCTCGGGCAGGGGAATCTCACTGAAACACATGCTGTGGAAACACAGCATATGGTTACTTTCAGTCAGAGCAGCCATGCTATGAAGCGAGCAGGAGCTCCTCCCGGAGCCAGTATAATATATTCAGACAAATCCACTGCAGCCCCAGCCTCCTTTCCTGCAGCCAGAGGTTTCTGGAAGAGGAGAGCTGGCAGGTGGCTGCAGCGTGTGACAGAGCCCACCGGCACATGCACGTGGCACAGGCTGAGCTGTGCTTGCTGGAGGTCAGCCCAGAGCCCATCCCAGGCTGTGAAGGGGCTGCGACCCCTTACAGTGCCACGTCTGCTGGCGGCAGCACCGCAGGGGAGCGAGTCAAAAGCCACCCTCAGACCTGGGTCTGTCTGTCTGTCTGCCCACAGGAGCCATGTGAGATGTGCTTCAGGTCACAGACATCACTGTGGAGTGAAGTTTGATGCTCAATGACACCTCCTGGCAGGGGTACTGGGTCCCTTTGGGCACTGGGGCTGCTGCTCTGGCCTGTCCCTGTGGCTGGGCTCTGGGAGGAGGATGCTGACGGAGCAGTTTTCCTGTGGTCCTTCCTACCCCAGTGCTGGTGGGCCCCATCCCCCCTGCCCGGCAGAGGCAGGGACAGGGAGCTGCAAGCAGGCTGACAGACATCAACGTCGATGGAGAGCGAGGGCATCCCAGGAAAGCAGCTCCAATTCACCACCTGTGTGCGGATACACCTCACCCAGGGATACACCGTTCCCTGCGTGGATTCAGGACCAGCTCCCTCAGAGGCTGGCTTCAGCTCCAGAGCTGCCTCCCATTTGCTGCTGGAGTCAGAAAGGTTTCTCAGGCAGTGGCAGTGAGTTTTGCAGAGCTGTTTCCATGCCAGGGCTGCTCTGTGCAGCATCAGCTACCGCAGCGACTGCCCGTAGCTTCTGCTCCTCGGTACCGGCAGTCTCCAGCCATGCCTGTCGCACCCCACGACTGCACTCACGCAGTTCTTGAGATACACCACACATAGCCTCTCTCCAAGAGTCCTGATGGCTTTGCAAGTTAATTAAAATAAAACTTCAAAGGCTTTTTGTAATGGATTATAATATCTTTGGTTTCATTACATGTTAAAATTTACAGGGAGGGATGTCACTTCGGTGAAAAGCCTGTTCCTTTACACCCAGCCCATTTATTTGTGTATTTACTTAGTGACAGAGCATCTCATTTATAGGAAACATGCAAAAGCAATCATTAATCATACTTCTGTCACAAAGACGCTTCCCCAGCAGTGAACTAAAATTCCCCAGACAAGCTGCTCAGCTGCGGGTGTTCTGAGGACAGGCAGCAGAACCTCGCCAGCAAAGCTGACAGCCAGTCACCTCTTCTCGGAGTCTGGCTGGGATTTGGTAGGGGAAAACAAAGAATTGGCAAATCAGACACTGGAGTTATCTAGGAAGTATACAGCAGGATGGGTGAGACAGAGAAGTCAATGGGCAGCAGTCAGTGCACTCGGGGTTTTCAGTGTATCAGACCCATTTTGGGACAAATTAAAGTGTTTTTATATCACTTACACAGCTCACAGGCTGCGTCACAGCAGCAGGCTGATGCATCCATCCATGGGAAACAAGTGCTCTCAGGCACTGGCAGCCTGTTGGACAATGTCACCGTGCCAGAAGCCATGTCTACTTCGGCAGAGGCATCGTCCAAGCGCTCCTGCTGATGGTGCCTGTGCCCAGAGCCCCACGCGTGTCCCGAGTCCACACAGTCATTGCACTCTGCTACCCAACAGCAGCAGAGAAGGGTTCATGCTTCTGTACATGTTGCTTCCCAAGAAGTTATGTTCTGCCTGTCCTGTGCTGGAGCCACGGCTCTGAAGCGCTGCCAGAAGCACTGAGGCACAACACCTCTGTCCACCTGACTTCAGACTTCCCTTAACGATCACTCCACGGGAAAGGACTCCATGCAGGTAAGTTGTGAGCAGTCTGTAAAGTGGATTTCAGTGTGTCACAATCCCAGGCTCCTCCCGCTGTGGATATGGGCATCTTAAAGAACATCACCTCTTTTTGGTGCTGCACTACCCCCATGGGCACCCCCAGGTCCTGCAGCGAGGGGCTGAATGCCATGGAGGTGGCAGTGGAGGCTGTTCTGATCAGGGACCCACGGTGCTTTCAGGGCTCTTCACTTTTGGCTGTGCTCTTCACATTCTGGACCACCCCTCTGCATGCTTAGGTCCCTCACAGGACTGCCTTCCTCCTTACTTCCTCCTGCCTTCCTCGGCAGCGCTGTCCTGCTCCCGCCTGGGCAAAGAATCCGCGTGTCGCGGCGCTGCCCCTCGGGCTGGCGTGGCCTCTGTGAGACACAGGCATGAAGGTCACTGTATGTGTGAGTGATTAATGGGCCAGTGTCTTCCCCCAGCTCTTCTCCACGCTCTGATGAACACCCTGGGAGTGCAGCACCAGCCCAGAGGGGATGCAGCTCAGCTGCTGCAGCCCATCCTGCACAAATCAATGTGAGCTGGGAAGACCAGAGTCCATTCCCAGAAGGGTCAGGTGCAGTGCATCGCCCCACATCACCCCACATCACCCCACATCACCCCGCATCACCCCGCATCACCCCACATCCATCACCCCGCATCGCCCCACATCGCCCCACATCACCCCACATCACCCCACATCACCCCACATCGCCCCACATCACCCCGCATTGCCCCACATCACCACCATTCCCAGTTCACATCCATGGGCTGCTGCTTATTCACCATTAATAAACAGCAAAACACGACTCTGTGTCTGGGCTGCAGCCAGCTGGAACCGCCCCTGTCAGCCACACATTGAGCAGTAACAGAGCCCCTCTAACCCAGTATCCCCCGGCACTGGGATCTGGGCTCGCTCTTTAACATTCCCTCCACACTCTGGGAACCCAGCGCTGGGAACACAAAGCCTGCCTGGCTTGGAGAGCCTGCAGAGAGCTGTGTCTCTGGGAAGGAGACCAGAGGTGGTTCTCAAACAGCCAGGACTGGTCCCAAGGCCCTGGGGATTTTGAGTGAACACCCTGGGGCAGGGGGAGCAAACCAAACCTCAGCCATTGCTGGCAGTCCGGGGTGACCAGCCTCGCTCACTAGGTATGGGCTTCCTGGTAAGCACAGGGGAAGAACCCAGAGCAGGCTGGGAAACCCATCATCCCATGGTGGGTTTTGTGGCAAATGCTGCAGCAGGATGGACAAAGCAGCTGGTGTGGGAGGACAAGGGCAAAGTCACACACCAGAGTCCCAGGCTGTGGCGGGTCTCTGGGGGATACATCAGACCTCAGCCAATGCCATCCAGCTCCAGGCTTCTTTCTGCCCCGTGTCTACTCCCAGACTCCCAGACTGGTGGGGCTGGCAGGCACCTCTGGAGATCCCCCAGTCCCACCCACGAGAGCAGGGTCCCTTCAAGCTGCACAGGACAGTGCCCAGGGTCACGGGGTTGGGATGGCCCCAGACACAGGTGGAGACTCCCCAACCTCTCTGGGCAGCCTGGCCCAGGGCTCTGCCACCCTCCCAGCAAAGTTCTTCTTCAGGGTCAGGGGGAACTTCCTCTGCTCCAGTCTGTGCCCACAGCCCCTTGTCCTGTCCCTGGGCACCCCTGAACACAGACTGACCTGTCCTCCTGAGATGCTGCCTGCAGCCACAGGATGTGGCTTGTGCTTGTGGAGCTGCGACTGTCACTCTTCATAAACAGCTAAAAGTATTCACCGTGTCATAAGTGGACCTTGGGGAAACAGGAAAGGTTTATGTTAGTGCTGTAAAAATGTCCTATTCCTCCCATTTTAAAGGGCCATCTTCAAGCCCTGATGCTTTGATTTCTCCAGTCATGTGGTTTGAGTTACACAGCAGTGAGAAAGCAGCAAAGGTCTGCTCAAAAAATAATTAAAAAATAAGGCTTCAAACTGAAAATAGGTTAAATCACTCACTGCCATTCCAGTGTGTGGATATAGACTGCACCAGATTGCCTACGCTACCTGCACCACCTCCATGCATGACAGAGCTCAGATGGCCTCAAACAAACCAGATCTAGTTGAAAAACATTACAATAGCACAACTTTAGCCCAGCTATTTATTGCTAAAGTGGCCTGGAATACTTTGAGCTCCCTGTAGATGGGGGACGCTTTGCACTGCGACAGGGGGTGTGTTACGCTCTGTGCTGTGAGGAGCACACAGGGCCCTGAGGGTGCACCATGGAGCAGTGGCCATGGCTGCTCCTCTGCTTCCCTCACCCCACCAGCAGGCCATGGGGCAGTGTCCCGTGGGGCTGAGCTCCGTCAGAATGACACAAATAACACCGTATTGTTCAGGCATCCTTGTGCTAGTGATTAATGGAGACATCAGAGAGTGGGGAGCTCCCTGACATGAAGATACCAGCAGGTCTGCGCTCGGGCTGCACCAGGACCTGCGTTACTGGTGCAGTTTGTCAGCCATCCCATTCCACATCCAGCAGCGCCGCTTCCACCACACTTCAGACACTGAGGTGCTTGTTCCCAGCCCGTGCCGATGCCTCACAGATACCTGCACTTCGGAGCAGATGAT
This sequence comes from Gallinula chloropus, assembly GCF_964237585.1. NCBI lineage: Eukaryota > Metazoa > Chordata > Aves > Gruiformes > Rallidae > Gallinula > Gallinula chloropus. The sequence goes on along the minus strand of NC_140091.1, from coordinate 354,403 downwards.
GAAAACGTGCGAGTGTTACTGGATTTCTGTCTCTCTAATGTGACAAAGCCAGTACAAGCCCTGCTAAAAGGCATTTCCTAGGAAAGAACAGTGTGCCACGCTGAGCCCCTGTAGTACCAGCAGCCTCCCCTTCACTGCTCGGCTTTATTTCAGCAAGAGGGGGTTACTTCAAAAACACGCTGCAGTTCACAGCACCGTGCAGGAGGGATTCCAGAGCTGCAGCTGGGTGCTGCTTGGCATATCCTGCCCCTGCAGCACCACACAGAGACAGTCAGGGACGTTACGTACCCCATCACCCCCTCTGATGCTCCATCCTTTGAGCAGGTCTTTGCTGCTTCCTCCAACACCTGCCACGCCCTGAACCAGCGACCCTGCCCACAGTTCTGCTTACACACTTTCTCCAGCACCTCATCAGTGACCGACCACAACCTCAGAGGAATGACAAGCTCCTGCTGTAGCCTGACAGGGCAAAAAGAACCTTCCCTGGGTAGTGTTCCAGAAGGGCCAAAAATCACGGCAGCCTCTCCATCATCCCCCAGCTGTAGTTACTCTGGGGTTCAGTTTGCCCCTAACCCATTCAACATGAAGTAACGTTGCTGTGAATGAAGGGCTTTCATTCAGTCAAATCAGCTTCCTCACACCTACCTGGGATGGGTCATGGTTGCTAACTGAGGAGATGTGTCCCTGAGATGAGAAGCTCGGGTGAAAATCAGTCACAAAAGGCAGGTAGTGGCTCCACTGAACCAGGGACACCGTGGGGCAGCCCTGCCAGGACAGTGCTACCTTCACCTTCGCCCGCAGCATCGCCCCTGGGTCAGGGAGCCGTTCCTGCCACAGTGCTCTGCAGAATCCAGCCTCCCTCTGCAGCCCAGGGCAGAGTGGGTCTGAATCAAAGGGCATCTGTGGCAGTGATATCAAATCTGACAAGGCAAGTATGAACCAGGTCTAATAGCTAAAGACTTTTTGACTTTTTAAGATGTTCAATTGAACATTTAAAAGGTTTAGTCTCATATCAGGTCTAGAAAGCACCCTGGGGGCAGGCTTAAGTAACTGCCATTAGGCACTGAGCTGCAAATTGCCTATTAAGTCTGACTGAAACTGTAAAATTGCTTTTCACAATGCAAATTAATGTAAATAAGAACAATTGGTTACACATATCACAGACTATCAAATTGAGGACAGATGATGCACACTGTTTTTTCCCCCTGAATTAGCATTGCTTTAAAGCTAAATTCAGCACGTGTTTAAGAGGTCTGGATGTTCCAGTGATAAATTCTGCCAGTGCAGGATAAACAGCCTGCACACCAGGACGCACAGCCTCTGCCCTGTGGAACACAGACCTCTTCCTGGGCACGGCAGTGACACTTTCTCCCAGGCTCACAGGAATCCCACAAAGCAAGCCATTCACTCTGCAACACCTTCAGCTGTATCTTAACATGAGGAGTGAGGTCACCAGTCGGTTATAAAGCCCTTAGGGCAGGAGGAGAAAAGCTCTGTGTTTCAAAAGCATCCACAAGTGATCAAAGCCCCCACATCAAGCCTCTGGGCTCCAGCTGCTCACCAGTGGGACCAGCAGCATGCGGTAGCTAACGGAGCCATTGCCAGGAGCTGTGATGGGCATTGAGTTGTTTAAATCTGTTTCCCGATGATGCTACACAGAGTAAATCAGAGAGGTGCCCTCCTTTGCCTCATCCTGGGCTGCACAGAGCCACCAAACACAGAGGTGCCCTCCTTTGCCTCATCCTGGGCTGCACAGAGCCACCCAACACAAGCACAGCCAACTTCACACGAAGAACAAGGTCTGTGTCAAGTGACACACACGGTCAGTCCTGGCAGTTCTGCTTCTGTCCCACAAACTCACTTCCAGGAGAGTCCCTGCTGACAGCGCGGGGCAGAGCTGCAGTCAGAGCTTCCCTGCTCAGCGGTGGGGGGTGTCCTTATCAGAGCTTCTGCTATCAGCATTAACATATGTTATCTGAATTCTTACATTCCCATTAGCCACAGAAATAACTGCCATAAGTTTATTTATTGCATAAATCACAGATCCTGATGGCTACCCGAGGACTGCAGCGTGCCTTGCTGGGGGATGTAACTGCTGCAGTGAGGAGAGGGGCCGGCCGAGCCCAGGGGATGGGGAAGGGTGGCAGGCGGCCGCCCACGGACCACCCTGGGGTCCCTGGACATGCCCTACTCCCACAGGCAACGGGGCAGAGCTGAGACCACCTCCAGCAGCACTTCCAGGGGAAAAGAGACCCCATGAGCCCCACGGGGAAAACCCTCAGGGCTGGAAACAGCCCCCACCCCGCATGGCCATGGGCCAGCGTGACGCACGCCTTGGTGCAGCCACTGCTCCTCCCCTGCTGCCTCCACTGCTCTGCTGCCCTGTCTTCAGCAGCGTTTCCTTCTCTCTTTCTAGCATTTTAACTGCTGTTTCAAAGAACAGCGTTTGGCAAAATGACTCCAGTACAAGGTGCAGGGGTTAAATAAACACCAGGCTTGCTTATCTTTCAGACTTACACATTTTAAGGAAACAAAACAATCAGCCATAAGCTGAGGCTGTTTTCCTGCAGCCCTGGGGACCTCCCAGTGCAGTCAGCTTTCTGCGCCTCCTCTTCATTAACATATCAGTGGATACAGATTAATTAGACAAAAAGAACTTCCTCCAAATACAAAACCACTGACCTATGTTTTAGGCTGGTCACCTGGGTGTCCCCTGGGGTTTGTCCAGGCCTTGCTGTGTTTGCCTTTGCAGAACGCATTAGAATCTCTTTCTATCAGGTTACTCACTATCTGGGACACGAGGTAAAAGATTTTAATCCCTGTATCAGCCCGGCTGCCCTCTGCTTCCTGTAACACTGCAGCTCCCACTGATGTGTCACAGATAAAGGCTTCATTTACATGAACTGCAGCTCCCACACGTGCAGTGAGATGAAATGGCACTGACCACACTGTCCTCAGCACGGCCAGTCAGGGCAGTCCCTGGGACCACTGGGAGCTGGGTGGTGATGGGCACAGCACCCCTCGGAAGGGGCACAGAGGGACCACCCGTGCACTTCCAGCAGTCCCAAGCACCCTCCTGTCTGTGGGCTGCCTCCAGCGTGCCTCCAGCAAGTCTATCACCAAGGGCTCAGTGCTCATGGAGCTCCAGTGCTGACCCAACAGGCACCGCTCCCAAAGCCCAGGGAGCCCTGCTGAAGGAGGTCTGAACACCTCCTGCTCCACCACCACCTCCAGCCCCACTGCTGGCAGGGGCTCAGCCAGCACCCAGTCCCACGGCGCTGCCTGACTGGTGCTGGTTGGTGGCATCAGCCTCCCCCAGCTACCGCAGGGTTCGTGCTGCTGCGACCATCGGATGGAGAAGGTGTGCTGTGCTTGCAGGGCTGGCCAGCCTCCCCCTCCCTACAGCCCAGAAACTGAGAGCTGCCCGGATCCACTGCCCCGGGTCTCAGCTCTGACGTTCCTCCCAGCCAGGCAGTAACCCGATGGAAGCCGTGGCTGCACTCTGCACCTGAATGTATTGCTTTGATGAGGGTGCTCAGCACACACTCCCCATCCAAACACCTGGATTACCTGACAGCAAAGTATAAAACCAACTCTGAAAACCACCGAATTTGAATGTTAAAAGGCTGTTTCCTGAACATCACTCATCCCCTGTAAATCACCAACGGCAAAACACAGGGCTTTATGATACTGTTCCTAAGAGAGTTATTTATTGGGATTTTTGAAATGTTGGAAACAGGATCCCTATGCACATAAAATCACAGTGATTTATTTTAATGCATTTTGTAAGTAAATTCTTAACAGATGGATGGAGCACCAGAAGGGTAACACAAGGGAGTCAGCAGGTGGACAGAGAAGCCAAGAACGGACTGGCACTGATCAGATTATCAAATCCAAATACCTTGAGACAAGCACAAGCTGCCCACAAAATAGGCTGGCGCTGACCAGATAAACAAGCAGAAATAGCCTGGAACTGCAGACCTTTCCCAGCATCCTCTCCCTTCCCAGGGCGCTGCTGCAGACTCCCCACAGCCACTCCCCACATGCCCAGGGCTGAGGAGACGCAGGGTTGTAGGTCCCCAGGAGCTCCCCAGGTCCCCTGCCAGGGGCAGGAGCTCACTGCCTGCCCGTGGGCACGACCACACGCCGTCTCCCTGCACCACCAGTGCACACACACGTACACAGGCGTTGCAGAGCTCCCCACTGCCAGTGTGTCCTTACCAGTGTCTTGCCAACACAAATCAAAATTGGATTATCAGGCTGTCATTTGGTTGTTACAAATAATCCCTGGTCTTTTGCCCAAATAAACCATCAGTTTTTAGAACAATTCCAACGCTAATGAGCTGATGTGAGGCGCTTTTGGGGGTCACCTGTCCTGTTCCACCCTTCTCTGACTGCCCATGCCTGGCACACAGCTCCTCCCTAGGTCCAGGGGCACTCCAGAGGTAGGGCTTCCCCACATCCACACCAGGATCCCATGGGAAGCTGCTTCCACTTTGGCTAGTCAGGACTCAGCTCCTGACTCCAGAGCAGAAGGGTTTGAAGTGTATTACTGCCATATCATCCCATTTCCCTACTGAAAAAAGTAACTTTCATCTTCCCTGTAACATTATCATTAAAAACTGAGGGAACACAGGCTCTGGCTCCAGAGCAGCAGAGCTCTTGCCCACACTTTGCTCTGGACATGGACACTGGCCCATGGGGCTCAGGGGGTCAGCAGGTGTAAGGCACAGCAAGGAACTTGCTGAGCAAGAGACAGGAAATTCAGGGTGTTAAGTGCTGGAAATAAGGACACTCAAAACCTGCGGAGGAAATCAATCCTTCTCTGTCTCCTCTCCACTGTAATGATGGGCAGTGTTGATGTAACAATCACACGGACCCTTTCCAGACAAGCCCTTAACGTGTACGCTGGTGGTGCTGGTAACACGACCGGCCTGAGGGACAGGCAGCCTGAGGGACAGGCAGCCTGAGGGACAGACAACGTGAGGGACAGGCAGTGTGAGGGACGGGCAGTGAGAGCCACTCCACTGGTCACTGCACACCTTCATACCGCTCTCCTGACAGACCCTTCACAGCTGAGGAGATGTGATGTGTTAGAGGGAGAGGAGCTTTGGCTGGTCAACCCAGACTCCCACCCATAACCCAAGGTTTGGTTTCCTGCCTTTGCCCTCGAGCACAGCCACTGACTCAGAGCCCTTCTCCAGAGGTTACCACACCCACGCCACAGCCCTGAGCAGCAAGGGAGCTGTGCTTGTCGCAGAGAGCCGTGTCCCTGGAGGAGCCTGCTGCTCTCCTCCAAACGTTCCCTGACCAAAGCTCAGCCGGCCCCGTGCTGCCCTGGCCGCAGTGCACAGGTCAGCGAGGCCTGGGCGCCGGGACTGCGATCCCTGGCCGGCTGCTCACCCTGGACGGAGCCGTCCCAAAGCCCATCGGTGCGCGGCGAGGCTCCGGCACCGGCTCCTGCCCTCCCCGCAGCACAGCTTCCCCAGCAAGCTCAGGGAGAGGCTCCAGAATGGATTGCTGAGGTGACGCTTCAGCTGCACACGGCGATCATTAAGGTCTCATCTTGTAGTCCGATGAGAATCGTTAGATACAAGTGAAGTCAGCTAAAGACTGAGCGTTCGTTAGTGCTGAGCTACCGTTCACCATGAATCCCCAGCGAGACCTGCACAGTGTGCTTTACCCCTCTGGCTCATGGATTTACTGCTTTTCCCCCAGAGCTTCTTCCCTGTGTTCACTTTATTCTACTCTTTTAACAGAAAAACTGCTCTAAATAGGATTTTCAGCCACCATCTCTTACTTTAAGTGGGGTTGTGGCAACGCTCTGTTAGTGCCAACACAAACACACAGATCGACACCTATTTCAGCTGGTGCAAGGGCTGATTTTACCCTTGGCTGAGCTTCCTACACGTTCCTGTATTGACTTAATTCTCAGTGATCAAAGCACATATTGGCTTCTGGATCCAGTCCTGACACCTGTAAACCACAACGTGCCCAACAAGGCAAAATACTGCTGGTCAAGATTTCCAGAAGTGGCTGACTGCTTTGCCTGGTCAGCTTGCAACGTTTTCAGCACATCCTTTCTCAGGCAAAACAGGGACAGGGAGAGGATTGTCCCTCTCTGCTCTGTGGCTGGGGGGAACTGGCACACCTCTGGGAAGGGCTTTGCCAGCAGGTGCTGAAGGCAGGCTGCACAGGGAGGTGCACGGCCGTGTTTCGCTCTGCGAAGCCAGCACCCCGGCACGGTGGAGGGCAGCATCCGGACCCAATGCAACCCAGAGCCCTGCCCCTCAGGGTGACTGGAATTTCCCTTCCCTACTGCTCTATGTGCCACCCATGCAGCGCCAGGCTAGCTACCACAGCACTGCCCTGGCAGTGAGGAACACTGTCCCTGCTTAGCTCAGGCCTGCAGCGTGCCTGTCATTAGGTGGAAGGAGAACAGCTCGAGGGAGAGGCTGCACTCCACACAAGCCATCAGCAGCCAGCTGCTGCTCGCCAGCTGCGTGCCCATCCTGAGCCACTGCACCACATCCAGAGCAGGGAAAGGCACCTGTTGCTGAGTCACCTCAGCAAAGGTTCCCCGGGCTCCTCCGAGCGCAGCATCAGACACTGCCCTAGTGTAACTCACAGACTCATGGCAAAGACTCACTATTGTATGTGTACAGATGCATCTAGTAAATAAAATAAAGGCTAACAAGCCCCTGCTTCGGGACACAGACTGCATAAACGTCAGCAAACTTTAGGCTCTCATAAAACCAGTGCAATGGACAAACCTTCCATCATTCCACTGTGAGGGGCAAAAGCTTTCATGGCCCTTGCCAGGACTTGTTCAGAGAAACGCCAAAATAAGCCCACAGGAATGTTCTGAGGAGAAGGAACAGGCAGCAGGCCGATAACTGCAGCTCACCAGTGTGTCCTTGCCTGGCGGTGCTCTCCCATCCCAGCTTCTGATTGCAGGATTGCTGGGACACAGGCTGTGCCATCCTCCCTCCTCATGATTATCTGTGGGTTTTACCACCAGCTTCATCCCAGCCACAGTGAGAGTCACCAATCACACCTGCCAGGAGGAAGAAAACAATGGTAAGGCATTTCTTTTGTGGGCAAAAAAAAAGGAAAAAGCTGGGGCACAGCCAGGAGGGAAATCCCACCCCTGCTCTGCTTCCTCCCAGCAGTAACTCTGACACAGCTCCAGTCCAGATCACTCACCATCTCTTCCATCCATTGCTGTGCATGTGGTCAGGTCCTGAAAAAAAGAGGAGAGTATCTCAGCAAGATACCAAAAAACTAGTGCTCTGTCCCACGTGCTGCATGGATCAGACATCTTCTGCTGAAACTTTTCTGCTCATAAAGTTAGAAAAATGAGGCTGCAGAAGTGAAGTACTAGAGGAGGCCTGTGGGAACATTCGCCCTCCCCTGGGTAAGTGGGTGGCATCACACGTTCCAAAGTGGCTTGTGTAGCTCAGAATTCGAGGCCACGTGCAGCAGGTGCCTGGCAGCCTCACGCAGGGCCAGGAAGGCAGATGGACAAGTGGCAAATTCACCATCTACATGATGTGTGCTGTATTTCAGGCAGTATTTAAATCCCAGCTACCAGGATTCAGTGTCCTGTATCAGCAATAACGACTAGAACTATGGAAAGTCATTAAAGAAGTTATTAATCAGTCTCTGCTCCCCATTACACACAGGCAAATTGAGCAGGTTAGAACAGACCCCAGCAAATGTCTGCTGAAGCAAGTCACAATAACAATAACTAAAACTGAGCTGCCTTCAGTGGTGGGTTCTCCCATCCACACCTCCAAACACGCTACCATTGCCTGCCAACCCAGAACAGCTCTGAAGTACATTGCACCCCCAGCACCCTCCAGCAGCCCTGACCAGAGGTGACCCTACGCTGGGGCACTCTTCACAGCACTTGCAGACAGTGAGGAGTGTGGGGTGTGGAGCCCCAAAACCACAGGCAGCAGCACCTCCGTGTCCCCACCGCTTCGCCCCTGGTCTGTGGGCGGCCGCCCCCTCCCCACCCCAGGTGCAGGTGGCCCTGCAGCCACCCGCCCTGCTCCCTGCCCGGGCAGGTCCCACCAGCACGCCTGCTGGATGTCGCGCTTGCCAGCGAGCTGGGAGCAGCTGGGAGCTTCTGGTGAAGAAGTGAGACCCCAGCCCCAGCCCCAGCGAGGAGGCGCTGGCAGGGCTGCCCCAGGGGTGCACAGGACAAACAGCAGCGCCCCGGAGTCCTCCCCATGGGCAGGGCTCGGCGCCACCAGCACGGCTCAGAGCAGCACGCAGCTCGCTGCGCAGGGGCTGGGGCCCGAGCAGATAACCACCATCTGCCTTCCCCAGAGGCAGCTATCTCCAGACGTCAGTAAATTAGAGAGTCTCCTTGACACTGACAGACAAGTTGTCATGGAGCTGTTTTTCTCTGAGCCGAGCTGCAGAGCTCTGCCCGCCTATCGGGCTCATGATGAATGGCCCCAGGTATTCATTTGCTCGCTCGCTTATTACATTGTCCACTAATACCTGTGCTGGGAGCTGGCGTTGCTGGTGCTGCACGGTGCTCCCCAGGGGCAGCAGCTATTTTGACAGTAGGAAATTGAACAGGGTGCCCAGATCAAAGAGCTCAGCCTTGCAGAGAGCGACTCAAAGGAGCTTGCCCAGCCCAGGAGGAACTTGTGCAGACCCTGCCGAGCCCCAGGTGCCTGGCAGCTCCTGCTGCTGCTTTCCCAGCTCCCAGCGTGGTGAGCAGAGAGGGCTGCCAGCCACTGAGACAGCGACCCACTCGGGCAACACCGTGGCCATCCATCACGGCCAGACGTGGAGCCTGATGGCTGAGGGCTCTGGGCTATAAATACCTGCTCACCACCGCTCAGACTGTTACTGAGATGTCCAGTTTAAACTGATGTTGAGGAAGATAATGGCATTGATAAGAATTAAACCTATTTCCAGAGACAGCTAAGCTTTGAGAAGATCCCAGCAGGCACCTAGCTGCATCTCGTAGGAGCCCATCACCCTCTGAGTAACGCCTCCAGTGACAAGAGGGGTCTGCCTTTGTTTAACACCCCCGCACACAGCCTCAGATAAAGCTCCCCTGAAGATGCCCAGGGCAGAGCTGCAATCAAATCGAGCTGTGCTATGAGCAGAAGCAAAGGAATGAGTAAGGCCACAGACATCACCTGGCTGCCGGCCCGCAGCCGGGGCTGGGCGCAGCGACAGAGCAGCCCAGGCACACAGGGTGCCCACAGGCGCCAGGCAAGCCTCCCTCTGCCCAAGGAGACACGGTCATTGCTCACACAGCCCGATGAACTGGGAATCCTGGGGCTGCTGATGGCTGAGGCAAGGTCATTCGACTCTCCCTTCTATCACAGAATTTCGGCATTTACATTGTAACAGCAGTTTTCGCCTCCTTTCCCTGTTTCTCATGTGCAGATGGGTTTGACACATGCTACCAAATGCTTTGTTGTGAATTCGGGTTTTGGTGGCTTTTTTCAAACAAGAAAGCTGTTCTGCAAAATCTAATGCACGAGTTGTCTGTCCTCCAGCTTCTCCAGTGCCAGGCTCCCCAGCACCAGCCGTCAGGAAGCTTCCAGCCATACAGGTTCAAGACAGAGCTTTTACATATGAAATGAAAGAAAAGTGCCCCCCGGCCCCAGAACTGTTCGCAGGCACGGCTGGCAGCGCTGGGTGCAGCGGGACCCTGCTGATTAGTGAGGGGTGGGAGCCTGAAGCTTGGCATGCAGTGGGGCTGCAGCACCGGGGAGCGATCCAGGGACAGCACACTCAGACCTCCCTTTAACTGTATAGCCCTGAGTAACCCACCACAGGGATGCTGGTTCTGGGGGCAAGGCACAGACCATCCCAGTGATCCCGTTCACACAACGGGAGTCACACCAGAGACCTTCCAGCGAACAACCAGCTTGGAGCACCTCAGCACCTGAGCCCAGAAACTACAGTTTTCCATTCCTGTCTCACCCACAAACACTGCAGCTCCCAGGGGACGGGAGGATTCACCAAACCACCCTCAGCCCCTCCACCCCAAACTCAGCAGCACACACCAGAACACCCTCAGCAGCCTTGCAGAGGCAGGTGTGGGGCTGGCACCCCACGGGCACCGAGCTGACCCCACGCCTGGGGGTCCTGCGAGAGCAGCGAGAGGCGAGTGCGTGGGGAGTGCAGGGGTTTGGAGCCAGCGCGGCTCCGGAGAGCTCACCCAGAGCCCATCACCAGTGCTCAGACGGTGGCTGGGCCGGTGCAGAGCCCTGAGCCGAGGAGGAGGCACAGGCACAGGCACGGGCGCTCTGAGCAGAGCAGAGCAGAGCAGAGCAGGGCAGAGCAGAGCAGGGCAGAGCGAGCCCCAGGCTCTGCTGCAGCAGCACTCCGAGCGCCCAGCGTCTCCGGCTGAACACACGTGCGGAATGGTGTTCTGGAGGCACGGCATGACCCTGCTGCCCAAACAGGATGCAAGCACATAAAGACAGAAATACATTTTTCTTTTCTTCTGATCCCCTGCTAGCAGACTCCTCGACTGAACTGGTGCTGCTGGTCGGGTCACACCCTCAGCTTCCCCTCCCGACACCTTTCATGGGCAAGCAGGTGCCTTAGCTCACCTCAAACACCTCTCAAACACCTCTCAGCTCTTTCTACACAGCAGACACATCAAGTTTATAAAGTCAGAAGCTGCTAGGGCATATGAAACAGATCCAAATAGCAAGACAAAGAGACTTAAGTGGCAGAAGTTCCTTAGAGTCACTGAAGAGTCATCATCAAGCCTCCCCATCTTGAGAGTGTGGCATCCCTGTATGCTACAGAACACTGGATGAAAGGGATCATCAGGAGAAATGGTGAGATAAATTAGAATAACATCAGAAAAAAATGGAGAGCAGAGAAATTATCAGAAAACTTAAGAAATCACAGAGTAATTCCAGGTACTGCCCAGCGTCTCCAGGGATCAGCCAGTGAACACACAGCACTGGAGAGCTGCGCAGCACCAGCAGTCCTCACCCAGCCCCTGCCAAACAGCCCTGTTCAGATTTCCACTCCTCACTGCCCCTATCGCCACTCCCTACATTGGGGCTGCAGTGAAAATCCTTTTTGAAAGGCAGCTGCTTCACGGGCTGGGGAGCCCACGCTGGCACCACGGCCTGAGGTGTGACAACCACTCCTGTGCCTGGGCAAAAAACTCACTCTCTGGTCTGATCCTGCTCCATCTTGCACCACACACTGCTGCCAGCACCTGGCAGACCCAGTATCCACTATGAGTTCACAAAGAGCAGGGAAAGATTTGCTCAAGTATTTGCCAGGTTTCCTAGAAAAAGATGAAAAATCATTTTTACAAAACCCAACAACTTAGCTCTGAATTTATCCAAATCATATTCCTTTTCAGCCTTCACAGTGAAAAATGCACAGGAGGGGAAAAGCTCCAGCACAACACTGATGTCGTGCTGCCCACCACAGCGTGGCACAGGGGCTGGGACTCCTCCTGGCATTCCCACTGGAAAGAGCAGCCAGCACGTACCCGCATCCACTGCTCTCCATGGCTAAAAAAGTTAATTGGAACTTCTGAAACAAGGAGACATGCAATTCTTCAAACCTGATTCATCCTGTGTCTGAACTGGCCTCCTGAGGGTCATTTTCATAGTAAATTAATCTCTCTGATGTCAGATGTAAATTATCAGCAGTGACACCACGACCAGGGTGTCAGCAGCAGCGATGGCCCTGCTGCAGAGAGGGGTGGTAGCCACACTGATGATATTGAGTCTGACAATGTAGAAAATTAGCTTAAAATTAAAGTAACTCCAGTGACATCGAAGGCAAGAGAGGCTCATTCGGGCCCCGGCCATGTCTGCCTCTAGCCATGAGGCATCGGGCAGGGACGGGCCCCCACCACCAGCCACCTCTGCTCGGACCTTGAGGTGCAGCTGGCAAGGGCCTGGACAAAAGCCATGGATTCCTGGGCCAGTGGAGAGCCAAGAGCTGTGGTGACTGCTGGGAGCACCTGGCAGGGAGGGCAGAGGCACAGGGGTAACCCATGAGTGACACATCCCCGTTGGACAGGCGTCCATCGCCCTGGCTCCTCACCACTCAGCGCGGAGGAGATGGCCCCTCACGCTGCTGGGATCAAATGGTGTTTTCTTGTAGCTTGGATTTAAGCACTGAGATTACAGAAGAGAAGCTCCTGAGCCATGTTCAGCTGTGAAATTCTAAGAGATCACAGCGTGCGCTGGGAGTTAGGTAAATAAACACAGCAAACAGCTCCTCTGGCTCTTCAACAGCCTCTGCCTCGGGGACCAGGGCTCTCCTGCGGGGCTCTGAGCCATGCACTGCACACATCCTGGGAGGAATTCTGTCTGCTGCCTGTTTGCAAGCAAGTCAGATAATATTTCATATTTTACTTGGCAAGATGAACTTCAGAACTGGGTGCTAGCAGCTATAGTCTGGGATCTAAACCCTCCTTTCATGTGCCATCGAAATTCTACAACATTTGACCAAACTTCTCTGTTTTGGCAGGCACCCCTCGCTCGCTAGCCAGACTCTGCAAAACACAAAGCAGCAAATCAATATTAGCACAGGCACAGCACATTCATCTGCTGACTGGTGCAGGTCCTGCCTGCACATCCTCCTCCAGTCCCGCTGGCGCTGGCAGCACGTGGGACGCGGCAGCTGTTGAACCACACAACCTTCAGCGTCGCTCACCAACCAGCCGTGCACCATGGCCAGGCTCCAAGCTTCATTACGCCTGGAGAGGCATTTTGCTGAGGAGTTGACTAGTGGCACTCTTTTAAAAAATGCCAGAGCTAAAAATAAGATGTGTGACTATTTTCTGGGTGTGTTTCCCATGGCACTGGCAGGCCAGGCCTCCCCCACCGCCCCGGTGCAGCATCTCCCTGCGCCAACCTGCCCATCCTCAAGAAGGTGCTGGGCAAGAGCTGATCTCAGTTAACAGGAGCTGTGAATCTAGAGCAGAGTAGTACGTAAGCCTCATTGCATCTTTGGGCACAAACTCCTCCTCAGAAGCAAAGTTGCCCTGGTTGCCTTGCACTTAATTCAGAGCTGGTGGTTCTCCTTCCAGGCATCCCGAAACACCAGAGAGAGATGCTGCAGACCACAGCCAGTGCACGGCCATGGACATCAGGCCTCTGTCAGATTTGGTTTTCAAGCAAAGCCCTGGGCTCCCTGAAACAAAGACTGAGAAGCAACTGACTATATCAAAGAAAAAAGTTCTTCCCAGGAAGGTTTAGGCATTAAGAAATCTAGGTTTGCTCTTAATTTGGACCATTTTCTCCCTCCGAGAGATGCTGAGCACCACAAGGTCGGCTGGCTTTTGGTAGGAAAGCAACAGAACTATATCTTGTAAACTCCAGGAAAGCTTTGCTATTTACATTTTGTTACTTTAAAACCCCTCCCAGACATGCAGTTCAATGCCACATTCATAAATCTCACACACATTCAAACTCTGTAGATTAGGAGTCGATGCTCAAAGCGCAGTGCTGACAGGTCGCACTCCCTGGAGCAGGGTTTGGATAGGAAGAGCCCCTCACCCTGCCCTGTGACAGCTGTCCCTGCTGTACTCACAGCTTAGCCACCAGCTTAACCCTGGAGCTGAGTGGTGATTGCAGAGGGGCCAGGCTGGAGGCCACCCCTGCCCTGGGGGTAGGCACGGCTGGGGGCTGATGAAGGGAGGATCCAACGCAGAGCCTGAGGGAGCGACAAGCCACACAAAGACACCAGTCCTTACAGCAAAGCAGTTCTGGTAGGAAGTGGCTGGAGCGTCCCAGTGCCTGTCAGAGTTACCAATGCCACCTTCTCCTTGCCTGGAGCCATCCCAGGTGCCCAGTGGAGCCCTCCCCTGTGGGCCGAGGGATGAGCTGGGGGCGTGGGGCAGGGCGCCCATCAGCCACCACCACCAGAGCTGCTTGAGCCCACAGGCCTCTCCTAACAGCATCATGTCAAGGGGCAACTCACCCACAGCGACACACCAGCAACGGCACAGCAGCCCTCCTTCCAACCAGAGACATCCAAAGGCTTTGCTGGCCTCACTCCAGAGTGACAGGACACCCGACAGCATGTTCACCACTCCTGAGACAGGCAGGGCCAGCGCAGCCCCAAGCCAGCAGCCACCATCCTTCAACATCCACAGAACAAACTGCACAACAGAATAAACAAGGTCGGTAATTTGTTACTGTTTTACAGCTTCACAAGCGTGCTGGAGCTTGTGAGCTGGGTACTGCATGAAAAATGACAGAAACACATTGGATCCAGCACCGAGCTGTCTGCAGGTCAGCAACGGGCAGGATGGAAACGGCAGCGCAGGGATGCTGAGGGGAAGCTGCCCTGCTGGGTAACACACAGACACTTCAGTGAGACGGGGAAACAGCAAAGCTTGGAGCTGGGTCCTGACGGCAGGAGGATGAGGGGGCAGCCCCAGGTCCCTGGGCAGTGGGCAGGCAAGAGCGGGCAGCCTGAGGAAGCCGCATCCCTGAGTGGATCGATCCTGAGCTCCACTGCTGCTCCTGGGGAGCAGCTCTGACCCACCCTGGAAAGGGCACATCGCCTCCCTGAATGCACCGTGGCACCTGGACTGAGGGGCACAAGGAGCAGGAAAACGGGCAGGGGTAGGCAGAGAGCCATCATGGGCTGGGGGGGGGGGGGCTGGGGAGCACATCACCAGCATGGGCAACGTGGCAGCAGGAGCACAGAGTGAAGGTGGGAACAAAAAGAGCCGGCTTGCCAGGAGGGTGCTGGGCCTGCAGAGTGCCAGGCGAGCATCACCATCAAAGGAGCCTGAAAAGCAATAACAGAGGAGCTGTCTGCCTGGAACAGAAAGATCAGTGGCTCCAGACACTTTTTGTTTATTAAGGTTTGTTCTTCCTAAAGGGCTTCACTCCGCAGCGATCTCGCATTATAAGGCAGGATTACCCCCACTTCCTCAGTGCTGCCAAGTACAAAGCAGTGTTTATGAATTATTGAACTCTTCATTTGCTGTGTGTGCTCTGGGTAATGGCAAGCCTGTGCCTTAAGAGGACAACCTGCCGATTATTCAATTTCCATGTGCTTTATTAACATGGCACATCGAGTACACACACATCAACAGCGCGCCGAAAGAAACCTGTTTGCTTTAGACTCAAATATTATGCAAAGCAAAGAAATTATTACAAAAAGGGCTTCCCCCCATTTGTTAGCAGGTTCAATTATTGTGCCACTTAACCTGACTATTTTAATGTTCATCTCCTCCTCACTCCACATGAAAGCTTTATTACCAGCACTGTAATCATTTAAAAATAAGCCACAGCCTTGGAGTGCTGAGGAGTTGGGGTTTGAGAGCTCACGCAGAGGTGCAGCGCGAGGAAGGAAGTTGGCAGGTACCAGGCCTGCAGTTGGACACATCTCCAACGCCAGCGCAGGGAACAAATTCAACAACCCTCAGTTTTAATTAAAGGCGAAATTATGGATATAGCTCTTCTGAAGCCAGCATGAAAGAGAGCAGCTCAGCGGTTACCTGTGTCCCTCAGCACTGGGCAGGGAACTGGATAAGACACTCTCTGTTTCTGTGTGCATTTATGATTGATAGAGGCACACATCTGAATGGGCAGCAGAGAACGTGGCCAAACCTCATTTCTTTCCAGAGATCAAACAGAAATGTTCAAGCCCCCTCTGCATCCTCTTCCTCAGCAAGAAGCCAGGCTGCATCGATGGCAATACCTGCAGCTACACTGTAGCAGCAGTGCGTGGCTGCCGACAGCCAGAGCCCTCCCATGTCTGCACACAGGGTCAGGGGCCACGTTTCCATCACCAGATTCAGCTTGATACCTGAAACATCGGGTCCCTGCAGCTCTTGATAACACTGCTCTGCAATGGCCACTGAGCTGGGTTCTAGGTAACACTGCACGCCACAACTCCATGGAGCTCATTAAGTCAGATTGTCAGTGTGACTCTGTGACCTTCTGGCTGTGCCCTGACTCCCTCAGGGACCTGGCTCTGCCAAACACCTCACCAGGCGTTCCAGGCACTGAAGACACGACTACCTGTTGACATGTAGGGACAGGGCTGACGTGCTGATCCTGAGGGCAGGAATCCTGCTGGATCCCAGCCCACGCATGGTGAATCCCAGCTGCAGGGCTCAGGTCTGTGCCTCAGGGTGTCCCACAAAGAGGAGGCGCTTTAGGGGCTCCTAAGTGTAAGGAGACAGGCAGGCTTCACAGAAAGCAGGCCTCACAAAACTCAGGGAAACCTTCTTTACATCTGAAAGGGAAATGTACTTAATAAGATATAGAAAGACACCATCAGGAGTCAGCAAAACTCCTCAGGTAAAATGAAAGCCTTCAGTACACTCACTCCATCAGACTCTGTCATTTATCTGTCTTCACATCCGTGGAAGAGAAAGATCTACTTCTGTTTGTTAGATGTTTAGCCTTTTGAAGGAGTAATGTAAATAGTGAATTGATAAGCAATGAAAGCATTAACTGTCATATAAAGATTATGACTCCGGTGCTCGCTGGTGCAATTAAGTTTAATGTTTGTTTCCCTGTCTCTGTGAATAACGATAAGATTTCCCCTGTGAATGTCTAAGCAGCTGACTGGTAACGTCAGGACAACTGCTCTGGGTAGCCAACACCATCCATTACTAACCACGTCATTAAAGCCGTTTCACAACCACCTCAAGTGGCCCCAGGTGTGAAGCAGGAGGTAGTGTTCAGGTGTGGTCACCTGCACAACAGACCAGCATCACACTGTCCCCAAACCAGGTCACCCATTGGACAGACACACACTCCACAAACACTCATCTGAACAGCAGAGAGATGTAAAGATGCACTGATGTGTGTGTGTGTTTGTCTGCTGTGGCAGGTCTGTACTACAGGTATGATAACACTCAGAGACAGGAATTTATAGCTCTCCTTCCTGGGTAAAGCAGCCAGGATGGCATCGGTAACAACTGAGGATCAATCACAATCCAAACAGCTTCCTGAAAACAGGGTAATTGAGAAACAGAAAGCTTGACATGTAGAACAAATGGCCCTTGGGGGAGAGGCATTATTTCTGAAATATGTTGACTGTTACCTAATTAAATAGAGGCAAACGTTCTGGTGGCTGGACTGCCACAACTCCACCATCACCACTGCTCTCCAGGAGCACTTGTTACCACCACCAGCAGGACTGCTCTAGGGTAATGTGTGTGCTCAGACCAAGAGCTCAGCATTATTCAATAACCCTCACCCCTCAGAGCCAACAGGCACCTCCCAGGAGAGCAGGATTTGCAGACTTGGGGACTGTGTAACTGGACAAACCACTTAGCATGGATTGTTTACCTCGGTCACACTGGAGTCTCAGGGAATACATTACTCACTGCTTTCTCCTGTTACCTGACCAGCCTCAGTGGTGTCTCAGGCACCTGGCTGAAACCATCAGTCTCCAGAAAGGACAGTAACACTCACCCCCCGCTCTGCTCCTGCAAACTGCGCTTTGCCATCTCACACAATGGTGCTGGGACGAGCCAGGCTGCAGCCAGTGCTCATGGGGAATTAGCCCTACAGCAGGAAGAAGCTGAACAGGTTTAAGTCAGGTCAGCTCTAGTTGTGCTGAGCTAATTACCGGGATCCAACTCCTGGCAAGGCTGGGGCTTCTGTCCTGCTTCCCACAGGCCCTTTCCTCCGCACCAGGGCCTGCGTGCCGGGCGGCTCTGCAGCCAGGGGCTGTGAGGCTGCTCCTCTCCAAGCCCCTCAGTCTGCTTCCCACACACTCACCACCACGTGTGTCCCCGTTTACCCTGGCCTGACCCAGCAAACCGGGGTCGCTCAGTGCCGGGTCAGCCACAGTGCCCATCCCAGGCACCGGACGCTTCCCCAGCCAAAGCTCCTTCCCGTCCCTGGGGGAGTCAGTTCCCTGCGGTGGTACCTACACACTGCGCAGGATGTGGCTGATGCTCAACTGACTACAAGATGCTAGTGTCACCTTTGTGTCAGGGTGACAGGCTGTGTCTGAGTGACGGTGTCCCCTTGCAGTGTGGTTATGTCACCGATGGCACCGGCCGTGCCACTGGGGTGCGGGCAGACACGCGGGCGCTGCGGCGGCACAGCCACGCTGCTTCACCTCTACTCATCAAAAAGCCTGCCATCAGAGCAAGCTTGGAGCACAACCACACCAAAGCAGCCTCCTTCACCCTTGGCTCAGCTCCCACCTGGCACCCTCACACTTGTAGACAGCCCGTTTCCTCTGTTCTCTGAGGCTTGGACCTGGTAACCCAGCGTTGGTGACCGCAGTCTGTGCCACACTCACAAGCTAGGTGGAGAACAGGCAGATTCTGGCAGCTTTTCTCTTCTTTTCCTCTCCCCTCAGCCCAGCTGACCGAGGCCAACCAGGAGATGTGAATGCAGCCCTCAAGGGATGCTGCCCCACGTCCCTTCTGGCAGCTCCCCGTGGTGAGCGCTGGGTCCAGCAGAATTTCCCCTGAGCGCTCCGGGATGGGCATGGGCTCTGCTGCTCCAGGACAGCTCCTGGCTCTGGGGACCTGGCCACTGTGACCACCACCCAAGTCACCAGCACTGCACCTGGGGTAAGAACCTCTGGGGTCTGGCAGAACCTCGCGTGGGTACTGACACTTCTGACTCCTCAGCATCAGGGAAGCGACTGCCACAAAAGAAACATCTCTGTGTTTAAACGCTGCAATAAAACCCTCCCAGGCCTCTGCAGCATCAGGACCAAGCACTGGCTTCCCTTCCTGGCAATACAATGTGAGGGTGAGAGAGTTCAGCACCCACCACGCGTGCATCTCTTCTGCTTTTATGAGATCTGATATGTAAAAACTGTTCTCTTCTCTACCACACAACAGAATTTATTTTAATCTCAGTTGGATCTTATCAGACATGCTGTACCTATCAGCTCTTTGACACAAAAATCAAAGAAAACACTCAAAATAAAAAGAGATGGACATAAAATGGAAAGGTAAGTGGATATCTATAAAAATATTATGAGCTTTAAATGCACAAATATATTTCAGAACCCCCATTTGCTAAAAAAAGTTGTTGCAGCCTGATACCCAAGTCAGAACAAAGACAGCCAGGAGCAGCCCCACTGCCTACAGTAAAACCAGTCCCACCAATCCTGGCCTTGAAGTGACAGAATCACAGACTCACAGGGTTGGAAAAGACCTTTGAGATCATCAAGTCCAACCATACACATCCCCTACTAACCCATATCCCTGAGCACCTCATCTTCTCCTCTGTTAAACACCCCCAGGGCTGGGGACTCAGCCCCTCCCTGGGCAGCCTGTGCCACAGCCCCACAACTCTGCCAGGGAAGAACTTTGCCCTCCCAGCTGAGCTGACCCTGCCCTGGGGCAGCTTGAGCCCATTGCCCCTTGTCCCATCTCCTGTCCCCTGGCTGCAGAGACCATCGCCCACCTCTCTGCACCCTCCTGGCAGGGCAGGGGAGGTGGGGAGAAGGGCTCCCCTCAGCCTCCTCTTCTCCAGGCTCAACACCCCCAGCTCCCTCAGCTGCTCCTCAGAGGATTTGCCCTCCAGCCCCTTCCCCAGCCCACTTGCCCTTCTCTGGCCCCAATCTGAACCCAGCACTTAAGGCACAGCCTTGCCAGAGCTGAGCCTAGGGATTCAGCTGACAGGTCAGTACCAGCCTCTGCACACTACCTGGCAGGAAAGCAGACTCTCCTCCGGGCAGCTGTGCTGGCAGGCAGCTGGTGATGGCTGGGCTTCCCGGAGCCCTGCCAGGACACCCAGCACCGCGGGGCCGGCAGAGCTGGGCTGACACCAGCTGCTCCCACCTGGAGAGGTCCGAGGTGACCGAACCACCGGCCCGGCTGTCCCTGCCTGCCAGGTTCTGGTGAGACACCCGCAGCTCCGAGGGACGGGTCCTCCCAGACCAGACACACAGGCAGCGTTTCCATCCGCACAGGTGTAGCTGCCCCCTACGCCCACGCGCAGCTGCAGCCGGGCTGGGCATGTCCCGAGCCTTGGCACCAACGCTCGCAGAGCCGCACACCGAGGCGTCAGCAGGGTAACTTAAAAGGCATTGCCATGGCTACGTGACAACTTCCTTTGCACTATAATATGTTTTATGAAATATGTATGACCCCACTTAATATACACCATTTGTTTTTAGCATTTCATTTCTGATAATAGCCTTTTAATGATAATCGTGATCTCTTAATGATTGTAATAATTAGTCTCTTATAAATCAACATGTTTTATGTTAAATTTGCTGGAATCCTTTAAAAATATTTATTTTCCCCTGCACTTTAGAAGCTGCTTTGCTCTTTCTCAGCGCCTGGAATCTGTTTAGAGCCTCACTCAAAAGCCTTCCTGAGCCTCCTTTCCTCCCCTGGCTGTGAAGGGCTCCTCATACCTATTCCTTCTTCCCTCAAGGATGCGATAAAGCAGGCAAAAGCAAGGCTCCACTGTTTGCATCTGAAACGCCATCGATCTCTTTGAAACACCATCTCCATCTCTGTATTAACCAGAAACCACTGCAGGACTAAATCTTGGAGTGAACTTGTAAACCAAGGGCTCAGAACAACAACAGAGCACCGAAGAAATCCTGTATCCAGTCAGCTAAAGACATCGCCTTGTCTCAGGTGTCAATACAACCAATAATGTTTCTTTACAGACTTCGCTCTCTTTCTTTCAGAGCTAATATTAGAGGGCTAAGTAGCTTATAACTTCCCCATTCCTTGAAAAACCCACATCCTTTCAGGCTTTCTTGTTAAAAAATATTGACAGCTTTCAGACAGGTTTCGGCAGGATTTCCAGGAGGGAAATCTCCTAATTCATTTGATCTTGCAGTGCCCCATATTACACAGGAAGGTTTAATTATACATCTAACAGCTACTCACCCGTTTTGACATAGTTTCATTAGACTTTTATTAAAGACAGGGCTAGGAAAAGAGAGAATTAGTTGTAATTCTTTTTACTTTTCCTTTTTTTTTTTAAGGGAAAAGTGGCAGCTGTGGAAGTGTTTCCACACATCTTCCCAGCAGGTCCAGGCCAGGCAGATCTCTGCAGCTGGGCACACGAGCAATTTATATTTTCAAATACAAGACTCACCAAAAGGTTGAAACGGGCTTGACTGAGACTGTGTGTGGATCTGGGTGGCACTGAGGGTCAGTCATCAGAAGATGAAGATGCCTGTTCTTGGCTGGGCTGGGATCCCTTCCCACTTGCTTTGAAAGCAGGCACTTGAGGATCTTCACGTTTTCCATCCTTCTTTCAAGGCTGCTTTGGCTTAGCCAAGAGCTCCAAAAGGCCTTTGGGAAAGACCTAGATGAGGAGTTTAAACCCCATTGTGCCAGGGCCCCATTGGCAGTGATGGCTGCTCAGAGCCGCTCGCTGATGCCCAGGCACCTGAAGAAGGGCTCCACGTGCCCCCCGGGCCGCACCAGCAGCTCCCACTTCCAGAGGTCCACAGTCAACAGAAAATGGATTTCTGAGGTCCCAGCACAGACCCAGGGCAAGCCAATGGCACCAAAGGGCAGCTCGGCCCATGGCTGTCCTGCACTCCCAGGGCAGCAGGATAGAATCATAGAATCATGTTATGGGTTGGAAGGGACCCCAAGGATTATTGAGTTCCAACCCCCCCTCTGCCAGAGGATGACAGAGAGCTGGGAGGAGCATCCCTGCCTGGCCTGGAAACAGCACATGTGGCAGATGTATGAACCCATTATCATGCACCCACAGATATTTTAACATTTTCAATGAAGAAAATCTCAGTTTAAGCAGCAATTATAGAAGATCCCCTCTCTACAGTAACAATGGCAGGAGAACATTATCACCACTGCTTGTGGCAACAACTTGAACAAAAGCGGGTTAGAGGGGAAAGAAATAATTAGAATGAGACATGCATGCCTGACTCCGAAAGAAAGGCTGTTTATGCCTAATGCATTAGAGACATTGCTGAAGAAGAGTTCAGCCAGAACCTGGCTTATCTGTCACGTACAGTACGCGGCGTGCTGGCTCCGCGGGCTGAGGCAGCCCGACGGGGACGGACCGGCCGCGGCAGCCAGCGGGAGCCCTGACAGCACGAGGCGGGTGTGTGAAATACACCTCACTGCCTTATCTCTAAGAGACTCTCGGGAAAAACAGAGATGGAGAGGAGCAGGAGCATCACCCAGCACCGCACCCGCCGCAGGAGGACGGCCCCGTGCTGCTGCCCAGCGCGAGCAGCGATGGCAGGCGGCATGCCTGGCCTGGAGCAGAGCGCCTGCCCTGCACGCTCACAATGCTGGGGGCACAGCACTGCCTGCAACACCCCCTGCTCAGCACCCTAAGGCTCCACTCAGGGGTAAGCAGGCAGTGCCTGTCACAACACCCCGGCTCCTTCCGAGCAGAGAGGTGTCAGGAACCCACCCGGAGAGCCTCAGGGGAGGGGGCACATGTCAGCCTACCTGTATACGTGTCTGATGCATCCACATCCATACACCTGTGTACACAGTGCCTCGTGCACTGCCACGTGCTGTACCCACAGAGGCTTCTCACAGCCCCTCCAGGCAGCAGGGACCCTCCTGCCCCCCCAGTCAGCAGGGACCCTCCTGCCCCCAGCCGCATCCGAGGCTGGAGGCAGATGAAGTTCAGTTCACCGGCAGGTGTGGGTAGCGGCTGCGGTACCCACCCCTCATCTGCGCTCCAAGCCAGGGTGGAAGGAACTGCCACCCCCGGCAAGTCTCTTGGTGTGAAGGTCCTGCTTTAGGAGTTCCAGGTTACATCAACGGATGTTAAATAAACAAACAAACAAACAGAAAGCCCAAATTCTCTGCTTAATATACAGAAAGAGTCTAAGGCCCCTAGAACCACAGCTGGGCAAAACACCTTGACTCTTTATACACAAACCCACATTGGTGCAGAGGTTCTCTGGTCCAAGTGTCAGTGAAAACTTGTATCTGAGAAACATCATGAAACTGTTTCTAACTAGGGTGTGTGCTGGCAGAATTCCAGCATTTCCAGGAATAACCAGAGTTCATGGAAACAACACAGAAACATCAGCTCTGTCACCCAAACCCACTCACCCCTCTGCAGAGCTCATCATTTGTGCCTGCTGGGCCGTCTTTGATTGAGGAGCAAATACAGGGAGGAAACGGCTGTGGATGGTGAAGCAGCCTCAGACACGGGACATCAATCCCTGGGTTCTGCTGGAGCTCTGGGGAGTCCCTCCGACTCCAGCACAGCAAGCACAGCCCACCCACAGCCCACCCATCTCTAACCACCTGCAGAGGTGCCAGGGTGCCCGGCGGTTCCTCTCAGGGGATGGTGATGCTTCCCCGGGTCACAGGAGAAGCACACAGCACTGCTGCAGGGACAGCACGCCAGGCCAGAGGCTGCTCTTCATGTTTACATACTCAGCAGTGAACAGAGTGGGGTCGAGGGGTGGTTTTGTTACAGGAGAAAACAAAAAAAGGGACTTATCTAGTTGTCTGGGTATCTGCCAAAAGCTGTAAAATAAAACCAAACAATAAAGACACAAGCTGCTTCCAACTCCCCAGGCCAGGTATTAACCAGCCACAGTATATCACCGCTAACCACTGCATCCTGCCAACACAAACATTTGTCCCTGCCTTGTTTCTCCGAGCTCTCAAAACCTGAGCAATCCCTCGTGCCCTGCAAGCACGTCTCCAGGGTCCAGGAGGCAAGTTATTTTGGAGCATCGGGTGCAGAGTGGCCCTTAAAGCACAGGGGAACAAGCCAGCAGTCTGATCGCATCTGGCTTTGTGTGAAAGCACCGCTCAACAGGAGGATGCTGTACCTGCAGCCCTGGCACGACGAGCTCAGGCTGAGCTTGGGGCAGTTAAGGGCAGGGATGAGCTCACACACGTGTGTTTTGGCAGACAAAGCAAGTGACCTTGCTCCAAGAGCCACGCTGTCACCTGTAAGGGGAGCAGAGCTCCCATCAGCAACGTGCCGGACGAGCCGCACGTGCAGCATCAGTTGGACCCCGTGCCCCATCCAGCACCAGCAGAACATCTCTGAGCACAGACATCCATCACAGCAAGTGCATGCCTTGGTGCTGGGTGCTCTCCTGCAGCCTCAGCACTCAGTCACTCACAGGTAGCACTATGAAGTGTGGGGTTTTGATGGAGACTCTCATAAGAGCTCCCAATCTGCACCTGTTTTGCAGCCAGCTCTGACCAGCCCCAAAAGCAGAAGTCTTCCTTTCTTTAATACATCGCTTCCTTTCCCTCTTTCCTGCCCTATCTTAGCAGGAAAAAGTCCCCAAAAGCCATTACTGCAGCCAGGAGCAGAATAATGCATTTATAATAAATAAGTGTAACTGAAACAAAAGCCATGCATTAAAGGGAAAAAGCACAGTATTGAAAAGGGAAAAGGAAAGTGCTGGCAATGAAGAGAAAATCAGAATATCGAAACTCCTGCCGGGAGCAGCACGCAGCAATCATTCACGTCTTCCTGCATTAGCATCACTGGCCCTGGAGCACACCTGGGGAATGCAAAGCAGAGGAGACCTGTCGCAAACCCCTCATCCCATACAGGTAGGAGAGCAAGGAGAGACCCATCACAAACCCCTCATCCCATACAGGTAGGAGAGCAAGGAGAGAGCCATGCAGGGCCTAAGCCCCAGAGGTGCTGAGAGACGGCCTGGTGCTGGGTGCTGCAGGGCAGCCCGCTGCCATGGGACCCTCGGGGGGTTCTGAACACCACTGCAACACGGCACATATATAAACCCAACCAAACCAACCCCAAAACCCCAAGCAGCAGAACACCCCACTTCTCAGGGTGTGCTTGGTGTGAGGGAGCCTGACTCAAAGCCGCCCTGCGGCCTCACGGCTCAGGCAAAGCCCGGGGCGCAGGCCGGGGGCAGGCCAGGCCCACACCCACGCCTTGTCACCCGTGTGCCAGGCCCCAGCACTGCCCAACAGCCAGGCACGGGCCTTCTCCCACCCACTGCCACCTCCCCGAACCCAGCCAGCTCCTGCTCCTGCTGCTCAACAGCCTCTTCTCAAAGGATTTATTAGCACTAAGACCAACAGCGATCAAATGCACAGCGATTACATGAAAAACACAGTCTCGTACCCAGCACTGTGAAGATCAGGCTTTGGACCTGGTATTTCCTCCGTTCTCCCAAAGATTTGACTTCTTCTTTTTCCCCACAAAGGCTGAATGCATGCTGCCACCTCCTGGAAAGCAGAGCGTGAGCAAAACCCAAGTGTTTCCCCAAAAAGCCTTGGGAGAGGAGCAAAGTCACTGCCCTACAGCTGCTGTGCTGAATTCAAACGGACTGACTGTCGCTTAACACCACACACAGAGAAGGAGAAGGCTTAAAACACGAAAAATAAGCTACAACAGTAAACAAAGAAATACCTAACGGGCCTCGGGGGTTGTTTGCCCCAAACAAGGAGCAAACCCAACTGCAGCAGCTCTTGCTGCACCTTCTGCAAGCTCTGACTTGTTGCCACTGAGGAGAAATGGGCGAATTCCAGACTTCCCTAGAATTCCTGCCTGAGATGTCTGGTGGGATCCCTGGCTGCAGCCCGACCACGCTCCTTACAGCCCGCTCACCCAGGGAACAGTCCCAAAGCACTGCCAGATGCCAAGTGTTCATCTCGACAGAGCCTCTGCCCTGCTCAGGTGATGCTTCTCACCCCTCTCTTCAGGTCAGCAGAAGGTCCATCCCGGAATTACCTCTGCAGTGCTGGACAGCCCCAACAAATTAGGCATTACTTCCTGTTCAAATGTCATTACAGTAACTCGATTTCCAGAGAAGATGAAAACAAACCATTGTCTGAACAATTCAAGGAAATAAATGACCAAGAAAACTGCCACAAGCAAATAGCTATTAACCAGCAAAGCACAGAGATTGATTTTCTCCAGATTTGGAGGGTCCCATAGAGCTCAGTACTTAGCAACCTGACCTTCCAGTCCCTTTGCCAGCAATGTGACAGATGTAGCACCCCACAAATCCTGTGTGAGAGCTGCACGGGAGGAGACAGTGGGTCTGACCCAGAGGAGAAAGCAGACGTCCCCCCCATCACTCCTGACCCAACCGGGTCCTCCCCTCCTCTGCAGACCTCCACCAGGTGCCCTTTGCCTCTTTAAAAGCACTGACACAAACCACACACCTCAGTGACTGAACCCAAGCAACAGCCTGCCCTTCCTCAGGGCAGCACCAGGCAGCTGCAAGCAGCAAACCCGACCTGGGCTCCAGCTGCCCTGGGCACCCACACCCACCCAGCCCTCCTCTGCTGGGCAGCAGGCTCCCGTGGCCCCGCAGCAGCCCCCGAGCTGCTCCCAGCCTGGCTGCCAGCAGGAACCGCTGCCACTGCACCCTCAGCATCAGCACCCATGTCAGGTTCCTGCCAACAGATCAGGGCCTGAAGACACAAGGTGGGCAGGAGGCACAGGAGAGGAGTTTTAGGGGCTTACACAATCAAAACGTAGGGTCAAAAGAACTGACTTAAGGTTACAACTATGTGTTTTGCACTGAGAATTAACTTTGTTCGTCCTTCCTGACGGTGTAACCAACCTCACAGCTACCCAATGGGATTTCACTTCCCTGCCAAGGTCCCTGCCCAGCAGGCAGGCTGGGAACTCAGAAACAAGGAGGTGAAGGGGATGCTCAGCCGCTGCACCCTGCCAGAGCGCCAGGTGTGCTGGCTGCAGCTGCCATCCCTGTTCCAGGTGACACCTCGGTGAGACCTCCTGGGCCCTTGAGCATGAGGTGGGTGGGATCCAGCCAACGGCCCCTTTCAGGGGAACCCACCTGCCTCTTTCTGTCGTGACGGAGGCACCTGCAGGGAAGCTGGCACCAGCACCACACCAGCAGCACGCCCAGGGGCAGCAGTCACTGAGAAGGCAAAGGCAGGACCAAGCCCTTCGCTCCCTAAAAAACCACTGCTCTCACCAGCAGACTGACCCACAGCCAGATGTGCTCTCACAGCATAGCCATACAAAGCCCCATGAGCACCCAAAACTGCAGGGCCTGCACATCCCCCGGGCTCAGCTCAACTCCCCAAGCCCCACCGGACTGACCTGCATCACCTCCTGGCCAGCTTGGCCACGCCAAAGCAGCAGCCAAGGCAGCCCGAGCCCTAAGAGAGTGGTGAGGGGCTGGAAGGGGCTGCCCAGAGAGGGGGTGGGTGCCCCGTCCCTGGGGGTGTTCAAGGCCAGGTTGGATGGGGCCCTGGGCAACCTTGTGTAGCTCCAGGCCTGGAGGTTGGTGTCCCTGCCTGTGGCAGGGGGTTGGAGCTGTGTGACCCTTGGGGTCCCTCCAAACCCAGACCAGGCTGGGATTCTATAATTCTAAGCTATTAGTTAACAGCACTGCTTAGCTCTCTGTGTTTTTATAGAGAGACAGTGAGACATTCCTGTTGTTTTTCTTTTTTTAATTTACAACAGGTATTAATGTATCTTTAATTTAAACATATTGCCCTGGGGGACTCATTAAGCAGTTCAACAAAATGCCTGGGTAAGAATACTCAGCAGACAGAGAGACAGGGGTTTAAAATATTGTATGCCTACAAAAATAATCTGGATGAATGATGAAGGGTGTCAGAGAACTGCTCGACCACATCAAACAATGAAAACACTCTCAGAGACAGGCTATTTAAATATTAAATAAATACTCAGAATTTCTGTAAATGCTGAGCAGAACAGATGATGGAATGTTAGTTTTCCTAATCTGTTCATACTGTAATTATGGGCTCTGTACTCCAGCTAAAAAAGATCATTTATCTTATGCTGAGTATTTCAATTGCTTTCTCCCCAATACATTACAGATATTGCCTTCAACTGGTAACTAAGCACAGCAAAGACGTTTCAGGCCCAGCTGATATGCTTGTAAAATACTCAACATTTGTCTAATATATGACTTTTATCAAATACTTGATCTCCAATTTTGTGAAAGCTTTTCCTAACCAAATGATGTATTGCTAAAGAATTAATTGATTCCACCCAGGACTAATTTTAAGGGGGGGGGAAGGCTATTTACAGCAGATATTCTGCACTGCATTCCCTGTGTTTTACAACCCCTCCAGGGGTGTTAATAGTAACGGTATAAGTCGGTTTTCTGTGATTTGAGCTGGGGCCAAGGGGAGGATTTCTGTACCATCAGGCACATTTCCACAGCAACACAGATGCCCAGATAACAGGGGGGGCAGAGGAGAGGCGAAGGTGGGCAGGCAGTCTGGATCCAGCCCTTTCCACACGCACTGGTGTCACTGCAGAGCAAAGAGCCACACCAGCTACATGAGCCCCAAGGCCATCTCGCTCCTCCAGTCTATGGGAGGAGCAGAAAACAGGGTGTTTCTTTTGGGTTGGCAGGGTTTTTAATTTAAAGGAACTTTTTCTTCCCAGTAATCAAGACTTTGCTCTATTTCTGAAGCTGAATCTGATCTGGTTTATCCCACACAGGGTACTTAGAGGAAACACCCATAAAGCCTTCAGGTGTGGTTAAGGGTACAAAACCAACCTCCTCCTGTGCAATGCATTCACGGGAACAGGACGGGGTGCTGCAAGAGACATCCTTAGGATATCTGATCGGCTGCTGAAGTTTCTTCACCAGTTCCCTGCTTTCCTCAGTGGTTCTTTGTCCTGTCCTTACAGTACCTTCACATCTTCTCCCTCTGCCAAGCCTTAACCAAGCTGTGTCAAAGCAATACATCGATCACAACTGCTGACCTAACGAACACTGCGATGGGTTTTGCTTCTCGCTCTCTGAGGGTCAGGTACACCTCTGCCCCACATTTCCAGTGATGTTGATCTTTTCATTTGATGCTGTTGTGAAGCTCTTTCAGTTCCCAACCTCTTCTTCACGAGTTCTGAATCCTGCATGGCTTCTCTCCAAGGAACCCCTGAATATTCTGTCTCTCTGTGTGGACTCACGTGCGTGTGACCCTCTGCAGCACCCGAGCGTGGCCGTGGTGGTGTCCCTGCTTTGCACAGCACTGTCAGCAAAAAGAACTGCTGGCCTCTCACCCTCCTGTGAAATGGCTTTTCTGCCAGTGAGCTGGGTGCTGGTGGCATCATCCTGCAGAGCAGAGCGACTGGGGACTGAGATGTGCAGAGCACTGCAGGCGTCCTGCTCAGCCCGTGGGGGTGGCAGCTCAGCCCTTGCTGCCACAACGGCTTTGAAGGGCTGGAACAGCCAAACCCCATCTCTATTCATTCTCTGTGTCAGTGTTTTCCATTTCCAGTGGATTGACATGGTGTGGAGAGGACAGGGCTGGGTTGTGCCCATTGGTGCCCAGGGCCAGGACACTGACTGACACACAGGAGGGTCCCTCTGGACCCCAGGAAACGCTTTTCACTGCCAGGGAGACTGGGTACCAGCAGGGATGTGGCAGAGTCTCCATCCCTGGAGATGCATCTGGACACAGGGCTGGGCAGCCACCTCGGTGTGGCCATGCCTGAGCAGGTGCTGGACCAGCCAATGTCCCAGAGTCCCTGCCAACCTCAACCCATGGGATCCTGGTAAAATGTCCTGTGTGTAACCTCTGCTTCTATCAGACCTTCCCAGACTCTTTCGTATCGTTCATTCCTCTGTTTGCAGAGCTCATTTTTCTTAGGAAAAGCTTGTTTTGAATAGCACACTTACTCGTTTCCCAGATGAACGCTTCTCACCCTCAGTGTTCTGTTCTGGCTTAATGATGTGCTACATAAAGTTTTTCCTATCACACACTGAAGGTGTGCTTTGACTGTTAATTCGGTTATCTTCATCTCTGACATAATGTCTCTGCAGTGGAAGTTCAGGCAAAGGAATTCTACTGGAAAAACAACCTTTGTGACTATTTCACAGTATATAAAGAAGTAGGTAGTACTCAAAATAGAAATAAAGCAGAGTTAATTCTTTTGCTGCAGCTGAAATTAAGTGAACCCCATGCTGAAAGGTTTATTTAATGTTAATGAAAGATCTGGTCTGAAGTTTTAGAGAATTTAAGAAAGTATTACTTAAACTCCTCAAAGCTTATTTACCATTTCTCAGCCAGGTAGATGAACAATGCAGGGTGTTTCCATATCTGATATGCAGTGATAGATACAGAGCCCAGCATCTCCTCAGGATCCTCGGGGGGGTTGCCCAGACACCAGAGATTCCCACCATCTCCACAGAGCAAACCAGGCAAGCCCAACTCCCTGTGAAAAGGCTGAGTCCAGCTGTGGTGGAAGCCAGGTCTGTAAGGACACCCACCTACCTCTGCAGGTATATACCTCCTCAGCCATGGAGAGCTGAGGGGGACAGCCTGGGCAGGGGACAGCCCAGCTCAGCGCCCGGGATCCAGGGCGCGGGGGCTCCAGAGCAGCACCCCGGACAGAGCTGGTGCCACAGGACAGGCTTGTGACACACAGTGTTGAACATGGGGTTCTGTGCTTTCTGTGTTCATGAGCTTCCACGTCCCAGCACAGGGAAAGGAGTTAAATTCTAAGCTGCAGCCTTTCCTGAGGCTTCTTACTGCTCTGCTCACGCAGCGGCACTCGCACATGAAGACACGGCGCCAGGTTCATCTTTGGTTTAATTTCACTCTGGGCTTGTTATGGAGGTGCATCAGCCACTGGAAATTAATTTTACACCAGCACTCCGTGCTGAAACGCACAGACCAACTGCAATTCATCAGAAATCAGAAAGATTAGCATTTTTTTATAAAAAAGGTGGTTTTTTCCCCAAAAGTTTTGACTCCGTTCTGTCACAAGAAGAGGTGTTTAATCAAGTGAAACACTGTCTGGAAGAGATCTTCAAATTCCAAGGAAACCCTGGCTAGCCACAGTTAGCATTCAGTAAGGATAAAGAGTAAGTATATAATTTTGAGAACGTAATGCACAGTACTTCAAAAAGATCGACAAAACATTATCTGCAAAGGACTCTGTATTAACATAATAATGAGGCCGTTTTCAAGCCATTATGGAGACAGGAGGGTTTTATGGTAATATGCAACACGACAATAAAACCCGTAAAATGCACGAGCAGGGAGAACAGGGCCCTGCTTTGAAAAGTGGTTTGTTGAGGAATCACAGCTCCTCGCCCCCATGTGAAACCGGTGAGGGCATCAGCACCAGATCCCCTCTCTCTCCTGAAGCATGAGAGCTGGACAGACGCCTGCTGCTGCAGGACAAACAGCTCAGCGGCTGCACTGGGCAAGAAGGACAAGTGCCAGCCTCGTCACCCTGCGGCCTCAGGAGCCCAGCCATGCTCCTGGTGCCCATCACCTGGCACCAGATACCCCGGCAAGTGCTCAGCCCGTGCCTCCCTGGGACACGTCAGCACACCCCCCCTCTCCCAGCAATACACAGCAGCTGTTTTCTCCTCACACAGCCCCACACCACCTGAGAGGTGTCTGGCACATCCCCCTCTCGCAGCACTTTGCATCCAGCTGGTCTGGGGATGGAGCCGCTGCGGGGACCCTGCCCAGCCTCATCTCCTGCCTCTGGTCCCAGTTCGGCTGCACCATGCTCCCCACTAGCCACCTCTCCCCCAGGACCACTCCTCCTCTCCCTCCTTCACCTCCCACCATCTTCCTGCTCACTCTTCAGCCTCCCTGCAGCCCCCCAGCGCTGCCACCCCCCACCCTGTGCCACACAGGCTACCAGGTGGGATGAAGGGATGCTGTGCTGGTGCCAAGGCACCTCTGCCCACCCAGAGCCCGCAGCGAGTGGATGCACAGCCAGGCTGTGGGGGGCTGTCCTGGGCTCCCAGCTCACCCTGAGGCACGTGGCAGAGGGGGCCTGCCAGCAGTCCCCACCTTGCAGGGCTGGTCTGACAGCCCAGTGCCACTGGAAGCCACCAGCAACCTCACACAGTGCTGACCCTGCAGCCACTGGGCGCTGGGGGCTCCCCCTCCACGCTTCCCATCACCAGCTAATAAACATCACAGACCATTTTCTCCTGGATCAGCTGGAATCAAAGTTACTAGAACTCAAAAATGAGATAAAATAATGAGCAAAATCAGGCAGCCCACTAACGAGTTACAGAAAGTTCTGGAGACATTATTTCTCCCTTCTGAGGCTTTTCCCAGAAGACACTTTGAAGAGCTGCAGAGGGTTAGTGAACTAGTGAGGTTACCACTGCTAGCAAGGACTAGGTATGACTCTTCAGACACTGCGCCTCAAAACCCCATCCCATCCTTCCAAATGGGGCTTCTGGGACACCCAAGGAACCTCACAAGCTCCCCCAGGTGCCCACACTGGCGTCCTGTCATAGCAGGGTGGCTAACAGCCAGCTCCATCAGCTCTGCCCGAAGGCCAGGCGCTGCTCTGCACACCCCCAGCATTAGTGTGCCCAGGCTGGTGTTAACTGTGTAGCTGGAGTGACAAAATGTCACTCTGCCAGAGAAAAAGCTTGATCTTTCTAAATAATGCAGACTGCCACTCTTCACAGGCTTAGCAGTTCAGAACCATCACCAGGGCACAGGATTTTTTAAACCTTTTTTTAATTTATTTATTCACTAAGTAAAAATAGACTGAAATATTGCTGAAACAAGCTGAGATAGGAAGGATCAATAGGCAGAAAAATAACACCACCATCCTCTGCCTGTCATAATTACAATTCTGATGGAGAGAACGGAACTAGAAAACAATCCTCAGTGCAGCAACGTGAGCTGAGGGAATACAGAACCCACCAACAACCCAGTTACAGCACCAGTCACGAACAGGGAGCTTTTCAGGAGGTCACCCAAAAGGCAAGTCCTCCTCCAGATAAAATGCCACCCTTCTGCAGAACACTGGTCACCAGCACTGCAGCTGCTCTAAAACCAACACCCACTTTGGAGGGGAAGGGGTGACCTGTCCTGGAACCCAACCTCCACTGCCCGTGCTGTGCACCCCTCCTCTCCCCGGGAGCCCGACAGCACACCCTCAGCCCAGGGCAGGGGCATGACACACTGCAGCTTGGAGAACCAGGAGAAGGAACTGGCCCAGCTGCACTCAGTCCCCTCTTCCCCCTTTCACAGAATATCAATACTCTGATGCCCCATTAACACTTTCTTACACCAGAGGCGGCAAAGAAAAAGCCCAAGGTACAACCTTGTTCTAGAGAGCTGCAGGAACCCAGCCTGCTCCATGACAACGAGAGGTCCAAACACCAACCACCTGCAGAAGGCCCCAGGCCCAGGAGAACCCCCTGACCTGATGCACAGGGAGCTGGGTGGGCGGCACAAATCCTCAGCTAAACATATTGGCTAGAGAGGAAAGCAGACAGAGAGAACCGTGCCTGCAGAGCCAGGGCACGCTGCTCCGACCCAGCAACGAGGGCTCCAACCAAGAGGTGGTTCTGCTAACGTCCCCCAACAGCCACGATCCATGAGCTGTGGGTAACTCCTGTAACCAGTTTGGGCACTGGGATCTGACAAGAGACTGCAGTCCTGATGCACAGACTTGCTGAGAAAGCCACCCAGCCGAGCAAGCAGCTACCAAACCCTGCCTGCTTTTAAGATGGGCAGGGGAGTGACTGCTCACACAGCGATGAGGTGTGGGCAGCTCTGTGTGCAAATGGAGCGATGTTACATCTGCACAGCGAACACAATCCCCTTCTTAACAACATATGAGATTGAATGAAAACGCAATCATGATTTTATCTGCAGCAGAGATGTTGTTACTGTACTTATTTCCTGCCATTCATCTGCCTTTAGCAAATTAAACTACAAACATTAGTAAGCAAAAGCTGGGACTCCAGGAGTTCACCCTCAGTGACAAGACACGTGCTGCTGAACCCAGCGTGCATCAGCCTAACACATGTGGTGCTAACACAACACCCTGAAGGTGTGTGGCACCAAAGAGACCACGTCTGGCACTGTGCAGCTCACCATACACTGGCTGTGGATTTCTTTGCCTTGGGGCTGTATCCCATGTTTCTGTACTTCAGGAGGGGCAAGTAATGTAAGATACTATACACATACTATAAGTAACGTAAGATACAACCCTGAAGATTCTATGAATTTTCATATCCCAACCAGTGGATTTACACAGCCTATCAAGCCCCACGCCATGGAGGTGAAAGCATGCTCTGCTCTATGCGCAGGATTCCTTGTACTTGCTTTTTTTCCTGCAAGTATTATCTTTACCATCACTAGCACGTTGTGAACTGTACAGATTGAACAATGACTAATATCAGGGCCCTGAAACTGTTTCCACAAGCAGTTGCTTTGCTCCATCAACAGGAACTGAGTAAAACTGAGCAGCCCTTCACAAAAACACCGTGAGACATTTTAGAAGACAGTTTAAATGTCTTTAGTGGTGCCTTTGCTATCCTTAGTCACCAAGGCAACAATCCATTTACAAACAGCCTATGAAAACACACCACCCTATGCACACACAGCAACGTGAGAGCCCGCCTGTATTTAAGTCAGGGATTCTGACGAACATTTGTAATAAAAAAATAGCTTTATCATGAAAAGCCTCCAGGTAGCCAGCTCTGATGAAAGATTTATCATATCCCCACTTGCCTAGAAAATGGAAAACATTTTACAATAACTGCTAGGCTTAGAGAATGGTTAGAAGCAGGAGAATGAGTTTTTCCCTATCTGCTTTCAGGCAAAGGACTTGAGTTCCCCAAAGACAAAGTAACAGAAATGATAATGAAAATGTTTAGAAAGGACTCACACAAAGAATAAATGGAAGTTTTAAAAAGCCCAAAGGAAAGCCTTGAATATAGAGGGAAATAGATTAGCATGGCTTTGCCATAAACAAGAAACACTCCGTTGAGCTGTAGCTGCAGCCAAGTAGATCAGGCCATGCTGAAAGGACCTGTAGAGCCAATGGGCAGGGACATGCTGAGAGGGGTGGGACAGTGTGGCCAGAGCTGGAGGACACCCCGGAGAGCAGGAAAGCACGGGCTGCCCTCCCCATTCCCCCACATCTGCCTGCTTCTCCTCCTGCTAAGCGAGCAGAGGGGAAGCACGATGGAAATCCATCCTTCAGAACACCTCAGATTATAAACCATCACACACAAGCTCACTGCTGAAACAGACAGAAGTAAATTTTCCCACGAGAGGAGGGCTGAACCCACCCTTCATGACTGCAGATGATCACGTGAAGCTTGGAGCTCACCGTGGCAGCTACAAACAGCACCAGGAGCTCCAAGCCATGGCACACAGACTCCCAGACTGGTGGGGCTGGCAGGCACCTCTGGAGATCCCCCAGTCCCACCCACCAGAGCAGGGTCCCCTCGATCAGGCTGCACAGGACAGTGCCCAGGGTCACGGGGTTGGGATGGCCCCAGAGATGGATGGAGACTCCCCAACCTCTCTGGGCAGCCTGGCCCAGGGCTCTGCCACACTCACAGCAAAGAAGTTCCTCCTCAGGGTTAGGGGGAACTTCCTCTGCTCCAGTCTGTGCCCACGGTCCCTTGGACCCCCCTGAACACAGCCTGACCCCTCCTCCTGAGCCCACCCCTCAGGGGTTTCTCAGCACTGAGAAGATCCCCCTCAGGCTTCTTTTCTCTGGGCTGAGCAGCCCCAAGTCCCTCAGCCTCTCTGTGTCAGAAAGATGTTCTAGTTCCCCTTGGCATCTCCACAGCACCCCACATCTTCCTACACACCGAACAAACTGGACTTACTGCAGACCATCCACTGGACTGGATCTCTGCCCAGGTCGTCCTCAGCAGCACTGAAGAATTTTTCTGTTTCTGGCCCTTTCTGCCCCATTTATCTCCAGCACATTCAGAGCTCAGCAGGCCAGATGTGGAACTGCAGATTAAAGTTCAACTTTTGCTCCACGACCTGAAAGATTAAATAACAGATTATCAATAGATTAAAACTGAGCTGGGGAGCATATACTGAACATCTACAGAGAAACCCTCTGAGTAAGCCCAGGGGCAGGGGAAGCAGCAGACCCCTTCCTGGTTTAACCATTTATAGAGACAGATGAAGCACTTCAACACACAGTAGGAACAATAAATCATTACCAGCTTACAATACACGAGCTGTCACACAGACCTTGCCTATCGTTTATTTATGCCACTTGAAACACGTACAAAATGCCCACAAAAAGTTGTGTATCCTTTTCTCTGCACAGCAGAGATTATCCTTTTTTCAAGCCACTGCCCTTGAGCCAAACCCATGAAACACCCTGAGTTCCCATGTAGGAATACACAAGTCCAAAGGCAAAACAGCTTCACGCCAGCATTCTCACAATTCTTGTTTACACAATGTGCAGAGAGATCCAGCACAGTGTCAAGGGAATCAGTATTCACAATGTAATCACTTCAGAGGATGTGTATTTTCAGTGAATAAGCAACACTGCAGATGCCCCACATTTTTTAGCTGTAGCCCATTTAACCAAACTACAGCCAGGCCTTGTCAATCTCTTCCAACAGACTGATCAATAGTTTGTGGATATTCAAGTATCACATTTTTCGAAGCAGAAGCAAGATTCTCAGTATTCACTTAACTTCATGATAAACTCTCTTGTCCAATTCATCCCTCCGAGATCCAGAAGGGAAGAATACAGACTCTGCACAAGGCAACGTGTCCAGCCTTACAAGGAGGATTTCAGACAGCCAGTGAAGACATCCAGGTATCTGCCATACTTACCTGAGACTGTAAACTGGAACGTGTGCATTAGGGAGTCTAACGATGGGAAGCTCCAAACAAAAGTCCTGTTGCACTGCAGCAATACCTCGTTGGGAGCATCAGGGCCCCTGTTACAGCTTCAAGGGCTCGCTGCAGTTAAAAAGAAATCAGTATTATTGTCAGCAAACCATTAATTACTTTGTATCTCTAGTGGTTTGCTAAATGACTTGTAAATTGTCATTTATTTTTAATCCCACTGTGTCAGTATTGAGCAAAATATATATAAGCTGTTAAAGGCTCCTCTCCCAAACTGTATTTATAACATCTTAGGACACACAAGGCAGAGAGCATTTAAGAAGAGTGCAGTCACGAAGGGTGGATCTGCCATAACTACTGAAAAGATTTCCCACCTTCAATTCCTTTTTCCCATTTCAGAAAGCTCTGAGCTTCCCCACAGCAAATAAATTGCTCACAAGGACCAGGACGAGCTGCCAGGGTTTCCCAGCTCTGTTAAGGATCACTCCCTCTCCCCACTTAAACCAGCAAAAGTTTGTTCGTGCCCAGAGCACTTTTTAATGTAACCAGGCTGGTGTGGTTGTTAATTGAGTTCACAAACCCAGCCAGCTGATGGGATCCATCACCTGCTACCTCAGCCTAAGGGAAGCAAGGGGAAGGGAGCAAGAGCAGGCAATCCCCCCTGCTGCAAGGACACCTGACACTGTACAGCTGGAACTCCTCCTCCTTGAGGGCCACAGAGTTGTTGTCAGAAATTAAAACCCAATGCAAAAGGGGCAAAAGCACAGCTCCAACAAAACAGCTCGTGCTCCTTCTGGCACGAGCTGAGAACGCAAGGAAGGATCAAGCCGCTCTCTGTGGGGTACGTGGCTCTGATTAAGGCTGTTACCACCGGCATCACAGGAACGTCTCACACCGACAAAGCAGCAGTGCAGCATTCATCTTTTTTTCTTTAATCTTCCCTGCCAGCGGTTTACAATCATGAAAAAATGGACTTTTTCTCTGGTAACTTTCTAAATTCTTTTCCTCAGTAGCCCCTGTAGTGGCTTTCACAGCTACTTTTTATTGCAGGATGTGCGTATAACGAGATCCCATCAAGACAAGCCCTCCTTTCATTCCCCTGTTTGTGTTTGGTGTCTGTGCTCTGGCAGACTCGGAATTCAGGCAGATGAAGTCCACAGATCAAACATCACAATATCCAGGGCAAAGAACTGCAGCGGGGAAAACTTTGGGCTGCGTGGATACTGCCAGTAGGTATCATTTAATTACACAGCACAAAGGAGCCTGCGGTTGGTCCTCACCAAGGATCAGCTCACCCGGCCCAGACCCTGCAGCTCACCCAGCCCAGACCCTGCAGCTCACCCGGCCCCGGGCCCCGCAGCTCACCCGGCCCCGGGCCCCGCAGCTCACCCGGCCCAGGGCCCGCAGCTCACCCCGCCCAGGGCCCCGCAGCTCACCCGGCCCAGGGCCCCGCAGCTCACCCGGCCCAGGGCCCCGCAGCTCACCCGGCCCAGAGCCCAGCAGCTCACCCGGCCCGGGCCCCGCAGCTCACCCGGCCCAGGGCCCGCAGCTCACCCGGCCCAGGGCCCCGCAGCTCACCCGGCCCCGGCCCCGCAGCTCACCCGGCCCAGGGCCCCGCAGCTCACCCGGCCCCGGGCCCCGCAGCTCACCCGGCCCGGGCCCCGCAGCTCACCCGGCCCGGGCCCCGCAGCTCACCCGGCCCAGGGCCCGCAGCTCACCCGGCCCAGGGCCCCCAGCTCACCCAGCCCAGCCCCGCAGCTCATCCAGCCCCGACCCGCAGCTCACCCGGCCCAGGGCCCCCAGCTCACCCAGCCCAGGGCCCCACAGCTCATCCAGCCCAACCCGCAGCTCTGCACTCACACGGCCGGGCAGGGCCTGGCAAGGGCCAACTGCTCCGGACACGCCACGCTCAGGGGATGAGTTGATGTGCAATTAGGGTTCTGTTCCTAATTAGATTACCAAACCAGTCACCTAAGCCATCCCACTGCCCCCTCCAGCTGCCTAGAGATGCAGGCTAAGCTAACCTTAAGGAGCGTGGTTCCTGCAAGCACAGAGCCGACGGGAAACCCGGCGCTTGGGCTGCGCAGCCGGGAGGTCTCCCCAGTTCCAGCCCGCAGGCACGAGCGTACAAAAAAAGGAGGGGGCGGAAGGCTGTCCCCCGAAGGAGCTGTCCCGGCAGCCCGGCCGGGCTCCAGGCAGGAAGGCTGGCGGGGCTGCCCGGGCTCAGCGCCCCGCTACGAACTCGCTCAGAAACGGGAAGAGAGGACCCGAGAGGAGGTGAGCGGGCAGGGGAGGCCCCCGCGCCCCGAGGGCAGGAGCGGGGCAGCAGCGGCCGCTCTCCGCACGCTGGCCGGCTCCAGGCCGAGCCCGCCTGCCCCCGCCCGCGCCGGAGGGCGGCTGCCCGCTGCCCCGGGCCAGCGAGGGCCCAGCCCAGCGCCGGGTTCCGCCCGGCTCTTCCGGGTCGGGCGCCGCGGACCCGCCTCTCGCCGCGCTGGCGGCAGTGCCGGGCCCGGCGCCGGAGCGGGATGCGGCCATGCCGGCGGCGGGCGAGCGCAGCGCGGCGCGGCGGGAGGCCACGGCCCGGCGGCTGGCGCGGTTCGCGGCGCTCAGAGGTGGGGCGGCCCCGGGCGGGCGGGGAGGCGGCGGGGGCCCGGCCCGGCCGAGCCGCGTTGGGCGCCGCGGGGGGCGGGCGGGCCCGGGGCCGCCTCGGGAGGCCTCGGGTGCCGGCCCGGCCGCCCTGACGCGCCGCCCGCTCTGCCGGCAGGGAAGGCCGCCGAGCCCGGCCAGTTCTGGGACGTCGTGGCGGTGACGGCCGCCGACGCGGAGCAGGCGCTCGCCTACCGACAGCAGCTGGCGGAGAAGCTGCGCAGGAAGGAGCTGCCGCTGGGCGCCCGGTACCACGTCCTGGTGGATCCGCCCGGACCCAAAATCGGTGGGCGCAGCCGGGGAGCGCGGGCCGGGCCGGCTCGGGCCCGCAGAGCGATCGCGGCGGCCCCGGTCCGCAGGGCGGGGAGCGTGGCCCCGGGGCGGGCTCGGCGGGCGCTCCTCGGGGCGCTCCGCCCGCCGGGCCGCGGGCTTGGTGCTCCGCGCCGGGACAGCCGGCCCTGCAGCCGCGGGGCACCGGGCCGCCCAGCACATGCAGGGGCTCCGCCCGCCCTCCGGCTGTGCTGGTGGTGGTGTCAGTGTTGGCTGCGCTTCGGGCCTCGTGCAAGGCAGCCTTGGCGTCACCCTTCCCCTCGTAGCATCGGCTGTGTCTCTGAACCGGGTGCTGCGGGTGCTGCACGGCTCTCAGCGTGTCCCGTGGAACACAGGCCATCGCTGACTCGGGCTGCTGATAAAGGCACAGCGCTTCCCTGATGGTCACAGGGACGTGGTGTTTTAGGGTATTGCCCCACACGGTGAAGTCCCAGGAGGAAGCTGTCTGACTGTGCGTAACACCTTCCTTTGGTGCAGGGAGTGACTAGTGGTGAAGGGGTAACTCATCCCAGTAGTCTGTCTGCAGCCAGGATAGCAGGCGTAGATTTGCCTTTAGAAACCTAGCACTGGTAAGCTGCCTGTCAGAAGATCCCAAGCCATGCCCTTGTATCCCAAACGTGTTTCCTCATTCCCAGAACCCCTCATTCTCAGAAACCCTTCCCAGCACTTGCTTAGAGGACTTTGTGTGGCTCATTTCCTGCTGGCACCGGTCGCTGTGGTGTGGTTATGGCCCGACGAAGCGATGAGGTGCTGCGGATGTGGGGCTGTTGGGAGGATGGCTGGGAGGGGAACAGGCAGTGTTGTCCCAGGAGCTGTGGGCTCAGGGCGCCCTCCTCTCCATGTGCACGAGGCCTCAAGAGTCACTGTTCGTCACCATCTCCACAGGATTTTATCAGCTCCATAGGGTAGAAAGACTGTCCTGCCAGAACAGGTTTAGGGAATTCCAGGTGGGTATCTGTGCACCCTCTGACATTCGGCTCCACAGTCGTAGGGACTTCTTAAAAATGAAGACAACTTTCTCCAGCAGCAGGCAGCATTTCAGACATGCTTCCAGATGAGCCTGCCGCAGCACCAGGTCCCTTGTGTGCCTGAGGTGTCAGTGCACAGCTTCCCAGTGCGCTTTTCCATGGATGCTAACGGCTTTTTCTGTTCAGGAAACGGTGGATCAACACTCCACGCTCTTCAGTGCTTGCAAGATCTGTATGGTGACCAATGGACGACTTTTGTTGTGCTGCTGATCCATTCTGGTAAGCTGTTTTCCATTTCACAGGCTGAGATTACACCCCTCTTGCAGTGCTCTCAGGAAAACAAAAATCAGGGGGGTCAGAGTTCCAAAATCCAGTTCCCTCAGGAAAGCAAGCCCAGGTGGATCCAGTCATTTGAATTTAGATCAGTACTTGGGAGATATTACTGCCACTGAGCACTCCTTCTCAGCACTGAAGGTGTTTGGTCAAACAGTGGAGGCAGAAGTGTGATTCAGGGTGTCTGAATCAAGCTGCAGCCTTGAAATACCCATTTAAGGACCGTGTCCTGGTCTGGGGGCACCTCGGGGTGTAACTACAGGCAGACCAAACACTTCCCTCCTTACAAGGGGGGTCAGAATGCTTCTGAAAGGGGTATCAGATTTGCAGGGGAGAAAGAAATGAGGAAACAAGAAGCCACCTCACCAGCATGTGGCTTGCTTGGTGTCTCCCTGCCTTGGTGTTCCCGGCAGGCAGAGGGGACTCCTTCTGTTCACCAAAAAGCAGGCGCCTGCTTCACTCTGTAGGCACGTGGGCTGAGCTCCAGCTCCCACCCAAACCAACCCCCACCCCAGTTTTAGTGCAGGCTGTTTGAGGTGTGCTGAGCTTTAGGTGTGAGGTGAGGTCTGCTTTGTGAAGTGTGTGGAGAAGAATGATTGATGATGCTCGTGCGTTTTTTGAGGAATATTTAGTGTGTGGCTGGGTGGGGGGGTTACACCTTGGGGTCTCTAAACCAGCTGTATAGGTTTAGGTTTTGCTTGCTGCTTTCTTACTTCTGCAGTGTCTCTGTAGCTGAAAATGCCTCTTTCCTCAAGGTGGTTACAGTCAGCGTT
Organism: Gallinula chloropus; assembly: GCF_964237585.1. Lineage (NCBI taxonomy): Eukaryota > Metazoa > Chordata > Aves > Gruiformes > Rallidae > Gallinula > Gallinula chloropus. The sequence continues at coordinate 312,884 of NC_140091.1, read as the reverse complement.
TGCCAAACGCCAGCGCCCTGGGAAAGATTTTCACCGCTCTGCCCTTGGGTGACCCCGTTTTCCAGATGCTGGACCTGAAGCTCGCCATGTACATCGATCTGCCCGGCCACATGAGACCAGGGGTTCTTGTCACCTGCGCGGACGACATCGAACTGTACAGCACTGGCGAGGCAGGAGCCGTGGCGTTCGATAAGCCTGGGTTTACAGCCCTGGCTCACCCCTCGGACCTGGCCGTGGGCACCACTCACGGGGTGTTTGTTCTGGAGCCGTCCAGCGCTGCAGGAGCAGGGGCGCTGGAGTACGCCTCCTGCCACCGCTTCCTGCACAAGCCTGATGCCGAGACGATGCGGCGGCGTGGCGCGGTGTGCGTGAGAGGGGCCTGCTCTCAGCTGGGCTCCTCGGGGCGGGAGTGTGTGTACACGGACAGCGTCTTCTACATGGATCACAGCACTGCCAAACAATTGCTGGCGTTTTATCAGCAGGTGGGCGCTCTTTGCGGTGAGATAGATGCATATGGTGACTTCCTGCAGGCCCTGGGACCCGGAGCCACTCAGGATTACATAGAGAACACCACGAACATCAGGAAAGAGGCACCCCAGTCAGTGGCAGTGCGGCAGAAGCTGTACTCCCTCCTGAAAGGAACGGCCCTCAACGTGATCGTCCTGAACAACTCCCAGTTCTACCACATCGGAACCACTCAGGAGTATTTGTTTCATTTCACTTCTGACAGCAAACTGAAATTTGAGCTGGACTTACTGTCTGTGGCTTTTAGCATCTTTCCCAGCGGAGCCGAGGCCTCGGAGCAGTCAGCAAGTGTCATTCACAGCATCCTGGAGCCCGGCTGTTGTGTAGGACCTGGCTCTGTTATTGAGTACTCCAGAATTGGACCAGCAGTCTCAGTGGGGAAGAGCAGCATCATTAGTGGGGCAGAGATCAACTTCAGAGTAGACATGCCTCCAAACTGCTTCCTGAGCTCACTAAGTGTGAGGATTAACGGTCGAGTAGAGTATGTAAGTATGGTGTTCAGTGTGGAGGACGACTTGAAAAAGAGTGTGGAACTGTTGTCAGACATCCCTTCACTCCAGTTCTTTGGAGCCAGCTTGCTCCAGTGCCTGGACCTCTGGGGCGTCGAGGTGTCTGACAAACTCTTCTCCAGTGAGAGCACCCGCCTGGGGCTGTGGACGGCCAGGATTTTCCCTGTTTGCTCTACTTTAAGTGAATCAGTTAGAATGTCATTGAAAATGTTAAACTCTGTGCAGCACAGGTCAGCTTGTGGATTGAATGGCTTTAGGCTCATGTCTGTTGAAGAAATGCTCACCTACAAGGATGTAGAAGACATGTTGAAGTTCAGGAAGCAAATCTATGATGAAATCTGTCTGCAGAGACCACGAGAAAAGTCTGATGTGTAGAAGGAGCAGTTGGAGAAGTTTCCTGGTTTCATTTGTGGGTGGTTGATTCCTTCTCAGCTTCTAAAAGCTGTAAGAAAAAAACCCACACAGATCTGTTCTCTGATTTCATTGCTGTAGCAATAATGAAGTTGCATTAACAACATTGCTGTAGTGTAACATTAATAATGCAGTAAATGCAGATAAACTGTCCTTTTGATGAAAGGAGGAATGAAGGAGTTCAGATCTCTGAAAACACTAATTGGGGACTTCCCTTGGGGTGCCTATTGTTATTATGGTTTGTAGCCCTTGTCAGTGAGGATGTGATACAGAAACAAATTAATTAGAAATGTGACTGAAAACTGCTTTAAAAGTTTTTCAGAGTAGAACATTTGCCCCAGGAATGTGGAGTGATACAGCAATAATGGAATGATACTGCAGTAACTTCTGCTTCTCTCTTTGTGCTGCCTCCCTACAGTACTGTTCCAAGCAGAGATAAATTTATTAAAAGTACTCTTTAAACATAGACATCCTGTCTTCAGACTTGATAATTTTATTTATTTGTTTAAAAAATACTGTAATTTCTTTGGACTGTCTTGGTTTTTATCAGAGGAGAAATACTTGCATGGCAAATTACTTGTGACTGGCAGTCTCGGGGTCAGAACCTGGCATCGAGACACACAGGTGGTTTGGGGGTTTTAAGTCTCTTGGAAGCTGGTAGTTGGATTGTGGGTGACTCTCTGCTACCCACAGGCTTGCTGAGTGGTGCCCCATGCAGAGCTGTGTTTGTCTGAGCTGAGCTGCCCCTGTCCTGGGGTGATGCTTAATCCTGGTGCAGACCAGTGGAGCAGCCAACAGAGAGGTTTGCTGTCAGGAGTGGTACCACGATGCACATCTTCAGAGAGCAGGCAATGCCCTGTACTGACAGAGATGTCCTCTTGTTTCTAGTTTAGGGGCCAGAGATCCAGCCTCAGACAGGTAAGTATGCTTTGTGTACCCCCTGTTCTGGCCTGACCAAAAAGGGAAGAGCCTTTTTTATGTGTACAACCTGAAGTGTCCTGTCCCCTGTTCCCCACCTGCTGTTCTTATCGAATGGTGCTCTCTCCCTGCAGACTGGATTCCCTAATGGCATTTTTCTGTGCCACCTACAGGGTGGTGGTGTGTTACCTGCAGAACACTGCCCAGGCTGGTTTAACTCTCGCCAAGTGTATTACTCTTTGATAAAGAAATCCTTCAAGAGACACAGTATTTCTCTGGGCGATCTCTCTGAGCCAGGAGAAACACCAAGGAGCTAGACAGGAGGTTGGGGGTTGCTGAGGTTGGCTTCAAAGGAGCCAGGAGAATTCCTAGCAGGCAGAGGTTCTAGAAGCCATTGTGAAATACTAGTTAATTGATGGAAACAGCAGCAGATTTGGTAACATCAAGGTCTGAGACAAATGCATCAAGTCACAGAGTGAAAATAGTCACCAAATGGTGGGGTTTTCTTTAATCCTGTTTGCAGGATTAAATCTACCCATCTGTTGTTAGAGTATACAAAATGTTTGGGGGAAACCAAGTGTTTGATAGAGACTTTGCATCTTCAATGGGAGACCAAACCTTGTTCTGGAAAGGCTTCCCCAAGGATGGCTTTGCTGCTAGGCAGGCTTCCTGCATGTTCTGTAACAGCAAAGTGGAGCTGCATTCTGTTAACATGATTTAATGTTAGGATTGCATTTACTCTAAACTCCCTGAGTGCCACGTATTGATATCATCACTGGAAGCAATCCAGACTGAAATAGGAAGTGGGTTTGCTTCTGACACGAGGGGTGGGAAGGAGGAGGGAAAGCATACCGACTAAGGAGCTTCTGGGAGGTGTCGGGATAGGCTGGATCAGGTAGCAGCTGCTGTGGTCTTGGAAGCAGTGCTCCTTCCAAGAAAAGCCAAAGACCTGGATTGGAATCCGGGACGTGTTCCAGACTCAGTGCCCACAGCCAGGTAACAGTTACAGGCTGCTGGTTGCCAGCACCTGGTTCTGAAACAGGACTGTCCTGGTGTCCTGGCCTGGGATTTTCCTCCTGACTGGGTAATAACGATGCAACACTGAACATGCCAGTCAGGAAGGGCTTCCCAGGGAACAGCCAGGAAGGGCTTCCCAGGAGCAGGAGGCATCTGTTGAAACTCAGGAGTTGGGTTTGGTTAAGGCCCAGAGAGTTTCCTAGATGGATGTGCAGTTCCCATCCATCCTCTCCATCCATCCTGGAACCTCTCCATCCATCCTGGAACACAACCCAGGCCAGTACAGTCTCAGATTAAAGCCAGGATGAGTGTTTAATGATTTTATTCATGTCAGCTTACTTTATTTAATTAGTTTTGCTGTGTAGTGTCATAATAGGGCTCATAATGAACAGCGTCTTAACGATTTCCCTGAATGCTTTGAGAGCAAGCTGTAATGAGCAGAGACTTAGCCAAACTGTCTGTGTTCCACGATGAAATCTGAGAGGAGGATTACTTCAGTAACCTTTTGGGCAGGAAATTGAAACCTGAGAAATTGGGCACTCGAGAGAGAGCACAAGGGAAGGCGGCTGGAATGAAAATGAGCAGCTGAAGGGGAGCTGTGCCAGGAGGGTTTGGGGAACTGGTGAAAGTCAGCTCCAGCAGTCGTTGGGAGCTGCGTGGAAATGCTCCTGTGCTCTTGGCTTGGCCGGGCAGTTGGTCTGTGCTGCAGCTCAGCATGTCCAGGCTCTTCTCGTTCCTAGATCTCGGATGCCACAGCTTCATTGTCTCCTGTCTGCACATGTGGAAGACCAGTCCCTGTGCAAATGCCACCGTGGTGGTGTGGATCAAAAATAGCAGTACTGTTCTGCTGTGCCTTTCTTTTAGTGCACTGCTTGGGGAAGCTGTTGGGAGCATGTTTCACTGCACGGGCTACAGGGCTGCTTGTGCTTTATTTCCCTAAAAATGCATTTTTCCTCCCCATCCTGGGACACATCTGTTTGCCACCAGGATGATAGTGAAAGGTGTAGGTGCAACTTACAGCCTCTTGAGGCAAATGATAGATATGGATACGTTCTCATTAATTAATAATCATCATTAATATGATTTCAGAAGGCTAGATTGATCCTGTAAGGGCTCCTGGTGAAGGACATTTAAAACCAGACTTGGGAAAAGAAGTTTTCACGTTTCTCTTGTACGATTGGATACGGCAGCTGCCTGTTCCAAACGTAAAACTGCAGTAAAAATGCCTGAAAAACCAAGTAAATTGCTCCAGCTGGGTATTCTGCAGACACGAGATGTGAAGTCTTTACCCACTGGAAAACGTTACTTTTGACACGTTAGTGCTACTTGTAGAGGTGTTCATTAGAACTGGTGTAACCTAGTCAGTGCAGGGACCCCTTTCTTCTCCTGGCAAACAGTCTGCAAGCAGGCTCTGTGTCATCACTCCTCCTCTCCCTCCTCGCCACGTCTCACCACTCCCCTGAAAGTCACGTTTCGACAGCCTGGATCGCAGGGGGTTCTGTCCGAAATCTCAAGACTTGTACCTGAAAGGTCGGTGTTACTGCTGGGATTGTCACCACTGCAGTGAAAGGAGAGGAGCTGTTACCCAGATGGTGTGATGCAGCAGAGGAGATGTGAGAAGTCAGCCATGGATGCCCTGCCTGCGGCGACGCCGTACGAAGGGCCACCCACGGCGCCCGGTCCCAGGAGGCAGCTGCTGCCCCGCGGGCCTCCCCTGCAGCCCCCCAGCCCACGCAAGCGGCCTGGGCAGCAGCGGCTGCAGCCCCGGCTTGGGGCACAGGCAGTGGCACCGCCAGGGCCTCCAGTCGCCCCTGTCCGAGGCGACGCGCTGGGCTGCCTCACGGTGCGGGCAGGTGGCTGGAGGCCGGGTGGGCGAGGGCAGGGTGAAGGCAGAGCCCTTCCAGGCGACGGGCGCCCGTGCAGCTCCCTTGCCGCTCGGCCGGCGCAGGAGGCCTGGAGCAGAGCAAGATGTGGTGCTGCATGCACGTGGGGGACAGAGGAGGAGGCCGAGTCTCCAACCCCAAGGACCTGCAGAGCTGAGTCCAGCAACAGCTGCAGCAGAGGCTCGCGCGAGGGCTGCGCTGCCATGGCGGCCACGACAGCCACCAGGATGCCGTGTGAGAGCTGGGACGCCGGCTGCCAGGCCGCAGGACCTGCCGCAGCGGCTCCTAAACCCTGGGCTGTGGGGAAACGGGCTGATGGGCCTTATTTGGCAGAGGTAAAACTCCCCGTGTGAGTGACCCTGGTCCGTGACTGGGGCAGGAGACTGTCAGGAAGCCCCACCGCTCCGAACGCCAAATGGTGCCACAGCCGGGCACTGCTGAGGCGCGGGTGTCCCGGCAGGCTGCTGGCTCGGGCAGGTGGGAGGGGTGCCCACCACACTTCTCCTCGGCTCTGGGGCTGCAGCTGCACCCCAGACACACGGGAGAAAAGCAGCCAGAGCTCAGCTCTTGGATAAAGGCTGTGGGAGCGGAGACACGGCCTGTGCTGCGCTTCCAGCTCCTCCGGTTGCCTGGCAACTGGGCGTGGAGGCTCGGGTACCAGGCTGGTGCCTTTGGGCAAATATTTAGTGGGATATCACAGGGCATATTGTCAAAGCAGCTCGGAGCTTTATGAAACACAGCCTTGGTTTTCATGTGTAAATCAGTGCAAATAAATGGATGAGCTTGTGCTGTGTCAGGAGCTACCACGGGAGTGCAAGTTTGTTTACAATGGGATGCAGCCTGTGGAAGATTTTATGTGTGTGTGTTCTATTTACATGTCTTGCCTGCCATTCTTAACTGAGGAAACTAATAACTTATACACAGAACAGCTGCCGAGGTCAACCAACAGACTCTAAATATATAAATATACATGTGTGTATATTTCTACACATAGAAGTTTATGTATGCCAAATAAATTAAAGGGGGGGCAAGGAAAGGAGGAAAATAAACATACAGGGGTCAGCATGAATCCCATTGTTTGCTGGGACGTGTGTGAAGCGGTTCCATTTGATAGAAAACAAGGGGAAATGGATAGGAAAAGGGGGGTGAGTGGATGAGCAGATCTGTGCTAACCTGATCACTGAGGAGATGCCGTTTGTGCCAGTGAAAAGCAGTGTTACTTCACCATTAACCCATCGTTCAGGGTTCTTAAGCACACTCTGAGGGGAAGGCCCCGTGCACACAGCCTGGATGGGTTTGTTCGCAGGTGAGTGCACACGCAGAGCTGCCTTGCTCCATTCGCCCTCCCAGCGAGCCAGATCCGGGGGTTTCCTGCGTTACTGTGGCGATGGGCTCAAGAGAAAATCATCACAGAGCCCCAGAACGCTTTGGGTTGGGAGGGACCTTGAAAATCGTCTAGTCCCAACCCCTGCTATGGGCAGGGACACCCTCAGCAGACCAGGGTGACAATCCAGCCAGGCCTGGGACACCCCCAGGGATGGGGCTTCCACACAAACAGGATGAATCAGACTGAGCACAGCCTGTTGTTACATGTCCATGTAGATCCTGGTCCTCACCTGTCTGGTACATGGTCTGCTTGGAACATGAACAAAGCAGCTCCATTGTGTCCATGTTCATTCCTGGGAAGTGCTGCCAGGGGCAGGGGCAGCAGCAAAACAGCCTCAGAGTCCCCTCTGTTGGGATGCTGTTTAATGTTACAAGTCGAGAGCACCTCTGGCCTCCCCAAACTGGGGCTCCAGCACCACTGGGGGATCCTCAGAGTACACTTGGGCTTCAGCCTCTGAAATTCCTTGTTCTCTACAAAGTCCATAGCAAGCTGCCAAATTACCCCAGAGTTTGAGGTGTTCAACAGATGAAAGCAGATGTTCCTGTTGAAGCAGGCAGTAGATTTTTAAGCAAGCTGATTAGGCACCTGTATTATTCTTTTACAGTTGACAGCACAGCCTGTTTTGCTCTGTGTCATTGTTGCATGACATTCCATTTGGCACAGGGTTTATTTTTAGCCAGAGACTATCAGAAGTATTTTTCAGTAGGACTGTCGCTGCTCTTGAACAAGGAATCATATTACTGCAAGAACTTTGCTGAAACAAAGAAGATATATTGGACAAATGGGGAATTATAAATCTAGACCAACCCAAACTTGCACTGGTAATTAATGTTGCTTTCTTTACTGCAATGTATCATACATCCATCTGCAAGAAGCAAATGGTATTTCAGGAAAGAGCTCGTTGCTAATTTACTCCTGAGTTCAAGGATAAGGTATTGTATTGTTCTTCCTTCACGAGGAGAACGGCTGAACCCAAATGGTGTGTATGGTCTGGGAAAGAAGACAAGAAGCTAGTAACTAGTTTACTGTGTGGAATCGTGTAAAACTGTATTAACATAGATTGTGATGTAGATTTAACTCCTACTTCATTAGGAAAAACCCTTTAAACTTCCAACCTTTCTGTGCCGTGTGTCTTTGGTAAGATTTAGGAAATAGGAGCTAACAAATGCACCCTGAGGTGTAAGTTTTCTCTTGTTCAAGTTAAAAATATTTCTGGTAAGGATTGGTATGTATCAGCTGTCCATGAAATCAGTGTGTTTGTGTCTGTGGCTTGCAGCAAGAACAGTCTAACAGCTTAAAACTGTCACACTTCAGTAGTGTGGCTTTAATAATACCTTAATGATATGAAAGTGTACAGATGGGTGTTTGAAAATCAAGTGCTTTGGTTACTGGGACATTATGGTTTGAGTTCCTGGTGTTTATATGTTATGAAGTGTTTTGTGAATCAAGGGGTTTTTGTTGCCAGATGAATGGAAGAAGAAAGTCAGTGAGTCGTACGCTGTCATCATCGATCGGTTAGAAGATGACCTGCAGATCAAAGAAAAGGAGCTGACAGAACTGAAGCATGTTTTTAGGTAAAACACTCTGGGAACTTGTTCACTTCTTTCAGACAACTACTCCCTGGTAAACTGTATTTTCAGTTCCAGGTGTTTTCTCATGGAAGGAGTTTCTCACGTGGGGAATGCATGTTCTTTAATGGCTATTTTGGGGAAGATGTCATTACAGTTCTGGGCCAGTGTCCCACAGCACTGTACCAGAATTAGTGGCTGCTAGTTACTAATGCCAGTATTTCACCAGAAACACCTATATACTTTTGCAACTTAACGAGCTTTAATGGGATGTCTCATTTCGTTATGTACTTTTCAGTCTGTGTCTCTTCAGGCAGGAGTATTGCTGGGGTAACAAAAGCAGATTACCTTCTGAAAGCAGGTTTCAAATCCATGATTGTAGTCGCTTTCTCAGGGCAGCAACCAGGTTCACCCAACCAAGCAGCACCCTTACAGGTTCGTTATCTGAAAAGCCCAACACAGAAACACCCAGCTCGCTGGCTGGGAGTCAAGAAAACGATCAGGTAAAGAATTCCAGGCATCAAAACCACTCAAAAAAACCAGGAGATTCTAATCAGGAGTAAATCACAAGCTTAAAAAAAGCCAAATTGGGAATATAAATTATTCATGGTGCTCAGTTCCAGCCAGCACAATTATCCCTCTGAGAGCACGTTAAGTGGAAGATGCTGTTGGGCTCTCACTGCTCTGGCTGTGGCCCTGCAAGGTCCTTCAGTACTTGCCTCCTTTTAGGCATGCTTAGTAAACTAGGAAAACTAAATGTCTTACCAAGTTGGAGCCAGAGTGCTCTTTGGTTTAGATAAGCCCAACAGCTGGGCCTATGAAGTTAACCCCAGCATTAGCAGAGCTCTGGCAGTGTGGCTTATCACTCTGTCCACTGCCCTGTGCCAGCCTTGGGAAGATGTCAGCCCAACTCTTCTTAGGCAAAGAGCAGCGCTCTCTCCCATGGAATGAGTGGGAATTAATTACACTGTTTGCATTGCCTTGGAGAGGCTGTGGGGTTTTTTTAATCAGGCTTAAGGAATCAGGCAGTGATTTAATTTCCCAAAGCTGCCTTCCCCTGTGGCTGATGACATCAGGTCTTGTGAGAGTTTAAAATCCAAATATGGCCTGTGTAAAAAAAAGCCTTGGCTAGATGAACGTGAAAAAAGGTCTTGGCTAAATGAAAACTCCTCTACAGCAGCAGAGATTATTTTTGGAAGATGAGAACATCCCTGAAGTAGCAGAGGAATTAATAGGGCTTCTTCCCCTTGTTAAGACAAATCCATTTATTTAAAAAAAATTAGGACTGAGAAACTGGGTGGTTGTTGGAAGGTAAAGCAAAGAAGGCGATTTGCCTGATGGAAAAGAAATGAGCAGCTGCTAAAGTCCCTGCTCTGTACGATTTGGGACATAAATAGGACAGCAGTGACAAAGCCCAGCTGAGGAAGGAGCTGTCAGCATCCCCATTTTATGTGCAGGGAATGCATGTACAGGTCAAGGGGTAAATTGTCCCATGCCAGGAGAAAAACCCAACAGCTGCAAGAGGCCATTTATAAGCAGCGTGGCACCTGTCCCTTCGGGGATAGAAGCTGTCCCTCTCCTGTCCCTGACTCTCAGAGCTGGCAGCACCATGGTTTCCTAAAAAGAGCACCCGAAAGACAGTGGGAATGTCACCTCCCTGCAACATGCCTCATGTCTTCAGAAGGGAACTGGGAGCACTCCTACCTAGAACTGGGCCCTGAGCACCGTCATTTCAGCTCATTTTCATGTTCAACATAAGGCCTTTTAAGCTGTAAAACTTCCCTTGCGGTGCTTTTGTGGGAGAACAGGTGAGGCAAGCAGGAGGTTTTCCAGGTGAAGCTGGAAGCCAGAGGTGGGTGTTGCTCCAGCTGTGGGGAGGGCACCACACTCTCCCAGCGTGATGGTGATGAACGCCACTAAATAAGGATGCCCAGCTGCACTGTCCTCACTCTTATGCAAAGATACCCTGCGTGTTTCTCTGTAAAAGGAGAAGCAGCTCTAGGTTACTGCCCAGCCCCTTGCTGCCAGCTCTTCTAGGGTTATCTTACAGAGCACTTTATTTTGGAGCCTGGGCAGGTGTTGTATGGCAGGAGAAGGGGGGTGGAAATGAACGAGTTATAAAGTCACATAGGTTGTACCATGTTTATGTGTGTTCTAGAGCATCCAATACAAAAGCAGGATGTCTTCTCAACAAGCCAGACTGGGTGTTCTATGGGTCCTGTTTACAGGTCCTAGAAATGTGCTGGTAATAATAATTACTTCACTTCATCCTTGAGTGGCCCAGAAACAACTGTGAAATCATTGAGCTGTGTGGAAATGTAAGACTGTACCAAAGATGTGGAAGAAAATGAAACACTAAATCGCGCTTCATTTTGGCAGTGTCACAGGGTGTAAGTGACATTCAGTCGCCTGAGGATTTTAAGCACAAGCGTGTGAGATGTGAGTAGAAACTGGTACCTCTTGGTGGTTTGTATCCAAACAGAAATACCTGGCTGCAAGTTAATGGCAACTGGCACGTGGGATCTGTCATTTGAAAATTCAGTTTTAATACCTGGAGTTCCAGTGCAATAAGTCAAAGCAGAGAAGCCTCTCTAGAGAATCCACCCATCCCCTGAGCACCACGGGGTCCATGTGCCATCGGGCACCGTGAGGTGACAGCAGTGATGGGTGTTTGGAGCAGGGTGAGAGCCCTGTCCCGGCACTGCCCCCACCTCGCTCCTCTCAGACCGGCTCAGGACTCGCTGTGCCATGAGAACCACAAACCCACAGTCCTCCAAAGGCTTTAGAGACGTTTTCCTATCAGTTGCTGCCACACTTTGCCTGAGCTTTGGTTCCCTGTCTCCGTGCACGTGCTCCCACAGCGTTTCCACGTGGCTGGTCCCGTGTTTCCAGCCTCATCCCAGGAACCTAAGCTTACTTTCTGCCAGGCTGCTCCTTGTGGTTCTTTTCCCTTAGCTTGTTTGCCTCTCGTTCTGTGCCTGTCCTGCTCAGCATCTTAGAGCAAATACAGGGATTTTAAACATACTTCTTAGTTATAATTGCATCAATAAAGAAACTGGGGTTTATGTATAATTTATATTTCTGAGAAGCCTTTCCTCTTTTTTTCTCTAATTTAGCTGAATTTAGGATGTATACACTGTGGCTGAATAGCAGGAGTGCTCAGCATACAGTGTCTCAGGACTTCTTGCTTGAAACCAGTAAAGTGTAAGTCTGGACATACAGAGTATAAACTGGGATAAATTCAGCCCTGTGTCTCAAAAAAAAATCACACTGTGATTTCTCTTTTACATTTTTTCCAAATGAAAGAAACTGCACTACAGACTGAACACAGTAATCACCTGTAAAATCTCTTTTTTCAGCTCTGATGAAGCTTTCTGCAAAGTCAATTTAAATTACCGCACGGAAAACGGCCTCTCTCTCCTTCACTTATGCTGCATATGTGGGGGTAGGTATTTGAATGTTCCTTTAACGTTTCCTTACACGGCCACTGATTGGTTCTGGCTGGTAACTGGTGGGAAGATCTCATTTCCAGTGGATTTCCTGCTGTTGTCCTTGTTGACATTGGACAAGCACCTGTGAGCATCACTCTAAGCTCTTGCCAAGGGGCTCGGGTCAAGCTGGACCGAACCCCATCACAGCTGGTTCTTCAGTCCGAGATCAGTTTGGGTCAGTTGCTCAGCCTAGCCTGGGCTGGGTCAGCCTGGAGAAGAGAAGGCTGTGGGGACCTCATTGCACCTTCCAGTCCCTGAAGGGAGCAGAGGAACAGGAGGGGAATCAGCTTGTTAAAGGGCAGAGACTGGCAGGACAAGGGGGCTGGAGTGAAGCTGGAGGAGGGAAGGGGGAGAGGAGAGACTGGGGGGAAGTTCTTTGCAGAGAGAGTGGTGAGGGGCTGGAAGGGGCTGCCCAGAGAGGGGGTGGGTGCCCCATCCCTGGGGGTGTTCAAGGCCAGGTTGGCTGGGGCCCTGGGCAACCTTGTGTAGCTCCAGGCCTGGAGGTTGGTGTCCCTGCCTGTGGCAGGGGGTTGGAGCTCTGGGACCCTTGGGGTCCCTCCCAACCCAGACCAGGCTGGGATTCTATGAAACATACACAGTTAATTAATTTGCTGTGGTATGTGAGCACTTGAAGGAGGGAGAGAAGCTGTTAGGTCCAACAGAGTCCTTGATTATTCAGAGGCAGATACATTTGTGGAGATCATCACTGTGCATCAGAAGGGTAAAGCTACCTGCCCATGGTGACATTCGTCAGCATCCTCAGGACTCCTGCCCTGTAGAGACGGAGTGTGGGGGGAGAGCAGTGCTCCAGCTCTGAAAGCACAGAGGAGTTCTGTGTCTGAGAAGCCAGAGATTCTGGAAACTTCTGCTCATTTATGGAGTTCTAGATGTTAAAAGAGGGGTTTGCTTCTTTACAAGTTCAGCTGTCCTTAACAGGTCTGTATGGAAGGGTGAACAGCGAGCGAGCCAGAGCGTGGGCAGACCTGCAGCCACCCCAGCAATGAGGACATGGTGCCTGATTCTGCTTGTGGGTTCCCCTAGATATACTGTTATGAGTTGTCTCAGGCCAGCAGATGAGCTGCCTCTTTGCTTTTAAGCTCACATGGAAGGTTCTCACTTCATCTGCACATTCTTTCCTGTGAATGACATTTTTTCCCCCATTTTCACCCCAAAGGTAACAAATCCCATATCAGAACTCTTATGCTGAAAGGACTGAGGCCCTCCAGGCTAACAAGGAATGGATTTACAGCTCTGCACTTGGCAGCCTATAAGGTAAGATATTCTGAATAGAATTGATTAAAACAAATCAGAACTGAGCAGCTTATTTGTCTGAACCATCTAGTTGGACTCCAGTTACAGAGTTCTGGAAGCAGTGGTGAGGGACTCCGGAGCACTGGGAGTTTGTCCATCCATTCTCCCAGCCACAGAGGAGGAGTATGAAGGGGCACATTGGGTCTGGTGAATCTGCATATGGCCACAGGGCTGGTGCCACAGCCAGGGCTTGGGCTGCCTGCACCGTGGGACTCGCTGTGAGGAACTGGGGCCGATGGGGTCTGTCTGCCACAGCAGGGGAAGAGCATCTTCAGCCACAGGCTTTCCAGGCTGGTGAAGGGGGCTTTAAACCTAAAGATGCCCAGAGCCAGGAGGAGGAGGAGGACCCCACGTCAGCAGGAGAGCACCTGAAGTAGAGCATGAAGGAACTACAGCCACTCCAGGCAGGCAGCTTCCCTGGGGCCCAGCTGAGATGCAAATGCAATTAGCATGGGGGTAAACAAGGGGAGTTGGAGGCACACACCCACCTGCAGAGCTGCTGTCTCATTGGTGGTGTGGAGATGTGGTGGGATGGATCCTGTGGCTGGAGGGTGGAATAGAAGGGTACAGGCCCTTCTGGAGGGATGGGTGAGGGAGATGAGGAGGAGTGGTGGCTGTCTGTGTCAATGACCAGCAGGACTTCATGGAGGTGGATGGATACTCTGCCTGGAAACAGGTGAGTAGCCACTGAGAGTTTATGGGTCAGGAGTAAGGGGAGTGCAAAGGTAGGGGACATAGTGGGTGTCTGTTGCAAGCTACCTGGTCAGGGAGACTGTGTGTACTGTTTGCAAGTCCTGGCCCTTATGGGGGACCTCAACCACCCCAATATCTGTTGGAGGGGCAATGCAGCAGGGTGTGAGCAGTCCAGGAATGTGTTGATGGCAGCTTCCTTCTCCAAGTGATAGAGGAGCCAGTGAGGAGAGGTGCCATGCTGCACCTTGTTCTCACAGCAAGCAGGAGCTGGTGGGGAATGTGAAGCTCAAGGGCAGCCTTGGCTGCAGTGACCATGGAATGGTGGAGTTCAAGGTCTGCAGGGCAGCAAGGAGGGGGCACAGCAAGCTCCTCACCCGAGGAGAGAGGCTTGGGGGTGCTGAGGGACAAGAAGCTCAACATGCTGATTGAGCTATCCCCAACGTAGTGATGTTTTAGCTATTGCAGAGGTGGCAGGAGTGCAAAGGAAGCCCAGTGCAAGCAGCAGGGACTGTGTCTGGAGATGGGAAGACAGACACAGCCCCATTTCCAGTATTTGCTATGGACAAGCTAAGCCAGTTTCCTACACCAAGTGCTGGATTTCATGAGTGCCATCCCTGGGGCCCTGAGCGTGCCCCAGGTGAGTAGAGAGCTGGTCACTAAATAGGCTGGAGGCTCCACCAGGAGCGGGGTGGCTGCAGGTTGTGGTGCACTGTGGGTGTGTGATGCTCTGCAGCTCCCTGCCTTAACTCTCTGTATCTGTGCCACAAGCTACCTTCCTCTCCTAGTTACTGCAGCACGAGCACTTGCTGCATCTTGCATTATGTCTTGTAATTTCTGTGTTGGTTTAATTTTACAGCCACTGGTACCCATTAGATGTGCAAGCTGTAAAATGGCAGCAGCATTAAACCCTTACACATCGTGGGATGAGCTGAGGGTTTACAGCAATCATAAAAGAAACTTTCCCCGTGCAATGCTGCATAATTAGCCAACTGCCTAGAAGAATTTCCCTGCCCTTCTTTAATGTCAATCCCAGTGAATGGTTTCCAATTAATAATTTAGTTGAAAGACAAAGCCCTGGGTTTAAGAGGGCTTTTGTACCGTCACAGGCTGCCAGGATGTTTTCATCACTTGGGAATCGTTCCCGTTTTGCTCTCAAATCTTGGTTTGTCTCTTTTCCCTGCACTGTAAAGCTGATAAATCTCTCACATCCACTTAGGCATGAAACTATATCAGCAACTTATTTAATCACTTGAGTCCTGTGATGCACCATCCAATATCTCTTTCAGGTTGCACAAAGCTAAGCAAATTAGTGTGGATTGTGAGACGTAAAATCAAATCCAATATAACATTTCTTCTGTAAGTGACATTTTAAGACTTTAAGATTTACCCAATTACAGTTTCTGTTGTATTATGGTTTTCAAAGTAAAACATAAAGGAGCCTGGAGATTCCTCAGAAACAGCACAGCAATGTGTGCTGAGACAGGGCAGCCTCCTGTGGAACTCCTTGACTACTTCTTATCTGTAACCTGAATATTTTGTGACGTTCCATAGCAGTAAAACCCAGCTAGGAGAACTGGCCTGGCTCACTAATTAGAAGAGAACAGTTCAAGTTAATTCAAGCTCAGCCTGTCATCCCAAGTTGCGTAATATCCAGTCTGTTACACAACTGAGGGCTGTGCTCCCAGGTCTGAAGCTCTGTGGTAGGAAAAGGGAGACAAACTTTGTCTGTTGTTGCCAAAGAGGAAACCCCTGATATTTCCTGGGAATAGGAAAGCTGTTTCAGTGTGAACAAGTGTTATGCTTCACAGGTGTGTCTTCAGTGCCCTTCCTCTGGCACCGATTCATTCCTGCCCTCCTTGAGGTGTCACTTCAGAGAGGCAGTTCACAGACTCGGTGCCTCTTTTGCCCTTGTGCTGTGTGGCTTCTGCTTGAAGCATGAAAACAAGTTGGGGGGGCTCAGCTCTGGGGTGGGTGATGATGGAAGGCGGCTCCCCAGGAAGAGAAAATGACAATAGCTGGAGTTGGTGCAGCTGGGACAGGCCATGGTGCCTGGATGGCAGCCTGGCTTGTCCTGCAGTTCACTGCTGCCCCCAGACAAATTGTTTCTCTGTTCTCTGATTAAGTTCTCCCTTCGTAAAGGAGACTTTAGGAGTGGTCACACTGCCTGGGCACTGTGGCTCTTAACGTGTTTCTCATGTTTATTTGGGTTGCTGCCACGTGGCAGTGCCCATGGCTGTACCTGTACCGGGAAGAAAGCCCAGCAGCAGGTGTGTGGGACAGGGAAGAAGTGGGGTGATGGGAGAAGCGAGGCCACAGAACTCAGTACAGGTGCCGTATACGTATCCTGAGGCCTCTTTGGGTGCCCTTCTCCTCTCTTAGGTGCTCTTATGTTCTGACATTTAAAACAGCCTGTGGGAGCACTTAATAATGGGCTGGGGACCGAGAGATCTCTGGAGACATCAGAAAACCAGAGTAGAGATGGGGTTTAGGTACAGGCTTTCATGCGGTGGGACAGGACTCCTGGTGCCATGACAAGCCTTCCCTCCGCTCCTTCCCTTGCCTCTGCTGCTCCTGGGGTGGCGGCTGGTCCCTTCGCTGGGCAGCCTGGCACACGCCAGCCTTTGCCTCCCTCCCTGCCTGCCCTCCTCTGTGCGGGCCCCAGGAGTAACAGGCTTTGCTGCATGCCTTCCAGGAGGACACAGAGCTGCTGACAGCGCTGCTGCACGGCGGAGCTGACATCCAGCAAGTGGGGTACGGCGCTCTGACCGCCCTTCACATCGCCACCATCGCCGGCCGGCACAAGGTACGTTCCCCCTTGTCCCAACAGCAGAGGCACTGGTGCTGCAGGACGTCCTGTTCGGGTGGGTGCCGTTCCAGCCAGGGCTGTGTGTGTGCTGGGAGAGCCACAGCTGTGCCTGTGGTCTTGCAGTGACCACATGTGCACGACACACACACCTCAGCTCTCACCGTTAGAGTCCTCGCAACAAACGGTGGTGTCAGATGGGCCAGCGTGTGTCAGCTGTAACGAGCTGCAGCAGCGTTACCTGCAGTGGCGTGTGTGTGTGAGCTGTGACAAAGTGTTAGCCCATCCATACAGGAGGGAACAGGCTCGCTCAGGACTTCTGAGCCGGGATGTGGAGTGGGGCTTCCCAGTACTGCCTCTCTGGTGGGAAGGAAGGCCAGCAAAGGAGTTTTATTCCCTCTTCGAGCCGGCGTGGGCTCTGCTCTGTGGTTCTCACCTCAGACAGGGACAGAGGCTCTCGGTTTAGGGCTGCTTTCTGCTTCGGGTGCCTGCAGAGAGAGCTATTGTCAGGGTAAGTCTAGCGTGAATCTGAACGTCCATACTGATCAGTCTCCTGTGGGCTGGAGATGTATCGCTATGGGGAGCAGGGGAAGGGAGAGAGGGATGGGATTCCCTAGATGCCTGTAATCAGGCCCTTCCCTTTCTAGACGTGCTGTCAGTCGTGAATGTGTTTTCTTATCATTTGCCACCTCAGTTCAGTCATTTCACACATCATCTCGTTCCTGTCACCCTGGCAACAGCTCACTCAGTGGAATTTATTTATTTTTTAATCTCTTAAAGTGCTGGGTGTACAAAACCACCCTGGTAATGATGGGTTTGTGGCTGTAAATGTGCTCATGAATTCAGGTGCTTTGCTTTTCATCTCCTTTGGGTCCATTAAGCACGCAAAGATTTTTGTCCTCTGCTTGAGTAAAAGTTCTAACTTCTGCAGAGTCTGGACTAATTTATGGAGACAGAAGCATCAGAATTCTTTACAGAGAGTTCAGTAAGAAATGCAAGAAAAAATAAGTGCAAAGAAGGAAACAGAGGTGATGTTAGTATTTGCCTTTATGCTGTGAATTTAGTTGTGCATCTTAGGCTTATACATTCAGTTCAAGTGTGAGGGTTTGGCTGGATGGCTGGAACAAAGCGGCTTTCAGCAGAGAACTGCTGTGTGCCTACATGGCAAGAAAGAACACGTCTTATGAACTCCCAAGTCTCAGCAGCCACTGAGCTGATGGGTGTAAAGAAATCCATCTCTTCTGCTGCAGTGTCAGACAGGCAGCTGATACACACACAAACTGCTGTACAGGTGGGGATGCTGTTCTTGAACAGGCAGTTCTGGCAGTTCTGTTTGGGCATTGATAACACTTCAGAAGTTCTCCCTGCTGACAATTAAACACCTGGCCTGGGAAACGATGCCACTGGCCACTGAAGGTCAGCTGAGGGGAGGCAACACCACTTCATCTCTGCAGTTTAGAGTTTCTTTGTGTTACTGTTTGTGTTTAGTCTGAGGAAATGCTCAGACCTTCAGGTCAGGAACAACACACTAGATTCTCTGTTTTGTTTGGGCTTCCAAAGGGACCAGTGGATCCCAGCTGGAACCTGCAGTCAGGAGGCTTTTGGAAACTGCACCAGGCACACTCAGCAAGGTTTGGCACTCAATCCCTCCGAGTTTCCACTGGAGGTACACACAGACAGAGGCAGTCCCTGATGTCACTGCAGGTCTCAAATTCCCTTGGGCTCCAAGGACAGCGATGCAGATGATGACACCAGCAGTGACTGGGAGGAATGAGCCAGGCTTCACAAGCACAGCCCTGAGCAGCTCACACACCAGCACTCTTGCAGCTGCAAGCGAGACCTCTACACCCTTAGTAAACTTTCTACTACAGCTTGGCTGCAGAAGGCTGCCTGTTGTGAGAGCAGAGGAGTGGAGACTTGGGGTGAGATTTAGTGCTGGTTAATGCAACGAGAGGGTGGTGGGTCCTGGGAGGGGGAGGTTGTGTCAGTTGAAGGTCCCCCTGTTTCTAGTGGAAATCTGTCATGCTGCTTCACCCTCTGAAGGGCTGTACGTGCAGCCTGTATGTGTATGACTCTGTGTGTGTGTGTGTACCTTGCCTGCTGGGACCCTTCCCAGGTCTGTGGGACACCAGGGCAACTGAGGATACCCGTGACCTTATCTTTGCATTACAGCCCCCAAACTCCTAAACCCAACTGGCATGTTCGTGTTTGGTGCTAAAGGCTGAGTTGGTGGCAACCTTGTGTTACCTGGAGAGCCTGTGTGTGTGAAGAAGGCTACAGCTTTCTTCCTTGGGAATGGCTATTATCAGAGCTCTTCTCCACAAGGACAGCGGGTCTCTACATAACTCCTTTTGTTTGTCTTCTCTGGGGACTGAGGATTCTTATAGTCCAAGTGCAGGCTGCTTCTTGTCATCTTTATATAGCTTTGAAACTTTCAGTCAGTTTAGAAGCTTCTCTGCTAGGTTAAGTAGCTTCTTCAGTCCAAAATTTCATTAATATGTGTGGGAATAAGGAATCATTTTTCCCACCCCATTTAAAAATAGAATAAATTTTGGAATGAGAAAAAAAATTCAGGGTCATCTTCCTCATTCCAGTAAGATATAAATAGTTATTTATACCAATAAATAAATGAGCTGCAGAGGTATACACACCAATCTAAGCAACATAAACTTTTGCTGCAGCAGAGGACTGACTACATTTAAAGGAAAGACAGGGAACTGCTGTAAAAATTGCTTTGCTCCCCATTTCCCTGAGGAGTCAGTCTGTGGCCTTGCTCCATCACCACACCTCAGACCACCAGCATGCTCTGGAACGAGGATGCTGAAGCTCTCAGCACCAGCTGGATGTTCCAGCTCATTTGAGCCTGTGTGGTGTATAAATATTCCATGTGCTCCACGACTTGGGGCTGGATTTTCCTTCCCCAGAACTGTGCTGTTCGCTGATTTTATCTGGTAAAGGAAATTGCTGCTCTCAGTGGGGAGAATGAAGAAGTATAAAGTAAGCTGACAACTGCATTAAAACCCATCACCCAGTAAGTTCAATAAACCCCTCATTTAGTCTGCTGTTGTGACAATATTAAATGTTCCCACCCAGGGAGGCCACTGCTGGATGGATAGTGCCTGTGCCTCGTGCACTGGACGTGTGGTGCAGCATGGCCAGGCTGGAAAACCGGTGTCATTGCCTGTTGCACCCTGAGTTGAAGCTGTGCTTCTGAGAGGGGATGTGTGCCTGGATGGAGGGTGCCAGGCAGGAGGGACCAGCGCTGCTGCCTCTGCCAAGCCGAGACTCTGAACTGTGAGAGGGTTTGTAGCCAGGACCTGTTAGGAGACAGGGAGTCAGACCCATCTTACAGACTTTCTGCATTAATTAATCCCTTTCCAGTTACTATTCCTATGTTAGACCAGCATGTTTGTCACCTCCTGCCTTCACTGGAATTTTTCTGCTACTAGGAGAACATGGAAATGATTTAAGGAGCCTTGAAAGCTTAAATTCATGTGATGGCTCACAAACCCCCCATTTTCTCCTCTCACTCCCTGTGTTTTATGCCAGTGCTGCATCTTCCCAGCCCTTTGCTTTATCTGACACCAATTTTTCAGACCTTCTCAGAGTTGTTGTAGAACTGGGAATGCAGAAATGGAGTTCACACAGCATCAGTGCAGGTGAGTGCACAGCCTGCAAGATGAGGAGGAATCAAAGATGCTCAGAACTTGCCTCTGTCTGAGGATCCCACTCCTGTGTTCTGAACTCAATAGCTATTCTTAATAGCTGCCATCAGACTGTCCAGACTGAGTGAAGGAAGCCTTTTTCAGCCCAAGAACAGGACCACGAGGTGTTTGCAAACACAACTTGAAAAAACAGAGTTAAGTCTCAGTAAAGGAGTTTGCATGGATCTGGTTTGCATGGACAGAATCTTTGGCAAGGCTCTTCTCCAGCTCTGCCTCCTCCCCAGAACTGTCCTGTGCAGCAAATGTGTCACCTGGGCTTAAGCCAGGATAAGTCTAAGTGCAGGCAGCACTTAAGAAGTGTGATACTGTTACCTGTGCAGCCACCTCCTTGCCCAGGACAGTTCCCTCTTAGTAAAATGCCCAAAAACATTTAAAATAGTGTCAAATATTTACCAATATCAGCAAAATATTTAAAAATTTAAAATAACCCATTGCCCCCCCCCCCCCCCCCCCCCATAGCAAGAGGAATCCTGGGGAGAACACTGTATTTCAAGTCATCTGTGGCTGCATCTTTCATTACTGGTTTATCTCTGACCTGTGTTCCATCTCACTGGAGCAGCTCAGATAAAGGGATGTGCAAAGGTGTGTTGCTGGTCTCCTCGTGCCCTGCAGAGCAGCATACATTAAACAGAGACCTTGTCCTGAGACAGACAGTTAGTTGTACATCCATCAGCAAGCTGAGCTCAGAACGTGCAGAAGCCCCTTTCACAGCTTGTTAATTTGGTCGGAAGTTTCCCCTTTCTGCATGTTGTCCTCACCCATCACTGAGCACACCCACCTGCCTGTAATGCCTGTGACAACTTTCAGGGCTTTCCAAGATTCCTCTTTCTTAGAGAGCTGGCTTGTCTGTGAAACTATCAGGACTGCCTCTGTACCCCTCTCATCATTTACAGTTGGGTGGAGTTTGCTTAATTTGACTCACAAAATTCTCTTTATCAGGAGATGACAAAGTAGCTAGCATGATTGCCACTGCTACAGCCCAGGAAAATGTGTCAAAATTCATCTAGTTTTATGTTTATCATCAGAGGGGGATCCACGTTGCTAAACACAGGGGGTTTTGTCTTGAAGATCCACCTGGCAGCTTATAGATGAATCTTAATTTTGAATTGCAGCTTGCAAAGAAATGAAGGAGAATCAGAGTTGTGGTCACATCCAGAGTGTGTTACAGCCTCCAAGTTATGTGCCTAAGTTGAAACCAGAGTGATCCAAAGAAGTTGCAGCCATATTCTTGTAAAACCTCCAGGTCCAGAGATGCCTTTCCAGAGGCAACAGCTGACACTGCAGCTTTAGGATAGGAGCTCACTGAAGGATGTCTAAGCTGAATCACTCAAAAGGCACCAAGACAGTCAATCACCAACTAAGTGGCTCTGTGTTCCCAGCTCTGGCCCACCAAGCTGCTGGGATACTGGGAGCTGCCCGGACAGGGGATGCACAGTGGGATCTGAGGAGGCAGTGCTGGGTCTGCCGTGCTGCTTCCAGGGCAGGCTCACAGCTGGGACAAGTGGAGCAGCCAAAACCAACGGGCAGCAGACACAGTGAGTGTGTTGGGACTGGACCCTACACAGAATGTATTCAGCCAGTTCCATGGAAAAAACTGTATTTGAAGTGAAATTGTGTGCAGAGGTAATCCCTGTGCACTCATGTTGCTTGGTAACAGGCGTTTGCTCTCTGAGAGAGCGTGGATCTGAATGACCAGCCCCACTCTCCCCTGTGGGAAGTGACGTGGTGGCCACAGCTTGGACAGCGGGTGACACGAGCGTGCGTCAGCACAGCTGATGTTAAGTGGCACCATCAGTGGAAGCCTTGGTGGCTGGGTGCAGGAGCAAGCAGCGCAGCATGGAGGCTGCCCTGTGCCTCTCCCGGGTCACTCCTGGTCTCCAGGGAGGTTCCCGCTGCGCTGCGACTTGTTCCCGGGAATCCTCGTCTGTCAAAATGACATGCAGAGCCCCTCAGTAACCCACGGAGCCCTCAGCGTGCCCAAGGACCCCTCGTGCTTCAAAACAGCAACAGCCCCTCAGCTGCCACGTGTAAGCCAGCGTGGTTCATCCAGGGTTGTTCTCTGCCAGCTTCCCGGACAGCCAGGCTGTGCTAACCCCCTGCTGCCCGGGAACACACCCGCCTCCGAAGGACCCGAAACCTGGGAATCTGGAAGAAAGCACTTAGGGTTATTTATTGAAGCCAAAGGACTGTTATCTTCTAAAATACAAAGAAATACTTGTCCTGAGGGGGTTTTCCTTGAGGATTTACCTTCACACATTTACATGTAACAGTTCTTTTTTCAATTTGTTTCTAAAATCTCCGGTATGTTTATTATTATTATTATTTATTGCTCTTTGCTCATAACAGTTGGAAGAAAATCAAAGGAGGAACTCCAGGTAGTCATTTCTGTGCCTCTCACTTCATAAACCAGTCTTTTTACTGCAAACAGACTTTCAGGCTTATTTATAAAGCATCAGTGACATTCAGTGTTCAGTTAAAGTACTGTAAGTTAATCACTTTTACGTGTTGCATGTGGCTCCTCACCTTTGCATCTGGAGTCTTGGGGGCTCTTTGCTTTTTAAGAACTGCTGGTGTAACGTTTCACAACCCCATTTCAGTACCAGGCTGGTCGTGTCTGTGTGTGTACTGCTGCTGAGTGTGCTTCTCTGTTGGGCTCCTAGGCTGTGGACATCCTGTTGCAGCACGGCGCCTACGTGAACGTGCAGGATGCAGTGTTTTTCACCCCGCTGCACATCGCCGCGTACTACGGCCACGAGCAGGTACCACAGAGCTGAGCAGAGGGATGCTGAGGGTCTCACTGTTACACAGACCCGCTTTACATTCCAGGGCAGTACCATGGAAGGGCCTCACTGAGCTTACACTTGTAAGTCAACCTCTGGCTGGTCTGAGACAGTGTCAACATGAAATCCCTGCCCTGGGACCCCCTGTGCTGCACCCTGCAGAAATGGGTACCTTCCCCCCAGGTGACTGGGTCGCCAGCTTGGGTCACCTCTGAACAGACGTGGACCCAGGGGCAGGTTTCGTTTGGTGTTTCATTCACCCCACACCCCAGAGATTCCCTAGGGAATGTGGGAATGCTTTCTTACCCCTCCCCGAGGAACGGAACGTCCCTTCCCAGCAATAATGAAATGGTGTTTCTGTAGGTTGTCTTGGAACTCACACACTAACTAGCAGGGACTTGTCAGCTCAGGGAAGCAGTGATCCCTGGGGAGCAGAGGGTTTCCCTGGGGCACCAGGCACCTGGCTGGTCTGGCAGCACTGGCTTTGCTCACACACCACAGGCTTATTGAAACACAAGCTGGAGTTCTGACCAGAACTGGCATTAAATGTCCCAATTCTCTTTCTTTTCCTGAAATATAATTGAGATATGTTAATGTCACAGTGTGGCCCTTTGGCCTGAATAGCCCTTTTATGTGAGATGTGATAATGGGTTGTCTTTGGTTTTTTGCAAGTCGCTCCCTACACCTTTCCTTGGCTAAAGGCTCCTGTTCTGGGACAGTTTCAAGTGTCAAAGGATGACCTCTGGGTAGAGTGTGTTTTCCATCCCAGTGACAGGTTGCTTTGGGTGCACTGAGGAGCTGCTGTAGGAAAAGACCTTGAAACAGCCAAGTCCAGATGCAGAGAGGGTTGAAAATGCTCTGTTGCTGTGGCTGGGTGCCAGCAAGGCTGTGGCTGAGGGAGTGCTCCCAGGACCCTTCTTTGTGCTCCTCGTCACCCAGTAACATTAAGAATCAACTTGTGTGTTGGGCTGATTAGTTTGCTTACTTGCCATAAGCCACTCCTGAAGGAACAGTCAGAGTCCTGTGAAATGCTGAGAGCTCCTGTGGTGCGTTGGGGATAAGAGGCACTGCTCAGAAAGGCAGCCAAGGCTCCAGCATCCCTGGGCTTCGAGGGCGTTGGCGCTGTGATGCTGACCCCTCAGCTCAACCAGTACGTGTGTCTCGTGCCCAGCCCTTGCCATGCCGAGCCCTTTGCCATGCCTAACCCTTCAGAGAGTGAGTGAGCTCTGCCTCTTGGGAAATGTAATGCTTTTATAGGTATGCCACTTAAAAATGAGCTTTCTGTTGAATCTCATCTCCTGGGTTTAACTTTAAAGAGATGCCCACATGTAATATAACCTGATGCAATATCCTCTCTGATTCTGTCAAAAGCTTTATTGTCATGGGATGTTTTAATTAACCTTAATGAAATATTCAGGTAACCCACCTCTTACTGAAGTTTGGAGCTGATGTGAATGCAAGTGGTGAAGTTGGAGACAGGCCCCTCCATTTGGCTTCTGCCAAAGGCTTTCTCAACATTACAAAGCTCTTGGTGGAAGAGGGGAGCAAAGCTGATGGTAAGGAAAAAGATTTTTTAAAAAAATCAAACTTAACACTGTGTTTTATGAACAGATCCAGGCTTTGAACCTTGACTTTAGCTTCCTGACACTTGTGTTTGTGTATCATCTTTGGGCAAGTGAAATGGAAATTGCAGTTGGAGAATTTGGTGTGATTGTTTGGACACATGGTTTGTCATCTCACTTGAATTCTGTTTCCATTAATAAGCTGAGGTGAAAAACAGCAGCAGAAAACAAAATTAAGATTAATGTACAGGGATGGATTCCTCCTGAGACACTCACCCAGCCAGAGAACCTGCGGCCCCGTGTTTCTCCAATCCAAGGTACCTCAGTGCATAGTGAACTCCTAGTGAATGAGGTGCAGATGAAGGGTTTTAAGTCACAATTATACAGCAAGTAATTTAAAAGAATTTGGATGAGAAACTGCAAATGGTTCACAAACGGTTCCACAGAGCATGGATCTTTTTAGCACGTGCCTTGTTATGCTCCAGAAGCTTTGTGTGGTTTGTGGGGGGGTGTCATCTATCAGAGACAGTGTGTGGGGGGGAGACAGGATGGGTCAGGCAGACACAGAAGTGTCTTGGTGAGCTTATGGGGTGCAGTGGCAGTGGGGACTCTGCTCATTGCTTTACCTGTGGTCTCACACCGATGCCTGTATGAGGTTGCAGCTCAGTGCTGTGTGCTTCACACGTGCTGCACTCTGAAACCTTTTCCTCTGTAATGAGCATTAGCTTACAACTAGCAGAACTGCTGGGCTCCTATGCTGCTCTTTTGTTCCCCTCCTGATCCTGTGTCAGCAATGAGGAAGGCACAAAACATACCACACACCAGCCTCACTTTCCCACTGATGTGACACTTGCAGCATGTGCACTCGTGGCCACCACCTATGGGCTTATAGATGTTAGAACCAAGATGTTAAAGTTTATGCATCTCTTATGCAGAGGTTCTGCCATACTGACCAACATTACAATTATTTGGAAACTTCTTATCTTCAGAATAAGAGAAAGAAAAGGTTTTTGAAAAGGAGCAGTATGTAACTTGCACAAGTCCTGCTCGTTAATGCACCTCTGGACTACATCATTACTAGTGGTAACTTATATCCACAGTACACAAGGTAAAACCTTGGTCCCCCTGAAGTCTAGGGCAAAACTTCATTCAGCAGGTTTTGCCTAGGGTGTCACAGCCTGATCTTGGAAAAGCAGAACTGAGACAAAAAGGAACAGAGAACCAAGCAAACAAAAAAATCATTTGCTGCAAAATCCTGCTTGTTACAGGAAGGATCAGAATTCCTCAGTTGGTGCTTCTCTACCTTGTATCCCATCTGATGCCTGGCTCCAGGCTCTGCACACATCTGTCCGTGAACTGAAAACCCTGGAGCAGAACAGGGGAAGGTGGAGAAGGTTCTGTGCAGCCACATTTGGAACACACATTAAGCTGAGGGGTCGGTTCTTTCCCAGTCTCACCTGGTCTGATGCCCCACTGACCTGGGACAGCTGACAGGTTCTTCCTGCTCTAGC
Organism: Gallinula chloropus; assembly: GCF_964237585.1. Taxonomy (NCBI): domain Eukaryota; kingdom Metazoa; phylum Chordata; class Aves; order Gruiformes; family Rallidae; genus Gallinula; species Gallinula chloropus. The sequence continues at coordinate 286,790 of NC_140091.1, read as the reverse complement.
CAACTTTCCTGGGCACTGACTCCACAGCATCTTCACTCCTTGACCATTGCAAAAGCCAGGGCAGGAGCCCACGAGGCTGCTTCCTTGCTCGCTGTGGCCAGCGGTGCCCAGAGCAGCAGCACTCACGCACGTACCCCTGTCCCTGCTCTGCGCGCGGCACCCGCTGCGTTTCTCCTCAGTGTGCTGGATTTTAACAGGATCCATTCACCGTGTTCTCTGTGAGCCTTGCCTGTGGTACACACATCCAACACACAGCAAGGGAAGCATGAAGGAAGCAGCACGACTCAGATTTGTAAGGACTTTGTTCAATAGTTGGCTCTTGATGTTTCAGTCTTGACGTGTGTGCGCTGAGCTGATATGATTATAATAAAGATGGGGAGAAGAAGAGGCACTGGCTCGTCATAACAAGGCAGTGGGAGGTTCACGATCAGCCAGGGAGCTTATTCCAGAAGGAAAAGAATCTAGGACGCTGTTTCAGGTTCTTTTCTTCAAAACCAGTATCTTCAGCATGGGAAAAAGAATCACAGAATCATAGAAAGAGGCGACTGGGAGCGGGAAGCCCTCTGCTCACAAAGCAGCCTGCTTTCAAACCCAGTGTAAATGCAGCAGCAGAGGAACAGCTCTTCAGCACCCAGCATGAAAGGAACGGGTGGAATCACCTGAAGGAACGCAGGCAATGCTCTGTGCGGAGCAGTAATTGGTGTCATAGACTTGAACTCCTCCTTTTAACACCCGACTCGTTGATCAGCTCTGAGGCCAGGGCATGGAGAGAACCAGCGGCCACTGAATGGGGCTGAAGAGGTCAGAGTACTGCTGAAATAGAGCAACAGTCTAACCATTGCCAATGTTCTTCAGCCCAGCCCAATTATTTAAGAAAATAGTACAAAACAAATGTCCTGCCCATGTATATATCCTCACAAACGTTTGCTTTTGCAGATTCCTGTGCATAACGCCCTGCACACAAGTGCAGGCTGTTCTCCAGATTCTCACCTCATCATCTGTTTTAACATAAACTCTGTAGGGAAAAGCTAAGAAAATCCTGTGTATTTTCAGAAATCACATACCATCTTTCAAGCACATTTCCTGAGGTATCGATCGGGCTCCTTTAAGCTCCTGATTCATTTTGAGATCATTAATGTATCTCAGGGAGCAGCGTGTCATTACCAGCTGCTGTCACTTAAAGTGCCTTAAATATCTTGAGATTTTTTTAGAATTGATTTAGCATGGAATTTCTCATTTCTGGTTTTATTTTTAACAACTTCTATTTCCTTCTTTCTTTCACACCTTCCAGACTCCTTGACTCAGTAATGCAATGTGATTGCTCCCAACTCGGGTTATGTATTCTGTCAGGAAATTCAGCTTCACACTTTAGAATATCCAAGTAGAGGAACGCAGCAGTAATTGGGGTGCAAAGCATCACTGCGTGATTTTTGATTCATTCTTCCAGATTTTTCCTAGGTTAATTGTAATAAACAAAACTGAGAGAAGGGTGCTTTTTCTCTTAAAGTAGGAAAATGATGTTTTTTAGAATGAGAAGCCATCAGCATTCCTAAAAAGCCATTCTCTTTCCTCAGTTCATCGCACTGAACTCCCTTCATCTTCTCACTTTTCTTACAGCTTCACTATACCCCCTTTCCCTTGTTTCTTTAAAACAGACTGGCAATGCCCTTTTTCCATCCTCCTGCTTCCTGAAACACTTTCACCTGTTACACTCTGCCTATGCAGAATAATTTCTACAGTACTCAATTTTGTCCCAGTCAACAACTTCTCCTTTGCTCGTCTCGCTGTTTACTGGTAAGGGAACTTGAGTTTTTAGTCTCTGCCTGCCATGACTGTTGTACTATATATCCTCTGTTTTATATAAAAATACTTCCCCATCTGTACTGTAAGAACTCTCCTGTACTCTCCTTTAGTAATTCCTCAGTCAATGTGATGTGCTTTTTTGCCACAACTCTCCTTTAAGGTCTTTTTGACCGAATTTGGTTTGTTTTGACTCTGAACTTCTTTTTATGACAATAGTTCACCTGTTTTGTTTCATTCAGAAGTCAAAAAGCTATTGATTAGAACAAAAATCATCAGCCCATGTTGTAGTGATATATGGTTCCAGGGACAAAGGGCTTGAAGTATTTGACAAGATGTCCAACTGCATAAACAAAGGAGAAGGTATCAGTTTCTCCTTATACCTTGTTGTGTTGTAGATGCTCCTGGCCATGAGACCCCCGGTGTCCTTCAGGCCGCTCTGTGGGTACATATTCCAAAAGGCTGGTGTTTGTTATTATAAAACTTTGACATTTATTCCCCTCTTATTTATTGCCCTTCAGAATGAATCTGTGTCTGGTACTGCATCATAATAAAGCACAAAGGCAAACATGTCACATGCATCTATAAAGAGAAGAATTATTTTAGAATAGAGAAATAAAACAGTTTACTTTTGAAATGAAATTTGCAGGCCACAAGCTGAATATAAGTCACAACAATTCCTGTCTTGGGCGGGGGGGCTGAAACATAATCCATCCTTGGAACTGTCACTAGACATCAGTGAAGTTTTAAGTTCAGCTCATTTTAAAGGGCTCAGGATTCTGTCTTGGGAAGCTGCATCGAAACATTCAACACATCAGCTACTGGAAGAAAGAAGTTACACCCCAAGTCCAAAAAACTGGCTTGACAGCGTCCGACAGATGACACGGAGGGACGTGGTTGTGACACATGAAAGCTCAGAGACATTTCAGTTTGAGAGGAACAGGACCACAGATGCTGTAGCAGGAGGTTTCAGAGATAGGCACAACACACGGAGAGTTACTAAACGCCCCAAACAAGCTGTGTGACGTGTGAAATGCTTTCTTTGGTCTCTTTCTGGGTCAAACGGCAGTGAATGCTCAGGACAACGAAGATCACGTTCCTCTGCACTTCTGCTGCCGCTTCGGCCACCATGAAATTGTGAAGTTCCTGCTGCAGAGCAGCTTCGAAGTGCAGCCCCACGTGGTGAACATCTACGGAGACACACCTCTGCACCTGTGAGTCTCCTGGGGCAGCTCCGGGGTCGGGCTTAGCTGGAGAGCTGGGGTCGCTAACAGCTCTTTGCCGACTTCCTCCCCAGGGCCTGTTACAACGGGAAGTTTGAAGTTGTCAGGGAGATGATTCAGCTCTCAGGAACAGAGAGCCTGGCCAAAGAAAACATCTTCAGCGAAACAGCGTTCCACAGGTGAGCTGCTCGGAGCCCCGCGCTCCCTGCCGCTCCCGGGGCGGCCCGCGGCACACCAGCGTGTCTCACCAACAGCCGAGGGCTGAGCTGAGAGGGGAGGTGAGGCCGTGTCCTGAGGTGCAGGGAGGGCAAGCTGCCATGCCCACCAGCATCTCCTGAGTGCCAGGCTCTGTCAGGCAGCCTTGTTGAGGTCCTGCTCTGCCTGGGGACTGCGGGAGGCTGGCTGACCCGAGTCAGAGGTGAGGTGGCAGAGCACAGTATGGTCACGATGCAGTGAGTCTGTAAACTGTTATTTAGGAGGCATTTCCCAGAACAGGCTGTATTACATTTGCATAGCTGTGCAAAATTAATGTATACAGAAATAATTAGAGTATTTCTGAAATGACAGGAACAAACTTGCTTTGGTGGATTAATCATGCATTTGCACATTTCTAAAGGCCCTTTATCCTATTACTCCATTTTTATCTCTGTCTAATTAATTCCAAAATGCTGGCTACCTTTTGTCCTTCAATGGGCTGTAGTATTCACTTCTTCCTTCATTTTCACAGTGCCTGCACCTATGGCAAGAACATAGAACTTGTGAAATTTCTTCTAGACCAGAACGTTGTAAGCATCAACCACCAGGGGAGAGATGGACATACAGGTAAGGGCATCACCCTCACGGCGTGTGAGTGCATGTACCACCACCAGAACACGTGGAGGCTGTGCACAATCAGGACTCCCAGGGCACCTCCTGTCATAATGTAACGCTCAGCACCCAGTTACCTGTCGGACAGCTCTCAGCTGTTTTTAATCAGGTTTGAAGGCAGGCATGGAGCTGATGAGAGTTCTGGGAGGATGAGGATTTTCCCATAGCTGTGGGCAGTTTGAAGAATCAGGCCCATGTATAACTCTGCTGGGGGCTGAGCACACAGGATGAGGTGTCCGAAGGGCTGCACCCTCCGCATCCTGCTACAGGCAGCAGGAGAAAAGACTCCTGTGCTTCAACTGGCTTTTCCTTACGTACAAAGCTGTTAGACATGATTTGCAGGTGGCAGAGAAAATGCTGGCACGTTGTGTGGTGGGCAATAGATCGCTTCCTACGGCGTTCGCATGGTATTTTCACCTACCGCCTCGGGTGTTCTCGATAATACATTCCTTTATCAAGGAGATCAATTGTGCTTTGTGGTTGTTGCCGCCAGTCCTGTCGTGATGTTCTGGGAGTTGTGCTTATGGTGGTTCTCTGATGTTCTAGGATTACACTGTGCCTGCTACCACGGTCACATTCGACTGGTACAGTTTTTGCTGGATAACGGAGCCGATATGAATCTGGTAGCTTGTGATCCCAGCAGGTCCAGTGGAGAAAAGGACGAGCAGACCTGTTTGATGTGGGCTTATGAGAAAGGTAATTCAATTTCCTACTTTCTGCTGCAGACTCCATAGGAAACACACAGGAAGGAGAGCAGCACAAAACAAAACAGCCCCTGGGTCCCCGTGGGCTGAGGACTCTCACCATCTGCTTTCCAGCTCCTGGCACAGAAGGCTGTACAATGCAGCCCTTTTCTTTATGCTCTGTTAAACAGCAGTTTAATTCAACACAAACTCAAGGACAGGAGTATTTATGTGCTGCTAAAACAGCAAACATGCAGCCTGTGCAGGAAAGGCTATTTCTCCCTCTGGTATGTGCACGAGGAGTTTTAATTGTATTCCTTCATTGCATCACAAAGAGCCATGAATCAGAGCCAGTAGCCTTAAATTCTTGCCAACACGGATCAAAGCAAGGCATTTTCCATGGGTCCTGTTACTCTGTCCTGCATTGCAGCAGTGTGTCAGTTCTCTGTCCTGATTTTGACTCTGTGACTCCTGGGACGTTTCTCCCTCCTCCAAAAGCAGCGCGGTGCCATTTGTGATGAGAATGACTGTGATACAGTAAAACCAGGGATTCACAGGCCTTCCAAAAGCCTGGGATTGGCAAACTACTCTGTATGAAATCACTGAGGGGAAACTCATCTTTGAAATGTTTGGAGAAGAACTTTGAGTGCTGCCGAGCAGAACTTTGTGCAGCAAACACACACTCTGCTCTCTTCTGTCTCTGTGTGAAGCAGAATGGGTACAGCAGCGGTCGATAGCAACGCAGGACTGGGCACCATCCAGCACTGGAGTGTTCTCCATCCAGCACTGGTTTTCCTTGAGCACTGTTGTCAGCTTCCACGTTAGGATTTCTGTGGCAGGGTTTTTCTGCTGCCACACATCACATTTTAGGATTAGGTCAACGTGTTTGGTTTCATTGGCAAGTATTTCCCTGTATTTCTGTAGTTAAGAATCAGGTTGTTTCTAGTGCTGCTGTAGCTTTGTTTACACGTGTTATAGGCACATTGCACATTTTTCTTTTACGCTCTGATTTTGTGTAAATCCACTGAAAAAAGAGAGACTACTGTGTTTACCTGATAATCCTTATATTTCCTCTTCTTTTCCTAGGTCACGATGCCATTGTGACCCTTCTGAAGCATTACAAGAGACCTCAAGATGAGTCGCCCTGTAACGAATACTCGCAGCCCGGAGGAGGTACGGTCTCGGAAATCACGTTGTTCTCTAGCTGAAGGGTCTGATCCAAAGGCTGCCATAATCTCTGGGGATGTTCCACAGGTGTCGGGGAGCTTTTGGCCAGTTCTGTCTGGCACAAAGAAAATTAGTGTCATGAGAATCCCCTTTTTCCAGGTACCCTCTGTTTACATCAAAAGTCTTCCTTTATCTTAAAATACACTTGTCACTTTGCATTACTCACTGGAAAGAAAAGCTAAGAGCCTGAGATGAAGATCAACCCCTAGTAATCATTACTCATGTGTTTTTACATCCTCAATACCTTCTTCAGCCATTCTCTTTGCAGGGATAGCTCTGATGTTTCTTTGGTTGCAGGCGTTCGGCCTGTTTCAATACAGTCCCCTTCATGGTTTTTAATATCTTTGGATATCTAATTCCCCCCTGGGAAGAGTTAATTACCCTTTTTGCTACAAAAACACTCCTGTGTGTTGGCAACTAGATGGCACGTGCCAAGAAGGATGTTAATGCCAGCAGTCAGATAAACAGCACTTTGCAGTGCGTTGGGAATGCTGCCTATGGAGACAGTGACTGTGTCCAGGGCAGTGACTCCTCCAGCATGGAAACAGGAGGAGCCCCACAGTCAGCAGTGGGGTTAATCTGCTTCCTACACCTGGCCTGTCCCGGGTTTGGGTTTTGTAGACCTCAGGTGTGTGTGAACCCTCATGGGGGACTATGTTTGGCACATATTGGAAATGCAAATTGGCAAGCAATTAACACACCAGAGAGATTCTTTTAGTGCTGATGGTTAAATGAGCTCAGTTCCCACTTAGGCAGCAAAACAGGAGATGAGGTCTGTTAGAAAACCTCGTCAGTGAAGCCAGCAGCATGATACCCTTGCAGCCCAACAGCCAGAATTCGTTAATCTAATTGGAGTTCCTTCCCAGTATGAAAGGTGACATTGGCCTTTAACACCGGTGACTGTCGGTATGGCTCTGCAGGAGTTAGTGAAGCTATATACAAACACAGCAATATAACATCACAATCATATGTCTTTGTGTGCCTATGTGTATTCTCACCCCTTTATTTTTCATTCTTTAAACAATCACTGCTTCATTAGTTTATCAGTACAGATGCTTCTGCTGCCTCTGGATTCCATAACCCATTCTCTTCTTCTATTTCAGACGGTTCCTATGTGTCGGTTCCATCCCCTCTAGGAAAGATTAAGAGCATGACTAAAGGTATTCTCAGTGGCAAGGGAAAACTTGGTCTTTCATGGTCTTTTTACCCAGGGGGTGTGTACATGAGATTCATCATTCCTGCGATGTTCTTCATTCAGGAACATAATGATGTGCATGAGCCGCAGCTGTGTTTCGCCAGGACCATTTCAGGAAGCAATATACTTACCTTTGTTGCTCAACATCGTGATGCTCCCTGTATTTATCTTATTTCCATTTACTTTAAAAATGTATTTATTTCTTTGAAGAAAAGGATGTGATTGTGAAATAGTGCAAATCAAGTACGTGGGTATCTGTGAATGCAAATTTCATGTTGAGCATCACTGTCAGGTGCCTGGAGTAATGTTACAAGAAAAATTCTGTCCAAAAAATAATTCATGTTAACCAGAAACACAGACAGATAAATCACATTCAGCTGAATGCCTCTACATTAAAATATTTCCATTTTTGTGGTGCTTTCAATTTTCCACTTCAGATGTTCATTCCGGATATAATCAGCATCCGTGCAGCACTGAAACGTTCCAATTAGAAATACTCTGATAAACTTCATAGTTACAGACCAAAGCTATCGGGGGCAGGGGTGTTGGCCAACTAAACTCATGACACCATTCAGGCTCTGCACATCCCTAATGAGTCAGTCGGCTCTGGAGCAGCATCCCCTGTGCCAGGCAGGAGCACAGGCTGCACAGACAAAGGGGTGCTGCTCCTCGGGGCGAGGGATTCTCCGCCCCGTGACGTGCTGCAGGCAGCACGTGCCCCTGGAGCCCCGTTCCTCAGCGACAAGGTGTTAGAGCCAAGGCAGCCCAAGGCAGCCCAAGGCAGCCAGCGCGGGTCTGCTGCTGGGCTTGACTGCGGCGACGGGAAGGAGCCAGATTAGCTTTGCCAGCCGACTCACAGGAGGAATCAGCTCTTGGGAAGTTCCACGTCTCTCTGTCCCTCCCCACGACCTGCCCTGTGCCAACAGGCTGCGTGTTTTCCCTCGCAGAAAAGGCAGACGTGCTCCTCCTCCGCGCTGGCTTGCCGTCGCATTTCCACCTGCAGCTCTCCGAAATCGAGTTCCATGAGATTATCGGCTCAGGTACCAGCAATAGCAATGCATCCATTCAGGTGTCTGACGTTGGTAATAAATATCCTCCTGCCTCTTGGGTTTAAATTCTTGTAGGGTCCTTTGGAAAAGTGTACAAGGGACGATGCAGAAATAAAATCGTCGCAATCAAGCGGTGAGTTTACCAGACTCCTCTGTCTCGTTTGGTTAACCACCTCGTTTGAAACACGTGTATATATCAATTATAGTTTTGCCTTACTGCTTTCTCTCCTGTAAATTCAAGGTATCGAGCCAATACCTACTGCTCCAAGTCCGACGTGGACATGTTCTGCCGTGAGGTCTCCATTCTCTGCCGACTGAACCATCCGTGTGTCATCCAGTTCGTGGGGGCCTGCTTGGACGACCCCAGCCAGTTTGCTATAGTCACCCAGTACATCTCTGGAGGATCGCTCTTCTCCCTGCTTCATGAACAGAAGAGGTAATCAGCTCGTTCTCTGCTTGGACTTGGCTGCAGAACTCGGGACACTCGTACAAGTGTGCTGGTGAAAATGTTTCCCATTTCAGTATAAGACAATAGAGAAAGGAACACACTAGAAAAATGTTAGCTTTGGTCCAGGTTACTGGGTGTTCAAGGGGTGTTAGTAAGTATCAGAAACTTATTTGGTCATTATTTTACGCTGTATAGATTCACATTACATAGATCATATAACATTGTTTTGTATTTAAAATTATTTAAAAGGTTCTTACCATTACAAGAGTAATTTACAGATAATTTTGCCTATTACCTTTGAGTAATGTTATGTGTTTTTTCTAACCACAGAACTCTTGATCTGCAGTCTAAATTAATCATTGCTGTAGATGTTGCCAAAGGCATGGAGTATCTCCACAATCTCACACAGCCAATCATACATCGTGATTTGAACAGGTAAGTTGCTTTCTTTATCCTAAAAATTGAGAAAATATGAAGCCCCAAATCTACAGCAATCGTCTGCAGAGTCTTGTCTGGTACCTCGTTAGCACTGGTGGGGTTTGGAGGTCTGCTTGCATGGTTTGGGCTGGGGAGCGATGCTTTCCCCTTGGCTGGAGGCTTTAGTCCATTCTAGTGGAATGACTTGGCAGGCAGTGGCCAACCTGAGGCTTACAGTAACTTCACCAGCAGGTATCAGAGATGTACAAAACACTTATCCCTGTTTGGGTACAAAGTTGTCATTTCCTGGCGACACTGGTGGCTGCAGTGCAAGATGCCTTGGGAAAGACACTCGCTCTCCTGGAAAAAGCAGCTGGATTTTCCCTTTTGCTGAGCAAAGAATGAAACTGACCGTGAGACTGTTCCCAGTTCAGGGTTCTGGCATGAAAATCTGAGGAAAACAAGAGGGATCAGCAATTTTCTGGGTGCTGCTGTTGGCATCCCCAGGAGAGCAGGATGGCCTGTGCAGGGAAAGGATGAGTTGCCCCAAGCACTCCTGCACCGGCAGCTCTACAAAGGACACCTGGGAAGGGAGGCTCCTGGCATGTGGGGCTTGTCCTTGGTGAGCGGGAGGGTTCGTGGGACTCCGGGCGTTACAAGGACACAGTGTGTGAATAGATAAGACCAGTCACAGGGTGCAGGGTGAACCCCCCAAACCCAGTGTCCCATCTCTGGCAGTGGCCCATGGTGGCAAATTTGAGAGCCAGGCACGTAGCTCATGAGGATGACTTGAACTCCCCCAGCTCCCGAGAAATCCGGGTTCAAAAGGGTCTTTTCATAAAGGAGTGCCTGCTCTGGAAGTCATTTTTAAAATGAAATATTAACTCTATTTGTGGTTATGAAAGAAGAGAAACCCTTGCAGGCTGAAGGAGAAAATCAGATCACTGATGCAAAAAACCCTGCCCATCACTTTGATTTTAGTCTGCAAAATGCAGCCTGAAAACCACATCGCTTCAAGCCAGTCTCTGGGTTTATGTCCCCAGGTCAGCAATACTGGCACAAATCCTGCTTTATACCCTGCAAATTTCAGCTCACTTTGCTTTATTCATCTCCTACGATGTAAAAGAGCATCCATCTGCTGCAGCAGAGCTACAGAAAATCTGTGTGTTGAGCAGTATTTTAAATGCTTTTTGGATTGACTTAAATACTTTCAAAAGCCATCTCACTTATCAAAATTCTTTTAGCCTAAAGAAGCCTGAATCCACATTTCAGAGGCCTTTGAAATGCTTTAGGGCTTTGGTATTTTTTTCCTATTCCTCCTGTTTCTTTTATTTTTTAATTCTAACAAGCTCCAGTTCCCAGCCTTAGGGAACCCCAGGGATTGGTGGGGTGGGGGGGCTCCCCCCTGCAGCCCTCGGCTGCTCCTGGCCAGGCGATGCTTCACTGGGGCAGATGTAGCACCTCTGACTTCCTGGTGTGTTACGTGCCCCAGCACTGGCAGCTGGTGTCCTTGGTAGGACAAGGGGCAATGGGCTCAAGCTGCCCCAGGGCAGGGTCAGCTCAGCTGGGAGGGCAAAGTTCTTCCCTGGCAGAGTTGTGGGGCTGTGGCACAGGCTGCCCAGGGAGGGGCTGAGTCCCCAGCCCTGGGGGTGTTTAACAGAGGGGAGATGAGGTGCTCAGGGAGCTGGGTTAGTAGGGGATGTGTATGGTTGGACTCAATGATCTCAAAGGGCTTTTCCAACCCTGTGATCCTGTGATTCTGCCATTCCCTGGCCGAGGGGCTGTGTCTGGACTGGGGCAGCTTTTGGTAACACAAGCTGCAGCTTCTGCAGTTTCTGTCTCCCAGCCACACTAGTTCTAGACTGTCCAGTTCTCTAATAGCCAAAACAGTGACATGCTGAGCACTTCATTGATTGGTTTCTGCCCCTGGGGATTCAAGAGAGAAACGCTGACCCTCTTGTGTTAAGTTTTGCCGGTGTCTTCACAGGAGCCTTAAATTTGTTACCATCAGTTTCCACATGGCTCGTAACCCTCCCTGTGAGCTCTGGAGTCTGATGCAATGCACATAATGCATTAAACACACCTGCAATATGGCTTGACACAACAGAGGAGGGAATGAATCTTTCATGTCTCTACCCTGGAGAAGGGGTTATCCTTCCATTTGGAGAATAATTGGGAGTTTTATTTTGCTTTCCAGTTCTGGAAAAAGAAGTTCTGACAGCTATCAGCAACGGTGACATGTATCAGCTTATTACTGCCTGCACCGTGGTGAGGGATTGTAGCCACAATGATTACAGCACTTTAACAAAAAAGAGACCGTTTTAGTATCAGTTTAATTTAAGCCAGAGCAGCTGAAGATGGTGGGACCAAGCCTTTGAGCAGTAACCTTCATTTGATGGCTCCAGCTCTCTGTCAGAGTTTCTGAGGGCTGACTGAGTCAGGGAGATGAAAGAGGGGATGGCAGCCTGGTGGTAATGGGGATGGTGTCTGCAACTCCTCTTTGTTATAAAACCCCTTATGAAATCTTGAAACAGCAGTCGCCTTTCATTAAGCCTGGTGTGTTAAAGGTGGAGGGATCTTTTCATGGCCCCGTTCTCTGGGACAGGGACAGGTGCTGAACACACTTTGCCTGGCTCCTGCCCTGAGAGGAGCAGCCCCTGTGCCTGGCAGGCCCACAGAACTCCTTGCTTTTACAAAAGCCAGGATGATTACACACTCCTCATTCTTTTCTTGGGTTCTTTTTCCTTCCATGGTTTCATGAACAGGAGGATGCTGGGGCTCAGCATTTGAAGTGGTGTGGGGCTTTAGCAGAAGACAATTAATTTCTGATTCTGCTGAACTCATTATTAACCTCTGTCAGCTCAGATCAGATTTATCTTGCTGTATTTCTCAAAACAGAGGCTTAAGAGTTCCTTTCTCATCTGTGGCTTTCAAATTTCCAAGTGCCAAGGAGGCAATAATAGCAGCTGTGAGCTGTGCCTTCCAAGCTGCCTTTCCATGGGCTATATTTTTTACTTCAGACAAGAAAAATCAGTTCCTCTGGCAGTGACTGGTGGTACCAGCCCGACACAGCCCTTCCAGAGACTGCTGCTGCTTTCAGATCCATGCACACGCTCAGCGCCAAGGTGGGATCTCGGCGTCGTCTTGTGGGAGCGGCTCCCGCACGCCGTGTGCAGCCAGGGAAAGGGGCTGCTTACTGACTTCTCAGCTTCTCCAAGAGAAATGTCAGCCCAGGTCTTGACTCTGTGTGTCATCATGTTGGGCTTATTCAGGGTCTGTACAATCCTTGAGCATTCTAAGTTGAAGCTAGGGCTCAATGTGTTTTATTCACATTGAGAAACAGTGATCATTTTTGTCCCTACTGACAAAGGCCAAATTTTAACCAAGATGACAGAAAAGTCTGTAGTTTCATGTGATTTGTGTGCCTGCATTCGACCCAGGGCACCACCTTCAAGAGCCTCTCTAATTTAGCCTTCCATTTTATTAATATTTTCATCTGGCATCTGGTGGGGGGGTCTCAAAACAATCCATCTTTTACACTCAAATCACTTAAATATTCTGATGAAAAGTATATATGGGAGCTAAAATTAGATTAAAAATAAGCTAAAGAGAGTCATGGCTACGCTGTGTGAACCCACTACACCTTTATGATTAAATTTATGATCCCAAGGTTTGGGTTTAGATGAAGCTAGAAATCTTCAGGACAGTGATTTGTGGGAGTCCTGCTTGGGAGAGCTTAATTTTTTTCTGTCCTAAAAACTATTACCTGGTGAAATTTGTGTTCCTCGCTTGGCTGTTCTTGCTCTTACCCACAGCTCTAATACAGGCAAGTGATGCTTTTCTGTTGACACCATCAGTATTACTTCATTTCCCCTTCATCCCATGGGCCATTGCCAACTTTTTCATTTCTGTGTTTGTATTCTTTTCACTCTCCTGGGTTTGCTTGGGTCAGTCAAATACCACGTAAGCACTGTTGTGTCCACACGGTCGTGGCCACATTCACAGGCTTTTACGTTGTGATTTGCCCAGCCCCTCAAAAGCCAGGTGCCATGGAGGCACCGTGGCTGAAGTGGGAGAACCTTGATCTGCAGCATTAGGGGAGGGTTTTGACCTGGATGAAGCGTTTTGTGAATCATTCCCAGTCCGTGTGAAAATCTGGGCTTATGATGCTGCCTCCTTAGAAGCCTTGCTCTTCTTTGGTTGTGGGGTGTGCTCCCTCTTGTGTGCTCTTTGGTAAAATTCAATCCATTGCAGTATCTCCCATGAATCAGAAAATCCCTTCTCCATAGATTCTGCACAGGCTGTTGTGACACTGTGCCCTCCCCAGGGCCTGCCCTGACTCTCCTGGAACCCTGCTCAAGGGACAGGCAGCAGCTGTGGTCCTGAGGGATGAGCCTGGTCCTGAGGAATGGGCTTGGTCATGAGGGATGTCTCTGTTTGTGATGGCTGCATGTTAAACCCTTCACACATAACCCACTGACCAAGCCTGGGACTAGGGCTGGATCCAGGCCCCCCACCCCCACCTCCTCTGAGGGAGTTTGGAAAGCCAGGGCGTCCTCCTGACCCTCAGGACTCAGTGGTTTGGCCTCCCCAACAGCTCTGCCCAACCCTGTCCTCTGCAGTAAACAACCAAGCACACCCTGCCATGGAAGCTCACCACACCACTGTCCTGCTTGCTGCTGAAGGATCGTGTTGGTTCTCCTATTTGAAGCTGTCAAGGAGAAAATGTGCAGTAAATGCCTGTGTGGTTCTTACCTGCTTTGAATGGCGTCCTCTGAACAGGTTCAGTGTTGGGAGTGGTTTGGTTTGGTTTGGTTTGGTTTGGAACTCTCCTGCCCAGCTTTTATACAAGATGACACCTGCATAAAATGGATAAGAATATTTATGGTCCTATGCAGAAATCTTTCTTTATGTGGAAATCTTTCTGTAGTTGTTTCATTTGTACTTGGAAGCTCATTTTTTACAACCCTCCAATTAATAGAACAAATGATAGGGTTAGATTTCCTCCTGGAGATTATCCCTATCCCTCATTGTCTTTGAACAAGTAATGTGTAAATAAAGCTCAATTTTCTTCACGTTACCTTCAATAAATGGGTTTAAACCACCACACAAATATCATAATTCACCTCTTCAGTTCTAGTAGTTGTAGGACAAATCCAGTGGATTTAACTCTAAGCCTCCAAATATCTCTGCTCACCATCTAAGGTAAAGTCCTGGTTACCCAATCCTTTGCATTCACTGAGGTCTGCAGTTGCTATGGTTTCAAAGATTTGACGTTCATAGGTGCCAGTACAAGTAATTATCTTTGATGAATGATCTCTCTGATCTCTGGATGTCCTGACAGAGACTACCCCGTGCATGTGCTGACTGAACAGGATTTTCCTTACCTTTGTTCCCTCCTTTCTGATGCCAGAAACTGCCTGGGGCCAAGATGAGGACTCTGTAGGAAATCATACCTAACATATAAGCCCAGTGTGAATATCATGTTTTCCCAGGATTTCTCGTTGTTCAGCTGGAGGAGGTGACCCTGGGCCTCACCCTGGCTGCGCTGTGCCTGAAATCCAGAGCATCCTGGAAACAGCACAAATTCCTGGCTCCACAGGCAGGTGGAAACCTGGCACTTACCTGAGGTCTGGTCCTGGTCCAAAGGGACTTCACACGACCTCAAGGTTGTTACAGAAAGGGATGCTGCAGAGCTGGAAGGCAAACAGAGGGCAGGACCCAAGTCTTGCCTCTTGTGATACCAGTGGAAGATTCTCCATCCATGTGAGCAGAGAGAGGTCCCCATCCTAGACACTGATATGAGCTACAGGGTCAGTGGTGGGTCTTCTCCTCATAAACAGACAGAGAGACTTTCAGAAATAAAGCATCTGTGTGTACCTTATAATGATAAATCTCAGGTGTAGCCAAAAGGGGTTTATCTATTGATATTTATCTTCTTAAGCAGGTGACTTTAACTCCTCAAGAACTTCTCCTTAGCTATGAACCAAAACCTGTCAAGTTTTCCCCATTTTAAGACACTATTAAACCCTGATCTGTAATATTTTTCCCCAGTCACAACATTCTCCTGTATGAGGATGGTCACGCCGTGGTCGCTGATTTTGGAGGTAAGGACTTTTTATGAAACATTTATCAATTAACCTCAGTTTCTCTAAAACTAAAGATGTGCTGACCAAGAAAATGCTGAGGAGGGTGCTCTTCACCCTTGTTGTTGTGAGAGGAGGCAGAAGGGCTGAGAATGCCCAGGTTTTTGTCTCATCAAAGTAAGCCAGCGCTGCGGATGCCCCACTGTCTGGGAAGGGAAGGCCTGATGACAGGGAGATGGCGTCTGAGTTTGAGCTAATTTCAACAGTAGGACAGAGGAAGAAGCTGTGTGAAAGGGCCTCTCTCAGGAGACGTGCCCTCTGTTTCCATGTCAGGTGCTCAGCACCTGAGGAGCGATGCTGTGCAAGCCAGGCTGTGGGCAGCCAAGCCCCGTGGCAACAGGGCAGGTTTCTTTCTTTGCAGGTAAAAGAGCAGAACATAGTTCTTCCTTTCAGCTGTGGACCTTAGGAATCTTTTGTGTGAAAAACTAGATGGGGCAATGCTTGACAAACCTGCATTTCGTGCACTGTCTTGGTGCTGAGCAGCTGCACTCCATAGGAATGCGTCCTGGCTGGGACAGGGGTGGAGCTCAGCGACCTGACTCCTCGGGAGATGCTGCTTGGCCTCCCTGTGCAGATGTGATCAGTAGGGATGCATGAACATCAGCTTAACACAGCAGGAGGGTGGTGCTGAGGGACACAGTGCTGGCCCAGACCTGCTGGAGCAGCAAGGGACCTGGTGGGACTAGCTGCTTCTCTGGCACGTCGCTCACCATGCGATGCCCTTGTTCAGGCAGAGGCACTCCTGAGGGCATTTCCTGGCATGTCAGGGGCATCTAAGTCAGGCTGGGGCACTGCCTGAGGATTGCAAGGTGAGCACACACCACCTTTGCTATATTCATGTGAGATGTGGTCGTTTCTTGGTGGGCAGCTTTTCTGACATGGAATAGGACTGGCAGGCTTCTCTGGGTCTGCCTTTCCACCCTGGGCTCCATGACTGCTTCTGTGGATCTAGATGCAGCTGTATGAACCAGTACACGTGGCCGTGAGGTCACACAGGCTGAGGTGGGTCCTCTGCTGCTGTAACCTGCTATTCATGTCAGGGCAGCTTTGTAGACTTACACCAGGGCTGGATTTGGCACATGGAGTTGAGAAACCGTGTTGTCTGTACAAGCCCCTGTTGAACAACAGCTATCACAGGCCTCCTGGACTTCCAACATTCTGCAGCTATTTAAACAAACAAACAAAAGTAAAACCCAAGCAAACCCAAGCAAGCTTTGCACAACAAGGTGCAGATCTGACTGGCTTAATGGTAATTTCCCTTTTCCCCCCCCCCCCTATGTCTTTCAGAATCCAGATTTCTGCAGTCCCTGGATGAAGACAACATGACCAAACAACCTGGGGTTTGTTTCTTGTTTTGCTCCACATAATTAATATAAAACACACAGGCAAACAAGGCTTAGGAGAAAATGCCATTAGGAAAAGATGAAGTGATACAGTGTATTGTCTCTCTTAGTCTTTCTGTGTGGGGTGTCATTTGTTCTTTTTCCTTTTAGCCTGCATAAAGGCACTGATAAGTGAATACAGAGTATCTGCAACAGAAAACAATGCTTTGTAAGGTTGTCCTTGGAGCTCTATTTCCCCCAAATCCTCAGTGGAGTGTTATTTTCTTAATCCCCCTTTCCTTGCTCACACAGGTTGCTGGCAGGTGGTTCCTGCTCCTAACAGGGAATTAGTTATTCGACGCTGATTTTCTTTCAGAGTTTTCTCCATCCAGAGCCTATTGCTCTGAGTCAGCTTTACAAGGCAGTATGGTTGGCATCATGAGTTATAGTTGATGCCTCCTGCGTGTCACTCCATGGTCATGAAAGTCTGTTTGCCGGTTGTGGAATGGGATGGGTGATGCTCAAACCTTGGTACCCAGCTGTAACACACGCTCAGTGTGTGAGGAGTGAGCACGGCTGGGGCAGAGCCGGGTCCTGCTGGGGTTTGATGATGTGTCCCTGGGAAAGGCTGTCATGCAACAAGTGCAGATCAAGTTACTGAGGTGCAAGGGACCTGCAAAGAGACCCTGAGCTTATCACTCCAGTGAGAGGCTGGTTGGTTGGCTGGCTGGTTGGTTGGTTGTTCGGGAAGCAGCCTCGGGACTGGGATTCTGCAGAACACAGTGAGGTCCCAGGAGAGAGGCACCAACACGATGCTGTTGTCGTTGCTTTTCTACCTACCAGCTGGAGTGGCAGCTCACAGGTGTTATACAGCGTGCCCAGGCCCTATGGTGTGTTCTCCAGACTTTGGGTTGGGTGTTTTGCTCTTGTGTTTAAGGCCTGATTGGCCTGGCATTATGGGGTTCAGGGGGCTACCCTGCTAATGCTGCTACATAAATGTGCAATAATTCGCAGCCTAAATGTCATGAGTTATGGTGAAAATTTTTGCTGGCAAACTTACCAGTTATTTTATGGAGCAGGGAGGCAGGGGAATAAGAAAGGAAAAGAGCCATACAAATAAGGGAAGAGATGCAGACATGCAGAAGCAAAAGGTGTTGATGTATTCCTGATGTTCCCTGACCCGCAGAACCTGCGCTGGATGGCCCCGGAGGTGTTCACCCAGTGTACCAGGTACACCATAAAGGCTGATGTTTTCAGCTACGCTCTGTGCCTCTGGGAGCTGCTCACGGGTGAAATTCCATTTGCTCACCTGAAACCAGGTAAGATGCTCACTGAGCTGAGAGTTACATTTCTCTGAACTGGAGTAGAGCGGTATCACCGCTGGTGCTAACCCATACTTTGCTGGAGTTTCTTCTGCAGTGCTAGGATTACACTCTCAGCAAAAAGCACAGATCTACCCCACCATAAACACACCTGTTGCTTGCTAAAGCCCTACAGACAATCCCTCACCAGCTGCCTGTGCCGCTGCAGCGCGGCCGCGCTGTCCTCCCCAGCGCGAGGTGGGTCTGTGGCCGTGCTCCTGTGCTGCTCTCTCTCTGCCAGGAGGACCCTCGCTGCGACTGGCACTGCTGTGTGCACATCTAATTTATATGAATATCCTGCGCAAAGCAGCTTTGAGGATGTCGTGTGGTTTATAGTCTGTATAAAAGTGCCACATTTCAGATGTATGCTCACACAGTGGCTATTCAGTTAAATACAAATGCCACATTTTCCCCAAAGTCTGCATTTCAAAGTGAGGGATTTTCTTAGGAAAAATCCCTACGACATCTGCAGAACACTAATTATGGATCACTGATTTATTTTTTTCCCTGGCTTGTAGTCGCTTTTGACTACAGGTTAGAGGCCCAGGAAGCCATTCTGGTGAAGTTCATTGAAATAATTAAGTGTTGAAAAGAATCTTTCATTAAGAGATTTGATTATAATGAAAAGTAGATGTCACCCACTGAGATAAAAGTAGTTACCCTGTTAAAAGAAGCTCCGTGTTCCCTATTGAATCTAGTACCACATCCAGTTATACAAGGGAATGCTCTGTGCCCAATCTCAGCTTTCCATCCCATGGATATAAATAACCCTCTCTGCAGGTATCGAATCAAAGTCACCACTTGATTTATCAAGTGGAACATCTGTTCAATCTTGTGTGTCCCCCATTAAGTCACCTCATCCCTAAGCCGAACGCACCCACTGCTGAGGCCCTTACCCTGAGCCCTGTGGAACCGGCGCCTGCAGCACCCCCGGTTAGCGAGGAAGCTGCGTGTGCTGTGCAGCCACAGCAGAGCAGAGGAGGTGAAAACCAGGCAGAGATCTCCTGAGAAGAGGCTGGGGAATGCACAAACTGCTGCTTATTAAACACAGAGATTACTTCTTTGCTGAGGTTGTTGCAGCCTGGGAGTTTGTTTGAGAGGAATGGATTCCTGTCATTTCATTCAGCCGTGCTAAAGCCCAAGGAGAGCCCAAAGCATGGTGACACAAACAGACTTTGTAAAGCATTGCAGGTGTGTGCAGGGGCATACATCTTCTTCTAATCCTGACCCCATTAAACCAATGGCATAAATCCTAAACCAATGGCATAAATCCTACCAACTTTGGCAAGACAAGATTTTGCCATTAGGTGATGCAGCACTTCCATTGCCTTTGGCAGGAAAACTGCAGCATTTTCCATTGCTATCGATCTGGTTTGCATTGCCCATCACTTCACAGAGTCTAATGGGCAAACAGTGAACACACCAGTGTGTGAGCCATGCCTCTAAAGCCTCTTTAGAATGGAATCAAAATCAGGCAAACCGTGTTTGCCCCTCCTGTCTACCTACAGTTACGATATCACAGGAGGTATCTGATATTAACGCTCTGAAACATCACTATATGGAAAAGAGCTGCAATGAGGACAGGCAGTGGCTGAGGTTAGTCAGTTCTTACAATGAATATTGTGACGAGAACGAGTCTCTTGGTTGCAGCCTTACAGCTCCCCACATGTTCCACGTGCTCCCATCACATCATTTCCAAGTGCCAGGCAAACAAAGGATTTTACTTAGGTGTTTTTATATGAGTTCCAGTTACCATTTTTCTGACTCAAAAAATTTTGCTCAAGAGGAGTGAGAGGGATTAACCATGTGTTTGTACTCACCAAATGTGTAAACCCAATTAGGGTTTTGTCTTAGTCTCAATTTTAGTCTTAGACTGTAGCAGAACAAGCCATGGGGATATTTTAAGGCATCTAAACTGTTATCTGCAACCAAAGTATGCCTTTCACCCAGTCCTAGTAATGAAGATAATTACATTTTTATTATTATTTTTTAAAGGAGTTGAGGGTCTGAAGGTTCCTCAAGGTGTTGTTTATTTATCATTAGCTTAACCTGTCTCCCCCCATGCTGGTGGCACTGCAGGGGGTTGGAAAGCCTCTGCAAGCTGTGAGTCTAGCTCCAGGTTCCACGGCTCAGCGTCTCGCCCCTCCCGGGGTGCCTGTGGCGTGAGCAGCTGTGTTTCCCTGGGTGACTGCTGGGTGCTGACGGCTCTCTGTTGGCTCGCAGCGGCGGCGGCGGCAGACATGGCGTACCACCACATCCGCCCGCCCATCGGGTACTCCATCCCCAAGCCCATCTCCGCCCTGCTGATGAGGGGCTGGAACGCCTGTCCCGAGGTGAGTGCCGCTGCCGGGGCGGCAGCAGGGTAACCACGGGCATCTCTGCGCTGGCCTCGCCTGGCTTCCCCAAAAGCCCCTTTCCAAGGCAGAGGCTGCGCAGAAATCCCTGTGACGTGGGGCATCTCCAGGAACACAGGGGAGCTGGTTCTGAGGGGAAGGTAGTTTATCCATTCGGGGAAACTCTAAGGAATCACCCAACTTTGATTGCAAAGGAGGAACGTACGTGCTGTTCCCAGACTTTTGAAGGGAGTTTCCATGAATTCTTGACTATTTTAGTTCCATGTAAAAAATGAAATCTGTACCAGCTCAGAGAGGAGCCAAGTTACCCCAGCAGCAGGTAAACTCCTGACTAGTGTGTCCTGAGGCCATTCCCCATACACCAGTAGGTCACTAACAGGACACGGGGCAGAGTAGTGACCTGAAGACAATCCAGTCTCTCCAGTCCTCTCCCTTTGGGCAGGTCATTGCAGTCCCTGTCCTGGGACCCTGCTGGGGACAGAACACAGTCTGAAGTTGTGAGAAATCCAATTGCAGAGCAACAGGAATCAGCCTGGAGCCTCTTTCTTTCTCAGGGCAGCTGCGCTCAGCCCGTAACACCCAAAACTTCACACTGTTCTGTGTGGTTTTTCTGAAGCTGCTTTAAGATAAACTCTGCCTGCTGATCGTGTGTATTTAGGCTCCATGAAAAAACACTTACATGTATTTACTTATCACTGTCTCTTGCTTTTAAAGCAATGTCTTTTCCACCTCTCAAACTCAGAGCAGGTGAGACCAATGGGGACGCATTGCCTGGCCCACGAGACTAGTCTCATAAGGTTTGGAAGTCAAAGGAATAAGGGGTTCAGGATACTTTGGATCTGCTCAGAACTCTTTCTGTGTCAAAACTTAGTGTCCAAGCAGCAGCTGGAGAGCTTCCTCTCCCTTGTATTCTGTTGTTCTGTTTGGCTCTGACACAACCAGTCGGGGTGGGTTCTTCCCCAGCTGATTCTTCCCATTACCAAAACCACTATTCCCTTAACTGAGTAACATTTCTTGGGCTGAGTCACCTTTTTTCTTTCCTGATACTTTGATCAAAAACTATTTTACAGTTTTGGCCTTGAAACGTCTGGCTGCAGCGATGCTGGTAACACTCAGGAAAGCTGGAGTAACTACTCTGTAGAGCTCAGAGCCCTGTCAGGATGAGGTTTTTCCCCCTCACTTTCTTTTGTGTCCAGAGGTGATGTGTTGACACATTCTGCAGGTGGTGGGTACAGTACAGCTTTTGTAGTGGAGTTTTCAGCTTCATTTATCCTGCAAGGAATTCAAGGTGCCTCATTTTCTGTCCCAAAACTACCATCTCCTTATTCTGGCCACAAAGCCTCTTCGTGTTCTTCCAGCAGCAGTTCAGCTTCAAGCGCACTGCTGTCTTAGTAAGGCTGACTGCTACCAAAGCCTGGCACGTCCTACATCATTTGTTTACAGGAGCAGCTGTAAAAGAGAAATAGGAATGTGATTTACAAGTTCTAGAAACAGTCTGGCTCTTGATCTCAGTTTCTTATTGTAGCTTTAATCTTAAAAAGATCACATTTGTGATCTTTGGAGTGAGCAAGCTTTGTTTATCACTTGTTTCAATGCAAAGAAATTGGTTCTTCTGGATTATT
Source organism: Gallinula chloropus (assembly GCF_964237585.1). Lineage (NCBI taxonomy): Eukaryota > Metazoa > Chordata > Aves > Gruiformes > Rallidae > Gallinula > Gallinula chloropus. The sequence goes on along the minus strand of NC_140091.1, from coordinate 265,076 downwards.
TGGGGTAAATAATTACTCATTACTTTTTAATTTCTGAAATCCCAGGGAGGTGTCTGTTCCTTTAATTAATATTGCTTTATTGAAGGAGCACTCATGCTATGTTGACAGTTCTCCAAATATCCAGTGGCAAACATATTCAGGGTACTAAACTGGAACAAGCCTGGGAGCTGTGGCGTAGCTCCCTCCCAGGGTGGGCTGGGGCCGCACGGCGAGGTCCCACGCGGCGGGAGGACGGGATGCTCCGTGCGGGACGGGGAGAGGGGCTCATGGTGGCTCAGTTCATGGGCACGCTCCCTTGCCAGGCTCAGGAGGTGAGAATGCTGTTGGCCACCATCCCGTGCAGGAGTTAGTGCTGTTCCCATGTCCCACTCTCTTCTGCCCACCTCCATCTGCCCATTGGTGCCCAGGTCTGTCCATCTGTCCAGCTGCACTGCCCAGGCTGCTGCCATATCCTCATCGTGCCTGGATTGAACTGTGGGCACCCAGCCCTCCTCCAGCCTCCCGCTTCTCCAGGCACCCAGTCGCTGCTGGGAAACCTCTTGTGATGCTGCTGTGCCACTGGTGGTGTGGGGGGTTCGCTGTGCCATGTCGTGACGTGGGGGGTTCACTGTGCCATGTCGTGACGTGTTGGTTTCACCGAGTGAGCCATCTGTTCTGGTGTGTCTCAGGATGGCTGCATTGCTCACTGGGATCTCTGCTGTTGCCTTGGGATGCGTTTTCCATTCCTTAGGGAGGTGAGAAGGCGACACTTAGAGCCAGGCAGGCTGCAAGACAATGACGTGTGCCTCTCACATGCTGCTCACTCTCAGCAGCTACATCCCTGCCAATCCTGCAGCCAACCGCTCCTATTCCAGCTGTCTAAACTCTTTAGGGGGCTTCTAGTGTTTCATTGCTCTCCCTGTATTATACGGAGTTTAGTTTTCAGAGACTTAAAATAGTAAAGATAATGAATACCCTGGGAATTTTGATGTGGGACTGATTAATGCTGATAAAGACCAGTCTCAGACACGCTTCAGTGTGTCAGCCAGGCATGGGGCCCTCTGTGCGCTGCGATGCTGCCTTGGCACACACCACTGCAGCACTTGCACTGGTGTTCCTCTGAACATTGCTCTAAACTGCCTGAAAAGTCAAGAAAAATCCTCTAGAGACTGGAAATTCAGTTTTCTCAGGAAATGTTCCACAAAGTGGGTTAGCTGCTTCAGGAACCACATTGCAGGGGCAGGCTTTGTGTTTGGAACTGCTGGATGGATGGCTGGTTGGTTTGCTGTTTGGATGGATGGTTGGCTGGTTAGTTGGTTGGCTGGTTGGTTGGCTAGTTTTCTGGTGCTATTCTGGCATTTGAGGTCTTCAGTGAACAATGTGGAAGTTGTATTTCTGATGGCAGGGAGCAGATTTTGGAGCCTATGTAATATTCTGGTGTTACAGGAGTCCTTGTTTCATATTACAGCTTCATGCTACTGAAACAGATACTCTGGACTTCCAGCTGGAACCAGTCCTGGGTTTGTCCCCTGGAGTCCCTTTCCTTGTTAGCCCAGCTTAGAAAGACAGGTTGTCATGTGCCTCAACCTGTCCTGGGTATGCAAGAGCTTTCTGGTCTGGTTTAGGGACCTCAAGCACATGCTCGAGTGGTCTGCTAAGGGCAAGAGAGGTGTTTGTGTGGCACTGGTCACCCGATTGCTGCCAGTGAGTTCCACTCCCTTGCCATATTCCTTACTGGTCAGGTACATAATGCATTGGCAAGAGAATCATGGATAAAATACATTTGCAGTGCAGGCCACGGCTCGTTTATTTGTTGTTACTGGTGCTTCCTGGATGTGCCTTTATCCCTGCACTTTGTAGGTGAAAGCAAGGGCAGGGGTGGGGAGTTTAGTTTGTTTTCCATGTAACTACAAGGCAGCTGCTAATAACCATCGTCATGTAACTCGCATTCTGTTTAAATTTATTAATAAGATGTCACATTAAATCGTTGGCTTAAGCAACCACTATGTAATGGGTATCGTCACTGTGTCTTGTTAGCATTTCCACAGCTCATTTAGCCCCAATCAAAAGAAACCATCTTTGCAGAATCCTAATACACTGTCCTGCTCCTCAGCATCACTCCAGCATCGCCTGATCTTGCTCATGCTCTGAAGTTGCCTGGCAGAGTTACAGGGCGACTGGCAGCCCGGTCAGCCGGTGGGTGCTTGGGCTTTGCACGGGGTGTGGGCAGCAGCTTGTCAAAAGGAGCTTCATAAAGGGTGTTCTGCTACCACTCCTATAGCAAAGGTTTCCAGTTCCTTCCGAGGGCCTTGGCATCGTCTCAGGAGGGCTGCTGGGCAGAGAGAGAAGCAAAGCAGCGTTCCCACCTCCTTACTGGCATTCACAAGGGGTGCTGCCCGTTCGGCAGCTCCGCAGCCCGGCTGCCAGGTCCCAGCAGAGCCTCTCCCAAAGCTGCTCACCCGGTTACCAGGGCAGGACAGCAGTCCTTGGCAGTGATGCCTCCTGAGATGCCACTCCAGAGGAGGGGCTCTATGCTATTAGCAGATTGCCATAACGAGCAGAGGGAGCAAGACATCTGAAAGATAAAACCATCAGCACATCGATATCCCTGTCACACTTCTCACTGTAGCGGCGTAAACATTTACGTATGAGAGAGCTGACTGAGGCAAAGAGGGACACGCTGGTCAGGAGTCGCCTGCTGCTCTTCACCCTCTCACTCTGCTCCAAGACTTGGGCAAAGAGGAACCAGCCCAATGTGTGGGGAGACCCACACGTGCTGTCCATAACTCTGGAATTTGATGGGCTAGTTGTCGTTAGTCTGGGTCTAATTGTTCAGAAGAAGAGATAACAGTGCACTTACACATCCCCTCTGGGTTTTGAGGCTTAGCCCTGGATCCCATGGGATTCCCAAGTGGACTGAAAGCAATCCATGGAGCTCAGAGAAGGGGAGCTAAGGGGGCTGCTATTCCCTGTGTGGCTGTGAGCCAGTATGTTCCCTCTCTGGTTTTAACACGGCTCCTCTCTCTGTTCTGGTCACAGGGCAGACCCGAGTTCTCGGAAGTAGTCACGAAGCTGGAAGAATGTCTGTGCAATATTGAGGTAAGACCCCATCCCCAGCCTGTGCAATATCGAGGTAAGGCCCCATCCCCAGCCTGTGCAATACTGAGGTAGGGCCCCATCCCCAGTGTGGAGGGGCTGCATGGCCAGGGGCACGGGCGGGCAGAGTGGCAGCCGAGCAGGGGTGGCTCTGCATCCTGCCAGCTGCCAGAGCTGCTTCACCCCACTGCCAGCCCCCACACTGCATTCCTGAGGCACCAGAGCCTCAGGGTTGGGGAGTGGGACCAGGCATTGCTGGGAGCTGCTGTGGGGGGACACCAAAGGCAGAGCATGACCGGCACTGTGGGGATACATCTCGGGGGTGCTGGGCAGAAATCCTCCCTCCTGCTCAGGGCTGCTTGGTGTAAAAAGAAGACAGACTGGGCAAGACCCCTGGGAGAAAGGTAGAAAGAGAAATCAGCAGAAGGACAAAGGCAGAGGCAGCCCCTCTTTGCACTGTGGCTGTGACAGGGGATGCATCAGCCTCCAGCCCGCTGTGGGACAAGTGGCTGACACAGAGAAAATGATGTGGGGCTGCAGCTCCTGGAATTATGTTTTCTCAGTTTGTGCCTGTGTTTAAGGCTTTAAAAAAAAAAAAAAACAAACCAACCTCCCTTTAAATGGATCGTTGATCTTGAGCTGAAGGGTCAGAAGAGACACCCGCAATCTCTGCGTCTCCTCATGCTCGGGCTGCTGCTGGTTGCTCCGTGTGTAGGTGGGAGCTTTTAAGTGTAAAAAAAAAAAGTGAAGCACTCTATCAAAGAAGCTGTGTCACCCCCTGGGAGACCTGACTTCTGTGATACACAGGCAGCAGTGCATGCAGGAGGGAATCTGGGGCAGGAGCCTACATTAAGAAAAGAAAAACAAAAGCTTTATTTAGCTGGGGAGTCAGAGCCCAGCTCCACCGTGTCCAGAGCAAGGCTTTGAGAGGCGTTTGAAGGAACAAGGTCTCCAGCAAGTTAAAAGTACTGCAGCCGCTGAAGGGTGAAGGGGGAGAGTTCTCTTTCTCCACCTTCCTCTGTTTCCTTTTCTCTCCTCCTCCCTCAGCGAACCATTCCTGCTCCATTTCCATGCTGCTGAAGCCGGGAGTGGCAGGGACCTTTCGTGCCAGCAAATCCCCGTGGTTGGTCTGTAGGGCAAAACACATCAGCTGATGTGCCAGCCCCACATTGTCCTGTCAGCCTCAACTCCTGCCTGGGACACTCTGGTGGGACCCCTGTGCCCAGGCAGCACTGGCACTGCTGGAGGGGATGGGGAAGCCAAAGGGGTGGTTCCCACTGGGGAGGCAGGGATGTCTCACAGCCACGTCAGCTGCACACAGAGCTCATGGCTGAGCTAAGGTGTATCCTCTGGAAAGTTGTCCTGCCTCAGGCTGAAGACCCCACAGCATCCAGTTCTCCTCAGCTGATCAAAGCAGACACTGCTTTCTCCAGCCAAACTACAGAGGAAATGTGGCACACACACCCCCACACACCCCCTTGGGAGAAGGACCTGAGGAAAGACTTATAAACATGTAACAACAGCACCTTCTTTTTTCTTTTTCTTTATTTTTTTAATCCAGCTAATGTCTCCAGCCTCCAGCAACAGCAGCGGGTCCCTGTCCCCCTCCTCATCCTCAGACTGTCTCGTGGCACGAGGAGGCCCTGGCCGCAGCCACGTCGCTGCGCTGCGGAGTCGGTTCGAGCTGGAATACGCCTTGAACGCGCGAGCCTTCGCTGTCTGGTCACAGAGGTGTGTGCTCCAGGGCGCAGGGCCTGTGGCTGGCAGGCAGCCCAGGCAGTTCATCTCGCTGCCTTATCCTCCCGACTCCGTAGGGAAGGTTCTTACGCTCTGGGGATGTCATTGTGTTGGCCTGACCTACACTGACACCTCCTCTTTCGCTTGCAGCGCTGGGCAACACCCTTCCCAGGGTCTGGCCTTGGAGGACATGAGAAGAAACTTCCAGTACCCACCAATCGACAAAAACGGTGAGTGACTGCCCACTGCTCCTCTGGGGTGTTCATCCTGTGCAGAGCGACTGTCTCCTGAGGTACCACAACATCTCACGAGAAAACTGGTGTCCCGGGGTGGGGTCTGCTGGCTACAGCCCACCAGAGCCAGCAAGGGGCTCCCTCTGCTCCCTCTGCTGTCAGTGCAGTGTGCCCTGAGCCCTGGGGTGCTGGGGTGCTCCTTCCTCCTGCCTGCCTGGATCTGTGGGTAAGGGGATGTGGCATTATATCCTCAAGGCTGCTGCTGTGACAAGCAGGCAAGAGAGTCCTACTCCTGGAGTACCACAGGAGTGTACAGTGACCTGACACAACCTTCTCAGCGCTGGTGATGCATATGTGAACCTTCTCCCTCAGCTTCCCCATCCAGGCCCCTCCCTGGCAGGGCTCAAGGCCGGGTTGGATGGGGCTGTGGGCACCCTGGGCTGGGGGTGTCCCTGCCCGTGGCAGGGGGGCTCGGTGGGGGCTTTGGGGTCCTCCCAGCCAAACCCAGTCTGTGCTTCTGTGATCTTGCAGGCTATGTGTCAGATCCCATGAGTACCATGAGGTTCCACTCCTGCAGCAGCAGTGGCAGCTTTGAAGAGAGCAGCTGACAGCTTGAGGCGTGTGTCAGCGACCAGCCGCAGCACGTGTCCTGCACCAGCCTGGCCCCCAGGCAGCCTGTGCCCCACGCAGGTCCCTGGGATGGACAGCTTGCAGGTGTCCCTGCCACAAGCTCTGCCCTAGCATCTCCCTGTGCTGGCCTGCCTGAGGGCTGGGCTGTTGCTGGTGAGCAGCTGTTGTGTAAGGAAGTGACCATCCACAGGGCCTGGGATGAGGCACCACGCAGTGCGACCGTAACTAGAGCGGCACAGGAGGCTCCACCAGCTCCCAGCTCCCACACACGTCACTCGTGTCACAAGCCTGAAGCAATAAAACCAGGGAGGATGTCACCCAGCAAGGCTTACCCCTGTTTCTTCACTTGTGTGAGGTTTGGTGGGGGGGTTTCTACTTTCTGAAAACATCCGTGGGGGATGAGGGGAAACACAGCTGTACCTCAAGTGCTGCAGAGCTGGGGTCGGCCCTGGCAGTTCCTCGCTGTTGGGTTCGTGTGGGGGGTCCTCTCATTACACCCAGCAGCCTGTGGGCTCACAGAAACGCTGGCAGAAGAGCACAGGCAGGGCTGGGATGCAGCTCCCCAGGGCACTCGTCAGACACGTGGGACACCCCGGCTGCTGCTGCGAGCAGCCCCGTGTCAGCATCCCGTCCCACCCCAGGGACCACCACCAGCTCCTCCGGGCCAGCGCCGGCTCTCTGGCCCTCGCTGTGTTCTCTGGGCTCATGCCAAACCAACCTGCTCAGAGAAACACGCCCTCACCTCAGCATCGCGTGCGGGGCCTCCCAAGGTCTCTCCTGCTTCCAGCTCTGGCTCACGGCTTCCTTCTTGTGGCAGAACGCAGGAAGCTCTGGCGCACACACTCCAAACGCTGCCGGGGCCTCTGAGAGCCACCAGCACAGGTCAGGGCAGCCTCTTCACCCGAGGCAGAGCCCGGATTGTGTCACCAGGCAGCCAGCTCAGCCCTGGATGCTGTCAGCACTCTGAGAGATGATGAGCTCTGCGTTTGCCTCCAGAGAAACCCCTACAGCAGCCCCCACCCATCTCTGCAGCGCTGCAGCCCCAAGCCAGTGTCACCACATGGGTGAGGCTGTCACATCACTCAGAACCTCAACAAACCAGCAAGAAGGAACTCCAGTATTTCCCATGGATCAAGAGAGCTCATCAGCCATCACAGGAACTTTCTCAATCCCAGGGTTAGCTTTGTTATTGTGCAAATGCTTTGTCTGGCTGGAATATTTCCCCTTATGTCTAGAGAATTTGTGGAGCTTAGGGCTGGAAACAGGCTCAGCCAGCAAGACAGGAGATACTCCCACAAAAGGCCTCTAACCCTGCAAAACAGACTGCCAGAGTTTAAAAACTGTCCTCCTTGGTACTACAGGGTCCTTGGTACTACAGGGTGGGTTCCTCTGCCTGGACACTGTCTGTATCATTCCACAATAAATGTCACAGGCAAAAAAAGACCCAACACAGACTAAAGGACAGAAAACTCTCCAATTTATTGCCCTGCCCTGCACCCCCAGTGACACCAGTCAGGTGATGAGAAGTGGGACCAGATCTTAAAGCAGCTCCCCCTGCCCCTCCCTTCTCAGCAGACTGCACTTTAGTCAGGATTTCACTCCCTTCTCCCCCCCCTCACTGTGACATGGGAGGGGCAGGGACTGGGGGTGGCACTTGGGATGATTTGCTCCATCACCTTCCCTGGCACTGAGGTCAGACTGGCAGGTCTATAGTGCCCTGGGCCCTCCCTCCAGCCTTTCTTGTGGATGGGCAACTCATCCACTCATCTCCAGTCCCCCAGGACCGTCCCCATCAGCCAGGGCTGCTCGTAGGTGATGGGAAGTGGCCTGGTGAGCTCTTCTGCCCACTCCCTCAGCACCCTTGGGTGGATCTCCTCTGGCCCCACACATGTAACTGACTCCTCTGTGTCTGGCCAGGATCTGATTTCACCCCCTGCACACAGAACAATCGTGGGCCATTAAGCACGACCAAAGTGTTACTTCTGATCCAGAGGCTGGTGAAGAGACAGATAAAAGGCCCCTTATATCTCACCTCTACATTTTAACATGGGATCACCAGCATATAGGAGACACTGCCAAGGAGTTTGCCAATTAGTTTCTTAGCTTAGATTGAGCAAACTGTCACTAGACATGAATGGCTCATCGGGGAAACAAACATAAATCAGGGCCTAGAAACTGCAGTGTGAGGCAGGCAGCACCCTGAGGGAGCTGCACAGGGATGCAGAGAACAGGCACTGCTCTAAGGCAGTGTGACACCAAGGGCATCCAGCCCCAAACTACAGTGTGAGTAACCTCTGCTGACAAAAGGACTTCTGAACACGTCCTGCTCAGTAAGGACTGGCTGCTCCTCAGAGGAACAGAGAGCTCATCCTTGAGTCCAGACTACTCACTGCCCTTAGAGAATTACACTGTTAGAAGACAGCCCCTGTAACACCAAACCCTGTTTTCCTGGGGCATCTTCCACCCTCAACCAGGCTGCATCTGGAACAAGTCAGCAATGGTTACACACTCACCTGGGCAACAGCACGAATGCTCAGGCCCCGTGAACACGGTGCAGCCTCTCTGCCCTCCCCCTTCTAGCCCAGATTCAGGGGACTTTAAACTCTGCAAAGGTCACAGGAAGAATTGAAATCTTCCATACGCAGCCCCTGCCACTGAGGAATCCGGCTACTATTGCCAGTATCATCAGCTGCAAAGCAGCAATATTAGCACCCAGCTTCCAAGTTACAGCCCCTGTGGATTAACTGGGACACCCTCACCTCACACACCATCAAGCAGAGCAGAACTGAACTGCCTCTGCTCCCAAACCACTCGTACTTGAGCCAGACTCTGGCCATCTCTGAGCTGGGAACTGAACCGTTCCAGCAGCAAAAGCTTTTATTGCAGGTGAGTTGTGACAAAAGAGAAGACAGATTTTGTGTCTCAGAGTTTGCAGAGCCCTAGCTACAGGCAGAGAGTTAGTCCTGTGCAGTGGTGTGCTGCTTACAAGGCAGGCTTCCTTCTGCGCTACCGGCAGCGCTGTCGCTCCACACAGAGCAGGCTGGCAAACCCTGGCACAGCACAAGAGCACACCAGCACACCCACGTGTTCCACACCAGCCAAAAAGGCTGAGAAATTAAAGTACATGCAACTCTGCTGATTAAAAACGGCTCATTAAGTGGTTAAGTTGGCATTTGCTGCTGCTGCCAGACCTGATCAGCAGTCTGTTTTGTAACACGGGTTCCAGGAATCATGTAAGCAGCTGGAACAGCAACAGAAGAAATGGAAAAGGCCTTTATGGAAGGAGCACCATCTTTCCTCGAGCACCACTGCTATGGATAATGTCCTTATGAGCCTTAACGACTTCTGCCAGGGGATATTCAGAGCCCACGGTGGGTTTCAGCCAGCCAGCTTCTATGCCCTCCAGGAGCACTGCTGCACATTCGCGCCGCTCCTCCTGCACATAATAAAGAGCATTTACCACAAGGTCTCTACAGGGTAGGAAAGTACTGACTGATTTATGCACATGCCAAAACACATTTCACAACCCAAAAGCATTTTATGATGTTCTGAGATTATAGAAAATGTAAAGGAATGAACCAACAAGGTCGTTGGAGCAAATTTATCTGTTCGCCCCTAGTAATGACTTTACCTGGAAGCAGGAGCTGCTGGGAGTCAGCTGAAAGCACATTTGTTAAAATAACAACTCTTCTTACCTCAGTTGCAAGAAACAGGCTCACTCCAATGATGCTAGATTCTTTACTCATAGTGTCTCGTGGGTTGATCTCCACAGGACCTCTAGAGCCCACAACCTGTCACAAACGAGTTAAAGGATGATGGTTGAGCTGGAACTGATGAATTGTGCTGCTAACTGCACAGACTGGGGTCAGGGACAAAAGCACTCACCATCACCCTTCCTGCACAGGACAGGAGCTGCAGGTCAGCAGCCAGGTTGACATTGGAGAGCATTTCGATGATGATGTCCACTCCTCCCGTCCCGGTGTACTCCTACACAGACACAACGTGCTGCTTACACCATCCCCCTCAGCACCACTGTCCACTGCACACACACACACACACACACACACACACACACACATTCTACAGCTCATTGTTTCAATTTCAAATGCAGCCCCTGGACTAAGGGAGACCACTAAGTGGTGCAGGGTCAGCACACCTGATAGGCTGAATCAGGATGTGCTCCCAGGTGGGAACCTGCTGGGAGGCCAGAGCCACTGGCTGTGAAGAGAGCTGAGCTGCTCCAGCCTGGACAAGGCTTTCCTGGTGTAGAACAGCAGTATGCCATCCTCCTGCATCAATCTACTTTAAAAACCTTCTGCAAGGAGCTGTTCACTCTTTGTTAGCATGGAAAGCACTCCCTGCATCCCCTATCCCTGGTATGAGCTTACCTTAATTTTATCCATGTAATCAGCCTCTCTGTGGTTGAAAGCCTGGTGAGCACCATTCCTCAGAACCACACTCATGCCTTCCTCAGTTCCTGCTGTACCCAAAACCTTGAGACCATAGGCTCTGGCAATCTGACATGTTGCTATTCCCACCTGGGGGAGGGAGGAGGAAAGAAAAGGGACGAAAAAAAAGCTCTTTATCATCCATCTTTCTTAGCATTTTAAACTTCATATACTACTGGCTTGCCACATAAAAACAAGGAAAACTCTGTGCTCACTTCCACATACTCTGTAGTCATGAATTTATTATATATTCCAGTCTCTCCCCTCATGCAGCCAGCTGTTAGCTAACAGGTAAAAATACCCCAGCCAAGCAGAGTTGCTACATACCAGTCATTACTGCTCAGAGAACAGTGAACAACCTGCACACCTTTTCAAATTACAGCCTTTTGCTGTTCCTTTTATCTCAGGAGACCGGTTAGAAAGCCTCAGGACCAACTGCAAGTGCAGCAGTGTGGGTTTTCTGTGCATCAGGGACCTTACAGAGTAAGGCAGTCTGTAGCTATCTGAGTAATGGGGTCTGCTCTCAGAAACATGTAGGCTAGAGCATATGAAATGAGAGCCTAATTTTGCTAATCTGTGTATGGATATAGAGGTGACCACGATTCATATCACAGGGAACAGGAGATGCAAGGACAATGAGCAGCACTGCTTAGGAGCTGCTGCCTCAGAGTACTCACCCCGCCGCTCGCCCCGTGCACCAGCACGCTCTCCCCTGCTCTGGCACGGCCTCTGAAAGAGCACAGAACAGCCACAAACACTGGCATGAGGATCACAGCCCCTTATCCTCAGATCAGATCACACCGGTGGACACCAGATTTCACCTCCAGGCCACTTGGGGAGGAGGCAAAACAGCCCACGGCCTTTATGAGCACAGGCAGCAGACAGCTACGCCAGCACACAGCCCGCAGTGAGCCACAGGCTGGAACTGCTCCTCCCTTCAAGGACTTCACCAGCTCCTCCGACAGCTATCCCATGGCACTTAACAAAGAGGCCTTTCCAGGGCCGTGCCCTTAACAAGAAAGACTCAACAGGAAAAGAGGGGCACTGGCTTCTGGGCAACAGTTACCAGACGATTCCCTCAGCGTAACAAATGTAACTCAAGGATTTTAAACATCTCCCCCTCACTCACCCCCCACACACACTCCACAGCACAATGAACCCACGAGCTGCAGCATTTTAACTCTTCAAATGTGAAGTGCACAAGCTGAGAAGGGGCACCTTACTTCTGGAAAAGAGCACGATAAGCAGTGAAGTAGGGAATCCCAATCGCTGCCCCCTGCTTGAAGTCCAGCTTATCCGACAGAGGGAAGGTCCTGTTAGCTGCAGCAACTGCATAATCTGCGTAGCCTCCAGAGAGGGTGTCCAGGGTAAAAACCCTGTCACCTTTCTAGAAGGGAGGGAAAGAAAACACAGACATCAAGGATGTCCCTCGAGTACAGGAAGAGCCAGGTCACAGAGGTTTAGTCTGTTTCTATCAGCTCTCCCATCAGAATAACCAGCTCCACTCCTCACAGAGCTACTCTCACCAGCGCTGCCATGTACACAAACACAACAGGCACCATGTCATTTCACATGTGTCACACTCCCCACAGCACAGTGTAACACCTGCTGTCTCATTAACACGAGCCCCAGAGAACCTGAACCCTGAAGACCTCCACCCACAGCTTCCAAGCCCCAAACCTGAGGAGAAGCTTGTGCAAACACCACACAGACAGTTCTTCACCAGCGTTGTTTCAGTGCAGCACAAAGCTACACCCCTGGCATACCCCACACTAAGCCTTGTTGCTCTTCCACAGCAGGGAGACCCCAGCCAGCAGTGCAGTAGGAAACACAGGGCAGGGCAGAATGCAGAGCCCTGTGTGGCAGCATCCTGCTTCTCCAGCATCAGGAGCAGGCAAGCTTGCAGGGGTCTGCCTGCAGCACACATCCATCCCCCATCTCTCCCTCTCAGGCAAGAGAAGAGCATCACCCTCTCAGTGAGGAGCAAAAAGCAGCAAGCAGACACAGCCAACTGCTGGTGAGAAAACAGGAATAAACAGGGTTCTTCTCTCCAGGCAGCCACCCCTCTCATGCCCCCACAAGTTACACAAACTCCAGGTCAGGAAGCTTATACCTGGCTTCACCCACAGCTTTCATGTCTGCCCCAGGCCAACTGCCTACTGCTGTGAAACGAAGAACAGATCTAAAACCCAAAGAGGTTCCAGAGAGAGCAGAGAAAATCAAAGCAGAAAAGAAATTGATCCATTTTAACAAGAGAGATGTGATTTATGGGGCCTCACAAGGAAGCGAAATAAAAGCTACTCCCATTTCCCCAAAACCAGAGCGTTTTTCAGTCCTGCATGAAGCTGCCACCTCCAACAGCAAGCACCCAACTTGGAGTGTGTCTGCAGTGCCACACAAGCAGTGCTGACCCTGCCTGCAGGCAGCTGCTGCCGCTGCTTGGAGCCTCTGCCTCCCGACAGCCCCATCTGCAGGCTGCACTGCCAGCATCACCTTGCTCAGGCTTTTACCACACACAAACACACCCCCAGAAGAGCTGACAGGGTTGCAGGCAGTAAAACCAGGACCAGCGGTACAGCCACCCCACCGAGAGGACACAACCAGCCCTACTGAACTGAAACCCAGAGCGTCGATACCTTGAAGGCAGCCACACCTTCCCCAACTCGCTCTATCACACCAGCCACGTCCGAGCCAGGGGTGTAGGGCAGGGCTGGCCTCCTGGCATAGCTTCCAGAACGAATGTAGGTCTCCACAGGGTTTACCCCACAGGCCTGGACTTTGATCAGCACCTGAAAGAGACAATTAAAGCAGCAATTAAAACTGCATCCACAGCACACAGCATGGCACCTGAACTACGTTCTGAAGCCAGTCAGCAAACATTCAGCACTGACCTGAAGCCCATCTCAGGAAGCCCTTTGTATGGAACATACAGCCCATGTAACAGCAAGAAGCCTTAAAACTACATGTGCAAGATGGGAAGTGTTGGTCTGGGGGCTTCATTCTGTCCTGAGCGTACCTGCTGTCACTCAACACCAGTACTCCAGCCCACAGAACCAATGTACATACCTGATTTGCTTCTGGATTGGGAATTACAACATCTGGCTGGAGCTTCAGCACTTCAGGGCCACCAAATTCAAAGACTCTGACAGCTCTCATCACACTTCTGGTGGCTGCCATCAGAGTACCTGGGGGAGGGGAACAACAGCAAGGTTGTGGTGCCTTCAGGATTCCTTCTGCACAGGCTTGGAACAAGCCCAGTCCCTCTGCTCTGTGGGCACTGGGTAACGACCCAGCCTTTGGGACAACAAATTTTCCAGGACATTCTTGCGAAACAGGCTGCCTGGGTCATGTGAGTGACACTCCAGCCACTGCTCCTGCTTACCATTAACCCTGGGTGCAAAAAAACAACCAGAAACTGCTCATCAGTGAATAACCCCCTGAACAGGGCAGCTTCAGGACACAGCGAGGTCACGCTCTGGCCCAGATCCAGCACACGAGCTGCAGCGCTGCAGCCAGAGGTCGCTTTTTCCTCAAGATGATGGTGACAGCTTTTAAAAGCTCTCCTGTCTCTTTCTCCTCTCCCCTGGCACTGTTTGCAAGGCTTCATAGAATCATAGACTCACAGCCTGGTCTGGGTTGGGAGGGACCCCAAGGGTCCCAGAGCTCCAACCCCCTGCCACAGGCAGGGACACCAACCTCCAGGCCTGGAGCTACACAAGGCTGCCCAGGGCCCCATCCAACCTGGCCTTGAACACCCCCAGGGATGGGGCACCCACCCCCTCTCTGGGCAGCCCCTTCCAGCCCCTCACCACTCTCTCTGCAAAGAACTTCCCCCTAATCTCTCCTCTCCCCCTTCCCTCCTCCAGCTTCACTCCAGCCCCTTCTCCTGCCATTATCCACCCGCATCTTTCCCCATCCCTGGCTCCCGTCCCAGCAGCCTCAGTCAGGAGGATGCACAGCGCTGCCGCTGCCCCGGGACACGGGCCAGACCCGCCCTGGCACACAGGTCTCTCCTGTGCACAGCACAGATCAGCAGGCGGCTCCTACGCGGCCCCGAGGGAACCCGGGCCCGTGGGTTTCAGACGCGGCTCCGCAGCACGACGGGGGATCGGTAGGACGGGGCCTTCTCCAGAGCACGGAGCGGCCGCCGAGACCCCGGTCCCCGGGCCGGGCGGGAAGCAGAGCCCGGTCCTCGGTCGCAGGCCGGACGAGACGGGCCTGGCCCGGCCACCGGCAGCCTCGGCGGGGAAACGCGGCCACAGCACGGAGCGACCCCGCGGCCGGGAAACCGGAACCCGGAGCGACCGCCGCCCCCTCAGCGCCCGCGGGGAGGGTCTGGCCCGGCCCCCGCGCCCAGGTCCCGCCCCGCCGGCCGCTGCAGCCGCCGCCGGCCGGGGCCCAGGGGCTCCCGCTGGCCGGGCCGGAGCCCCGCGGCCGTGCGCGCCTGGGAGCCTGGCCGGGTCCCAGAGACCGCGGGGAACGATCGCACCCAGCGCCTACCTCACAGCTCTCCCGGGCCGATCGGCGGCGGGCGGGCTGGGGAGGGGGGGCGGGCTCGGCGGCGGGGCGGGCTGGGCAGGGGGCGGGCTCGGCGGCGGGGCGGGTCCGGCGGCGGGGGTGCCGGGCAGGCCTGTGCCCCGCCGCGGCCCATGGCGGCGTTCGGGCAGCGGAAGGCGCAGCGCCTGGCGCGGGCGGACGCCAGCAGGAAGGGCGGCCTGGACGAGCGCGCCGCCGCCGTGGTGGGGCTGCTCAACGGGCGAGCCCCGTTCTGCACCACCAGCTCCTGCTCGGGCCGCATCGTCCTGGCGCAGGGCGGCGCGGCGGTGAGTCCCGGGCGGGGGATCCCGGGGGCGGCAGCGGAGCCGGGACGGGAGGGGATGGGGCTGGGCCTTGAGCCGGCGCGATGCGCTCAGCGCCTCTCCCTCCCCACCCCTCTTCCCACCCAGGGTCCGTCCGGCTGCGGCGCCCGGAAGACGGACTGTACCTGGCTCATGGTGACGCACGACCCCTGCGTCAGAGATGATGTGGTAAGAGCTCGACGCGGCCTTTACGCCGCCTCACTGATGGGGGGAGGCGGCGGGGTGGGGGGTCCCCAGGGCGCCTCGGGGCGCCCCTCGGGCTGGACAGCCCGAGGGGCGCCCCGAGGCGCCCTGGGGACCCCCCCCCGCCGCCCTGTATCCGAGGGAGCCGTTTGGGCAGGCGGAGCTCAGCTGTACAGCTCCTTTCCAGGCCCCGGCGAGCGCTCAACAGGTTCCATGAGGTGTTTCCATGAGGCGCTGCAAGGAGCCTTAGGGAGGTGGTTGAGTCACCGTCCCTGGGTGCGCTCAAATAAAAAAAGGGGGAGATGAGGCGCTCAGGGAGCGGGTTTAGCTCGGGATGGGAATGGTTGGACTGGACGATCTTCAAAGGTCTCCTCCAACCTGCTGATTCTGGTGGTTTTCGTGCTGGGAATTGAGCGAGGCGAACAAGAAGAGGGGGGTGGTGCTTTATGAACGTTTTATTGTATGGTTTTTGTAATGTAACTGCCTCAAAGCTACCTTTCTGGATGGAAGAAAGTAGTATCCCCCCCCCCTTCAGCTGTCCCCACGTGAAGGCGGCATGGAGAGGCAGGGGAATTGCAGGAGGAAGCCATGCAGGGTGTCACACAGCCTTCTCCACACTCACACATCCAGGAGATGCTGGCTCGAGCATCTCTGCCAGCAGAGCTGAGGGGGCTGGAGGGAGTTTCTTTAGTTTTATCAGTAGGGAGTTGCTGCTTTTTCTTTTCTGTCCGGGGGTTTGTGCCTCCGATTCAAACCTCTGACTTGGTCCTAACAACTCTTAGGCTGGAGGCCAGGCGTTATTCTTTAAACTAGGACTAAAACGTGACCAAGAATGTTCAGCCGTGAATTTAATCTGCTAAACCCTGGAATGTTTTCTGGGGCTGAGGGATGTAGTTCAAAAACTAAACATCTCAGATTTTAAAGAGCAGTTTGAAAAGAGATGTGAAGCAGGAGCTGCTCGGGTTCCACTGGCAGCACTAACACCGTTCTCCCCCCGTGCTGTGCTGACTGTATCGGTCTGCTGGGATGCACAAGGGCAGAAAGAGCGATGCACGCTTTTCCAAGGGCTGCACATCTCTCTTGCCATGGATTTCTGTCAAACCTCACCAGATTAGCACAGCGGGTCATGGGAGCCCATGGGATTTCTCTGGGCTGTGAGCAGTGGCACAGCAGCAGCAGCTGAGCCAGCCTGACTGCTGGGAACTTGGCTGGTGTGTTTTGAACACTTGTTTTGCACACTGAGTAGCTTTTTCTTGTGTTTTGGCTTGTGGTAGCAGCAGGACACACCTGCAGTGTCAGTATAAGTGTTTCCATGTCTTCTTCCAGATGACAGCACTAGAGAAAGCCACTGGTGACGTCGTGCTCAAGTTCGAACCATTCATTCTTCACGTGCTGTGTCAGGAGCTGCAGGATGCACAGCTTCTAGTAAGATTAAGTCAAGTGACAGTGCTGCATTGTTATTTTGCTGCATTACTTGCTGTAAAAGGGAAAGTGTTGGCTCCTGAGTGAGCTTTAGCACTCTGGGATAGTCCCACATGTGTAGTTTGATAATTGGGGTACTGGGAGTAAGCTGATGAGGAAAACCTGGTGGAAGGTGTTTCCCAGTGAGCTGGGGGCTTCCGCTGGCTTAAAGCAGTGGGGTTTTTAGAAATCGTTCTGCCTCCAACCGAGCCCTTTGAGGCTCCAGTAACTGGGTAGAACCTTTGCCTTTTGCTTCTCCACTGGCTCAGGACAGTACCACGAGGGGTCTGTCCCTTCACTAATGCAGGGAGAGATGGCACAGTGCCCTCAGAGACATTAACACCCCAGCTGCACCAACAGGTTAAGGTGAGGTGATCAAGGTTGGCTGTTGTTCTTTGAAAAGCAGCCACGGTTTGTGATACTCTGTGGGTCTGATCTTAATGAGTTACTGTAACTGTTATTTCATGAGTGTGGGGAGATGATAATTGCAGTTCACCTGTTAATTGCTGCTGTAAAAGTGTGCACGACCTGCTGAAGGCTTCCCTTTGCTGTGCAGCATTCCGTGGCTGTGGAGTCTGGGTTCAGGAACTCTGGCATTACGGTCGGCCGAGAAGGAAAAATCATGGTGGTAAGAGTTTGCTGCTCCCCTGTCAGGACACAGCAGTGGAGAGGACATAGACAATGGCAGGACAAGGGGGATGGAGTGAAGCTGAAGGAGGGAAGGTTTAAACTAGATATTAGGGGAAAGTTCTTTGCAGAGAGAGTGGTGAGGGGCTGGAAGGGGCTGCCCAGAGAGGGGGTGGGTGCCCCGTCCCTGGGGGTGTTCAAGGCCAGGCTGGCTGGGGCCCTGGGCACCCTTGTGTAGCTCCAGGCCTGGAGGTTGGTGTCCCTGCCCGTGGCAGGGGGTTGGAGCTCTGACCCTTAGGGTCCCTTCCAACCCAGACCAGGCTGGGATTCTATGATAACAAAGTCCTATCATTCTCCTTAACCTTGTTTTTTACAAGCCAAGATCAGAATTGTAATGTGGTGGACAGCTAGCACAGGGTATGCTCTAGCAAAGAAATACCTTTCTGCTTTACCTGAGAGCTACCTAACCCTTGTGTGGATAAGCACTGTGGTTTTTCCTTTAATGAATCCCCTGTATTGTTTAAATAACTTTGATAAAATGAAAAGAACTTCATTCTGGTTAAATCCTCCTCTGTGTGTCCTCAGGCAGTCCGGAGCACTCACTGCTTAGAAGTTCCTTTGAGCCACAAGGGGAAGTTGATGGTCTCTGAAGAGTATATTGAATTTCTGATACACATAGCTAATCAGAAGATGGAAGAGAACATAAGGAGGATTGACAGGTTTGTTAATTACACCGACCCTACTCCTGACATATAAATGCACAAGTGAGAAAGGCGTTGGAGAGGTGTTGTAAAGAAAAAAACCCACCCAAACAAAAAACCAAACCCTGGAGTCTAAGACACAATTTCAATTAATGTTTTGAGTTCTGAAGACTGTGAGCTATGTAAGCAAATCCCTGTAAAGAACACGAGTTTGCAGGCTGTCTCTGTTACTGAGCAGGGTTGACGTTTCTAATGATAAGGGCATTTGTTCTGTCACATTAGCCAGTTCAGAAGCATCCGGATGGCAGTGCAGTCCTCACTCCACAGGTGCTTGGTACAGGAGGTGCTCATGTCCCAGGCTGTGAGGGTGGGGGGGTTACATACTCTTGTCTGTCTCCAGCTGGGGAACAGAAGCCACAGAGCGTGAGGATCACAGGGGTGCTGCAGACACCTACCTGCACGAGACCTGGTTCTTTTTATATGTCCACTGAAAATCCCTGTGCAGGCCAGAGTTAGCAGTAATGGCTGTTAGCAACAGTGCACCTGATGGTTCATGCTGTGGTTCATGGGCATTTATCCCCATACTGCTTTCTGGTGTCTGCAGGAACAGACCTGTGCTGATAGGTGTCAGGTGGTGTTCTGTGTAGACAAGAGCGTTTCAGTGTTGGTAACAATTTCCTCGACACATTTTGATTGCATTACAAAGCATTAGTTTCTCAGAAGAGCTGTGCAGATCCAGAGCAAACCTACACAAGTAACAGCAACGTGATTGTTTCTCTCTAGATTCTACACAGGCTTAGAGTCAGCTTTGGAAACTGCCCCCAGTGCCAGCAGCTCCCCTCCTGGGGGGGCAGAGAAGAGCTGCTCCATGTACGTCCACAGAAGGAAGAGGAAGACCAGGCAAGAACGTGGACACGCCTCTCCTGAGCATCACAGTGAAGAACTGGAGCCTGAGGATGATACAGAAAGCTGTCTGGGTATTTTTTCTGAAATCACAGTATAGACCAAAGCATTTGAAATCAAATGGCAAACTGAGTAATAACTGCAGTGCTCTTTATAAGAGATGTGAATACTGCTCTGTTCTGAGGAGTCACTGATGGACTTGTACCAGAGAGAAATTGTGAGCAGGTTTAATGCCACAGAAGCACAGAGAATAGAACTCCAGGATGTTGTGCCTGGGGGGGTTTAACAGCACTGTTGAATGAACAGTGTTCCACTCCCTCAGTTACCACAGGAGAGACTGGTTTGCTGCACCTCTGGCCATGCTCTCCAGGAAGCGATTCACTGCCACGGGGCTGCTGATCTTTGCAGAGCAGGAAACTCTAAACTGGGATGTGATCCTGGAAAGTTTTTAATCCCTGTGGGAACTCTGCAAAGCCATGTGCAGCAATACAGATGGCCCTTTCGAAGCGACACAGCTACACACCAGTCAGCGAAAGAGCCGTGCCGGGTGCGGAGGTTGGGATGGGAACAGACGGTGCGTACGGCTCTGCGCTGGCTCCAGGGGGGTGTCTCCAGCATCCTCTGACTCACACATGGGGTGGCAGAGTAGGTGCTGCTCTGCTGCACTTTGCTGTGCTTCAGGCCCCAGCCCCAGCGTTCTTCTGTGTTCCACTTCCCTCAGCCAGCAGCCACCAGGTGTTATTTCCCTTGTGTCCGTTCACCAACTGTAGTTCCTTAGCTCAGCTGTGGGTGGTTCTGCCGGGCCAGCACTCAGCTCCAGCAGCTGGGCACAAAGTCAACCACAGCGTACAGGAGCAGGAACGGGCCTTCTTACCAGGCTACAATCGACTGACGTGCAGTAAATGCTGAAGAGAAGCCAGCACAATGCTCCATGTGTTCCTGTACCGGGACAGTCGCTCCGTAGTCAGAGTGTGTTTTTCACTGACTCTGCAGAACAAGACCCTGACTGAAGGAAATGGTTTGTTTGGCACAGCAGTTCCCAGCCATACAGGTGGGGTGTTGTCCCCTCTTCTGTTACATAAGCCTTTGCCCTGTGGGGATTGTAATTGCACCATCAAAACGTGACAGGGGTGGCAGCCAAAGGGAAAAGTACTTGGGGTTTTAAGCAGATTCTGAAATGCTGTTACCTGTGTTTGCAGTATCAGCCCACAGAAAAAATAAACCTGAGCCTTTTCTGTTGCTTGTTTGTGTTATTAACTTACAGCTCGAGAGGTGTGCCTTTTATCTTAATCTTGGTGGCTTGAAACCTCTCAGCACCTGGCTGGGGTGTGGGAGATGCCAACCCCTTTCTGTCCTTGTGAGAGGACTGCACTGGTGTCCAGTGAAACAGGCAGGTGATGCTGTCCTTGGCTGTTGGCCGTGAACACAACTGAGCAAGGAGCAGAGAAAGCAGATCCTACCACTCTCCTCTGTGGAGGGGCGAAGCACCCACTGCAAACTGAAGGTTAAGGAACATCAGCTTGAGAGATGACAGAGATGCTGACACGCCACCAGGAACCTTCAAACACAGGTTGTCCTCAAGCCCCAGGCGTTTGTGTGGATGTATCCTTCTTCAGCTCTACCTGAACCCAGGGGGGATGGTGCCATGCTTGCTGGGAGCCTGCGGCAAGCAGGAGCGTGCGGCGTGGACGTGCTGAGGCTGGTGCACTGGGGACATGGGTGAGCATCACTGCAGCCCTGCTGCACGCTGGGGGGAGCATCCAGGGGTCCCTGTGTGACAGCAGCTTCTCGGGGTGCGGGGATCGAGGCGGCTTCTGCCGCAGGCGCTGTGGTCGTGCTGCTCCCGGGGCACAGCCGCACCCCTGGAGCTGAAGCCCTGAAGCATCAGTGCTCAGAGCAGCAAACAGGCGAGCTCCCAGAGCTGCTACCCCGGCAAAGCCCATCCGCTGGCTGTCCCTGGCCCACTGGGCTGGCAGGGGTCCCGCCGTCCCCCAGGTCCCTCATTGCCTGGGGGCTCCTCCTGCCGAGGCCGTTGCTGCTTTTAAAAGTGGGGGGATGGGGAATGGATTTCAGATGGATTCTGGCACCCACCTTCTGCGTGTAAAGCCGTCCTAAGGAGGTCACAGGACTGCACGTGGCTGTGGATGCCATTAATGACCTTGTTATCATTTCCACACGCTTTGCAGCACTGTGATCTTGCACCACACCTGGGAAGGTAAAATGCAGGACTGGAAAAAGCCAAGATGCAAAGAAACAGCATCGGGCTTCCCCCCCAGCCCAAAAAGTCCACGTCTGAGACAGGAGGAGGCCTGTTCCAGAGCTCAGAGGGTAACTGCTGCTGCACACAGGCGTGAATGGCCCCGTGTTCGGGGTGAGAGCCGTCACAGATACCAATCTGTATAAACCAGGGCTTCAGCCTGCTTTCAGGGGCAGAGCTGGGAGGCTGTGTCTTGGGATGAAAGGGTATTCAATGCAACTGCTTTGCTTTTGGTGAAGCTTTTCTCCACTCCCCTTTTCTTTTTAAATGAAATCCAAGCACTGCAGTCACGGCCCAAAGCTCTACAGGATGTGACACCACGTACAGGATGTGCAGTCTTAAATACAGCTTGTCAGAAACTGGTGTGGGGCAGGATCCCACCTTCCTCTTAAAAATCATACCAAAATCAGGAAGACTTTTTGACAGTCTTAACCTAGAAAGGTTACCTCAACTATTGGCACCTCGTTACTTCATACCTGTTAACTCCAGTTACTGAAGACTGAGTGGGAGCTCATAAGACCCAAAATTAAACAAGACCTTGCAAGAAGAAAAACAGTCACAAGATTCTCAGTGAAAGACCAGGGAATCGTGTTACTTCACTGCTTAAAAGACTGAACGTTTTTTATAAGGGTTTTCTTTATTTTTTGAGCTCCCTGTAGCTGAATGTGTCTCCCTGGTCCTGCAGCCGGGCTGGGAAGGCACAGAGCACCAGGCCAGCCCCTGCTCCACACATCACCACCCTTATTTGCCCACAGACCAGGGGATCACCACGCTTGTCCCCAGCCTTACCCAAGTTTCACAGGTTCGTTTTGAGATGAATTTTGTCACGCTGTGTTTTATTTCCATCTCATGTACCTAATTCTGCCGCACTTCAGACGCAGCACTGAGCTGCAGGCACGCCAGCAGCCGGGCAGGCTGCACACAACGGGAGGCAGCAGCTTTTGGGAAGGTAATTCTGGGGTTCAGGGCAGAGGAAGAAATTACTGATAGGCACCAAGATGCCTAAAACGAGGAAAGCTTTAGCATCTGTAAGTGTGCTCAGCCACTTCATCAATGAGGGGGCATTTTCATCCCGATTCCCGTGTTTGCCCGCGCGGTGTGAAGCACACCCCGCACTGCAGTTCCTTCCCTCGGCACCCGGTGGTTTCTGGGCAGGCAGATGTGTTCACTCTCTCTAGATCGTCTTTTCCCACCCGTAACGTTCAGCATCCATACCAGAAGATCACTTTACACTGTCATTCCCCAAATTAGAGCCAAAGCGTCAGCCAGTTGTGCTCACAAATGGCATTCAGCAGGCACTTCAGCATGAAAGTCACTTGACTGATGCGCTGAGATAATTCTTCACATGCAAATCGCAGCTGTCACAAGCACAAGTATTTGCCTGGAACAGCTCTTCCTCTGAAACCTAAGTACTTAAATCAGTTTACAAGAACGTAGCAGTAACAGCATCAGATTGCGGTGGAAAACATCGTTTTCCAGTGGAGCTGAGACGCTCAGGGTAGGACGACGGTTCGGCAGCTCTCGGGCTCCTTCCCTGGCAGCTGCCCGAGTCTGAGCTCTCAACAGCGAGGTGCGATCCTATAAAATCCTCTCTCGAGGCTTTAAACTTTAGACTCTCAAATAAACCACGCAGTGGAGTTTTAGGAGGCCTTTTTCTGGGTACAGAAAATACACCGTCACTTTGCAAAA
Source organism: Gallinula chloropus (assembly GCF_964237585.1). Taxonomy (NCBI): domain Eukaryota; kingdom Metazoa; phylum Chordata; class Aves; order Gruiformes; family Rallidae; genus Gallinula; species Gallinula chloropus. The sequence continues at coordinate 242,273 of NC_140091.1, read as the reverse complement.
TGTTGTCGATCTGATTTTACGTGATCTGATATGAAGGAGAACGGTGACTGCTGATCAGCCCCAGGGGACAGTAACCCCAGGGCAAGCAGCACGCTGCGCGTTTTCTGAAAGAGCCTTTAAAATTAAATGTAAATCTTTTAAGAAGACAGATAACTGTGTGCCTGCGTTTCCATAGCTGCCCGCTTAATTTCTTTACACCGAGAGAAAGTAAAGCCTGTAGGAATTACTGCCTAGAACCCGCCAGTGCTGGTGTGACTGCAGCAGCCAGACCCAGAGCAGCATCTTCAGCTCTTTTTCAAAAACAGGGAACAACATCCAAATTCCATCCTTTATTCTGCGTTCCAGGTGCAGTTCAGACCCGGTAACTGAGCAGATGCTTCGGTCAGTCTCACACCGAGAGGGAACCCCAACTCCTGGTTTCGTTTTCACTCTCTGCCCCCCCTGAATAGAGAAATATTTTTCTCAAAGCCAATTGAATTTTTATCAATAAGAACATCATTCTTTTCCTCAAAGAACACTGTATCAATTAACGTAGTTAATTACAGCTAATTATAGTTACTCCCCAGAGCTAAGGGTCCGGCGGCGGGATGCGGGGGCGCGGTGCCAGCGCCCCGAAAGCACGGGCCCAGCACAGCCAAGCCAGGACATCCCCCCGCCCCAGCAGGACATCCCCCTGGACAGGGGTCCGGCGGCGAGAGGCGGCAGAGCCCGCGGATGGTTGGGAGCTCTCTCGTCGCCGCTGGGCAGCGGTTCGGCCGCGACACAGGCCGGCACCGCACGGTGTCTGCTCTGCTCCTGTGCTCGCCCCTGACCCCACAGCGGCCCGGTTGTGCGCCGAAGCACCGAGCGATTCGGCAGCGCCCGCCGGGTCCTGCACCGGGACCCGTCTCCCCGGGCGGCAGCCCGCGGCCGGCACCGGCGGCTGCAGGGCTGGGAGGCTCAAGGGCTGGAAGGCGACTCTGCTGCGCCCGCCGAGATACCCCGCGGCGATCCCCCCTCCAAGAAAACCCCGACCCCTCCCCGCGCCTGCCCTCTGCTCCCAGCCCCGGGGGTCTGGCCGGGGAGCGGGGCCGGTCCCGGCCCGTCCCGCTGCGGCGGGCGGGAGGCGGCAGCTGGCAGCGCAGCGCTGCTCTTCCTTCTCCCGGCCCGTCCCGTCCCTCCCGGAGCGCTGCCCGAGCTGAGCGCGGTCCCGGTGACCCTCGGAGGACGCAGCCCTGCCAGCAACAGGGGCAGTTGTGGCTTTAGGTTTGTCCTATCGCAAATGTCATCAATTCGCCTCTGCCCACAGTCCGTAAAACGCGGCGGCAGTTCGGGGAACGGGAAGCACAGTGCTTACGGTGCTTGGAATTGTGCTAGACCTGCCTGTGATCTCGTTCTCCATTAAATGCTTCCCTAAGTGGTACAGGACCTTTAGCCGAGGCTCCCGGCGTCTGTAACTCACTGGCTTCTAAATAAACCGACAGTTTTACTTGGTATACTCCGCTGACGCGGCTCTAACTCTCCGGGCTCGTTATCGGCGGAGGGGGTGGATGCCACACTGTCCCTTTCCGACCCACGCCGCCGTGACACAGCCCAGCCCGGCTGCAGATCGGGCTGCATCACGCCGAGTCATTTACTGATGGCGAGAGGAAAAGAACCCTTCCAAATCACCGCCAGCTCCCCAGGCAGGCACACAGCCTGGCGCAGCCTTACTTGGGGTGTCCGCAGGAACCCGAGGATGCGGCACCTCGAGTCCATCGCGCGTCAGTCGCTGGGCTGTCGCGATGGCCCTGGCAGCCGGCTTCATCGCAGGGGAAAATCAGTTCCCGTGACTCGCCTCCCCCACGCTGCGCTCTGGCAGCGGGAGCCTTTTCAACGCCTGACATCCCGACAGCCGGACTGGGAAAGCCCGTTTCCCCTGGGATGACCACCCATTCCCTCCAATAGAGATGTAAATGGATCCCACTGCTTTCCAAGAAGTTTTCCCCTCCCTGATCACTTCTGTGTCGCTGTTAAACTGAAGGTACTGCTCTTTTATATTCCGCTGATTTAAATATCTCTGCATAACACTGCCGACAAAACCCAAGGAACGTTTACGAGCGAAACGTGCCCAGAGTTTATGCATTTAACCTACTTTTCCCCATTATCTTACATCCCTCAGTGGCACATATTAGACCGAATTTTCCTCGATCGCACCGGGACTGACCCGGGTTTTGTTCCCCCCATCCCGCCCCCGCCTCAGAACAGCTGCCGCGACGGGCAGTGAGGAGAGTGAAACGCGGCCGGGCTCCGTGCCGGGCTCTGCGCAGGACCGGCACGTCTCCCCTGCGCCTTCCGCACCTGGGACTGACGGGCAGGACCCCAGGACGTGCCCCTGCGGGAGGACACGTGCGGGGACGGTGCAGGTAGCTCCACACAGGATCGGAACCTGGCCCAAGATGGGCAGTGGTACAAGTGACCGTTTCCTCCTCGTTCCTATTACCTAAATAACAAAGTTCAAATTCAAGAATGTGCTTTCCAATCCACAGCACTCTGGGGTAACATTAAAGGAACTCCATTTAATAAAACACATTCCACGTTGTTATTGCGATTGAAGCATTATGCTTTGTGTCCTGCAATAAGCAGTTCAGATTTCACCGGGTCACTGACAATTTGTGAGTCGGTCTCCCGATCACACTCAGAACACGGGCTGGAAGAACTGTGGCAACAGGCATCGCCACACACAGCCCAGAGACAGGGACCACAGTGCTGCTCTGGAGACATCGCTGCGTTTATCTCCTCAGCCAGGGAAGGAAATTTTGCCATCCTCCAAAATACACCAGCTGTCTCCTTCATCCAGGGGAATGATGGCATCCTGCTTTGTCCTCGACCCACTAAAAGAAGAGGTATTTTGATCACAAATGCCTGCTATTATGAAAGCACTATCGTGATTTCAGCAGGATTAGCTAGCCCAGGTGAAGCCACGCACGGGTCCCCCTTGGGTGTTTGCTCTGCCTCACATCCATGTTTTTAAACGTCTTGTCAGTGAGAGCAGAGGGTCAGACAAATTCCTGTGCTCCAACCCAGGGCAGCTGTGGCATTCCCTGGATTCATGGCTGGGAGGCACCGTGTCCGAACCCTCCTGTTCAGTGTTTTCTCCCTAGAAAACACTGCTTATGTGAAAACCACAACAGACCTGCAGAAGATGTTGGAATGAATATTTTTCTATATATTGAAATATTTACCCCTGCGGTCCTCTGGGCTCAAGGCAGGAAAACAAGAGCAGTAAGTGCAGTTAAGGTGACAGGGTTCCAGACTCATACACCGTGCGTTCCCTGTCAAGACACCCCATCAGTGCAACGAGCGATGCTGCCTCTCACGGCCCTGCACGCCGAGGCCGCACACTGGGATTAGGCCGGTAAGGTACTGGTTCCACTGGGCTGGGTGGCCCCTGGCCCCGGAGGGCTCTGGGCATGGGGAGCCCCTCACAGCGCCGGCTGCCGGCGAGGTCAGCGCGGCCCCTCGCCCCTTCCCACCCCCGGGGTGCTGCTGGGTGGGAACAGCGTCCCCGCTCAGCACAGCCCCGTCCCGGGCCAGGCTCCGCGCAGCGCTGCTCGGGCACAGGGAGGGAGCCGTTTCCCCTCGCTTGGTGATCAGCCCCTAGCACAGCGAGGCCCCACCGTCAGGATATTGCTCCGGGCTTTTCTTTCTCAGGTATTTTTGCCTCACATTACTTCCCTTCCAGTATGACATCAGCGAGAACCAGTGTGGTGGAAGTGGTAGGGCAGCAGCAGCAGGGAAAAAATACCTGACAAACAGCAACAGCCTCCCAACACCCCTTTAAAATAATAGCGATTTACCAAATGGTTGGGAAGTTGTTATAATTCCTTTTCCAAATTATTACTCGCCCTTTAGATTAGAAATGAGGCCAGGGTTAGCAATCAGCCATAAATGGTAGGATTTCTGAAGTAGCAGCACTTGTCTGATTGTGAAGTGGAGCCATTATTGCCTTGATTGAGTCTTTTTTTTTTTTTAAGCTTGCTTGATTTGTGGCTGAGAGCACACATTCACGACTGCACTAGCAGCAATCAGAGCTTTCCCTGCTCCTTTTTGCTCAGCGATTTAGGGTCCACTACTTTGGCACAGCTGCCACCTTTTAGCCTCCATCAAGCAGAGATATTTTTAAGTGAACTGCATTTTGTCGTTGCCTTTTCTCACACCCCCCCTCCCCCGGCCCCTTTCCTTCCTCACCCTTTTTCTTTCTTCCCCCCCCCTTCCCTTATTGGCAGGGGGTTGGGGGGGGCGGGGAGGGAAGGAAAACATAGTGTGAACTTTAATTCCAAGTATGAAGTTGAAAGAAGACAGCTGAAGCTGCCTGGGGTGTCACCTGGAGCCCAGGGCACACAACAAACCCTCAGTTCCCTAAGGAGCAGGATGAAGGGACTCCCTCAGATGGCTGGAGCCCACCAGAAGCACCGACAGGTGCCAGGGTGCTGCAGTTCAGAGTTCTGCTTGCTGAAAAACAGGTTCACACCAAGAACTTGTGCTTACACAATTTCTTACCAGAAATAATCTGTTTTGCTGGCATCTCCTACTGTACAAGCCCTCCCCAATTTGCTCTGGCGGGGTGCAGCACTGCAGGGGGGGTCTTGGTGCCGAGGACCAAGGCCTGGCAGAGGCCCAGGGTTCAGTGGGTCGCCCCAGGCTCCTGCAGCCCCCAGACCAGACCATCCCCTTGCCTGCACATGGGGGCCAGGCACCAGTCTGCAGAACCTCGAAGGGCACTTTGGGCTCAGCAACACAGAAACACGCCTGTAGGAAGCCACAAACACCTTTAATTGTTTCTGCTCTGAAACAGCTGAATTTTACTCTGTGTCCACTCTATGTCAACTAACCAAATACAACATACTCCTGGTACACTGGCATACCCCTAAAACTAGCATTTTTAGCACTGAAATGCCACCAAATCCACTACTGCAATGGTGTGACAGGCCCTGGGAGGGCAGAAGCCAAATCGTGCTATGTGACATGACGCTGTGTTAGAAGGGCAGAGCTTGCCCTGTGTGGAAACAGGAAGAGCGAGAACACCAGCACCAGTATTTCGGGGTGCTAGAGACTCTGAATGCAGCAGAGCAGGCATTTCAGCACAGGTTTCGGACTCACTCTCTGTTTAGCACTCATCTGTTTCCCAAAGCTGGCATTTTGGAGGGCCCGGTGTGTGGAGGGGGAATTGGCCACACAGCCAGCTCGCATTTCAACCCAATTAGCAAGCTCTGGTGAATGAGGTAATGGAAGACTCACAGAAAGAAATTACTTTAGCAAAGGCAGGGATCTGCTTCAGCATTGCCCAGGAAAAGCCACACCAGTCCGACAGTTAGCACAGCAAAGCCAGAACGTGGTGGGAAGAGTTCAGACCCCCCTCTGAACCTGTTCCAACAGTGAGCTCCCACAGAGCTCCTGCACAGACCCTCTCCTGAAGGCAGCCGGCAGCTCGGGTGAGACATCCCAAGGCTTTTCTCAGGGGACAGGGTGTTTCTCTCACCCATGCTGATGGCAGTGAGCTGCCCGGTCCAGACATGCAGAGGAGCAGGATGGGACCCCAGTGCACCGTGACCAGTGCTGTGTGCCATGGCTGTGCCCAGACCAGGAAGAGTCATCGCACACGAACGTGTCTCTGGTGGGGGTAAGCAGAAGCCTGGACACCCCTGGTTCCTCCCAAGGTTTGGCCAACTTGGCTTGGCCCCTGTCTGGCACCTCCCCGCTGTCGGAGAGCTGCCCATGCTCATCCCGTGCTCCCTCTGCCTCCTTCGCCCCTCTCCAGACCCTGCCCTTGCTCACAGCTCCCAGGCCGGGCTGGGGATCCAGGCTCCCACCACCCGGGCAATCAAAAAGGCCGCAGGCTCCGTGCCCTTGCAAGGGGAGGGTGAGGAGTCCTGAAGGCTGCCCGTGGGTGACACAGGGCTGCCAGCCCTCAGGAGCAAACAGGAGAACGGGCTCAGGCAGGGCGACCAGGGGCACCCATTACCTGTGCTGAAGAGATGCATGTCTGACCGGGACCTTATGAGCTACAAACACACCAGGCTCAAAACCAGAACAGACTCAGAAAAACTCTGCTGCACTGGATTTACCTTTTCAAAAGCACACAGAGTCCAGCGTGAACTGCAAAGGACCGTGAAGTGACAATACCAAGGCAGGACAAAGGCAAAAGGCAGCCTTGGGCTTTAATTTACTCTTCATTTGTGCTAGATATGCTAACACCACTCTCCACGTGAGAGCTGCTTTATCCCCAGCGTATCCCAGTGCTAAAACCAAAACCCATTCACCCACTTTCCTCCTGCTCAGATGAATGTGCCCAGTAGCCCTTGTCCACCTGCCCAGCCTGTAACAGGAGCATCCTTGTCACTGATTACAACTGTTCTGAAGCACACTGGTTTCAAGGGAGGATGCTGATACACTGGGAGGAACAAGGTGTTTGGCCCGATCCCCAGGCCCACACTTAGTGGTGAGGTTTCCGGGCCGGCTAAGCTGGCAGAGCAGCTGAGCTCCACGGGAGCTCCAGGCGTGGACAGCCAGGCCCACGGGCAGAGCAGAGCCTCGAGCCGCCAGACTCCCTGACATGCCCCCCTCAGCTATGGGGATGAGCTCAGGAGACTAACAGCAAGCGCTGCCTGTTATTACCTGCTTCATAAATTGTGCTAATGGTCCCATTACAGCCAGGCTGATAGAACAAGAGAAGGAAAAAAAGATGCAAAATGATCAAAACATGACCTGGAAGAATTGCTCCTCATCCATCTCTCCCATCTAAGGTAATGAAAATTACCAGCAAGTCCAGCATACCAAAAATAACACACAAGCAATCAAAACATGGCTGGGAAGAAGCCCCAGTTAGAGCCTCTGAAAAGCTATGGAGCTGGCTCAGAGCAGAGGGCTCTGGGGCTGGTGCCTCTGTGACCCCAGGGGTCTGCCCACAGCAGGCACCGCAGCCGGCCAGATATGCCCCAGGAACAGGGTCAGTGCTCCCCCAGAGGGCAGTGGGCTTTGCTAAACACCAGGCAAAACAAGACAAACAAGACAAACTGGGGTGTCAAATCCTACACCTTCTTTTGAAAACATGATGCCCCATGAGTTGCTCACCAACCACACGAGCCCTGTGCCAGCACCCACAGCAGACACTGTCTGGTGAGGACGGTTCATTGGCATGGCCAGCATCAGCCACGGCCTCTAGCCATGTATAGAGGCTGCTCCAGAGACAGGATGCACTGGTGAGAGGGCCACTGCCAGGCCACACACATGGGGATGGGGACTGTGCTGCCTGGGGGAGCAGCGGGCAACAGACACTACCGGGGCTGGAGGCCAGAGCCTGGTCCCTCCAGAAGAGGATGGCTCCACCAGCACCACTCGACACCCCATTTCCCCATCCTCATCCTCCTGCTGTCCCCATGTCGCTGCCAGTGAGCCCTCCCATGGCTGGCTGGCTCCCCTCCGCCTGTGCTGCTGCCCTGCCCTCCCATCCCGTGTCCCTTCACTCTCCAGCCTCTCCAGGATCAGCACTCCGAGGTTTGGCCGCCAGTGTCTATTTTTCCTCCCCACACATCTCAGCCCCTCTGGCCTGGCTCTCCACCCCTCTGGCTGCAGAGCGAATCTCGCTGGAACAAGCTGGTTTATTTGCAAATAAATCTTCATGTCCTTAAGAAATTATTTTGGCCATCCTACACAAGCACATCGATGACCCTGCAAAGGTCACATGATGCAGGAAACTTACTTCAGGACAGCTTAGACCTGTGCAAAGCTGTACTTCAGTGAGTGTTCTCTTTCCCATTGCCTGAGGCAAGATCAGATCCGAGCAGCATGATAAAAATAACAGGCAAACATTTTAGAGACTTAATCACGTTGTAGTATCTTAGGGGGCCCCTGGAGAGAAAGAGAGAGAAGTTCTGGTTTCTCATCTTCCAGCAAGCGCAGCTTTCGCTTATCTGCCCCGTTCCCGTGGTGCAAAGGCCAGCGAGGGGGATGAGATCATGCTTGGGAAAAGGCGTGTTTTTCATAGCACGCAGGAGAGATTGGCACGGGCTCCACTTCCCCCTTGTGAACCCCATCCAGGCGCAGCGCTGGAGAGATGTCAGCTCTGGGTGGGACAGGGAAGAAACGGCTCTGACAGGTCCGGGGCTCTCTCTGAGAAAAGGCGTCCTGGAGCTGCTGAGCAGAGAGGGTGCAAAAACAAGCCCTGGGGGAAGGTGTTGGAGGGCAGAGAGCCACAGAGCCCTCTCCACTGACTGTCCCTGCCATCGCTACCTAACGCCACGGTCCCACAACCTCCATCCGTTCAAACCCCCCACCACCTGAAGAGATGCTGAATATTGAAGGGTGCTTTGGTTAACGCTTCAGCTCAAACGGAATCTTGGGGGGGGGGGGGGGGGGAAGCAGTTAGGTAACTGCTGTAAGGACCTACCGTTTTCCTAGGGAATTTTTTCACAATTCATTATTTCAGGAGGGGTTTTGCTAAAACCAACCATGTCAGCAGGTTGCCATCACCCAGCACGTCCTGCCAGCTCAGAGAAAAGCTTGCCAGGGTGGTGACACGTGAGATCCAGGCGTGCCTCCTGCACGCCAGCTAGTTTCATGACTCGGAGGGCGCTGCTCCCCAGGGGCCACAGAAGGAAAGGAAACGACCGATTTCGTACATGTGCAGCCATTTTCTTTGGCTGGGCCCCCCCGTAACTTCCATCAAGGCTTTGTGGCTCCAGTTACCAGAGCGAGCTGGCCAGTGGAGGACGGGTAAAGCGCTCTTGATCAACCACGAGGTCCGTGGCATTAGGGAGGAATGCATGCTTTATTTCCTCCCTGAAGTATAAAGCTGAACGCAGCTGACTACAGCGGTTCAGAGCTGTCACTTAATATTATCAGCTACATCTCCTGCATGCCCTAGGAGCTCCCTCAAAACGCAGGAGGGGGGGAGCAGGGGCTGCAGGGTGGTAGCATGTCACCGGTCCTCTGAGGGAGAGGGATAACCATCTCTGCACAAACTTGACATCTATAAATTGATTACACAAGTGGGCAGTGGTGGTCCTTTCAAGTACGCTCCTTTTGTTTCAGCTTTACAGTAAAATTACCAGCAGCAGTTTACAATTAAGGGAAATAATAATAACTGCATATGCTTTCATCTGCACATACAATTACAATAAACTGCATGCTTTAATAGGATTGTGAAAAATCTGTGTTTGACCCATACAAAAAAGTAAACATTCTTGTTCTGGATACTATATCATTATCACAACAAAGGGAAACTCCTGAAATCTGATGATTTAAACATCTGGAGAATGTTAATCACTTCAAAATGACGGATGTTTTTTATTTTAGCTTTTGACAGACACACTCCTTTCATAGATAGATGATTATTTACATAAATTACATCACCAATGGGAAAAAACCTCCAAAATTACTTCAAAGGATAAAGAGCTTAATTAAAAGGAGGCTTTTGTATTCCTTCTCTTGTAGAACACGGAATTAATAGAAGAATTTGTGAAGGGAAAAGGTAACTCCATAATTTCAGACATGACGCAGCAGTGCTGTAGGTTTCCCCCCCACGTGCCTGGGCTCTGGAGGTGTACTTTAAATAGAGCTGAGGTGCAGAACAAGCAGCATGACAGAGACCCCAGCTGACCCCCCATCAGTGAGCTCTGAGCCAAGTTTTGGTGCAGGTTTGTGAGCACGTGGGCAGAACGCACAGCGTTGGGTGCCTGCAGCCCTCAGTGTCCTCCACACATGAATTTCAGACAGAATGAAGCCACAAACTCCAGCAGCACTCATCTGCACCAGCTCCTACTCATTTGGGTTTACAGATACAGTGACACAAATAATAAGGGTTTTAATACACATACAACACGTTCTGTATGTCACAGTGGCTCTAGATAACACACACATGTGGACCAGGAGTGGGATGATGGGATCTGCACCACGTCCTTTAGCCCTGTCCCCGATGCTGCACATCAGGAAGCACATGAACACCACAGCTGCTGGGCAGTTACAGGAGCAGACTCAGCAGCCAGGTTTCAGCTCCCAACTACTTTTAAGGCAATGATTTCAAAGAAGGTTGCAGGAAGGAGTGGGAGGGAAGCGCGGGGAAAGCTGCACCGTGTACCATCTGCAGAGGAACACACACCTTGGGTAGGGCCAGGCAGCCGCCAGGTTTAACACACGGCGTCTGGGGGACCACCGAACGTGCCGACACTGAGCTGAAAGGATAGCTGTGCCGACCCGATTCCCTGTCACCCTTCCACCACGCCAGTTAAAACTGTCAGCCTCCGGCACAGCCGGAACTGAGCAGCGGGCAGGACGGCAGCTTTCCAAAGGCGAGAGGCTCTGGAGGGGGCCGTGCTCCCAGGGTGCCCGGGCTGAGCGGCCGCGTGCTGCCCAGCGCCGCTGCCCAGGCCTGCTGCAATTTCACTGATCCGCTACAATTTCCTCCCACACTGGGAGCTGATCTGCACGCTGACCTTAGACAATTTGTCTTCTTTCTAGCAGAAATGTCATCCAAAAGGAAGCTATTAAGTCAAGAAGGTAATTCTGCAAGAACAGTCCACTGTATAAACAGAACTTGACCCAGGGTAATTTATTTCTAGTCCTGCACAAAGGAACTTAAGAGATATGATCAATACGTTTCAGGATCTAAACATACCAGCGAAGGCGAGAACGTAAGGGGTTTAGGCAGTGTTTGTGAGAAGCTGTCTCTAATGCTAGACACTGAGAAACTGAAGTGTAAACCACAGATCTTAAAATCTGGAGAGATTCTGTGTCTGCATGTCACAGGATAAACATCTGCAGATAGAAGAAGTTTGGTCTGAAGTTTCGTTGACCCACTATCTGACTTTTAATTACACCCCCCATAACAGGTTAAACTCTGCCGATGCTCCCAACACCATTACAAAAGGTAGAACAGTTACTGCACTAATTCTTTACCAAGTTTAGAGGCTGCTAAAAGCTGAGAATAATTTTAAACTACAGATAAAACAGTGAAAACCCCCATGAATTCCCACCTTACAATGTTGAAACAAATTAATCTGGAGAGCAAGAGACAGCCTGACTTCCTCAGCAACACTGCACTAGCGTGTCGCTTAGCCTGAACCGAAGTAACATCATTATCCAAGACTGGGTCTCAGCATATCCACAGACAGAAACCATCAGCTTTTTCTTACTGGGAGCGTGCTGGGTGGAACACACAAACCCAGGAGTGGACAGAAACAAGCCGAGTCCCTGCTGAGAGCCGGGAAGCCATCCCCACATCAGTCAGGTGTCCCCCAGGACAGCTATCAGGATTCCAGCTGGGACCACCTCCACCCCCAGGCTGGCCAGTCGCCATCCCTCTGCCCTGCGCAGCAGCCTGCCAGCACAGTACATGGATCCCACACTTCAAAAAGTGGTTGGAAAAGGGAACAAAGGCAGGAAAACCTCCAAGATGAGTTCTGCAAAGAAACCACTGTGAGCAGCCTCCGAAGCTGGGGGTTCATGGTGTGTAGGCAGAACTAGTTCAGGTGTGGGTTTTAGTGAAGCTACAGGCAGGCACTGGTGTCACAGCAGCCCTTATCTGCAGGGTATCGAGGGACACTGTCACAGGTTGTGCATCACAGAGACCCTCTTCCTGTGTGCAGAGCGTAGGAAATGGTTAAATGTATTTATTGTTCAGAAAGCACATGGCTGCCCAAGCTATAAACACAGCTCCCTTCCTTGCCTGGTATTTACACCAAGTAATATGCTTTCTGGAAGTACCAGCACTTGAAATTCAAGTAACTTGGAAGAATCAAATGTTTCTCTGAAGCTGGACCCATGTGAGCTCACTGTATACACCTACACCCCGCTCAAAGGGACCGTCCGTTCTGCTGCTTGTCACCGGTGAAATGTGGATACACACCCTGGAACTGCCAACCTGCTTTGCGTTCTCGCTCTTGTCGCCCAGAGGGACTCAGTAACGCACCGTGGGGTCCTCAAAAGCTGCTGGCAGACCACTCAGATAACCAGAACGAGACGACAACCTGGTTTATTAACGTTTGACCACTGCATCGCTCTGGGTCCCCCAGCACCAGCTGGAAAGACCTCGTCATATTTTGTGCCAGAGAAGTGAGTCTGTTTCTTGGCATTATTTGTGCATTCTTCCCTCCTTCCACATTTTCCACTTGAAATTGCAAATTCTTTTCACAAGGGGTTCGCTTTGCCTGCTGAAGCCAAGAAAGCCTCTGTTTCCTGTCCAAACTTTATTCCTGACACATTGCAACAAGCTTTTGGTCGTTCAGGGTTTATTTCTGGTGGAATGACTCACATCACGCAGATACTTTTGCAGTCTGGCACAGAGCACAGGCCTTCATTTAACACACAACACACTGCAGACATGGGACCTAGCCCGAGGTAAGGACAAGGCAGGTACTGCCTACCAGCTCCTGGGTGCTTTCCCAGGAGAAGAAACCAACACACCTTAACTTCATGGGTCTGGCTGCGAGACAGCTTTCACACCCTGTGTTCAGCAGCATTCTGGAGTAGCATGGGATATCTGGAATGGGTCCAAGGGCTGCCAAACACCCCTTTGGATGGATCAGAGTCTCGATTCCCACCCCACCTTGCATTCTCTCTCCTCTGCAGTAACTCCAGTGCCTCTTTACACTGAGGGACAACACGACAAAGGGAGGGACAGAGGATGGTGCCCAGCCATGCCTGCGCTGGTGGTGACATGCTGACCAAGGAGATGCAGGCAGGAGAGCACAGGGTTCACCACATCCCCCTCAGCACCAGCACACTGGCTGCTGGATCACTCCCTCCTGGGAGCACTGCCATGCACCCTGGCTACAACACGATTTTGGCAAGCATGCTTCTGAACCATCAGCTGGGTCAGTCCCCTGACAGCTCATCTGCCCTGCTTGCCCAGACGCCAGCTGGCCATGGAATGGCCACACAGGTCCCACAGAGCAGCAGCAGCACAGTGCTGGGCAGCTCATCAGGGATGCGGTGCCATGTGCTCAGCTTCACGCTCCCGAAGGCGCCCATGCTCGTCAGAGGGGCTTCCATTTGCATCAATCCAACCCAGAGGGGAAAACAAGCATGCTATCCCAGAATTACTCCATTAAAGCTATTATTAATGTGTTGCCTGGCTTCTGTCATACTTTGTCACAATTTAAGCAAGTGAAGTGAAGTTCTGAGCTTTTAAGACCTGCTTGCAACAAGAACCAGCCCATCACCTTAAGCCCACCGGATAGCCAGGGCAGTCGTCCTTTGTCTGTCCCTGTGCTGTTTCCAAACGGTTTCTGAAGTGACTTTTAGGGCTTGAAGCCTTTCTGTGATCCAGTTACAGTTCATGAGCTGCTCTTCATTAAAGACATTCCTTCAAATGTTGAGACCCGCCAAAATTATTATTGTCCTCTGCTTTTTTTCCTCCACTGAGAGTGTCCTGCATATTAAGGAAGCCCAAAACTGACATTCTTAGGCAACTTTCCATTACACGATTCGTTTTTCTCATAACAAAAAACTTCACTTGTGCCAGTATCTAAGCATTCAAAGGCATGAGAAGCGATCCCCAGAAAATTAAGTAACAGATTTTCTACCCCTAAAATGAAGATCTGTTTTCCAAACAGCTCTTCCCATGAAGAGCATGCTGGATCCTCAGGCCAGGAAGGGTAGCAAAGGCCCCAATCCCACTGTGCACAGGCAGAAATCCCAGAACTGTGTGTGTACACAGAGGAGCACGTTGGGAGGAGGTTACCCAGCCCCGCTGTGCACTGGGATGATCAGTGCTGCTGGTCCACAAAGCACAAGTCGTCGTTCTGGGAGTCCAGCCTTCCCCAGGACCACGCAGATGGCCTTGCAGAACCCTAGCAATGCCCAGGGCCAGCTGCGTTGGGCAGCACGTGCACTGTGCCCATGTCTCCTCACTTAACCCTTGTTTGTTTGTTGTGTCATTCACTACTTGATTACCCTCCACTGCAGCAGCTTCCCCAGGACCCCTCTGGCTCCATTAGGAAAGTCATTGCTCTGTTCTGTCAGTGAGGGGGAGCATCTCAAGAGGTTTCTCCACGACAAGCTACGAGGCAGCAATGAACATATCAGCAGGACAGAGCACATGCAGGAAGGGTACAGCCACATCCACAGACACTGAGCACTTGTAATGTTTCAGGGCAGACAGATTACCCAAGGGTCAAGACTGGAAACCTCATGCAGGAGTAAAACCCAAACCAGACAGTGGAAGTTCCCCGTGCTGACAGAAGCACCACAGCAAAGGGCCGAACTGCCCCGAGCAGAGAAGTGCTACCAGAGACTGCTCTGAGCCATCTCCAGGACACACACTGCACAGAGCCTGGCACAGGGACCTCAGAGGACAGCCTACCCACATGCAAGCACTAGTGCCATAAACACTATGTTCCAGGAAAGACGGGAGGAGAGAGTCAGGTGTCCCAGGGTGATAGATGTGTTGGCACGCTCCAGGGAACATTGTGGGGAAGATGAAAGGCACGGAGCAGCATGCTGGCACACCATCGTGCCAAACACAGTGTGCAGGCTTTTAGGCAGCTGTTCTAAAGAGGGAAAGCAATGGCATTGAATCACACCTTGGCACCCTGGCGTGTGGCAGCACAGCCACAGCACAGGACTGAGCTGGAGATGGTTATGGTCACTGAGGCTAGATGTGGCTGCATGTGTTGAGCCATGCAGCCATCACCAAGCTCAAGGACAAAGTAGTTCTCTTCCCCTTGGAATGGGCTCATTGGCCGTAACAACGGCTGGCCTTTCCAAGTGACTCTGCAAGCATCTGGAAGCAGAGCTCCAACAGCTGAAACCCGTGTGACAGCAGAGAGCTTCCTTAGGAAGAAGGGCTACAAAGTGTTTTAAGAAAACAAGAGCAGAGTTTAGTCCCATATACTGCACCAGCGAAAGCATAGGTTGTTTCTAGCTTCAATATATAATATGTGAAAAAAGCCTAGAGCGTATTTTCCTGATATCACAGCTTTACTTTGGCACTACACATAGTTGGCAATGCATGAGACTGTTGATTATCACCTTCAAATACCCTAATTCTTCTGGTAGCATCCACGATCCCTGTTGAAAAACAGGTCTCCAAATAGCCAGCAAAGTGTCAAGCTGGAGAACAGGCGAAAGCAACGAGCTCTTTGTGGATCAATCTGTCACCACGTGTTTCTGCGTGGAGTTAACTGAGCTTCTAACATAACATGTAGTGGCATGCAATGCCAGTTAGAGTTAAGTTGAGCTTAAAAAAAGAACGAGCAACTCTAAATCAGAGAGGAAAAATGATTCAACGAGAAGATTCAGGGTATCAGATGAACTGAAGTTACTGATCACAACAAACTGACCAATCCACAGGGAGCTAAAACATAAGCAAACACAAATCCATGAGAGATCCATTCTGTCACCTTTGGTTTCAGCTTTTTTGGTTAATATCAGGCTGAAAACGTAACTGTTTGCTAGCCTGCATCCTCCCAAAAGAACGTGCAGTGAGTAAGGCTGGGCATTCCTTGTAAGGGCTGTGGGTTACCCAGGGAACAGACCTTTATGGTGCAAACTAAAGTGATCTAATAAACACATTGCCTTTACTGCTTACACAGGCTGGAGGAAGCAAGGTAAGTGAGGAACATGTATGCCTTAGCCAACCTGATAACATCAGTGATGTCAGTCACAGACACGTCATTCTCTTGTCCACTGGGCTTCCTACAGACACAAGGAACTACTGGTACCACCGAAAGCCAGTTGCTGCAGTTCCATTGATAGTGGAACAGGAGGCATGGAGGCACACCTCCACAAAAACACGCTGACATGCTCAGGTCTCCTAAAAGGTTTTGGTTTATCATCATCCAGTTTAATGTGAAAACTTGCAGAAGTGCTCGTTGCACCTTTGTGATCTTACAGAACAGCACATCTGTGACTGCAAACTGAGCCCTTCAAACCCTGTGACTGCCAGGAGCAGATGCTGCCTGGATTTGAAGGGCTGTTCTGGATAACTCACTTTGGATGTTCTCTGCATCTGCAGTGGAGGGACTGAACCCTGTGGTATCATCAGGCACAACTCCCTGCCAGGGTCTGGAGCAGGGACATGGTACCCAAGCAGCTGCCCCTGTTGCTCCCATCCACGGAGGTTACTCCTTGGAGCAACACACCAGTTTTAATTGCCGACTTCACCAGAAGCTTTGTGCCATTGGAAACCACACAATTTGAGTGTTTCTTCTGAGCTGCTAACACCTGATCATAAACATTTCTAGGGCCACATTTCCCTTTGCATTACACTGACATAGCTGTGACAAAATCATTGTGATTATACCAGCGTACCACAGGAAATCTGCCCTGGTTCTCTAATCGCACAGCACTCCAGGCACGCAGTAATGAACCCTCACGCAGTAATTTTAGATTTACTATTCCAGCTCGCTCCCCTTGCATCTGTGATTTACTGGTGCATTGCCTTTCTTTTCCCACTTTTGCTAATTTTCAAGGGTATGCAACGTATCATTGTGGAGTTCTCCAGCCTCTTTGCAGAGTCAAATAAAACACGTTTTTCATGCAGAGTTGTTTAGGAATAGGATGTATAGCTACTCTTATCAGGAGTGTTCAGAGTGTGATATAAATGCCTTGCACCATTGTAGAGCTGGAACCAATAAAGAATTCAGGGCAGAAATTTCAGACAGTCCAAAGTGCCAGACAAGTTCTTATATGTCTTTATAAATCTCCCAGCTAAGTCCATCACTCACTGAAGTTAATCTAAACAGCACAGCTTCCTCAGGTAAGTATGCCAGTACCAGACTCATTTCATCCCAGCTTCCCTAAACATCTTCCCTCATCTTTCACTCAGTTTTAATGTAATTGGGGTGTCTCAGAGCACAGGCCTGCAGAGATCCTGAGATTCCTATACCATCTAATTGTTCATCACCATTTACAGTAACTGTTCTGAGGACAGAGATGGAGTTTCTCAGCCTCCTGACTCTGGAATTATCTTCTGCCATTGACTGGTGGGAAACCAGCTCTGGTGATCTTCAGGTCACACAGTGAAACCTATTTCCTCAGGCATTTCCCAAGCAGAAATCTTTGTACTGAGTTTGAACTTTGTCATGAAAAATTTTTAGCACGTGTCTTTTCTGTTGTCAGGAAAGAGTAAGGTGCTGGAAACCTTTTTGTAAAAATCAGGAGACAAACAATAACAACAAATCAAAGTGGCATGTAAGATATGAAAGCAAAACTGAGCTTAAAAAACAACACCAAGCCCCAAATTTTCCACCCCTTAAACACACCAGCTAGTTCTACCACTGCACAGCAAAGGTGTCCCAGCCCCAAGACCCAAAATCTTTATATGGGCAGAAATGAATGATTGAAAAGAAAGAAAAACAGTTTGGTGGTTGTCGTTATTGGTCTTCAGCATCTGCAGCCTATGTCATTTGATTTGAGTTAATAAACAGAGCAGTTGTGGGAGCATCCCCAGTTCACACAGTTCTGTCCACAGTAGCTTCAGGAACGGGCTCTAAGGAAGCAAGGAAAGGATAGCAGATTATTGTTCAGGAGAGATCTGAGGAAAAGCAGAGGCAGAGGCAGTAATTTGGGTTCTGGAACTGCAGCTCATTCCACAGAAGTAAACCAGCTGAGGCTGTTGACATTGTAATCCAGACATCCGAGTCCCAGAGCACACTGAGAGCGCTGCTAGTGGCTTTAAACAAAAAAGTGTGATATTATTAACCTTGGGTAGAAATTATGTCAAGGAAATCAGTGTTCCTGGCAGCAGCTGAGCACCGCAACTCTGGGAAGTGTAACTGTTCCACCTAAAATACCACAGTGGAGAGGCAGAGGATGGGATCTGCCCTTTGCCACAGGGCTCACAGCTCTGCCTTGCCTTGGCTGTGCCCATCAGAACCGGCCCAAGGCACAGCCTCAGCTACCTTCTCACTACACCAGCAAAGGCTGTAGCGACAACTAAAGCACTTTGTAAAACTCTGACTGTATGGAAATTAAGACTCACAAGAGATTCAGCATAGGTTCTCACTCAAACAGCCGAGCCCAAAGGCACAGTTTGATTTGTCTGTCACACACAGACGTGCTCTTTTCAGTGAGTTCTGTGTCACACATGCCTCAGATTCTTCCTGCAATTGATAGTAACCACCAGATCTTCACGCTACCATTGCAATAATTGCTTGGAGTTATTATTACTACTACTGCTGAGGATATAAAATTAAAGTAGCATATGAATTAATTGGAAAAATGCATTCTTGAAGATCAGAAGTCCAGTCTGAAAGACAGGCAGGAGCAATGCTAGCTCTCTGTGGAGACATGTCGATCTTCATGGCTATAGATGTGGCACTTCAGAAACGCTTGTTCAGCAGTTTCCATTTTAATAAAAGCTTAAAACATTGAAATCAGATCTGGGTGAAAAATATTTAGCCAAATAATTTCAGGCCTATGTTCATAAATTCCACTGCAGTTAGGCAAAACCAGAAAAAACTCCAAACTAAACTTTTCAAATTTTCTTTTTTCCTGTTTTTTGAGCCTGAACCCTGTTGTTTTCTGGTGTGAGATGGAGGTGTGCAGCCAGCACAGCCCACAGTGGCTTCCACAGTCCCACGCTGCCATGGCAGCCTGCTCCACAGGGCCCGTGGCACTGCCCACCCATGGCACACCCTGCCTGTGGCACATCAGGCCCCGCAGCCCTGCAGCATCAGGAGGTGGCACAGGGCCCCAGGCCAGGCTGGTGGCGAGGGCTCTGCTCCCTCATGGCAGCGTGGGGCTGAACACCAGTCACCCACTGCTATCGATGAAAGGGAGAGCTGTGCCTCAATTAAAAAGCAACAAGATCTCTGCTGATTCTTTAGTGCATCAGAGTCTGGAGGAGCCACTGGTCTAAAGTCTCATGTGTGCTGGCTTGGCAGAGCTCTTCCAGCCCCTTCCCTGAGCTTACAGAATGCTCCTAAGAAGAGTGGTGACCTCCCAAACTGCTGTTAGGCAGGAGAACGCTGTCAGGGCGAGCGGGGCCGGAGTCTGGTGTTTGCCTGGGATGATGGTCCATGAGCCAGTGCAAAACGCGGGGTGCCACGGGGAGAGGGCAGGCACCTCACTGCCTCCTTCAGCCAGCCAGAGCACAGGGGCTGAAGGAAACTGCCCAGTGGCAAGCTCCAAGCACAGAATGGGGCGTTCTCCATGGGACATGTCACTCTGCAGGGACCCTGTGGCCACTGTGGCTCTGGGCAGCACATTCAACACACGTTCAGAAGGCAGCCATTCGCATTCATGAGGAATGAATGGTTGTCAAACATGAAGACAGAGCCCTCAGAAGGAGATGTGCCAGTATCTGAGCACAGGGGCCATCTGAAGGGAAAAAAGTTTCCTTCATAACCAGAAAAAGGACAAAGGGCGAAACCAAGAGCAGGGCATTTCAGAC
Organism: Gallinula chloropus; assembly: GCF_964237585.1. Lineage (NCBI taxonomy): Eukaryota > Metazoa > Chordata > Aves > Gruiformes > Rallidae > Gallinula > Gallinula chloropus. Next base: position 222,919 of record NC_140091.1, on the reverse strand, counting down.
ATGGGCACTTATTGCACCCACACACCCTACTGATCTTCTGCCTGACACTAACAAGGATAGCTCAGAGTTCTTCCATGACTTGAGAAGATTATATCCACGTACCACAACCAAAACACCACCATGGGAGAGCATATCTGTGAGTTACACAGTACTAAATCCAACCTGGAGCACCCATGGAGTCAGTGTGAGGTACACTTCCACCGAGACAGAGCCTGGGTCTGTACCAAAGCACTCCTTGTGCTTAGGTCACTCTGAGTAAATTGAGGATAGATGGTGGTTTCCAGTGGGATGTCAAGGTTTAGTTATTTGACTGAGAATGTACAACTGGAGCGAGCAAAAGTAAACTGTGAAAAGAGTTTCCTAGGTATATAAATAAACACAAATGCTAACACAAACAGTTGTATCAGATTATGGCAAGAACGGCAGACAAAAGTTTGGTGCATTGTCTGATTCTTACTATAGGGAGCACTGTGACCTTTAGGGATTTTTAATAAATCAGGTCCTGATGACAATACAAGTAAATGAGAGTAAGACAGGTTTGTGATTATAGCTGAGGCCCAGGACTTGGGAGATTTGATTTCTACTTTTCACTTTCCTTAGATTCCCTGGGCAACTTTAAGTAGATTCCCCATTTTTTGGTGCTGTATTTTGCTTGTCTTTCAATACAGCAAACTACAGTCGTCTTTTTAACTTGAGTTCTACTCCCAAAGGGTGACTGTGATACACCCAAACCAGCAGGAAGATGTCCTCAGAGTGCAGCTTCAGGTGGCTGCTCAGCAAGCATCAGATACCAACACTTGTCAGAGAAGTCAGCAGAGCTCTTACAAGGCATATCCAAATAAGTGGTACCTGAGGACAGCCTGTGGGCCAGGCTGAGTTGTGGGTCAGTGGTGTGGGATGGGGCACCATGGGGGCCAGCTGGGAAACCAGGGGGCCACCCAGGAGATGGGGCAGCCCATCACCTTACAGGCTGGAGGAAGGCACAGCACCACCGTTGCATTGAGCACCGTCTGACACCCAAACATGTAACAGGTTTCTGCTGCTTACCCAGGAAATACCAGCTGGCCCTACAGACACTTCTGGAACACCTACCAGGTACCACGTGTGCATCCCAGACAAAGCTGAACCCAGAAAACCCAGGGACATTCGCAAACAGTGGGGTTTGAGCTGCAAGAGGCAACAGATACTCGAAGGTAACATACCTCACAGCACGATCCACTGTTATCAGTTAGTCACTCTAGATGTAAACAGTGTGAGCTTACACTTTTCACACTGTATTTTTACTCAGTACCTGCCAGAGGCTGGAGCCAAAACACTGACAGACTGTTCTTTTCAGGTTTGATTCCTCAAGAAGGAATCTGAGGCAGAGACATGACTCGGACTCCTTTAAACACACTAAACATCACACACTGACAAATGAATAGGGGAGCAATGGACAGTGAAAGGAAATGTCACCAAAAGCCCAGGACCAACAGTCACTGAGATGTGAATGATCCTTTGGTAAACCGACAGCTGCATCAGAAGTCAGTCAGCAAGCTGCAGGCAGTACCACTGAAATGGTTACTCGATTGCTCCTGGAAGTTTGCATCCAGTTCAAGTCCTACATGGCCTCTGCTCCACGTTCTGCCACAGGTACAAGCAGATGCAGCCATGTGCTCCCCTTCTAATTACAAACCCAGCCCTTTCAGCCCATTCCTCGAGATGACTTAAGCTGGGAGACTGAGCAAAGGCAACAGATGGATGTGAGCATGAAACAGGCAGTTGTTAATCTGAACCTTTCCTCTGCTGAGTGACCATGAACTGCTATGATCAGCAGAAGCAAAATGCCCAGGGGACACTGTGCAGGACTTTGCATTGCACAATTCTCTGTATTAGGTAAATTTTCCTTCTGAAACCCCTTAGAGGTACGATTCTGCACCGTGTTGTAGAACAAACTGAAGCACAGTGAGTGGCTGAAGGGTGTACCCAAGGACTCCTGGAAAGGCATGCTGTGCCACAGTAGGAGACTGAACTTTGGTGTCCAGTCCTTGGCTTGTTCACCAAACACAAGCCCATTCTCCACAGCAAATCTTTGCCCAAAGGCATGTGCAGCCCTGCAAGAAGCAGCAGAAAAGCAGAGGCGCAGGAGCACTTAAAGCCACCCACCAGCTGTGACCATCCATAGTCCTGCTCCAGGCACTCCAGCATGCAGTGGGGCAGCATCCTGGCTAGTGAACAGAACTACAGCAAAAACACCAAGGGTGCTTTTAACCCTCTTCCAAATATTCCGGGACAGAGATCTCCTGGCAGAGTGACAATGGAGCATCCAGAGCCCTTCTCCTTGGACGATGGGAGCTGGCTCCCTGTCACTCAGACCAAAGCCCAGGGAAGTTAATCTCTGCCTTGTGCCTGAGCGTTACCAGTGATGACTATTCAATAGCACTTGTAACCACAGCTTTGTGTCCACAAAACAAATCAATTCTAACTGCACAGTCTAAGTACATGAGCATTCTGGGGAACACTGAGAACAGACAGGCTCCTACTGCTGGCTGAATGGCAGAGAAAACCATAAGAAACTGAGGAAGAAACATTCAGAAAGTAAAATCTCACACCAATACTCATATGGAAATGATTTTTTCTCCTCTAAATTCAGTTTATTCAGTGTTTCTGACTGCCAGGTCCTTATTTGCTTTTCATTGTTAAGAGTTAATGTTAACAGCTGAACAAAGAGTCATCCTCAGTCACCACTGGTTATTTTTACTGGTTCTAAAACCCAGGAATTAGGCTATCTACTCACAAGTGCTGCACCCTTACCTATAGAATAGCTGCCTAAGCACCACAATGAACATTGCACACTTACTCCTTACCATCACAGAAAATGAAAGTTTTGTTAGCAGACACTGTGGGATTTTATCTGTGTGCTTGTTTCTCAACACAAAAAAGTTTACTGCAATCAAACCTGATGCATGATTCCTTTTGTGCTTGTAAAGCATGTTTCAGGGGGACAGGAGTTGAATAAAGAAATCTAAGACTTCAGAAAAGCTTTGCTTAGATGATGCTCTCCTGAAGGGATCTTCTGGATTAGTCTGCCATTGGAATACCAACATCATTGTCACTGGAGCAGGCTCCCCGGGGCAGTGGCTGGGGCCCTGGGCCAGTCAGTGTTTGGGAAGCCTCTGGACACCACTCCCAGATGTTCAGTTTAACTGTCAGGTCACCACTCCCGGAGACAGGAGTTGGACTCGCCAGTCCCACAGGCCCCTTCCAGCTCAGGATGCTCTGTGGCTCTACGCACGCTGGGCACCAATAAAAGTACCCAGAGCTGGGCGAGGTGTGCAACTGGCCACATCTGACTGGTGATGAAGCTGGCTGAGCACACCTGGAGCTGTCAGGTGGGAAAAGCATTCCTCTCCTCACCGGATTCTATAGTTTTTTGCACCAGAGACATTTCGGCTGTTGCCGTGCCAACCATCCCTTTGGCTTGCTCACCCTCATATGTGGTATTTCACCTGTTTTCAGTGGTCTCTAACGCAGGGAAGGACTTAAGGATGTGCTTAACCTTAAGGACACACTGAAGCCCCGTTTGCAGCAGACGAGAGCATATGCCCTGACTTAAGGATCATGAAGGGTGCTTGCCAAAGCAAGGAGAGGTATTTGAGTACTTTGGGAAGCAACGTTGTGATTTTGCTCCTCCCTCCCTTGCAGAGACCTTCACACCGACTGACTCCCCAGAAAGGGAGGGCACAGGCCTCAAGCTCTGCTCTCTCCTGGGAGCTCTCCCTGCAGGGCCAGCAAGGCTCTGCACATCTGCCCGCACAGGGAGGTGGCCAGAACCCACCCTAAGGTCCTCTGTGAGCAGCATCACAAGTGTCACTCCCATGCCTTGTCACAGGCACTGTGCTTCTGGGAAGCACTCACTGGAGTTTGGAAATGCTCAGGCACACGGGCCATGTGTGGTTTGGAGACTTAGGCCACGTGATCCACAGAATCACAGGGGTTGGAAGGGACCCCCAGAGCCCATGGGGTCCAACCCCCTGCCCAAGCAGGGTCCCTAGGACAGGGCACACAGGGCGGTGTCCAGACGGGGCTGGAATCTCTCCAGAGGAGGAGACTCCACAAGCCCTGGGCAGCCTGTCCCAGGGCTCCCTCACCGGGAAGAACTTCTTCCACATCGAGGTCTTTTCCTCTGCAAATTGGAAAGACTGTGTCTTTACTGCACTGTTCACTGAGCTCTTTACTGAGCAGGGGATGGTGCCACACAGGGAAAGGCAAAGGAAAGTCCCAGGAGTGAGAGGAACCATCTGTGTCAGCAGAGAACACCAGCTTAGTCTGTAGCAAAAAGGGGTAAAGTATCACCCCTACCAAACAATTCACATGACTGAGCCAAGGGCAGAGGACTTATTAGGTACCTGGGCAACCTTGGAATACAGCTACAGAGACAGGTAGGTCTCACGCTGACCTCTGAGGTGCCAGCTCATCACAGCCACAAGCAGAACCCAGCTCATTGCAGCCCTTGTGTCAGTGGGGGTCCTGGATGTGCATTTTTTTTTCCTCAAATGTACCTCTGCTATCTAATTAGCAAATAATTAGCCTAAATTTTGGCAGGTCTTCAAGTGGTTGCAGCTTTCTATAGAGCATAGGATTTTCTAACAGCTCATTGCTGTCTGTGCTCTCACTGACATGCGTAGTAAAACATGGGCAAAGACAGGGATTAAATCAGGGATTTAGTAGCATCAGGGGTGGGCCAGGGCTGAGCACCCTCCAGAGACCCACCCACGGATGCAGACAGTCAGGGATCAATCAGTTCTTCCCCATACATTGTGGCAAACACTTACACACCCCACAAGGGGCCTTGTTCACTGATAAATACCAGATTGCCTCAACATGGCTGTTCTGGGGCTTGAATTTCCTGAGAAATGCAGCTTTTATTAAAGATAATTAAGCATTGTTTTCTTTAGGGTGAGTCACTGAGCTGCATCATGTACTGCTTTCACGTTCTGGAAGATCAGTATGATGATACCAGGGAAATATAATCATTTTGATTACTACAGCAAGAGCAAGGGCAGCAAGTTCTAATCTTACATTTCACAAGGAACATCTATCATTGCTCCCATATTAACACAGCAGAGCCCTGAACATGTTCATTTGTTACTCGGGGCTCCTCGGGAATATTGGAATAACTGCAGTTCCATCCCACTTGCTGGATACCACAGCTCTGCAGTTCAGCAGTTCAGGACAAATTCACACTGACTTCAGGAAACTATTAGGATGCTTTAGCCAATTCTCTTGTAGCAAGAAGCAATCACTTGGAGAGCAGGGGTTAAACTCCATCCTCAATGAGGTCTAAGCATCATTTTAGGCACTTTGTCAGGAATACCACATTGGAGAAGCCAAGATTCATAAGCAGTCTTGTAGAAGCAGCTTTTGCATCATCACTGAGTCTAAGTTATCAAAGGCTTTGCTGCCATTTATTCAGTGGAGCCAAATCTTTGTCACCTTTCCAGCAGCAAGGGCAGGAATCACCACCAGCCATCCAGGGGAAGGACACACTGGTAGTTCAGGGCACATCCATGGCAAAGGCAGGGGCAGTTCTCCAGGGTTCTGGTTTACATCTGAAATGCTTCTGGAAGACTGGTGTGGGGGTGCCATGCCAAAGTAGACACATGAATAATTTGGCTTTCATTTCAGTTAAGACTGGAAGCTGATTCCCTGGCAGATGGAGGCAGCCTGGGCTATAGATACACCAGAGTCGACCTCCCTCAGCTCGAAAGCTGCAAAGTCAGGGAAATAATCTAGTAACAGCACCTGAAGGTCTGTCCCTCCCGTTACCTGGTAGAATTTCTGTGGAGTTCAGGATCTTGTGCCTATTGCAAAGAATAAAAATAATCTGCCTGTTAAGAGGAAATAAGTCTTGGGCATCTGAAATGGTCAAGTGGCCGTTCAGAGCCTTGCAGAGGCTCTGCTGGAACACTGGCTCAGAAATTGCCAACACATATTCCATTCCCTGAGAAGAATGTCTCTCCCTCTGATGAATAAATATAGCTCATACCTAGAAAAACTGTAGAAAAGGAGATTTGTGGCCTGTTTTCTAGTTGATAAGATAGGAAAACAACCTCCTGTTTGAGGGATCTGCTCCACAAAGTGAGCATTAGCTGGAGTTACAGAACAAAGCCCAAGACTGTAATTCTGCTTCCCTACACGTGCAGCAGCTCACAGCAGCACAGAACGTGGGAGCATCTCTGCTTCCAGCAGGGAGGCTGCTGGAGGATGGCTGTGGGAAGCTGAATTCTCCTTTCTTTCTTCATGTGTGTTTAGGTTTCAGGGGATTTCAGGGCATTTACAGGCCTTTGAGACATCTGACCAATTGCTTTTTTTTCATTTAAGGTGGACAGATGATGGAGACCAGGAGAGTGAAGAATCTTCACGAAAAAGAGCTATAAATGTTCTTAATTATAAAAACTATGAAGACACACAGAAGAGTGAGATTTCTTGTGGAAAATTATGAATTCTACCTAAAACTTGGTCACCTACAAAATATATCTATATTTGTGACAAAGCTTTTCAAGTGAGTCCAATCAGTTTCTACAGGGTAAAATCCACAAGAGGCGCTCAGGGGGCTGGACCCAGTGATCGCTCAGGGTCCCTTCCAACCCCTGCAATTCTGGGACTCTGGATTCTGAAGCTAATTTTTATCCCTAATACCTGCAGTAAATTATTGTGACTACTTTGAGTCCCAGGCTGCCACAAATTACCCAAACCACACTACTGGAATAAAACACTTTAAAACTAATCATTTCTACAGAGTATTTTGGTTATTTTATTTAACTAAAATTCAACAGGGGAAAAAAATCACAGGGGGATAGTCTTGTGTGGTTTAAAGCCACATTAACCTGGTTTCTGGTCTCTCCTTTGTCTTGAGTTAGAGCTATCCTCATTAACTTGAGACAATAAACTCAAGCTTTAAGATATTTGTGTGAATTTGAGCACTGGCAGTGTCCCTCACAGCGATCCACAACCACATTTGGCTTTCACAGGCATGTGGTGACTTGAAGCTCCATGGGCAGTGCTGGTGCCTCAGAGCACCCAGGTATATTAATTCTGTATAAAAGCACAAACATGAGGCTGGCACAGCCTGGCCAAGCATGTCCCAGCAGTGCCAGCACCCTCGCTGAAGCCCCACTGAGAGCACTGGGAAGTCTTCCTGTGCTGAATGAAGGCACAGAAAGGAAACACAAACAGGTCACGACTTTCTAAATAGAACACTGGATTTTCTGGAAGATGCATGAGTATGCAAAGGACATGTATCAGTAGGAAAGACCTTGTAAAAGCACTCTCCTTGGTACCATCTCATCTGAGTATGAACTTTGTAGATCTACAGTGTATGCTACAAAGCCCCTGCCTGCTGCAAAAACGAGTCCTCATCAGTGTTACCTGATTTTCCCAACTCTCCTTTCCCTCTGCTTTCCTTCCCAGGGCCCCAACCACAAACCAGAGTGACATCAGTCTTGGGCTGCCTTGGTCACACACAGCCCACCATGGTAAGAGAAGCATTTGGTAACAGTTACTGTGCAGCAGTGCCCAAGCCAGGGCCATGTACTTAAAGCAGGACATTACACCTGAAGTGCTGTGATACCTTGCAAAAGCCAGTGCTGCCAGCATGGGATATCCTATTGTGTTCTCCAAATCTTGGTAAGAGCTCCCAAAGCTGCAGTGGAAATACCCTGGAGTAGATGTCTGATAGCACAGAAGTGTAACTTACACACTGTGAGCTGATCACACACCCCTGTAAGGGAACTCTAGGTGAAGAGATAGGGCACTACTTGCTAAAGCAAAGCCAGCTTCTGCCCATAACCATAAAATATCATTGTGCCAGTGTTTAATGTGGGGCCCAGTAGTTAAAGGAGACAAAACCCAACTGCAATCCCATTGCTACAGGATGGAGGCACACACCCCACAGTCCCGTAGCAGAGCTGCCGTTGGAGGGTGCACAGTCCCCAGGACACCATGTCCTGTCATTGCCAACACATCTCAGCAGCCGCTGCTCTGAGCGCCTCGGTGCCGGACACAGAGCTGCCCAGCCCTTCCCCCCTCGCAGGGGATGCAGCATGTCCCCTTTCAACCCGGGTCTCCAGCAGCCCCCAGGAGAGCCAGATCACGCCCCAGCTGCTCACTTCACAGGGGAGACCAGCACGTCAGCCTTTCCCTTGCTGTGTGATTCCACGACAGCAGGCACCACAGACACCACACCGTCATACAAACACCGGGCAAGGCTCACACCACGCAGCACCCGAGCCTGCAGGCACAGCTCTTCCTCCAGAACCCTGGTCTGAGTTACTCCGTGGATGTGGCAAACACCACGGTATCATGCAACACACAGCCAGCCAGAACAGGTCTCCGCAGAAGGGATTTGCAAAAGGATTTCCACTCGTGGAAAACTGAGGGAAATCCCAACTCCCACGGTACACGTCTGGAATGACAAGTTCCAGAAATAAATCACTATCTGCCCGTGTGCTCTGCAGACTGGTATGAAAACCATCGAATCCTTCAGGTTGGAAAAGACTTTTATGATCAGGTCCAACCATTAACTGTTGCTTGCCAAGGCATTTGAGACGCATTTGTTTAACACACATGCCGATTCATCAACACTGATTGTTTGTGTAGGAGGAAAAGGTTGGCTATGACAAATTGCCAGGTCCAAGATCCAATTCAAGATCCAGTTTCAATAGCCTAAATTAAGAATTCCAATTTTTTACTCAAAGCCATGTGAAATGTGATTACTTACAGTAAAAGTATAGTGCAAAGCAACAAAAAGTTCAGAACAAAATACTTTAAAAAGTGTTTACAACTGACTAGCTCTGTCTGTATGTCCGTCCGTCCCCCCATCCCCCCCACCACCAGTTGTTCCTCACATCCAAACTTTACATCCAGAAATCTGGATAATGGTCTTAAGTCTTTTATTTCTCCCCTGAAGCATTCTCCTAAGTACCATCAGCAGCTGTCAGAGGCTCCTGTTAGCACAGGCAGACCAACACAGAGCACTCACCGCGCAGGCAGTGGAGCCAGACACCCAGAGGCAGTCACACACACCTCCATGTCCCGTGCTGACAGGAATCTCCCATTAGTGACCTGACATGGTCCCAGCCAACGCTCCATCCCAGGGTGGCTCTGGGAAAGCCCCTCTGTATGTGGAAAGAACGCTTATTTCACCTGCCCCGAACTCTTAAGTCCACTCAGAGCAGCCTCATGACAGGCAGTCACCAAGCAGCGTTTGCTCCTTCCTCTGGTCTGCCCTGCTCTGTCCTTCCCACAGGGAGCACAGGGGTAGCTGGGCTTCACAGGGACACCAGTGGCCACCCTGAGCCCTGGACAAGGGGCTCCATGCCCCCCTTGCTGCCCTTCCTGGGGCGAGGGCCGTCAGCCTGCCCCACCAGCAGACTCACACGTGCTGGGGGGCTTCCTGCTAGCAGGGACACAGGCAGCTCCAGGACAGGGATAACACCAGGGGCATCATACAAGGTGGTTTATGGCTTTGTAAAGTTATCCCCTGTTACTAAACACTGCAGCGTGTGTTGTCCCAGACCAGCAGCAGCCCAAGGACAGAAGCCTAGGCTCAGCTGCAGTTTGCTTCTACATTTCAATCAAGAGCTAAGACCTAATCAGCCTTTCTTAGAACTCCCCACTAGAACAGCATCCTGGAGGCTCTAACAGCATCCACCAAAGTTTCTTTCTACAACTTTGCTTTAAACAAACCAAAAACACCCAAACAAAAACCCAAATCCCTCCCCACAACCCCCCCCCCCCCCAAGCCCCAAGGAACAGAGACATGGGATGTGCTTGCAGGCCCAGGTTTCCAGGGCAGTTAGACTCTCCCAGCACTAAAGCCCCTGTTATTTGCTCTCTGTGTGAGGTACCCCTGACAAAGCACACCTACCTATGCTGGATGCACACCCCTGGGAAGGGCTCTCCCACACCACACATACTGACACACACCCTTTGCTACCCACAATGATCTGTACCAAATGTTGGGGAAAAACCTATCAAGGAATTAAATTAGAACGAGGCAGCAGTATAGAAAGGGCTTCCAGTCCACAAGATCCTCTTTCACACTGTAACAAACATTTTACCTTCAAAGGACAGCAATCTGGGAAGCTCAGAACAGTGTGGAAGGGACACAGCCAACAGAAGGATCATAAAGTTAAAAAGTCTCTGTTAATCAATGACAAATTTAGTACTTGTTGCTACAATTACAAAGATAATAGTTCCTTTATGTCAGTGCCTTTGGTTTTGCAGCTGTAAAATAGCTTTGAAATTCAGCATTTCAAGTAACAGAAATTAATAGGAGGTCATTTCTACCAGAGAAATTTTAGGGGCCCATCCTCTCTAATCATCATTAAAAACTAAATCCACAGGAGAAGAGGCACTTTACTGATTGTCAAGTGGAAGCTATTATTCATTTGATGAAGCTCTTGGCACAGTGCCATTTATTCTGCTGTAGAGCCTGCTGGTTGCTCTACTTCATCTCATGCAATCAAGGTTGTTTCTGCCTGCCAAGAGTTATTTATAGAGTGGGAGAAAAAAAACCAAACCCACCAATATGTTCTCTGGCTTCAAAAACAACTTTCAAACTTTCCAACCCAACAACTGCTTCCCTGCTCCCCAATGGCATCCTTCTGAGCCCTGTCTGTACAAAAACAAGAGCACATTCCTAGATCTCACCTCTCCCAAAACACAGGCACAATCCCCACACCATGCACCCTTTCCCTGAGAAAGCACCTTATTTTTCCTCAGGGTCAGATTCTGCATAGCCAGTTCTGGCATCACACAGCCAGTTTCAGTGCAGGTGACCCCCCAGCAGTGTCAGGGGGAGTGGAGAAGTAGTATCTGACCACCCTCACTGATGCAGCTCACCTATACCTAAAGGGTGGGGAAACCCTTTTAGTCACAGGGACTCTTTGCCTGTCCCCACTAAGCTGCCTGGACAAGGAGGTGCAGGAGGCATTTGGGCCAAGGGAGGATGAGTTTCCATCCCAAAGCTTCCCTCTCCAGTCTCCTAACCACGTGCAGCCTTCACACCCACGAAGGGTCTTCCACTGTGCTGTGCAAGGGCTTCACATCCCCTCCGATGTGCAGGTGACCATACATCTTTCAGCCAGAGTGTAAAGCCTGGCTTCGGCTTCAAGGCCAGTTTAAATCAGCAATCTTGGCATTCTTAAGCTGAAACATGTGAAATCAGAAACAGTATTTAAAGTAGATGCAAAAAACAAAGATGTTAAAGTAGAAGCAGTAAATCATAGAATCAGAGATCATGCTGAGTCGGAAGGGACCCACCAGGCCCATGGAGTCCAGCTCCCAGCTCCATACAGCCCAGCCCAGTCAGAGGTGGCACTGAGGGCATCATCCAGGTGCTTCTTGCCCTCAGCCCAGCTCGGGGCTGTGACCCCTTCCCTGAGGACCCTGTGCCAGTGCCTGACTCCCCTCTCAGCACAGAACCTCTTCCTGACACCCAGCCTAAACCTCCCCTGGCACAGCTTCACACCATCCCCTTGGGTTCTGTCCCTGGTCCCTAAAGAGAGGAGAGAGATTGGTGCTGCCCCTTCACTCCCCCTCATCAGGAAGCCACAGACCCCCATGAGGTCTCCCCTCAGCCTCCTCCAGGCTGAGCAACCCCAGGGACCTCAGCCTCTCCTCGTAAGCCTCCACCTCCAGACCCTTCACCATCCTCAGTGCCCTGGTAAACGACCACTAGTGCCATTTGTCCACAAGCCCAGAGCCAGCCCCTTAAAGTCACTGTAGTTTTTAAGAGCAGTCCCACAAAAAGCTCAGGCTCAACATCTTCACACGGGAAGAAAGTGAATTTCACCCCCAGTAAGAGTAGGAGTCTCTCACATGCTCCAGAAGCAGAGCTACTCCCATGCAACTGCGTAATTCTGCAGTGAAATTGTAGTTTATTCAGCTCAGTAAAACAGAAAGCAAAATATGGTCATTTTCACTCCAGTAAACATTACTGATCCTCCACCTCCAGAGCTCTGAAGCAGTCCCTTCGATCAGCCAGGCTTGTTTCCTCACTGCGGTTCTGGTACCTTTCCTGACACAGAATCATGCCTTATCCTGTGTTTTTTCCCCTGATTTCACAGAATTATTTCCCATACAAGCATCACTGACACGTCCTTCCCTCTGCACCTTCAGACTTCATGCATAATAAAGCCCAATGCCTGCATGTACCCATCTCCCTCACCCCCAGAGCAGGGCGCTGGCTGTTCCCTCACCCTCCAGCCACAGTCCCTCTCCAGTGTCCAGTTTACCGGTTTGGCTGGGTGATGGAGCACGGGCAGGGGCAGGCTGAGCCGTGACACGCAGCGAGGGACCAGCACAGCCTTCTGCACCTCATCACAGCTCCAACACTTCTTGTTTGTTCACAAACTGCATGTGGGGAGCAACAAGGTCGATTAAATAGGTCCTAATAATAAAAAAGTAATTCTTTATCAAATAAAAATAACAAAGCTTTTGTTATTGTTATAATTTAATTAACCTCACAGGCAAAAAGAAGAGATCTGATTCCAGATCACCAGTTGCTAAATAGAACACCAGCCAAACGCAGAAATGCTGTTTTCTAATGGCTTCTATCCCTTTCCTCTTGACCAGTATAAAACCTGAAACAGTTTCATGGATCTGTAGTTAAACAGAACTCAGAAGACATACAGAGAGCTACTAATAACCAAGGGCTGTTGCAAGACTGCCAGGAAATCCCTTCAGTAAAGAAAACCTTGAGCAATTGTTAGCCAGTTTCCCAGTGATTTTATACATAATAAGCAAAGTACATTAGGAGCTCTTGATTTAACAAAAAACCCTGAATTATGCATTTGTGTAATGACAAGTACTGTAGGCAACATTTACAGGGATATGCAAATTTTATGTGGAATCTAGTTTGCATATGGTGAAATCCCCATCCCCCATAGAAAACATGGGATGAATCCAGGGAGGGATGTTCAGCAGGTAACACCTTCTGCTGCACGGTAACCGCTGCACAGCCTGAGTGAAAACACACACGTTTCTATGATACCCAGCAAAACCATTGTTCTAACTGGTATGTGAGAGATGCATAAATCACTGGAAAATCACGTGTGGTTTGAGTATTATGTCTCCAAGCTGGTTTTCCCATTGGGTGACATGCCAAACCCCGGACACCAAAATGGGTTATGCTGAAGAGCAAATACCAGTCATTAACTTTCCTGTGGTTTAATAATTACACCTCTTCCTGGGGATATGATTAAACCACACACAGCATCAGAAAACAGAGGGAATTAAGTCAATATGCCTCAGAGCTGAAAAGTAAGTGAATGTGTATAGCAAAAAAAAGCTGGATCAGATGGCTGGATGTATATTTTCAAGGTCTGTACAGCAGTGCAACACACGAATGCAATAAGAACAACATCATTACCAGATGTAACGGCATTCCCCCCTCCACAAGGGAAATGCAGCATTGCATTACAGAAAGACAGGAGGGGCACCGGGACCAGCAGAGCCCTGACCCCCCACCACGAGCCCTTGGTCTCTCAACAGAAGGATGACTCCTTGCCAAAACATGTTGGTCCACTGTTTGCTTCAGCACTGGTGCTGGGTTCTGTGTTTCTTCCTGGAACACAGGGGAAGAGCACCTGAAGTGTCTGGCAGGGTACTGCTGCTTCTTGAAAGCCTAAATACCATCAAACTGAAGCCTGCAGAAAGGACACTGTGCCCGAGCACCAGCACCCTCACCCTGCACACACCTGCCTGAAGTCAAGTTGAATGTTCAGCCACCTGTATTCCCCTCCACTTTGGCTTCAGCATTAGTGTTAGAAACCCTTCCAACCCACACAGCATCGCTGCGTTTCATGGTGACTCACACGGCACCGTAAGGTGACACAGGCCACAAGAAGTGGCATTTCTGGAGAGCTGCTTACACACAGACTCTCCTGTTCCCCCAGCTTTCAACTGGAGTAACTCCAGGAAACTCACTCAAGTTACTTCTGGGTGAGAAGTGAGGGGAAGGCTCCTCTGTGTCTCTCCCTGCCTGTAAGACAAGGTGGCACAGCACCCTCTCAGTGGGACACTGACTCTTACCAAAGCATCTGTGATGGAAATAAATGCAAAGTGTGATACTGGCAGGAGAGCTCTCCAGCCCCACTCTGACACTTGCCTAATCCTCCCCATGTTTCTCCCAGCCCTCTTGCTTTCTAGCCCACTGCCTTGCCTTTGAGACTGGAGATTAGCTGAGCAGCAGGCGAGGCTGTAGGTGGGAGGACCACTCATCCTCCAACAGCACTTGGCTCACGCTGGGTAGCTGCACCACATCTCCCCAGAGAGAGCAGCTGGTCATTATCGATCCAGTCTGGATCTGAACCAGTGACCAGGAGAGAAGGGACCTTGTTGACTGTTGTCTGTCAAGCCATCCAGTGCTTCTTAATTTGAGTGGAAGTTTTGCAGCCAAATGCAGTTACTGAAGTGCACAAACAATTCTGAATTTTTAAGACACTGGGATTACTGGAAGTCTAAGTGTTCCAGCAGCAAACTTCATTTTAAGAAATAAAAATTAAGGAACAATAGTCATGTGTTACTTCCCCATCTCCAGGGAAGAGAACATTCCTAACACCTGGCAGAATCTGCTGCAAGCAAAACGTGGCAGATTCAAACAGGTAAAACTTAGGTGTTTGTCTCAAAACCTCCCTGCTTTATCAGACCCACTGTGAATACACAATGAAAGCTGTTCTCAGGGTGAGTGTGGATTTCTAGGTGGGGACAGGTCTTTTCCCAATAAGAAGTCTCTGCACACTGGCCGTGCTCTCTGAACACACATCTGGAGGGGATGGGAAGAGGACCTATTCAAAACCATCTGCAGCAACAGTAACCAGGCAAAGAGGTTTGGCAAGGTTCAGAAGGATGCTGGCTCAGGAGGACAAATGAATTGGCTTTCATGGAGAAACATGAGGGAGGAATTTAAGACTAAAGCATTTCAGTTGCGAGTCATTTAGGCTCCAATGCCACCATCTGGCTTTGGACCTTTCTGTAGCCATTCCAGCTGAAGACTGTGCGGAGTGCCAGAGCAGGCAGCCACCCAGCCCCGGTGCCAGAGCAGGCAGCCACCCAGCCCCGGTGCCAGAGCAGGCAGCCACCCAGCCCCGGTGCCAGAGCAGGCAGCCACCCAGCCCCGGTGCTGCCCAGGGCTGTTCCCAGTTCCCAGGACAGGGAGAAATGACCCAAGTGACAAACACTCCATCTGCTTTGAAGACATTTCTTCAGCAGCTTGGGAGGGTTCTTTAAGTACCCAAGGAGAAGACATTCCACCTTTCATTTAAACTGCCTTTATTCCCTCTAGTTTTTCTGGCTGTTTCCCTTCTGATACTCTCCTCTATCTGGCTGTGGGGTGAGGAGTAAGAGGTTAGTAGGTGCCTAGTTCCTGGCTGGGCTCAGCCCAACACAGACCGTCCCTAGCACAGATTGTTTACCCTATCCTTCTGTCCCATTAGCCATCCAGCCAATGAGGCTGAAATAGTATTTATGGGAAATGTGGACAAAGCACTAGTTTATTATTGTATCAGTTCATGATAAATACATTTAAAATGGATTTTAAGTTACCTTTTACTTTTTTCAGTCTCTGTGCAGACTTGATTGAAAAAGCCTTTGAGTTTCACTCAAAAATACAGCTCACATGGCCTTTGGTAACCTTCACTTTATCTCTTTGCTTGTTGGGTTAATATTTCTTTCTTTTAATTATATGCTCTTTATTTATTCAGTGCCCTTTTGAGGTCTTTATCCAGTTGGTCTGGAGTCATTTCCCACAATGTTTTTTTTCCTCTGACATACAGATTCCAGATACTTTTCACACTTCTGATTTAAATAAATTCCAAAGGTCCTCCACATGTAAAGAAACCTGGAGACCAACACAAGCAGAAATATCTGGACCCATAACTTTTAGTAGCATTTGCTCTCCAATCTATCCGGAAAGTTGAGGAGTCTCCCATAATGATACAATTACCAGTGCTACTTCTCTCTAACACTGGGAGATCTCTCTCTATTTCCAAATCCAACCCTGAGCCCCTACAGTAGACACCTGGCACTGCTCCACTAAAGCCTGCCCCAAAATGGTTCTGTTTCAGACTAATTCTGGTTCCTACACACATCAGCCCTTCTTTGTTCTTTACAGTCACTGGGTTATCAGTGTGCAGTGCTCTCCCAAGCAGACACGTGCACACGCACTCCCCAGGGCTGGGAAGCTGCTACCACATCCATCCCAAGCCAGCTGCTCCCATTCACCACTCCTAGATGTTTGCCTTGAATTTTCTGGCTCTCCCGACCACCAAAAGCCACTGGCTTCAAGACCAAAGTCTAGGAGAGGATACAATAGGTGGAACAGTGACCAACACGGGTCTCACTGGCCCGTGCTGGTACCTCCCACCAGCTCACACTGCAGCACCACTGCTGGAAAACCCATGGCTACAGACAGAACTCCACACACCTCTGCATGTGAGATGTAAGTCAGACTGGGATCTCTGAAATATCAGAGTGGTTTCCTGGCTGGGTTATTTCTATTTACAAAGCTCCCCTCTAAAGGAAAGGTTTTATTGTGTCTTGATGTGTGCAGATACTAACCAAGAGAGAATCATAATAGGGAAGCAGAAGAAAGTGCTGTCAGTGAGAGCACTGCAGATATGCATCCTCCCACTGGTGACAAAGAAAGACATTTTGGACCACATCCATCTAATGTCATTTATTTAAATTGTAGGGGGATGCACCAGGAATGAGAGAGGCCATACCCCCAGCATCACTGATGGATACTGTACTCACAATGCTAACAAGTTGTTCCTCTTTGCTTTTGTACTATTCTGTCACATACCTGCTGTTTACAATAATTACTTTTGGACAAAGTTTAAGTTTTCCACAGTTGAAAACTGCATTTATGTCTGGGGAAAAGCACAAAGCCTGGGGCTGGTCACCCAGGATCTGTCTGGTACAGATAGATGAGAACATTCCCCTTAGCAGCCGAGCATGGGGTCCTGAGTGACAAGGATCTTGTCCTTCAATAAGCTGTCTGTTCAAGGAGGTATTGCAGACAGGTCTTCACAGACACTGAAAGACCTTTAACAGCATCACAGACAGGTCTTCTTTCCCAAACACTCCTTTAAGGACTTGGATCTCACAGCCACACAGAATTAAGGAGTTTTCTAGACATAGAGTTTTATGCTTTCTTTGAGTGCCAAAGGCATGATATTTTGTGTGGAAGGCTATGAAGAACTACCCCAAATAAGCCTCAACACACCCAGCACTTATGGAGGGTAACAAAGCTCAGCTGGATGGGAATCCCCATCTTGCTTCAAACCAAATCCTCTCCCTGGTCACTAGCCCAAGGGCAGGCACTGGAGTCAGCCATAGGACACAGTTTTTCCAATCACTGCTTTCCCTCCCAGCCCAAGAGAGAGTAATTTCTCATGTAAGCTCGTATTTATTTATTTTTTATTAAAAGTCATCTCTCTCTCATCTGCTTTCTCTGTTTCTGCTGCTCCTCTGGTGACTCATCCCAGAACTCCCTGCCAAAGCCTGCAGCAACCACAGCAGATAGGAACAGGGCTCACATCCAAGAGGAGGCAAAGGGAAGCCAGAGGGAGCCTGCAGTAATGGCACACTGCATTGGCAACCAACACTCACATCGTTATCAGCAACTCAGCATCACTCTTCAGCCATGCAAGTAACACAAAACATTACAGCACTTGCAGGGCTCTGTCTTGAAGCCAAAAGGAAGGTCAGAAATGAAAAGGTAGGAAGAGATGATCTCAGGCACCCCTGCAGCCTCCCTGGCTTTTTGGAGCAAGGTACTCTTATTATATATATATTCATTCAAGTGCATAGCACAACGAGCCTCAGCACTTACTTGTGTCTGAAAATGGCACCAGCCATAATTACCATGGATAACAGTGAAATGCTCTGGTGACTATGAGAACAGTGTTGCAAAGCCAGGAGTCATCCTCTGCTATCACAAAATTGGAAACATAGGAAGAATTCTGCCCTGCCAGTCTAGGAAGTCTCCTTGTACTGACAGATTTTGCCCAGGCCCAAGGTGCTGGTGCTTGCTCAGCTCTAGCTGCAGGGAGCCCAGGCTGCGCTCTCCAGAGCCCCTTTGTGGAGCAGCACAGCACAGGCTGATGTGCAGGCACATAACACACAGGGAAGGGAAAAGGAAGGAGGAGATGATCACACAGCTCAGCAGAACTAATCCCTTAAATTATGAAATGGTGCAGCTGAAACGAGACCATTAGATTTTCTTGGCCTTGATACAGGAAGGTCTCATGATGGGCAGCAGTAAACAACTGAGTTGTCCAAGTTAGCAAAGCTCTTGCCAACAAGAATAAATACCCCACAGAACTTGGATTCACTGGTTGTCAACCAAAAGGACTAACAGCCAATAGAACAGCTTGGAAAGATCTGGATACTCCTCCCAGAAATACAACGTGGCCCAAAGCAGAAATGGACACAGAAGAAGTTGCCTGTGATGATCTGTAGCTTCTCTGCTCAAAGGGCTTTTCACAGCAGGCCACTGCAGACTCCGTTAATCACAATGTTAATGTGCCACTTGTAGTATGTTACAGCAGATAGCAGATGGGCACAGGACCCAAAACTGAAGCCATTCCAGGAAAATCCCACCTTTTTCCTGGATTCAGGATTTAATGCTTTTGACATCACTATTGTCTTGCAATTGCTTGTATGCTGTATCAGTTCCCAATAAACATGGAATTTAAGTCCCTACTAGAGAATTAATAAAAACCAGACTGCATATGGAAGTTCCATTTATAAATAGTTCATAACAGTTGGTAAAGGATTAAAAACCTTTATATCAACTGTTAATTCTTAGGTCTTTGGGGCAATAGACTACTTATAACCTCCTGGAAGTGTTCACTGTACACATGAAAGTACCTACAACACACACTGCTCAGACCTGCAGCCTGTTAGCCACCAGTGACTGTTCATCACCAGCCAGACAGAAACAGAGCTCCTGGAGAGAAGACAGGAGCTCCACTGCAACGGACAGCACGTTACAGGGACACCCAAAGGCACACTGGTCTGATCACAGAATCACATTTGATAGCCTTGTCAATTATAAACATAAATTGTAAATATCATACAAATACAAGTTATAGAGTATAATAAATATCTATCTGATAGAAACTCAATAAATACATTTTTAATGAAGGTACAGGACTCAAATTCCTCTGGCCACTGAAGCAGAAGTGCCATTTATCCCATCTTGAGCCCCTAACCAGGGGACTTAAACCCAAAACCTGACTATTAAACTGAACACAAGAGTCATTTCATGCCCCTTATTATTACCTAAATCATATGGACTCAGGGAACAAGCAAGGGCATAACCAAGGAACAGTACATAGCTCAAATGCTTTGACTATAAAGAGTGAGCTGCATTTCATGTTGTATTTGTATGAATTGTGTTGTGTTTGCATTTGTACTCTGAAAGAGACTGAAAAATTAAAGGCAAGCTTCATGTTTAAGCTTCTTGCAAGAATCAGACTCCTGTAAAATTTAGTTGCCTTCCCTAGTCAGTATCTCCTCTACCTGGAATGCTCTGCTGCATTAATTTGCAAAATACCCATTAATCATAGTTAACGAGACCACCAAGGTAACTACACTTTATTAGAGGATGTCAACTGTAACCAGCCATCAGGCCACACCATACCTTCTACCTCCTGTAAATTACTCCACCAAATGTTGTGGTTAATAAGCAGTCATGTCATTGCAGGGGAGGCACACAGAGTCATTCCTGGAAGAGACCCCCAGCACAGAACCCACACTGACCACACACTGCAAACATTGCCCAGTGCCTGGCACACCTGACACATCCCAGTTCCTCCCAGTACAGTCACTAAGGGCCACCCCACGTGTCTGTACAATAAACAGCTCCAACTCACTTTGCAAACAGCAACATGACAATAAGGAGACAAGATCATTAACTTCTGAAAGGTTTCATTTCTTTTGAGTTACCACCACTTATTGCCCTTTTCTTCCACATTGTGCCTCCCCTGTCCAAACCCTGTCCCCAAGGGGCAGCAGGTGGTGCTGGGGGAAGCACAACCCAAGATACTGTTGTGCTGCTGTACTGGGAGACCGCTGAGCCCTGGGGAGTCCCAGCAGCTCCAGCTAACCTTAGCAAACCCCATGGGGGCTGGTGGCCACAAGGAAAACCCAAGGAAGTGCCAGTTGCTGCTCAGCAGGGACAGCTGTGACCCACACCCTGTTCTGGAAAGCCAAGGGCACAGCCACAGAGCAGGAGTCAGCTGTGGTCTCTGCTCAGCAAGCAAGGCTCAGCACAAGCTGGGGCTGGTACCCTGTACCACTGGTACCACTGCTCTGGCCACAGCCAGCATCCTGATCCCTGGTTGCTCTGGCTGTGGCTGGTATCCCAATCCCTGGTTGTCCTGGACACGGCTGGTGTCCCAATCCCTGGCTGCCCTGAACATGGTCCCCAGGGCCTCTGCTTGACCAGGGCAAGGATGAGCTGCACCCCAGGGTGCAAGTGGAGCAACCTCAGCTTAGGCAGCCCTCCACACCAGGAAGGATTCTGATAACAGTAGTGGAAGAGCCACTGCCAGACAGAGCCAGAGCCCTGCCCCACTCCAGCTCCTCCTCACCTCGTACTTTGCTGCCCTGCTCATCCTGCTCTGCAGTTGCTACAGATGCACACTGGTTTGTTTCCTTTGGAGTCAGGTTCAGGCCTGAGGATTCTTTTTCTCCTCTGTAATTTCACTAACAGCTACCTGGGGAACTGAGTTATATAAATATTGACAGAGAATTATACATAACAAAAATATGTCACTTTTCTTCCCTCAGTGTCAGGATTTTGCTTCATGGCACAAGGTGCCCGTTACAGTGATTACATTTGTTAGTGGACAAAACAAATGGGATTAGAATATGTGGATTTTAATAGGAATGGTGATGCAAGCCCTTATTTAAAAACACTCCCACACACAAGGAGTCACTGAGCAGAATAAGGATCCTGCCCAGGGATGAGCTGTGCACAGCACCCTGGCTCCCAGCTCCCGGGCACCGTGCTGTCCCACACTGGAAGAGCAGACAACTCTGCTTCTTGAAGGAAGCTTGGGAGACAGGGCTTATCAGGATAGATGCAGGGGAATAAATGCACTTCTAAGTGTCCTGTTCTGACTGTTTAAGCACAAAGCAAGTTTTCCTGGGCTGTGCTTCCTAAGGAACTGCACCCACACCAGAGTTGGAGTAAACACAGGTTACCAAGTTTGAGTGTGTTTTAATACACACAAGGAGTCTCAGAATAGCACCACAGAAGCAGCATTCCCAGTTCCACAGAAGATTTCTGTCTGCCCATGACCACTGAAGCAGCACAACATACAGAAGCACCACAATGCTCAGGTCAGAGCAGCTGGAGGCACATCGAGCCCTAAGCCAGGCATCAGCCTCAGCCCAGTGGGACTGGAGCTGAAATGGGAGCCAGCCCACACGAACTGCTTTGATCCCAAACACCAACTGCCACAACACTGCTGGACACCAGGAACCCAGAGTCCAGCAAAGAGGCCCCCACGCTGGGGCAGACCGAGGTGTCCAGCTCCTGAGGATCCCAAACAGCCACATGGGTACTAAATGGTTTTCTATCACCTGCCACAAGAGAACAAGGGGAGACATGCTGTATTTATAGGAGGTGGCTCAATTCATCTATCACCCAGGCAAAACAGGAGCCTGTGTTATTTCTGTCATTAGAGTTCTATAATTATAACTAATCAACCCCCTGCCTGCCCCAGTACTCAAAAGTGTTTGAATCTGCAATTTTACTTGTGTTCTTCATTAAAGAAGCGGGAAAGAGGAAAAGAAAGTCATTCATGAAATTCCCATGCCTACAAAGGATTTTTATTTTAGGTTTTACCTTCAACTCATGTACCTTTAGATCTTTTAAATAGGAATACAGTTCTCTTCCTGTACCATCTCCAGTGATAATTTTCTCTAAGCACAAATTTATGCAGTGCCCATTATAGACCAGATATTGCTAATTCCTCCTCAGCAATAATTATAGGACCTTGGTGCAGAGACAGAGACATATTAGGCAAAAATAAAGATCTAAGACAACCACAGGAGGTATTCATTGCACACACTTTCTGGTGCAGAAGGGCGAAATTGCTCAAAAAGCTGCAGCATCTCAGGTCTCAACTATTTCCAACAGATGGTGCTGATGACATAATTACTAATGATTAAATTTCAACTTTCATTAGTGAAGGATTTTTAAAGGCACAGGTAAGCAGCATCAAGCTCAGACCGATATCTTCATCAGTGCTGCCCAGATGCCATGACACCAGCTTTTGCCTCCACACACCCCACTGCTTTCTTGCTACATTTCTAGGAGATTCCACACAAGCCCTGGACAAAAAACTTGTTCCCATTCACACTGTGGGAGTATCCCCTACCACATCCTCATAGGGTGTCATAGACTTCAAAGGATGCTGGATTTAAGAGGTTCATAGAGACAGGAGACAAGCTGTAAATGTTATTTTGCTCCATCATGTCACTGCCCAAGAAGGTTCCGTCCACACGTGCCGTAACATGAACAGAGGCTCCATTTGAGCCAAGTGTTTCACTCTCACAACCAATGATGCATGTCCCTGCCAGAGAACCAAGGAGATCTGCTGGACACAATGCTGGCAGAAAATCTGAGGGACTTACAGAGCTGATTTCAGAAGCCAAGCTGCATACCAAGGGATATGAAAGAAGGCAAGAAAATGCAAGAGGGTTCTGCTTTGGGAACAATCACAGATCTGCTGATCACTAGAATCACGAGCCAGCAGCAAACCCCACTAGTCAAACACCCAAAGGCAATACCCTCCTTTTCCCTGGAAACCCAGCAGTTTCAGAATTGTCTTAGACACAGATAATTGCCAATATGCTTTAAAGAACCAGTGAAATTTAATTAAAACATCATTCTGCCTCATGGAGCAAAGAAATCCCCCTGAACCTAGAATGGAATAGGCAGAAGCCCCAGAACAGAACATGTTTGGCTTTCCTGATGCATAACCATGTGTGTCCAACATGTGGTCCAATTGCCAGCTCTAAAATACCCCAAGCACATGCTGAACTGGAGCAGTTATCAGGCCAGGATTTAATGGGCACTTGAATCCCAGGGGTCTCAGCATTACTGAAGTATGCATGCAAGAACCTTTCCTGAGAAGCTTTCCAAACTGGAGTCAGAAGGTGCAACATCCATGGAGTCAGACAGACCTCTCAGCTTCACCAGATTCCCACATTCCCTCAGAAAGGAGCTGTGAGATAGTGTAACACCAGGCAACACAGCACACACCAGTCCCACCTGACAGCATGCCACATCCAGTGCAGTCAGATGAGCTGCAGGAGCTAAACAGACAGGAACCAGTTACAATCTGTTTGTTCAGCTTATCTGTAAAGAGATGTGTGCTGACACTCACTTATCCACACTCTCAGAAGTATCATTATCTCAGAACTCAATGCCTTCTGTTGATACAAGCCAAGCCAATGAACCAGGCAGACACACCCACAGCTTCTAGAGATGCAGCAATACCAGCTCGCTTACAAGTCCATCATTCAGGTGGATGCAGTGCCACAGATCCAAGCATTTCCCTGGGATCCAGGGATCTCACAGGCTTAGCCATCAGCAGCACTTGCTGGCAGGGACAGCCTTGGACACTGAGCAGCATGTAGCAGCAGGGATGAAATGGCAATGTAGCTAGAAAGCTGTTAGAGGCTTCTGCTGCACTTGGCAGAAAGTTAAGAGAACACATATGTTGAAGTCACCCAATGAGTCTTTGTGATAGGAAAAGCAAAGTTCCCCCACAGTCACCTCAGCAGATCAGTCCAGCCTACTAAAGGACGTATCGATGCTCTGGTGCTGTCAGAGCTGAGGACAGAAGAGGAGTACAAGCACAGCAAGATTAATAAAAGCACCCAAGAAAACCCCAAGAAAACAAACCAAAACCACAACTCAGGCTCCAAGACTATAGTACTGAATTTACTATAGTACTTTCCATGTTTTCTACCTCCTAGCAACCTACAAAACCTGCTCCATACTACACAGAATCTGATGTCCTGGGCAGCTCACGGGAATCACTCCACACCTAAGCAGTCCTTTCCAGCGTGGGAAGTCCAGGGCCCTCCTGCCTTGCCAGGTGGGACATCACCCTTCTTGTCTCCATGCAACGTGGGGCACAACTGTAGCTCCATAACACAGAGCCAGGTCTTCTGGCAATGTACTCCTCTCCTTAGCAGTCCACATCCACAGACATCCCTGCCTGTTCCTCTGCCACTGGAGCAGCCCAGAACAGTCCTAACAGATGACTGAGAAGCCCCTTGTGCAGGCTGCCCAGTCCCATGACTGAGTTCCATCACCTCGTGTGCACAGGCTTATTGCATTCCGTGTTTCAGTTAAGAGTGGCTTGTAAAGCCTACCACAAGCAACAAGCATCTTTCCAGTAAATTCATTCTGATTCCCCACACCAGCATTTCCCAGCAAAATTAACAACAAAAACAATTAAAAAACAATCATCATGACAGAACTGCAGCAACATGTAATCTACTTGCAAATTAAACCAAGGACAGAGTTAAAAAGGCCTCTGAGGGTACCCTGTGTGGTTCCACAGACTTGCTTTCCACTGTTGTCAGGCAAGGAACACATTTATTCTGGCTGTGTCAACACACTCCTGGGAACTTTATTCAGCACTGGCAGTGTGGCTAATCCAGACACAGTGCTGCACTCCAGACACAGTGCTGCACCCCACAAGTGCCTCAAACACTTCACTCAGCTAGGGCAGCTTCACACAGTGGTTCTCTCCACAGCCAGATCAAAGACACCAGTTTTCCTCCATCACCTGTCTTGGTATCCCTTTCTTCTCCATTGATACCATCTACCAGCAACCATCTCACCCTCTCAAGGTCTGCTGTATTCACATCTACCCCAGGTCTGCTATTTTCCTTATGTGCACATGCAGGTAAAGCTGCACATGGCTGCCTGTTGTCACCTCCAGCTCACCACAGAGTCACACTGGTGTCCTGATTCCAGCCAGGACAGAGCCAACCTCCCCAAGCAGCCAGCACAGCTGAGCTGAGCTAGCCCAGGCTGTTTCCATGCCACCTGACACCACTTCCCCATCAAAGGGGCTCGTTGAGGAGAGGCAATTGAGTGCAGCTCCAGGACAACAGCCCCCATATCAGTGCCCAGCTTGGAGCTCAAACTCACAATTATAAGACCTATGCTCTACCACTACCCCAGCCCTTCGAGCCCCCACCACAAACACAGAACAACAACAGCCAGCTACATTCGCACCCGGTGACAGCGCAGAGTGCCTTACCGACTGAAGGGTTACGAGTGCTGCTCGACACAAGGACCAGCCAGCCAGACATCCCAGCCACACCCAGACTGCACAGGAAGCACCAAGCCCTGGCCCTTCCCCAACCTTTTTATAGGGAGTGATGTCAGGTGGTGTGGAAACAGCCTGGGCTGACTCAGCTCACCTGGGATAACTCAGCCCACCTGGGCTGGCTGCTTGGGGAGGCTGACTCTGGCCTGGCCAGGATCAGGACAACTGGTCTCCATGTCATCAGTCTGCCTGCTCACTGCTGCACTGTTTCAGTGCCCCTCTCATCCCCTGACACGCTCTTTCCTCAGCACCTACACAGCCGTGCCCAGATGACATCTGTAGCCATTTCCAGATGGCAGCCATTGCCTTGGGCTGTGTTATTTTCCACAGGGGTGTCATTCTTGGCACTGCTTCCTGAGATGACAGCTTTGAGTTCCACGTGGCTCAGCCTCTTCTCACCACATCCTCAGACAGCATGCGCAGGTCACCCTGTCCAGCCTTGCTGGCTTGCCAAGTGCCCATGGTTCTCCTGACGAAGGCCTGTGTCTCCCATACTTTGGAACTGCCTGCCCCTGCACTCTTAGGAGACAGGTCTAACGTAGTGACCAGCATTCTTGGAGCCGGTACCTTCAAAAGCAGATTCCAGGAGACCTTCCGAGGCAGCTCCTGCAGCAGCCCCAAGTCTGCTCTCCCCACGCCCAGGGACAGAGCTTTGCTGGCATTTTTTCCGCTGTCACCGACGACTTGAAGCTCCACTGCTTCGTGGTCACTGTGAGCAGGACAGCCACCAATCACCACTTCACCCACCAGTCCCTCTCTGACTACAAAAGGCGAACCTAGGAGTCTGCTCCCTGGGTACCTGCACCAAGAAGTTATCTCCAACGTGCTTCAGGAATTTCCTGGGCCTGTTGTGTCCACTGTTTGATGTTCCCAGTTGACATCTGGGAAGATCAATCATCCATAAGGACAGGGCAGTTTTAGATCATATTTTCATTTTCCTGAAATACCGAAAGTCTTATGGGTAGGTATTTCATTTTACTAACCCTGAAACAAAGGGGTGATAAGGAGTATCCCCCAACTCAGGAATAAGCACAGGTACACAAGGTCAGGATTATTCAAGAGTCTTAAAGATGTAGAGGGAGGCTGTAAGAAGTCCACTTCAGATATTTAATTGTACACTTCCACTAAGTGCAAAAAATGGTTCATGTTGCCATCTTAAAACTAAAAGTGAAGGCACTCATAGTGAAGTTGATGATGATGCAATAAAGGAATGCTAGGTTAGAAAAAAATCTGATTAAGAATATAACTCGTGTAAAAGGTACATCAGAACGCTGCAGAGGGAAATAGAAACCTATTTCAGCCAGTGACACGCTTTGATTTTAAAATAGCAGATTTTTTTTCAACCCAGAAGCTCAGCCTGATCCAGTCACTTAACCAGGGGCGGGAAAGGTGGCTTTTCAGGGATCCTTAGCATTGCTGAATGACTGACATTTGACAAAAGACTGATTATGGATTGTTTGTCGAAGAAGATTTTGTAGTGAGAGATTCAGCAGTCAAGCCTCAGCAGTCCACTATTGACACTAAAAGTCTGCCTTCAAGTACTGTTACCATCCTCACTTTCTTAAAACTTGTGGGATTTATCATGTCCTTAAATGTGATAATAGAAAGAACATTTTCTTGTGTAAATAGGTTTGTACAGAGTGCAGAAAACTGCTGAATGTGGATTTTTCTAGGACTGGGCTTAAGGTTAGAGCTGAAGTCAAAAAATATGCAGAAAAACATTCTTGATTCAAAACAGCCCAGACACATTAAAACAGAGCCCAACAGTCTGAACAATATCAATAATAATGAAATAGATTTGTGTACTTGAAGGCAGTGGAAATATACACTGGAGGGAAAATACATGTCACATTAGGGAACTGCTGTTTCCCTAAAACCTTCCTTCAAACAGAATTTTCCTATGGCTTTTGTGCAGTCTAATACTTTAATCCAGGAAGGGGAGATGAGCTAACCAGGTGCCAGAGCTAGCGATGCTGCTGCAGTTCTCCTGGCCACACAGCATGGCCCGGGCAGGCAGCAGGGCAAGCAGGACGCGGAGACACAGGGAATTCCAGGTAAGGAAGACCGAAGGGCGACTGCTGGCACTGCCTTTCCCTGCGCTTCTCAAACTCCTCACCAGGCTGCCTCTGAGACTGTTTCCCTAAGAAGCCATTGTCCATTCCAAGGAAACACCACTGACCGTTACTCATTTAAGGAAAAATAATCTGCCTTTTTGTTGAGAAACCATGAAATGGAAAGGGAAAATAAGCAGTCATGGATCATGTCTGATGCAGAGCCCTAATCTGTCACCTTCACCTGATTCTTACCTGTCTCCTACTTCCAGTCATTCCTCACCACAGCACCTCGGGCTCTCAGCCGGCGGCACCGGGAGCTGGTGCCTATACTGAGGGTGCTTGGGTGCCAGGAGCTGCTCTGAGCGTGGCACCAGATCGGGCCCGGCTCATGCAGCGAGCAGGCAGTCCCTCTGACAGGCTCAGCACCAGCCTGGCCATGGCACAGTTGCCGTGGGGCCCGGCTCTGCCAAGAGGCACATGCAGGCAAAGGGGTGTATGGATCCCCCATCCCTGGGGAGAACCTCTGTGCAGAGCAGGGTCAGGCTCCCGCCGGACAGGCTGGCACCACACCGTGACCGGGCCCGCTGCGGGCTCGGCCAGGCGAGGGGTGGGACGTGGGTAGCAGGAAAGGGAAAGGATGCAGAAGTTTTAGGTTTGGATTAGGGGAGACCTTTGCCACCACCAGTTAGCCCCACGCTCCCAGTTGCTCCTGCATTAGCTAGTGTTTGGGCTGCCTGGCTAATTGTGGCATGCGAACGGCAGGCTGCACAGATGTCAGATGTCACGCTCTATCTGATGAAGAGGTCTCTGCCTCGGGCTGTTTATATATGACCTACCAGAATTTCCTGCTGCATGATGAAATAATTAGGGGGCCCTCATGCAGGGAATAATGTTGCGAGTAGGTTGCAAAGGCATTACACATACAAAAAGAAAATCCTAAGCATTTGCCTTATCTGTGATACAATCTTCCAAGACTCCTTATATACATTCAACTTGTTTGTATTATTTCTTTTAAAGTTCTTCATGCAGATGCTAAATGAAGGCTTCAGAAAGTTTAGCAGCGCGCTTTCCTTTATGCTCAGATTACATAGTGGGAATAGTGGCATAAGCAAACAGGAAAAAAGGAGATTTATTTGTTTGTTTTAAATCAAGATTGCTTTTTGCCTCTTAAGGCAGCAAACTCTAAACTGCATATAGTTTAATAGAAGTTGATCCTGTCATCAGAAAGGGTCTCATTTTTGTGGCTCTTCTTTTTTCTAATCAGCTTTAATTTGCAACTGCTTTATACATAAAGAGAATGTCCATATGCCCACAGATGCTCCATGTGCTGATTGATCTCAGCCCTCCCCCTCTCAGCTCACCACAAAACCAACCAGACACATCCTTGGCTTCAGGCTGGAGCAGCTTGCTGTGACTATCAAACTTCCAGGTAAAACTTAGACACCTGAGGCAAGCCTCTGACCTCCCGTGTCCTGAACACGTCCCAGGCAGGTGAACTGGGTACCTCTGCCAGCTGGCAGCAGTGGAGAAACCCGCCGGTCTGGGAGCTCAGCAGGGAGCTCTATTCAGAAACACCCTCAGAGCGGGGCCCCCCCAGCTGGTCGCCGTGCCAGGGCTGTGCCCAGAGCCCCCAGCCCCTGCTCTGCAGCCCTGAGGCTGGTTGGCTGGGAAAGCTGCAAGCAGTGGGCATCGTTCACTGGGCACATGGGGCTCTCTGAGCAACCCCGTGCTGTCTCACAACCAAACCTCACTGAGGCCAGCAGACTCGGGCCGAAAGTCAGAAGTCATCTTACAGGAAAAGGTTTGTTGCAGCATTGAGGAACTGCTCTCCTAGGCTGGAAAATGAGGAGTTTGAGAGCTGGGACTCATCAGTCTAGAGAAGAGAGACCTTAGGGGGGTCTTATCCATGGCAGCCCACTGGCAGGAACATGAGGCAATGGGCAGAAACTGAAGCACACAAAGCTCCATCGAAACGTGAGGAAACACTTTGCCACTCTGAGTGTGGTCAAACACTGGCAGACGTTGCCCAAAGAGCCGTGGACTCTCCATCAGTGGAGATAATCAAACTCAGCCTGGTGTAGCTGACCCTGCTTGAGCAGGGGGTTTGCACTAGGCGATGTCCAGAGGCCCTTCTGACCATAGCTACCCTGTGGGTCTCTGAAAATAGTAATAGAATTGTTTGGTAGCGTGAGAAAACTCTGATATGCCTAGAGAGTCTTTCTGGAAGCCTTCACAGGCTGCTATCAGCCTCGGGACATTCCTTCTGTCTTTCTCAGAGCGATTACCTGCTTGGATAGATATTTTGTTTAGAAATGTAAATATTTGCTTTCTGCTTTTCCTGTTTCCAAAGCACATTACCATTATTCTACTAAGGGAGGCTTAAAAATGGCATTTTCCTTGTTTTTGAGAAGACAAAAACATTAGATAAATCCTGCAGTTCAGATTAAGGATAAGAAAATAAATGAAAATTAATTTTCAGATTGGGTGTATAACTCATAGCCAGCTACCCTAGATTTTGACTCGCTCATCTGGAGGGAGCATGAATTAGTCATAAGCATATAATTAAATAATCAGAAGTCTTTCCAGGCAGTTAATCAAAATGGGGTATTCTCACAGAAATGCAGTAATAAACAAGCACATGCTGAAGAAACACCTAGATGGGATAAATTAATAAGTCAAACTTTTTTTTCCTAAATTTCTCTTATCACAAATCATAAAATAGTTTTGGTTGAAAGAGCCCTTAGGAGGCGAGCTGGGAACCTTTACTGCAAGCAGGGCCACTCCGAACGCAGGTCAGGTTTGAATGTCTCCAAGGACGGCAGCAGATGAATCCTAGCCAGCCCCACACCATTGACCTTCACTTCTTTCCAACAAAGCTGTTGTGTGACCCTCTGCAGCCTGGGCTTACACACCACGGCAGGGAGAAAGGAGGTAAACACACCTTCTCTTTCACACCTGAGCTGCTAACAGCCAGACCCTCTCTGAGGGAACCAGCGGGTGCAAATGGAGAACACTGCAGCCTCTCTTCAAGGCACGACTGGTACGTGTGGATCAGACCCCTACACATCCTTGTCCTTCTGGCATCTTGACTTCCCATCAGTTCTTCTTTTTAACCTTGACCTGTGATGTATCATTGTACTGCTTTGGGGTGGAGTGGAGTTCGTTTTCTTCGTACGGCGCCGTGTTTTGGGTTTGTGATGAAAACCATTGGTAACACACCGATGATTGAGCTATTGATGAGCAGCAGCCAGACCCTTTCTGCTCCTGTCAGTGAGCAGCCTGGGGGGGACAAGAGGCTGGGAGGGGACACTGCCAGGAGACCTGACCCCAACTGACCCCAGGGATGTCCCACACCGTACATCGTCGTGCTCAGCAGTAACAGCTGAGGGGAAGGAGGAGGAAAAGGGGGATGTTGCAGTTAGGGAGTTCGTCTTCCCAAGTCCCCACTACGTGAGACGAAGCCCCACTGCCCCGGGGATGGCTGAACACCTCCCTATCTCTACCTATCAAACTGTCTTTATCTCAGTCCAGAGCTTTTCACACTTTCACCCTTCCAGGTCTCTCCCCATCCCGCTGTGGGGGGTTTGGCTGCCTGCTGGGATTAAACCACAGCCATCATGATGGACTCCAGTGCAAAAGAAACCAGGCTGAATCATATTAATTTCTTTGCTTCTTACACAGCCCCAAATAGTGCACTCAGACATTCTAAAATTAATTTCAAAGACTGATCTTCCAAACAGCTGCCATCAGTGTATCCCGTTTCCAGGCTTCACTGAATGCAAATATCCTCAAAGGATTGGGAACACAATAGCAGGTGACTAAAATATGAAAAAGCAGAGTTTTCAGTGTGGTGACCATCTCTGTTTTTCATGATTTGGCAAGCTGGATCCACACTGGTACTAGAGCACAGCATGGAAAAGAAAGTCACATTTCCCAAATACCAACAAGTATGTAAGCCACTGCTCTACAGATAGGGAATATAAAGCCGTTTCTAGATTATCATTGCCTTCCTATGTCTACTTGGCCTCTCAGCAGTCTTCCTTTCCCCATCTCCTTTTCTAAATGGATCCTGTCTCTCACTAACCAAAAGTTCAAGCACAATTAACAAACGTGTCTTTGAGTGTACGCTGTCCCTGTGGGTTTCAGTTCACATTAGCACTTCCCAAGTTAGGTCTGTACATAGCACTGTATAAAGTACTACCAAGGAAATCAGTCTCAAAACTTAACATTTCCTTCATGTTAGTCCTCCATTGGGCTCACTATTTAATAGCTTCTTTAGCTATACCAAAAAGATGTCACCTTGCTCACTCACCACCATTAAGAGCGTACAAGTATTCAACATCAGCCAATGCTTTGGGGGGAGAACAGCTGGTAGGGTAGGGGGGCATCTCGCACCAAGAGCCACGGTATTCTGCCTCTGAATCAGACAGAGCTGTACTCCAGCGTGCTGATATCACAAAGAAGTCACTGCCAGCTCAATTTAAGTTCCTTATTCTCAGTGTAGCAGTGCACCTTCAAGAATAAAGAGACCACAAGACAAGAAAATTTCTCTTGCTCGTGTATTTGAAGACTACAACCATAACAGACATCAAGCTGCCTATCATCAAGGCCAGGACCCCCTCAACAGCAGCATTCCTTTCTGTACAGGAAAATCAGCAACGATATGTGATGATGGAAGGCATTGCCTGCCTCAAGGACCAATTTAGCACAGCAGGAGAAAAGTAGCTAAGGTAATATGCATCTCAAAGCAGAAGAAAAATTAAAGGCAGGAAGAGTGGATTTGGAAGGGAGAGTAAGGGATGAAAGTAGCAGTTGTAAGTGTGAGACAGGTAACCACGATGAGGACAGTGGATTAAGAAGGGCAGATGCAGTTCATTAATGGAGGGGGTATCTGGACTGAGAAAACTGGGACATCACTGGCAGAGCTGGAGCCTGGGCAAGTGCAAGTTTGCCAGAATAGCTGCTGCTTTGTTCAACTTCTTTCTACCAACAGGTAAAAAGCCCACAAGCAGCCCGCATCTGCACCTCAGGCACCATGCGGTGGGGTGACAGCACTGCTGCTCTGGCTGCAGGCCCGGACTGCCCCCCTCACCTCTGACTGCTCAACCAGGGAGATAAACGGGATCTGGTTCTGCCCCAGCATGCCTGCCCTCCCTGCCCCAAGCCCACTGAGCAAGGGAGAGGATGTCTCCCTGGCTGTGCCCCTGCCTTCCCGGCCTGGTGCTTGGCACGGCCCCCTCCCACAGTGCCACCCCTTTCTTGCCTAGCCAGAGCTCAGCATGAACATCCCGAGCTGAGCAGGGAACATCCCCACACACGTGCTGCTGGGGTAGCAGTGTGCTCACCGGCCCTGACCCCGCATGGCCTTGGGCAAGTCACCGCTCCTCCCGCCTCCCTTAGATTTCACTCCCTTATCTCACATAGCTGAGGAGGAAAGTTATTAAACCAGGAGCATGTTAAAAGTTGTAGGAAATTTCCCTCACAGCTGGCTGCTGACAGAGCTGTGGACCTGTCTCCAAAACAATTTACAAGCCCTAGAAGTGCCTGATATTTGGATAGAGTATTTGTTGAGTCACCCTTATCTTTCGACCTTTTATTCTTTCACAACATAAAGTCACAACTTCTGCCTAAATGTGCACTTTAGACTAAAACCAGGTAGTGAAAGTGTAAAGAAAGAACTCCTTGCACAGGCTAAATATGATCATGGCAAGTTGGTGCATGGAATACACATTTTTCACCCATAGTGCTCAGTCCCTCAAACCAAACCTTCCACTAGGAACCCGGGCAGGGTCAGCTCAGCTGGGAGGGCAAAGTTCTTCCCTGGCAGAGTTGTGGGGCTGTGGCACAGGCTGCCCAGGGAGGGGGCTGAGTCCCCAGCCCTGGGGGTGTTTAACAGAGGGGAGATGAGGTGCTCAGGGAGCTGGGGCAGCGCAGGACATGGATGGTTGGACTTGATGAGTTTAAAGGGCTTTTCCAACCTGGTCATTCTGTGATTCTGTGATTAACTGAAACTCAGGACTCTTCCTCAAAGCAGTTACGGATTAAGGCAGCCCATTTAAAAATATTCTTCCACCAGTTGATTCCCAGTCCCATACCACTGCCTCTGAGATTACCAGGTGCCTCCCACACAGCACCAGCTTCAGAAAAACAGACAGGTCAGTGCTGAATGCAGAGAGGGGGCCAGGGGCCAGCCGTCCAGCCTTGCAGAGCCGTGGCTGGGAGAAGGCATCCCAGGCTCTGGCTTGCAGCAGCACTGACCATTCCCCAGCTGCTGGGTCTTGGGATGGAAAATCCCCTGGCAGTTTGCAGCCTGGAAGTTCTGCAGACAGCCCTCCCAGGGAGAGTATCTCCTTCTGGCTGGTCCTGTGTCCAGGCTGGGTCAGAGGCTGCCCGTTCTGCCTGTTGCATACCTCCCTTAGCTCCAACCCCAGAGTAAGGGTGTAGTAACAACAACAGAATAGATACCCGTATAAAGGTACACAGAACAGAGACAGTTGTACAGGTTCACAAGAAATTTTGTCTTGGTGGTCCACTTGATCACGTATATTTGAAGGGTAACACCGAAATATTCCCAGTGTGAAAAGGACTCTGGTCTAGGGGGTAGCTGAGCCTCCGGCTGCCTGCCCCCCACGATTGCTGTGATTGATTATATATATCCACATCTTAGTTTTAAGCTATTCTTCGTTTATTTCATTTGCAACATTTCTAAGCCTTTTCCTGATAATCATTTTATTCCCTTGTCCTCCTTTCGTTTGGCAACAGCTGAGCTGGCAGCAAGCCCGAAACATGGTAAATGACAAATCACTACCAGATGAAGCTGTGAGTTTTACACAGAGCATTTCCTCCAGCCACAGAATACTTTGAGGCCCAATAAAATTACCAAACTGACTGAGAATTACATGAAGATCAAGCTTTACATGAAGGCCTCCTGGTTGCAGAAAACCATTCTAATTTTCAAGCTGTGAATCAAGGGACTGGGTTAATGAAGCCCCAGAAAGCTGCAGAATCAGGAACAGCGACAGCAACGCAAACCTGTAGCAGGGTCCAGTCAGAGTTCAATACTGGCTGCCTCACTGGGGAGCGGGAAGAGCCCTTCACCCCCCCAGGAGACCGCAGCCATGGAGAAACACTCCTCAAGAAGCAGGAATCCCCCTTGTATCCTGCCTTCTCCACGCTGAAGCTAGGGACCTGTGCCAAGTGACTTCCCTGCAGATGGGGCTCGGAGAGGGTGCTGCTTTTCCAACACAGCCACAGAAATTTTCCCAGCAATCCAGCATCCTGGGCCAGAGGAGAAAGCAATGCCAGAACCTACTGCTGCTGACAGCTGTGGTGAATCCTGCTTCCACCTCTGGAGGGTGGAAGTAGATGAACTTACAGCTGGGGAGAAATACATTTCTCCAGCGTACCCTCCAAGCAGGAACACATTGGTTTTTCCTGGGGCATCCTCCCTGCAGTCTCCACCAACGCAGCATTGAAGCTCTAAGGCTTGAAATGTGAACATTTTCCTGAACCCTGCTTCCCCCTCCCAGTGCTGATGACACAGGACATCAACTTTTGTTACCAACATTCTCAGATGAGAGCAGAGACACTCTGTCTTGCGAAAAGGCTTCCCCTTTTTTTTTTGCTAGATAGGCATTTTTAATCAAGGCTCTGGCATTTGCACTGCCCCTGGAGCTCATGCGTAGAGCTGTGTTCCTTTATCTGTTCCTACAGCCTGAATTCCCCTGTATAGTAATTCTATAGGAGATACAGAATGATAAAGTGGATGTAAACTGAAACCACCCCGAGCCACATAACGTGGGGTTAACAATGCCTGGTGGTGGACGTAACCAAGAGATATGAAGTGAAGCCAGCAGGGCCCTAACTGGAGAAGACGTTCCTGGGGTGTATACCCTTCAGACATGTTCAGGATGAACGATACAGCCACGAGATGGATGCTTAAAAGCATAATGAGAGGGAAAGGAAAGAACGCAGTAACAAAGTGGTGTTTGGCTATAGTTCTGTGCACCCAGTGCCACACAACTTGTTTTCCATAATCTCTGGAAAACCACTCCCTGAAGAGGGGTGTTGTTTGATTTTGTGGGAATGTTTGTAAGATATTGAACAGTTGTGTATACAAACACAGAACACACAGCATGTATCAGGCTGGCGTAGCTGCTTCCAATTTCAACCCTCCTTCACCAAGGAGCTCATTCAGCACTCACAGAGTAAGGTTAGCACAACCTGATGCCACCAAACCAGCCAGCACACATGTAGGCTTGTCTGACTCGGAGGAGTTACAGGACTGAGCAGTGCTGGGGTTATCCAGGCTGTGCATGTGCCAATCCTGCCTGTGCCAGCAAATTCAGGGTCCGGGCCAGGACCACCGAGGGGAGTCTGGTGGTGGTAGGCAGCAGCAGGACCAGCACAGGACTCCCCTCAGCCAGGTCTGGTGCGTGGGGAGTCGGTGGGAGCCGCCACGAAAGCCCCATCTCAGCACTTTGCCAAGATGTTCATTTACTGCCACTGGAGTGACTGCTCTTTCCCAAAATGTTTTCCTTGCTTTGAACACCTCCGAAGTTAAACATCGCCTGAGAAATTGCACTGCATCCCTTCAGCCTTCTCAACTGTCTGGGCAAGAGGGACGCTGGGGACCCCCTGCAGCATCCCCCCAACAGTTCACTTGGCAGGGTCCCCACCCGCACCCACAGCCCCCAGCTATAATAACCACAGCAGCAGCCACAGCCTCCATGGGACAGGGGTCCCAAGCACTGAAACTTGAGCAAGCCTGTAGGTGGAGGTGAGGGAAACTTCAAAGGGCCAACTCCAGACAATACTTTCCTGTCTCCGAGAGTCACACACAGTCTGGGGGAGGAGAGCAGGGGGAGGCCTGTCAACCTTCATTGGCCACAGGTAATGGTACAGGGTAATTTCTTCTGATAATGTCACCGGAAGAGGAAATCCCGCAGACTAAACTCATTAAAGTCTGAGGGGAACATGGTGAGGGGCTCTTTCTGCAGGAAGGAGGACCATAGGCTGTGTTTGTCTGGGTGGGGGAGCATCTCTCATGTCACAGAGGCTGAAAGCTCTGGGGGCTTCCTTCCTTGTTATATGTTAGTTCTTAAAGCCTGGGTTTTCATTCAAATTTCACCCGTCCATCCCAAAAGTGCCTCCCACCCACAGAAAAAAGAGAAAGCCAAAGGTGGAAGATTGATTCTCAGGAGCCACTGATTTGGAGGCATTTGAACAACTTTCCTTTGTCGGCGCTCTTGTATCAAGCGAGTGAGTGAATAAGACACTACATTTCTGTAAGTGCCTGTTCTGGGGGCCCTTAAATGCAATGCAGGTATTTCCATTGGCTTTGCCTTAAGACCAGTAATGCCCCAAAACTGAGTCTTTCCCAGTCCTCTGTGGGACTTCTGGAATGGTCCTCAGCAGCTCTTCACCAGGGAGTAGCATTATCTGCCAAAAGCAAACACCGTTACTCACGCAGGGCACAGACTGGGCACCTGGCTCTCCCCTCCTTCATGCATCTGCAGGAGCAAGACCTGGGTGGGAAGGGGCCTGCCCATCGGATGAGCATCCCGTGCCCCCCAGACGCAGGGGGCACTGCCGGCCCTGCGACCACCAGCCGCCTCGCACTGCCAGGCCGCGCACGGCCCCGCTCAGCAGTTCCCCCACAGAAGCTCTCTGACTCCTCAGCTACTGCTGCTGTGGCAGCTTTTCTGTGTGCTGGTAACAGACTGGGAGAGAACCTGCAGGTTCCTCCTCCTCTGAGTCCATAGCACAGCAGCAAAGCTCAGCCCCCTCACGCTGATGTCAAAAAGCCCTCGATTGCTGAAGCAGTGCGGCCTGATCCCCAATACTGCAGAGGAAATTATTTTGATGGTACCACAGCTGGAAGTGGATAAAGCCAGGATGACTGGCCTTTAATCCACTAATCCCTCCAGAAGCGGTTAACTTGGAAAGGTGAAAGATGAATTCTGGAAGCGGACGTCTCCAGCCCGGCTGGCACACAGCTCTGAGCTGGCCTTCTGCCCAGCGGTGATGTGTTGGGGACAGCGGCCTGGGCACAGCTCCTCTCCTGCTTCGCAAAGCCATCCCACCCCTTCCTCCACAGCACAACTGGATCCCACCCATCTTCAGAGAAAGATCCGTGCGTGGAACTTGACACAGGCAAAATCCAGCTAACTGGCTACAGGAATTTGGCCTCACCCCAAAACAAAGAACAACTCTGACGTCACACCAGTACTGGTCAGAAAATTTCTGATGGACACGTGTACCTCAGAGAACATCAGCTAGTCAGAAGGGAAGCAACTTAGGGAAAGTTATGTTACTTTAGAGGAACATTAGTTTTAAATTAAAGATGAAGAGACAGCACCTCCAGTAAAGCAAAACCTTATCTTTCTACCTATTTTTTTTAGGGCTTAAGACTAATGTTGTCCAATAAACTGTAAAACAGAAAATCAACGTTTCAATAAACTCTTTTAAGTTTTTTTTTAATCAGACTGTTGACTTCTTTTTTGTTTTAATTTGAGATCACAGGAAACAAAGAATGAAGGAAAAAAAAATCTGTTCCAGAACAAAAGGCCAAAATCATAAACTTCAGCACAAAATTAGAAGCCCTGTACCTGCACTGCCACACTTTGAAGCACTTACCCCTCCTTACGGATTACACTCGTTCACTCAGTGTATCTAAAATGTCAGTACAACCATTCCTTTGCAGACAAACATATGTATTTCATCTGCACACATGCATACTTCCATGAGAAGCTTAAATCTGCAGAGAGAAGACCAATCCTGTGGTCATTATTCAGAGGGAAGGCAGCAGGCACTTTGACAGAGAACGGGTCCCAGGACTGCTCCCCGGACAGAGCTGCAGTTCCATTGTTAAACACAGAGCTTCCACGCTTGTCATCACTAAGCACGCAAGTAGCTTTTGCATCCAAGAGAGTAAGTGACGTTATATGAACTAAACCATTTGTCTGAGGTGGCCTTTCTTACAAATGAAAGACGGAATTAAGAGGAGTACAAACTCTCTGAAAATGCAGCAAATCAAATCCCCGTGACTCCAGTCCAGGTGGGATGGTTTAACTCAAAGCTGGGCTGCTGTGTGCCGAGTACATCGAAAAGCCTCAAGACATCCCAGAGGCAACATTCCCCCTCACCAAGCAAAACAGGCATCCCTCCCCTGCACAACTGGCCTCGCTCCTCTGCACAACAGGCCTCGCTCCTCTGCACAACAGGCATCCCTCCTCTGCACAACAGGCACATGCGGGCTGCAAAAGCAGCGTGTGTACAGATCTGTGCACCCCATATCTGTCTGTGACAGGTCCCCAGGCCACGCACGGGCTCACCACCACCGTACACATACAAGCGGCCCAGGAAAACCCAGCGTGCGAGCATGTGGTGCTTGTGCTGGCACCCCCGGCTCCAGCTGCCTCCAGAAGCTGTCCCATCCCACCCCAGCACCGCCGTCAAGGACGGGTGCCCAGCACGGGTCCCCAGCACAGCTCCCCGCAGGCAGAGGCGCTGGACTGACACACGCAGGCAGCACCATGTGCAGAACCTCTGGCAATCCCACTGCAACACATCTTGGGTATTGGAGCACATTCTGCACTCACAGCTCCAGAACTGGATATCGTGCTAAGCCCCACGTCGCCGAACCCCCGCGAATGAGGCAAGTGACTGAGACGGCAGCAACCACCACGGAGGCACCGCAAGCTGTGTACAGGGAGGGCCTGTTAGTTTGGATGTGTCCTGGGCAGTGGGCCCAGGCCTGTCCCCATCAAAGCCAGCACATGCATTGTCTTCACCCTGAGCAGCGTAGGCCTCGTGTGAGGCTGGAGGGGTCTTTTTCTGAGAGGCACATTGCAGATTGCTGAGCCCTGACGTGAGGCACAGCGACACTGCTGCTGGAATCCAGGGTTTCAGATTGCAGGGCAGAGCGCTGAATCCACAGTGAGAAACCGACTATGAAACCCACTCTCAGACCCGTGTGTGTTTACATCATCCATCTCCGGGACTGTTTATTAGTATTGCACACATGTAACCCTGAAACAACCTCTTCCTGCAGCATCATCCCATTTGCCAGGGAAGATATTACACCCCTTAACTGGATCCGCTGCTCTTCCAGTGCTTCCCTAAAATAACTGTTTAGATTTGGGAATTTAAATGGAAGCATGCATACATATGTACGCCAGAACATATTTAAAGCATCACTCCTGTTCACCAAACTGGTCTAATTCTGTTCCCTTCTTGGTTCCTGATCATGATCTCTAAAGCCCTCTGTGTCACACCCACCAGCTTGTGCTTCAGCCTGGATATTCCCTCACATCTGAAACTACAGAAAGAGGGTCAGGGACAGACAGCCCTGCACCAGTATGGCCCACGGGCTCTCAGCATAGTAGGACAGTGCTTCAGATGGTCCTGGAGAAGGTGAGAGCTCAGCTCTTCTCTCTGCTGGACCGAGATGAATGGACCCTCCTTGCACACCCTGTATGTGTGCCCCTTGCTAAAGACTAACACAAACCCTTTGAGGGAGCACCCAATATCAACCCGTGGTGGTCTTCTGTTTCCAGTGTATAGTTGTTTTCTGGAAGTAAGGCAGAAGGAATTACCTACCTCATCCCCTGTGACAGAAGGAGATGTGTTGTGGTCAGTGAAGCCAGGAAGATGCACTTGCAGGGCAGGCTGCCCTCTGTTAACTGTTCTTATCGTTAAGGCACAACTGGTGGGTAAGAATGAGTCCATTTGCCAAATGAAATTGGTGGAAATGTACTTGGTTCTAATTTTCATTTATATTAAAAACAATCTTAATTACCACAGTGTCTCTACAAGCCCTGGAAGATTACAGAGCTGGAATGAACAGATGCTCCTGTCACACTGGGCAGAGCTTCTTCAGTGATATTGACTGCAGAAAGAGCAGGGTCCAGGAATACATGCCACTCTATTTCCTAAGACTCTTCCTGAGAATAAATTCTGTTTCTCGTGCACAGTTGTTTTAAAACATTTTTCCCCCTACTCGGATAAAAATGTTATTGTATTTGCAGTCTTAATCATATTATTAGTAAAAACAACAAATTGAAATTAATTAATCCCATTCTAATGTATTTATCTTGCAGTGCAAAATATGAAACACACAAAACACAGTTAAGCAATTTAAAGTCTCCTCTGTAACTCCCAATCATGAATCTCTACACCTAGATAAAACCAAACCCAAACAAAGCTTTGCATTTGGTGTGAGCTGAGAGGAGTGTTGGAACATGCAGTCCCCATGAGCTCCAAGGTAATGCTTGCAATGCTTTTAGGATTTGGGGGTAGGAACTTTGCTCAGCAATATCGGGGCTGTGCTGGATGGTTACATGGGATCTGCTATTTGGAGTAATTAGCACAAGGAAAGTGTAACTACAGCGTACAACATACAGAAAGACTTTAGCTCCAGGCTAAGGAAGTTCTCATGCTTCTCAAAAAAAGAAAAAAAAGCCATCTGGAAATGCTCTGTCTGTCAGTGCCAACACCTCCCTCCTGCTTGGCACCCAGGCTTCTGCAGGGCACCTCACTCAGGGCAGCCTGCTGCCTTCACTGGCAGAGAAGCAGACTGGCTGCTCTGGCTGAGGCACTGCCTGTGCCCAGCTAACAGACAAGGAGGAACTTTGTCACAGTGAGGGTGAGGGAGCCCTGGGACAGGCTGCCCAGAGAGGCTGTGGAGTCTGGGTGATGCTGCCCTGGCAGGGGTGGGACTGGATGAGCTTTCGAGGTCCCTCCCAACTCCCAACGCTCTGCGAGTCTGTGACACGTGGCCCACGGGCCCCAGCTGAGGAGGGTCTCAGAGCGCTCAGGCAGGACCAACCAGCAGATCACGACTGAGCACTGCTGCGTACGGGGAAGTAGCGGTGTCACGAGGCCGGGTTTCTGGTCCCCAGCACCACACTGCAGTGAGGGCAGCGAGCAGTCCCCTCCTGGGAAGGGCTGGGGCTTGCCGCTCTCCTGGGGGCTCTGCAACTGCATGCTAAGGACACTGCCATGCGCGCACAGGGCAGGAGAGACATTCACATCCCCATTGCAGTGGTCACACCGGACTGCTAAACCTTGGGGTGGTTCTTCCGACCACACACCACATCAACCAGAAGTCAGAGGGTCGTTAATCCTTGTTAGGTGTTCCTGGTTAGCCCACCTCTGTACACACAGAGGACACTACCTGTAGCTACCTGCCCACTGATGTACACAATCCCACCTGTGGCTGTTGCTCTCCCTCCAGCTTGATGCAGCTCATGGTCTCCC
Organism: Gallinula chloropus; assembly: GCF_964237585.1. NCBI lineage: Eukaryota > Metazoa > Chordata > Aves > Gruiformes > Rallidae > Gallinula > Gallinula chloropus. The sequence goes on along the minus strand of NC_140091.1, from coordinate 181,182 downwards.
ATCTCACTGTTCTCCAAGCGGTGCCTGGAGTTCTGCCCCGGTGTGGATGGACAAACCCCTCACCCTGAGCAAGCACACGTGAGCCAGCACTGCAGGGCTGCTCCCGGAGATGTCTGAGAAAGGAGCTGCTGATCTTCAGCCAGTCTGACACCTGAGCACCAGGAAGCAAGGGTTGCTCCAGTGGGATGCACCAGAGACACAGCCAACATTAACCTCAAATTCTTCGGATTGCCAACAACAGCATACATGAAGATCTTCCTCTACACGGGGCAGCAGGCAGTGCAGAGGGAACCCTGTCTGTCAGTTTGGCAAGTATAGCAGTGAAATCTGTGTCCACCCAAGTGCTGTCACAGGCAGACATCACTGCATTACCACGGGGTGAGAGGCTACTGCCTCTGCCTGTTCCAGAGGACTTCCTTGTGGTTAGATCTGGGCACTGCACATTGGGGCATTTCATGTATCTGCTGCACCTGTTGTCATTCTAAACCTACTTCCACTATTCATTCATTGTGGGAAGGAGTCCTTCGTTACAAGAACTTCTTTGGTCTTTAGATGCAATAGGTCAAGACTCTATTCTTCTCACATATAACATGTAGTTATATGTATCACAGCTGAATAGCACGTTTATACCTTCTAGCACTGAATAGAATCCATATGTTCTCCTCCTGTCCCTCTGCAGAGCTTTGGCTGCCTCAGATACTTGCTATGGGATCCTGCATATCCCATTTAACACCAACATTCAGACATAAAGCAGCATTGTGAGTCCTGGCCTATTCCTCCGTGGGAATGTGGGGCACGATCAGCCACCAGTATGAATATCCTCCCCAAACACTGGCAAGAACCACAGGTATGCCATGCGGAATGCAGCAGAGACAGGATAAATGTCATTTCCATTTTTGAATTATTTGTGATTTTGTCATGTAAATGCCAAAGCAACAGTGCAGAGTGGACATGGAAACATGGCAGAAATCACTGCGGAGCATAGACAGTGGAACACAGCAGAGAGGGGCTGTGTCTCCCACTCTGCTTGCAGCCACGAAGGAAGCAAACCCGGACAGACCTGGCTGACAGCACAGCTACTGCTGTGGCAGGCACAGGGCAGACCAGTGTTCAGGGAGCATCTTTCCACTTGCTGAAATCACAGGCTCCAGCTGGGGTGGGCTCCACATACCAGGAGCCTTTCAGCAGTTAGAGCAGGGTTATGAACCCTGGGGTTCTGTGGCCCTCTGCCACGGCATGCTGAGCACGGGCCCAGTGAGTCCTTCATGTTGGAAACCTGCCTCTCGATGCCATCACAGGCTGCTTGCTGCTGATCTCAATGTTTGGGTTTTATAAGGGAGCAGTGGAATAGTGTCAGTGTTACAGTCTGTACAGCCCCAACGGCAAGTCACTGCTCCATCGAGTTCTGAGGTTTCTTTCATCCCATCAGACCCTCTCTCCCTGAGAGTTAGATAAATAATTTTTCCCCTGCTCAAGTACTGACATTCAGATGGTACTAAGGAACAGCAAAACATTAGACAATGAAGTGCTGCTTTGTGTAAAGCTTTCTCCAGGTAACCAGCCAGAGCTGGCTCAGTTTTGAATGTTTGTTTGCACAGATTAAAACAAACAGCTGCCTTTAAAATCCCCAGTGATTCCCACTGTTACTCTCCTCTCCTTCTTGCAGTCCCAAATCGCAATAGTGAACAGAAGATTATCATTAGATCACCCATAGAAAAGTTCACCTTCCATCAGACTTCTGCTGTGGAGTACAGAGAGCACTGAGAGCATCATATGGAGAGTACAGTGGCTCCTGGGCCCGCAGAGGCGACAGGCGGCTTTGTGTAGAGTGATGAGTGGAACAGGACTACTACTATAGCTACAACCAGCAACTTACAGCTGGTTAATGCGATGCTTAAGTAATCAATTTCTTCTGTCACTTCTTTTTTTCCCCACATGCCCAGGGGAAGCCCTTCCTCACTGCCCTTCAAAAGCAGAGACAGAGTAGCGGGGGTGCTACTGACTGCAGTAGGACTGTATCCAGATCCCCAACAGCTGTAGCCAAGGTACCACAGCACAGTGCTTTTTTCCTAATGCCACAGTGTGCTCACAGGTCAAATATACACTCTACATCCTGACCAGTATGCTTTCACCCGGGAACATCATAGTTAATCTCAGAAAACCGCTCTGAACAAGAGAAGGGAGTTGTGTTAAGCTCACAGGATATATCCCCTGCCTTGTCCCCTGCCCAGAAGTACTGGACTGCCTTCAAGCACTGGCCTCAGCAAAGCAAGTGTCTGGGCAGAAACTCGCACCGTCTGCATGTTTCATTCTCCTGTAGAGCAACATCCCTCTGGCACCAGGTAAAACTTCCCTGCTTAGTGCTACGAGTGTCAGTCAGGAAATAAAGCAGCCAGATCGGTATACAAATGGTAAACACAAAGAGGAATAAGATCCCCCTTTTTTTTCCTTAAAACGCTACGCTAAACACCTGCAGCCTCTGTGCTCTCAGAAGAAATGCATTTCGTTCCGGAGAATCACAGTAGCACTTTGTACACACCAGTCACAAAATTGTACATCTGATTCTCTCCCTGCAAACATTTTGGCAATTGGAACCTGCAGGTAGCAAACAAGGGTCTTGTTTCTGGGGTCTCGCTGCGGGCTTCAGGTCTGGGATGAATGCATCACCTTCTTTCACGAGCTCCCTTGCCAGGTCACCCACTTAATAAACAAAACACCACCAGCTCGGTAGTCCCAAACGTGCTCGGTTGTTAACAGACACTTTTCATTTGAATGCTGAACAGTGTGTCGACATGCAAAGTCAAAAATTAGCTGGGGAAGGCTGGGAAAGCTTGCACTGTGAAGCAGAGCGAATCTGCCCTGTAATTCACGTCATAAAGAACAGTCCCTCATACTGACACGCCAAAACAAAGTCCCACCACTGAGTGGGCAACGAGGCGCTCACTGTAACGTGCTCTGAGGAGTGTCACTACTTCAGTCACACGGCAGCCGAAGCCATCCAAATCTCTGTGTAGCAGCTAAAGTTTTCGATAGCTGGGAGAGGCCGGTATTGAGGTGTCAGAGGTAGCACACCTCCTCGACTCCTGATTTTCACCAAGCTAAGCGCTACTCCAGGAGAAGTCCCTGACCATGTCTGCAGCCCAGCTCTGAAAGACTGAAATCAAGCCACTCCGAGATCCCTGCAGAGTCTTCAAGCCCAAGCAGGCGCGTTCCGAGCGCTCTGCTGAGCTCGGTACCCGGCTGAGCACCGCGCCGCGCTCCCTGCTCACCAGAGCACGGCCCCGGGCACTGGGAAGAGGCCGACGTGCCCTGCCTCGGGGAAGGGTAGTTCTCACTCGCCGGGAGAGGTAACTTCCCGCGCCTGCCCCAGGCAGGGCTGCGCTCGGCATTCAGAGGCACGGCTCGATGAAGGAGGGGTCCCGCAAGTCCGCTCCCGCAAGGAGATGCGGTGCCTACTCGTCTGCTCTCTGCGTTTGTCCCCGGACCCGAGGCCAGCTCTGTGCCAGCGAGGCGAAGGACCTACTGGGCGGCCGGGTCGGAACGGAACCGGCTGCAGCCCCGGGCCCGGCGCAGCGCGTCCCCCAGCGCCGGGGCCGTCCCTGCTGTGCCGCAGCAGCTGTCGGAGCCGCCCGTCGAGCCGCTCCTGGGGCTGCGGCGGGTCCCGGCGCGGCCAGGTCGGACGGAGCCTGGCGCAGCCCCCGGGGAGGCCCGGCTGGCCCCGGGTACCGGCGGGCCGGTCGCTCCGTCCGGGCCGGTCGTCGAGTCTCGGCCCAGCCGCCTCTGTCCCTCCAGCGCCGCTTCCCCGGCGGCACCCGCGGACGGAGCGGGGCTGGCCTCTGCCGCTCGTCCCGCCCGAGCTTACGAGGGGAAGGGGGTCCCCATCGCGGCGCGAGGGACTGAGGGCGAGTGCGAAACCCGGCGGGGGGAGGAGCGGGACGCCGGGAGGGAGGCAGTGCGGGGGCCGTACGAGACCGGGCTGGGGGGGAGCAGTGCGGGACCAGGTGAGGAGAAACTGAGGGGTCGGCTTAGGGCGCCAAACAGACCGTCCACACGGCGCGGAGGATGCGCGCAGCTCCGCGGACACGAGGACCGCGCCCCACCGGGGCGGGATTCCGGCTTCACCGGGAGTGGGGCATCGCCAAACGGGCTCCTCGGGGGGAGCCCGGAGGGTTTAGGGTTTCCCCAACACCTGCCCGGGCCCCGCCGCGTCCTGCCGGCTGAGCCGCGCAGAGCCGCCGGTGCCTGACTGCCGGTGGAGTGGCGGTCGGAACAGCTGGGCAGCTGCGGGGGGGAGATCGGGGGGCCCTCCTCCTGCTACAGGCCCTCGGATGCTTCGCAAGAGCCCATCCAGGGCGGGGGTTCCCGCGATACGCCTCCCCCGCCCCGCAGCCCGCGGGGAAGAATAAAAGGTCCCTGTCCTCATCGGCAGCGGCTGAAAATCCCCCGAGCTACTGCGGCTCCGGCGGGCCCCCTCCTCCCCCCGGCACAGGCGTTTCCATCTGACTGCCCAGGTCTCCTGCCAGAGCAGTGTTCATTCATCGCGTAAACAGAAGTGAAAGGAATTAAGCGGGCAGATACGACAGCTCAGGGAGACCTTTCAGGTCCTTCAGCGCGCAGTCACCGCGCTCACGGAAAGCAGAGCATCCTTACCGCGGCCAGCGCGCAGAGAGCTCCGAAGCTATGTATTTATAAACAGCCCACAATGGGTTCCATTGAGATTTTGCCCTCCCGTACATTAAGGGGAAAACGCTTTTTTACATAATTAGGTCGCTGCTTTATTTCCTCTGTCCCCAGCACTCCTTTACCGAAAAACAGCGTGACACAGGTAGCACAGTCCTTTAAAAATTCAACTTCTACATAGAGTGTTCGTCGCAATTTCAGGAACACATAGGTGCAACGCTTAATCCCAACACGCACAGGTTTCGTCCAGAAAGTCTGTTTGTAGTGCAGGGACTAAGAGCTCAAATAAGTAGGTCTGAGTAAATGAAGCAAAATTATCCCAGTTACATTCTGTGGTGCCGAAATTACTCCCCGCGCTTCCTCCTGCAGCGCAAGGGCCAGTGTTCTAAAAAGATGCAGAGATGAACCCCACTAACTCCCTTCTTGCCCCTCAGCTTCCCTCTCCCCTCCAGACCCCGATTTTTTTTAAAAAGAAAAAGAAGGAGGAAGAAGAAAAGGAATGAGGGAGGAGGGGAAAAAAGAAACAAACAAGAAACGAGAAAAAGGAAACGAGGGGAAAAAAAGGCAAATTGTATCAAGTTCTGGATGTTGGTGAGGGAACCACTGGCTGAGGAATCCAATTAGGAAGCAGAAACTTTTCCCGTTGACTGATCTGGTCATTGGCAACCCAGAGCTGCGCACTGAACAGCCGTGAACAAAAGCCACGTGTGCACAGCTCTGCAAGATGCTGGACCCACAACCCGCAGACAGACAGCCTGGCCCGAGAAAAGCGCGTTGCACTGATTTGAAAAACAAGTAATTGTTAGGAGTCTGGGTTCGTTCCTTCTCGTTAATCCAGCCCAGAACCAGGAATTCGGGGCTAGCCTAAACCCCGCAGCTTTTATCGGTGGCTGGAGCCGGTGGGGATGCAAACTCGCCGAGAGCAAGCCCGAAAGTGCTGGCTTGGTTTGCTTGCACGCCTTCCGCAGCCTACAAAACGTCCCCTCAGCCCGGGACGCTGCGTTCTACAGATAGAAAACCTCCAGACGTGGGCAGGCGTGGAAATGCCAAAGTACGTGTAAGAGAAGGTGGCAGAGACAAGAAAGCGGCGCTTGCACGGCAGCGAACTTTGTGCTGCCACAGCTGCCGGGCTCCCCGCTCCGAGCTGCCCCTCCGGCCAGACAGCCGCCGGCCAAGGAGGGGACCGCACGGCCCCGCCGGTACACCCCGAGCAGGCTGCGCAGAGCCGGCGCAGCCTGCCGCGGGCCCTCCCCCGGGCGCACGGGGAGACACGGGTACGGTAAACGAGCGGCGGGGCGAGATGGGGGCACGACCCTCTGAAGCGGGCAGCGCCCGCGCCCCCACCCGAGCGGGTCCCGCTCCGGGGCCGCTCGGGCCGAGCGGCCGGGAGAGGCGGCGGCAGCTCCGAGCGGCGCCGTGCCAGCGTTAGCGGGGGTGTCGGCGGTCCCGGTCGCTCGCCGGACAAGGGCACGGCGCCGAGGGAGCCGCCGGTGCTGGGCGCAGGGATGCGTCGGTTGGTCGACCTGTCGGGGAGCGACCCTGGCTGTGCCCGACGGGAGCAGACGGGGTCGGCGCGGAGTAGCCCGGCTCGCCGCGGCCCTGGCGTCTGCGCTCGTTTTCCGTAAGCTGACCGGGTTTGATTTCTCGGCGGACCTTGTTTTAACGGGAGAACCAGTTTCGCAAGAGTAACGTCCAGAGAGAAGCATCCAGCCGCAGGCACTTGCACTGCGGCGCAGTCTTTGATGAAATCTAAACGCCAACACTCTCCCACCAGAATAACTAATTCTCCGAGCTCTGTATTTTCTTCGTGCTGTGTCTTACGGTCAAATATTTAAGAGATCTCTCCTATGTGCAACTGATTATCACTCCCACCCACACACATCCTTGCGTTACTTGCGCGAGAGAGGAATCAGAAACAGACGCGGTCCCGTCCCGTCCTCCACACCCCCACACCCCCCCCGCCCCCCCGTCTGAGGGTCCCGCGGGAGTCCTGCTCCGCTCTCAGCCTCGACAGGATCGGGCCGGGGCCACCCTGCACTGCCCGGGTCGGGCGCGGCGGGCTGCCTGCCCCCGGGCAGATTCCCCTTCCTTCCCGTCTCTCGCTGCCGAGAGCCCGACAACGACTCCCTCCCCCCCCGCCGCGGGGTCCTGCCGAAGTGCCCGGCGCCCCAAGCCCGGGGGCGAGGAGCGGCGGGATGAAAAGCTGCACCTGAGCTCCGCATCCCTCCGGGGTGCGTGGAGACAGTACCGGGGAGGGCGCGCAGGAATCGGGAATTGCCTACAGCCTGCGTGTCCGCGTGCTTGCGTCTCCTCAGATGCCAGGAATGCTCATTAAAGTGTCGAGGGCGCGTAAATGAAACGATGAAATTAAGACTGGACTTCGGGGAGACCGGTGATAAAAGCTCACAGACCACGCGCGGGTGGAGCCCGGATAACCAAGCCCACGAACTTTCCACGTCCACCCGGCAGCGTTTCTAACCTGCTCTCGGACATAACGCCTCTCTCCGATAAGCTCGGCAAACACGCTCACCTCCTGCGCAGCGCCACGGGCACAGCAGCAACCGGGCTCTGCTACCGGGCTGTCTCCGTGCCGGTTCTCGGGCCGCGTTGTCCTTCCGCACCCCCGGGGCCGCCGACTCAGCCCCCGGCTCCGAGTAGCCCCCGGGAGGCCCCGGACGAACCCCGCGCCGGGGAGCGGCGTGTCCCGTCCCGCTCCTCCGCGGCCGCAAGGACCCCCGCACCGCGCGGGCGCTTCCCCAGAGCCTCGGGGCAGCCGCGGGGTCCTCACCGCGGGGAGGGCACGGCCGCGGGGGGTGGGGGAGGGTGGGGTGTCACGGCGAGACGCCCCGAAGCCACCGCGGCCCGAGCCGAAGCAAGGAGCGGAGGGAACCGCGGCTGGAGGGGGCGGTCGCGGCTGTGCGGCGGGGGGGCCGCTGTCGCCTCGGCTGTCCGCCGCGCTCGCTCGTCGCCTGGCGGAGCCGGGCTCCCAAAGCGGTAAGAAACCGGCAAGTCTCCGGTGCGCGGCTTTTCCTCCGACAGCTGCCGCGTAAGTTACCGCTGAGAACCAGCGGTGACCGCGGGAACAGCGAGCCGGGTTAACTTCCCGGGCTCTGGCTGCTACTCTTTTGCCGGAGAAGAGGTGTGCGCGTGCAGAAAGGGAGCTTTGCTACCGAAAGCCAACACGCAGCCCGCCCCGCGAACACCCTGAAATAACTCGTTGACCACGCAGAAAAAGGACCGACGAGCGACAGACTCGACGCGATTGCCGGACGAGCGACCGGACAGGTCTCGCCGCGCTCCGGGCTTACCACGGGTTCTCTTCTCGGCGGGTCTAGACCCCCTTTCCTCCACGGCGCTTCTCTTTGGAGGCCCCCCCGTCAGATGTTCGTTGTCTGTCTTGACGACGACGACAGACGGCGGCTCTGATATCGTACCTCTGACGGTCCCGGCGGGCTCCGTGCCCGCTGCCGCTCCGGTCCGAGCTCTCCGCGGGACGCGGACGCGCGCTCCCCCCCGCCGGAGCCCACGGGGCCGCGCTGACGCCTAGCCCTGGACTCCCGCCGCTCGAGCACTCGGCCGGTGGGGCCCGTGCCACCGCTGCGGAAGGGGAGCAGGGACCGGCGGGAAACCCCGGTGCGCCAGCCTCGGGCCGGGGGCGGGCGGCCCCGGTCCGCGCTTCTCTTCGCCCCGTGCGGCGGGTACGCCGGGGCACCGGCGGCAGAACACCGTGCTCTGCCAGGCAGCAGCCCGTCGACTCCCGGAGCGCGTCTCCCCGCGGGAAGCGCGCCGGCGGGGCCGAGGTCCGCGGGACCTCGCACCGGGGGCTGCCTCGGCCACGGGCCGTCCCGGGAGACGGGTCGGGCCGGGGGCAGCTCGGGCAGCCCTGGGCCCGCCAGGGAAGACGGCGGAAAGTCGCCCCCGGGCCTGCCAGAGACACACCCGAGGCAACGGCGGGGCTCCGCGTCCGCCCACCACCGCGGGGCCGCTCGGGGCTCCGTCCCGCCGCCCCCACACCGCGCCCGAGCCTCACCGCGGGCGGAAAACGAAACCAGCGTTCGCCCGGCTGTGGCAGCGGCTGCTGCGGGCACTGGGACTGAATTTATGCGAGATGCTGCCCAGGCCTTAGATCGGTTTTAGCGCCGGACAAGCGACTGATTGACCGGGAACGCCCGGATTTACCGGGGCTCGGCACTGCCGCCTGTTCCCTTACGGTCCTACAGAATCGGGTCCCGGGATCTGAAACAACGGTTGTACTTGTTAGGGGGACAAGAACGCGAGGTTTCTCCTTTCACACGGGTTCTCAAAAGCATGATTCCCTTTTATCGAGCTAATATTTCTAGGGGCACGGCAGTTGTCTCGGTTTGCTTTACCGAGGCCCTGCAACGTGTCCTACATCTGTCGTCGGGTGGAGCTGAAACAAAGAGAGGGCAAGACATGAACGACGACAAGTGTAACTGAAGCCGCCCGGCCGGTTAGGTGCGTGCGGGGCAGCAAAGGCGCCTAATGCCCCGCACCTGCGGCGCACACGCCGCTGCTTTATTCTCCCGACCTGCCCCGCAACACCGCTGGGTCTGTGGGAGCTCTGTGGGCAAGGTTCGTTAGAGAGGGAAGAGCGTTCCCATCGCCTGCTGAAAAGGAATTGTCCGGTTTCGAGAGGAGCTGTGGGCGGCCAGTTCACGGCGCCCGCTGCCCTCAGCGCGACCTAAAGCACTGATGTTAACAAGCTGCACCCGTAGCCTTATCAGGCTTGATTTTAGAACCGGAGCAACGCTCCGGCCTTGGGGCAGCTCAGCTGCTGCTGCTTCAGCTTAACGAGAAAGGTGGGACCGTGGAGGCGGGAGCAGGGGGGAGGCAGTGTTGGGACTAGTGAGTCAAAGCTGCAGGATTACGCTCGGGGGTTCAGCAGCGTGGAAGAGCCGTTCCCGTTCACACGTGCTCTCGCTTTCTGCCGTGTTTGTCGACTTCGCTAACAGAGAGATGTAACTCGAATCTTTGTTTAGACTGGGGCGGCGGGGGAAAGTGCGGCAAACGACGGAGATAAGCGCGGGGGGGTGCGGGCGGGAATCCTCCGGGTTTTTTCGTTGCTGTTTTTTTAGGTTTTGTTGTTGGTTTTCTGGTCGTTGGTTTGTGGGCTGTTTTTTTTCTCCTCCTCCGCACAAAGCCCGGCGCGGGCTCGCTGGCGGAGATAGCGCTCCCGCCATGCTCGGAAGGCGGGTTTTGTGCAGGAGGTGAGGCCAGCGAGGCAGGTCCCCGCGCCGCGGGGTCCACCCACTTGAAAACAAAACTTTTTTCCTGCAGGCGCTGAGAGCAGAGACCGGGCGCGGGGTCCCCGGAGCAGCCTCGCCGCGCCCCCGCCGCGGAGCTGGTATGCGGTAGGGCAGTGCCATGTATTGGAAGAGCGACCCGATGTTCGTCTGCAGGCTGGAGGACAAGGACCTTCCCGCGCTCGGCGGTCCCTCGGAGAAGGTGCGCGGGGCGTCGAGCGAGCGCACCGGGAGCGAGCGGGCGGCCGCCGGCGGGGAGGGCGCGGCGCCGGTGCGGGACGGCGGCCGCTCTCGTCGCTTCGCCGCTCCCCACTCGAGCCCGGCGGACGCGGGCGCGGCGTCCCGCCTCGGCCCTGCGGAGAAACGCCGGCTCCCGCCGCGACCCTTCGCGGGAGGCTCCGGCGGCGCCCCGCAGGTGCCGGCGGACCGGCGGGCCTGGCCGGCGCGGAGCTCCCCTGGCGAGCCCGGCGGCAGCCGGCGGGGCCGGGCGCTGACCGCAGTCTCCCGTGCGCTCCCCCGCAGGCCAGCCCCGCAGCGGCCGACGAGGACTCCTGCTCTTCCTCCGCCGCGCTGTCGCCCCCCTCCTCGCCGCGGTCCATGGCCTCGGGCTCCGGCTGCGCCCCCAGCAAGTGCGTGTGCAGCAGCTGCGGCCTGGAGATCGTGGACAAGTACCTGCTGAAGGTAAGAGCGCCCGGCGCCTCGGTGAGCGAGGCCGCCCACCGACGTGGCGCGGCGGCCCGGCGCGCCGACGGGCGGTGTCGGCCCGCGGGACCGGCTGAGGCCGCGGGGCCCGGCCCGCTCGTGCGACACCGTCCGCCACGCCCGCTACCTCGGCGGCTCCCGGGCCGGCCCTGCAGCGGCGGGGATGGGGGGAGCGGCGCGGAGCCGGGCTCGGCGGGGACCTTGTGCCCGTGTGCCCCCGTCCCCTCGCCTCCGGACCGCTTCCCCGCACTGCTCTTGCCGGCATCCGCGGCGGCTCGGTCCGCTCTCGCCCCGAACGCCGTTCCCTTCGGCTGCGAGGGAGCTACTGCGGAGACGGGCGCGCCTGGAAGTTTGGAGCGAGTTGGGTGTTTGGTCGGGCCTGGGAGGAGAGCTCCGTCGCTGCCGGTGTTCCGGGAAGCGCTTTTCTGCGCTGGCGGGGTGGTTTGCTTTGGGGTTTTGGTGGGGTGGTGGTGTGTCTGTCTTACGTGTTGGAGGAGACACGGGGGAGGAACACCAGCGGCTAGTAACGCGGGTACCTTCCTCGCCGTCCTTTATGCTCTTGCTTAATCAGTGGTGCTATGACCCGTTTGTTACTAGCTAAAATAAGTCCTTTGGTGTGATGCTGTGGATATCAAAGTAAAAAGCGTCTCTCGAGAAACGTGGGAAGAAATTATTCCTGTAAAAGGTGGTCTGGTAAGCTCGTGAAGGAAACGAGCTGTGAGTGCAGAGTTTAGCTGGGCTTGGCATTCAGGACCGAGAAGATCTCTCAAAACCAGGCTTTTAAAGCCACGTGACTTTAAAGTGTTAGTGTGGCTGGGAGGGGGCTGTTTTCCTTCTGTATCACAGCCACTAAAGTTATCCTGGGTCAGATTTTTGCCCTCTTTACTCTCAAAAGTGAGGTGAGACAATCGAACTAGAAGTCACTCAATGCCTTTAGATGCAGCCTCAAGTGAAGCCATGAGGTACCCAGTGGAGTGGAAGTCGGTACCACCACTGAAAACATCTCAAGGATGTTACTGGGTTACTTGCTTAGATCTCGGCTGGGGTGAGGAGGTCAGAGGAAGGTGAGTGCGGGTTGGTGCTCATTTGGAGTAGTGCAGGTGCAGGGGAGCCGCTCTGTACCTTTTGTTCTAGTGAATCCTAGGCACTACTGCAACAGGCTGAGCTTGCACGTGAATAGTGTGGAAGGGCTGGGAGTGGGGTGGACTTAAGCTTGGAACTTGGTTCCAGTCCGATTAACTCCAGTGAGGTTTCGGTAGCTGGTTTACTGATCACGGCTGTTTTCTGCCTGAAAGGAAGGGACCTCTCAACGACTTAACATTAAGGTAAATTAGCTGTTGCTGCTTCCTGCACGGGCAGAGAAAGGAATCTGTGCTGGTAAACTAGTACCTGCTGGCCACTAGCAGTGTGTCTTCCAACTGCAGCCCGGTAAATTAGTAAGCAAGGATGTAGGCAGGTGACTTCGAATGGGACGACTGTCAAAGCTGCTGATGTCCTCTTCCGTGGAGAAGCGTTAGCCTTGGAAGAACAAACGGGAAGAGGAGTTTTGTCAGGCTGCGGTGTCAGCTCCAGGCTGGGCGGCAGCAGCCTGGCTCCATGCGGGCTCCTGTGCCGGGGGTCCGGGCACAGGCCCTGCAGAGCCTTCGCGTGGTGGGACCCCTCGGCTGGCTGGGCTGGGCCCAGGTGCTGCTGTCTGCCTGCGTGCTGCTGGCTTCCGAGAGGCTTCAGGGGGATCGGCCTGGTGACTGCTGTTATCAGCAGTTTCACATTACGTTGTGATGTAAACTTGTCAGCGTAGGGAAGGTGCCAGTGGGATAATAGTGGGGAGGCTGTTGGGCAGCTCCAAACTGTGGTGTTGTGACCTGGAGAATGTCTGCGACTGGTGATTCCAGCCCCAGTGCCGGAGTCAAAACCTCACTTTCTCTGCGGGTTGTCTGGCAGTGCTCCTGGTGGAAGGCACATCCTGGATTATCTCAAATCTGCTGCTTTGCTGTAGGTGATGTCTGGGCTGTTTGGTACGAGGGAGAAGTTGGCTCAGAAAATTAAAAAAACCTAAATCTATACTTACTCATCATTTGGTTTACAGAATTCCTTCTGTCTGCCATGGGAGTATCCATGGGGTTATTACTTATTTTTTATGATCACTGGGAGTCCTGTATTTTCAATTATTTAGTGTTTTTAACTGACGTGTGATGCTGAATGTCTGTGCGACAGAGTCTCTTTGTAGCAATGAATAAACTAAAATAACTGAGCTTAGTTTATTTGGCAAATTTACAGGAGTTTTCAAAACAGCTGATTGCCGCTGCTTTCTGTAACTGCCTAGCTTCACTGCTGATACTTAAAGATTGTTGAATTTGCTGTTAAAGCAACTGCTGATATTTTGAAATCTTGCTCCATTGACTTTGCTTTAACAGAAACCCGGGCAGATGCAGGCATGGTTCCTGGTGTGTTTCCTGACAGACTTTCTTCTTTTTCTTCTGCAACACTCATGTTTTAAAATTTCAAATCACTTTGCAAAGTGTGTTCTTTGTTAGGCAGGACTCTTTACAGGCTGGGGAAATAAAAGTATGCAACTTAGTTATCATCCCAAGGTCATGCAAGGCCAAAACTTGCTCTGTTACTCTAAACACTGTGAGAACAGAACCGGGCACAAAATATCTACGTGGAACTTGACTCTCCTGCTTCCTCTTCTGGTGCTTTTAATTACAAAACCATGAAAGCTCATTTTGAGGACCTCTATGAGATTAATTAACCCTTAATATGCACTCTGTCCTACAGGAGAGAAATGGTTTGCCTAGAAAAATTTTCCGTGAATTGTGGTACATGTAACTTTTGGCACTGTCTAATAGATGAAAAAAATAATGTTTGTAAATATGAACTATAATATCGGTAGCACAAACATTGAGGGGTGCTTTTCTTCCATGTTCTTGCAGGTAAATGACCTCTGCTGGCACGTGCGCTGTCTCTCGTGCAGCGTTTGCAGAACGTCTCTGGGAAGGCATACCAGCTGTTACATCAAAGATAAAGATATCTTCTGCAAACTTGATTATTTCAGGTATATCACACAGGAATATCACTCTATTAGATAGCATGTCACACTCGCTTGTTACTTTTCGCTTATGCTGCAACTAGAAGGTGTGTTTAGGCTCTTTGGGGGTTCTTTGCTTGGCTTGTTTTCAGGAGTTAAACAGGGATGTTTCCTGGGACTGGAGGACCTCCAGGCCTGTCTAATGTGACTACCTGCCAGGCCTCCCCCTCTGTTTCTATGCGCAGCTACTGCATTTATACAGCAACCTCAGTACGCGCGGGGCTGCGGGGGGAAGCAGGTCGGAGTCCCTGCCGCAGTGCGGTGGTAGAGCTGTCGTGCGTGCCCAGTGTCATCCTCGGTCCGCGCTGATGGAGGATGTGAGGTGGGGCTGAGGTGATGCACCGTTTGGACTCGCACTGCGCTGGCGTGAGACTTGGGGTATCGCACGGCACTGCAGAAACAACCCCAAATTGACTTTGTGATCTTTCAAAGAAGCTTTCAGCAGTTGGATCAGACTCACCACAGGAAGGTTTAGGACAGGAAGAATTCTGCCTGTAAAGGAGAACACTTATTTGTGCTGCATTAGAAGTACTCTTGCCACAAAATCTTCGGCCTGGAAAGCAGGGAAGAAATTTGCTGTTAATTTTGGTGTGATTGCTAGTACTCCCCCTTACCAAAGAATTCATGGGCTTCCCACCTGTGTAGTGAATAGGCTATGTCCAGCTACCCTGACTTGATGCTGCAAAAGAGCAGGAGAGGACAGGCTTTCCATATCATCAAGTTCTAGAGAAACAGGGTTCTGCAGGACCTCAAAAAAAGTAGTCTGCAAAGATTTTTATTCTGGAAAGAAATAAACTTTTATCTACGTAATCAACATATCTTGGTGGCTGGTTTCCTCTTCAGAGAGAAATACTTTACTGTAGTAATGTAAATACTTGCAGATATTTGAATATCTTTTAAAATCATAATGTGATGGTAATTAAGTTTCCCCCTTCTGCTGAAGGGGACTGAATGATTTGTGAAGGATGATATAGCTAAATAAAATAATTCAGACTGCTGCTAGAGTAATGTGAAATATATTTGAATAATTGAGAGAATTTTGAGCAGTCAGCTGTTTCCATCTCCTACTCGCAGCTTCTTGAAGTGTAACTATCATTATAAAAGGGAAGATGAGAAGTTCTGAACTCCTGTAGCAGTTGAGCTGTTTAAGTTTTACTCTTTGCCTCACAACTTCTGTAGTTCAGTAGTGGTCTTAGCTTAAGCCATCCAAAAACAACTTGCTGCTTTAGGTTTCTTTCCTGCTCCCCAGTAAAAGCTCAGTTAAGCTGTCCCCGAATTCCCTGTGGTCTGTGTGCTTGCTGTGTGTCTCGGCTGCAGCGGTGTATCCCGGTTGCCTCTGACCCTCGGTAGGGCTGGTGTCTGTGCCTTCACCCTCCTGTCGTCGCTGTCTCCACAGGCGGTACGGCACCCGCTGCTCCCGCTGCGGGAGGCACATTCATTCTACTGACTGGGTCCGAAGAGCGAAGGGGAACGTGTACCACTTGGCCTGCTTTGCGTGCTTCTCCTGCAAGAGACAGCTTTCCACTGGAGAGGAGTTTGCGTTGGTGGAAGAGAAGGTCCTTTGCAGGGTACACTATGACTGCATGTTGGACAATCTGAAAAGAGAAGTTGAAAACGGTAACATGCTGCTTTTGTTTAAAATGGCATTGCTCTTAATTGTTGGGTTTTACTGCGTCTTCCTTATTAAGGTGTAATTACCTAGCTTTACTGCGGCTGGAAGCACAGGTTCTTGAATTAAAACAATGTGCAAATGATTTGATGTTTTAATGTTACTTTTTTAAAGTTTGTGTAACTTGTTTTCTGTCCTAAGGATAAGAGAGCAAGAGCACATCTAGTTGATAAAACACCGGGCTGGATCTATCCCTTCCCTCGCTTGCAAGGGAGTCATTTGAGGTGTAATGGGTAATGGTGACAGATCAATGTAGCTTTGAATGGAATCTGACTGTTTTAAAGCTGAAATGCCAGCTACTGCTGGTTAGTCTCAGAGGACAGTCTGACTTAGGAGTAACGATGTTTTCAGGGTCTAACAGATGGTGTGTTCTTTTTAATGCTTCAGGTAATGGGATAAGTGTGGAAGGAGCGTTACTAACAGAACAAGATGTTAATCATCCAAAACCAGCAAAAAGAGCTCGGACCAGCTTCACGGCAGATCAACTACAGGTAGAGGCAATGCTAAAAATGTGCACAGTTTGGGTTTAGGCAGGATGTGGGTGCTGCACTGATAGAAAATGGGGTGCGTATAGAGGGGAAAGAAAAAGCTTGCGTGCTTTAAACTATTTCATAAACCATCAAGACACAGCATGTTTCTGGAACTGCTTGTTAGCTTCAGCAGTTCAATATGAAATCGTTACTCTTCAAGCTTTTTATTTCCCTGGGGGCAACCCGTAATTCTACAGAGTGGAAACAAAAAGGTTGTTCTATTTTGATTGCTCGATGAAATCTATTTAATCAGGCATTTACATCGCTACTCAGAAAGACAAAATATTTTTGGAATTATGTAATGTAAAGAGTTGTACAAAAGATGGGTACTGTATACGACTTCAAGACATTAGCAGGATGGAAGTTTAAATTTTGTTGTAATAAACAAACATTGTGTTCTTGAAACAGGCAAGTATCGTGGGTCCCTGTTTGCATGCACGTGAGCGTGGGCTGAATCCCATCCATGGCTGTTTGTTGTTTTCCTTTTGTTTATGGAGAAGATAAGGAGCAACTGCACATTTGTTTCTTAACTGCCATTTTTTCCTCCTAAGATTGTTCTCTTCAATCCTTGCTTTTAAAATCATACGTTATAGTTGTGGCTGTGGTCTTGTACACCAGGAGGAGAGACTATCAACAGGGACTCGTCTCTTGCTTTGCTTCCCTCCCTTACTCCATCCCTTCCAAAATCCTTCACATGCTGATCCCTTCAGTGTCTTTGACCTTTGCCAGTTAAAAATATACTAAAGTCATTATAGTCTTGGTGTCAGTGTTTCAAGACTTAGCTTCAGTATTTAATGTTGTCTACTTTAGTACTCTCTTTTCATAGTGCTGGATGGAGTGAAATAGAGCGAAAATGCACCTGAAGCACTTGGCAGCAATTCTTGTACTGTCCACTTCGTTCTTGATGTGTTACTGAAGTATGCTTTTCAAATACCCCTTTATACTAGCTCAGCCACTCATTCTATTCCTTCCTATGGTCAGGACCGAGGGAGGTGGGAGCTAGGAAGCTTGGACATGTGGGGTCAAGCCTGCCCTGAACAGGGGCAAAGGATTACCTGCATCTGCTCTGCTCTTAAGGCTTCTTGCCTTGTTGCTGCCTTGGCAGGAGTTCGCTCAGGACTGCCTCAAATATGAATTATTTTACATTCTGGATCACTGCTTTGCTTAAATTAGCTCTATAGGGAGAAGCAGTGAGCAGGGCCAGCTCCTGATGAAAGGGGTAGTGGTGAGACTCAGTTTGGAGGCCTCAACTGGTAGTGGGATAGAAGTGGTGGCTTTCTACCTAGTACTAAACACATCCTTGCTTTCAGCTTGTAATGTGTCTTGAAATTTCTGTCTTTCACATTTGTTTTCCACCCTCTCTGCCCCCCTCTTGGTTGAAAGCAGTTGTTTAAAAACTAAAGTTGGGGTGTAGTGACATGTGAGGCACTTAACCAGTGCTGTGTAATGTGGCATGAGGCTGTCTGAAGCTTGGTGAGCTGTTTCAGCCATGCCTGGAGACAGACTGTGGAGCTCGTACAGAGCAAGCCTGTTAGCAATCTGAAAGGGGGTGTGGGGTGAGGGCTCTGGACATGGTGCCTGAGCTCCTCTGTAAGGGGGTTGCCTTTTCCAGCAGTAGCTGGAGGGAGATAGGCCCAGCCATTGTGGTAGGAACTCTGTTCAGGCCTGCTCCCTGTTTGCTGTCAAAACTTCCATGTTCCCCTCTCCTTCCTCCTGTTTTAAATAGAATGTAGCCTACTTCAGTGGGCCTTTTGTTTAATGGCCCTTGCTGCCTGCTCAGAGCCTCTGTCCCTGGGTATAAGACTTCCACCTGGAGAAGTGTGCAAGGGATGGGTCAGTGGAGTAACACACAAAGTACTTGCACGGTGCTTTCTGCTGCCTTTGTATGAAGCAGTAGGAAAGTAAATATTTTCAACTGTTACAAATGTGAAGTAGTCTGAATCTTCAAAGGTGAAGCCAGGCAAAATTTGCAGACCATCAAGGGACAAAATCCAGAAGTGAGAAACTGCAGTTTACTAAGTTGCTGAAGAGAGCCTGCGGAAATCCAGGAAGCCTTACCTCCTTAACAGAGGTAAACTCTTCTACAGGCTCTAAAACTGTTGAGGATGCAGGCTAAGTTGACAACTACTTCCTCAAAAAAACATAATTCCTATGTTAATGACAGGTGTTTGCTAATTTTTCTGTAAAAAGGTGAGTAACCAACACAGATGTGCAGGTCAGCCAAGGTGGAGCCTCTGGGTTCCCAGGTCAGCTGAAGGTAAGTGAGGCACAAAGTGTTTCCCAGTTGCCTGCAGTCACCATGCAACTGAAGAGGGCTGGGTTGCTCCATCTAAAATGAGATTAGATAGTGATTGGCAAGTTCAGAGAGGCGGATTGGAGTTCATTCCTCCTGCTGTGCTCTGCTGCAATAGACGTTGTCTTTATCAAGCGTGTTTGAATTGCTTGCAGAAAATGTTTTCCCACAGACCTTTCAATGCAATCACAACAGAGCCCCCCCTGCGAATTTAACTACTTCTTGCTATTTTGTTGTCTTCCATTTCTGGTAAAGGGGTTGTATTTTGGCTTTGGGGAGTAACTGGTTTTGGCCTTAATGTATCTTAACGGGACTGTCTGAGGGCTAGTGAATACAACAGTTTCCTAATACCAGACAAGGAGTAGGACTGCTGTCTGAGAGGACTCTAATGTCATGCTCAGGGCCTCATGCAAAATACTGCAGTCTTTCATCTTGCCTTTTCAGGTTATGCAAGCACAGTTTGCTCAGGACAACAATCCGGATGCACAAACACTTCAGAAACTGGCAGAAAGAACAGGCTTGAGCAGGCGTGTTATACAGGTAACCGAAGTCACTGGGCTGACAAGGCCTGGTACCTGCCTGCTGGATAAGGCTGAATAACAGCTTTCTCCACGTGGCTGCTCTGAGATGGAAAAAGATCCAATGTGGCAGCTTTAACATCAGACACCTTCCTTAGTTGGGAATGGGTCTAGAACAAACACACTGCTGCAGAAAACTTGCTGTATTCCTCTTCCGCTTTGCGTGGAGGATTAATAATCTCCCAGGAAGAAACTTCTTGGTCTAAATGCTACAGAAATTGGCACTAAGTTCTTCTAAAGATAAACTTTTGGCTTCAATAGCCTGTTCTTAAGACCTGCATGCTCTGAAAATGGCTCATGGTATGATGCTTTCAGAGTAAGTGAGTATCTAGTAACCTGTTCTAGAGAGCAGATTTAAAATACATACCCCTGCCATCCAAAGCTGAGAGACACCAGCATAGAATCTTTGCTTGAATGATGCCTCTCAGCAAACAGAATCACAGAGTTGTAGGGGTTGGAAGGGACCTCGAGGGATCATCGGGTCCAACACCTCCCCCTGCCAAAGCAGCTCCCCAGCTCATATTGCACAGGGCGGTGTCCAGACAGGTCTTGAATATCTCCAGAGAAGGAGACTCCACACCCCCTGGGCAGCCTGTCCCAGGGCTCCCTCACCCTCACTGTGAAAAAGTTCTTCCCCATGTTGGTGCGGAATTCCCTGTGCTCCAACTTGCAGCCATTGCCCCTTGTCCTGTCCCCACAGACACTGAGAAGGGGCTGCCCATTTCCCCCTGCGTTCCATGCTTAAGATACTTACAGACATTAATTAGATCCACCCTTAGTCTTCTCAAGACTGAACAGCCCCATCTTATTCAGCCTCTCCTCATAAGGGAGACGCTCCAGGCCCTTAATCATCTTCATAGCCCTTCTTTGGACTCTCTCAAGGAGATCCCTGTCCTTTTTGTACCAGGAAGCCCAGAACTGGATACAATACTCCAGGTGGGGCCTGACCAGAGCAGAGTAGAGATCACTTACGTATAAAAAGTGTGTGCATGTGAGCTTTACTATAATATGGATTATATTTTATATAAATAAGCTTGCAGTTCCCTTAGCTTATTCTAGCCTGGAAGATTGACAGAGTTTCTGTGGAAACAAGGTATCTGCCAGCTGTGATCAACCCTTGAAAAAGTGGAAGCTTTTCACTTATTATAAATGTGAAAAAGAAAGAGGAGAGGTTTAGATTAGGTATTAGAGGGACATTCTTTACAGAAAGAGTGGTGAGGGGCTGGAACAGGCTGCCCAGAGAGCGGGTGGGTGCCCCATCCCTGGGGGTGTTCAAGGCCAGGTTGGATGGGGCAACCTTGTGTAGCTCCAGGCCTGGAGGTTGGTGTCCCTGCCTGTGGCAGGGGGTTGGAGCTCTGGGACCCTTGGGGTCCCTTCCAACCCAGATGAGTCTATGATCCTGTGAAAGACCCGCTTTGCTGTCAGAAGCTCTCAGACAGAAAGATAGCTGCATACAGCATGCATACATGCCATGGGGCTGCAGCCCAAGCAGCACCACAGGGCTGCAATGCCACTGCCCAGCATGGCAGACAGCCTGGCTACAGAGCTCGCAGCCACTTGCTGTGCCTGTCTGGTGTAGGCTGTTGGTTGCTACAGAAGCTTTTCTGACTTGACTGTGCCTGTTTTGAGGCACTGAGCAGGCTTAGAATGAATACTTCTTCCTTTGGATAGCCAGCATGGCATTAAAGGCCCAGCTAACTAGGAGTTGGAACTCTTAGGGTTTTACGATGCTGATGTTGAAACATAACACAATCCGTTAGCATGATATAAATGCTTTCCCCCCCTTTTCAGGTGTGGTTTCAAAACTGCAGAGCACGCCATAAGAAGCACGTTAGCCCTAATCATTCATCTACCGCTCCTATCACAGCAGTCCAGCCCTCCAGGCTGTCTCCACCCATGTTGGAAGAAATGGCATACTCTGCGTATGTACCCCAGGATGGGACTATGTTAACTGCTCTACACAGCTATATGGATGGTAGGTACAACAGCTTTGCACGTCCAAGACCTTATAGACTGTAGCAAGAACAGGTTACCAAGTACCAGTTACAGAAGCTTAATGGATTTCTAATTTCTAGTGTTCATTACAGAGTACCTCAATGGTGTACTTGCTGTCAGCACCTCGTTAAGAAGCGTGCTTCTGAGCAGTCCCCTTCACTGTAAGCATAGGTGAAGATCTGGGTGTGGAGACCACTTCTTGTGCCCACTCCAAACTATGAACACTAGTAATGAGAAATCAAGTGCTTTTTTAAACATCCATTCCACATTTTTCATTTTGAAAATTGCTATTTCATATACTATTAATATACTATTATAGTATATATGTAACAAGATATAGTATATTGGATAAATTTACAATACTAGTATTTTAATATACTATTAAATATGTTTACCACCCACTGCCTGACCCCTAAAGACTGTAGGTATGCTCAATCCAGCAGCTTTACTAAGAAATTAAACTTGCCTCCCAGTAGCACACGTGGAGGGAGCATGGTGAAGTGTCTGCTTGTCACTGTGTCTCTTACGACCCAGCAGGCCAACAGCTTGGGCTCACAGCTGCAGTTAGGAGGGACTGTGAATGCTCTGGGAGAACTTGCCGCTGAGCTGCACGTGTGGCCTGAGCTCATCTTTCTCTAGAGCAGTGGTGTGAAGTGGGCTGTGGGTGGAGGAGGGCGAATGCTGGGCTAGAGAAAGCGGAGCATGCTGTGGTGATCGGGGCTGGTGACCTGTCGCTGCCCAGTGGGATTTAATAGCTTACAGTATTTTTGTACCTCCAGTGGAATTGACAAGTAAATATTTCTGTTTTTGTAGCTCATTCACCTACAGCTCTTGGACTCCAGCCTTTGCTACCCCATTCAATGACACAGCTGCCAATAAGTCACACCTAATTCCTTTCTGTCAGGGATATAATCTATTAAGGATGTAACCTTAAGTCATTTATTGTGTATTAAAAATATAATTGGGAAGATATTAATGTTAACTTTTAATTTAACGTCTGAGGCATTTTCAAGATCGTTTTTGCTGCCCAGGTATGTAAGTATATTCAGCCTGCAAGACACTTTTATGGATTCTGCATAAATAACTATTACATGGTTTACAAGCCTTATTAAACGCCTTTTTGTATTGTCTGGAAGTAGTCCACTCTAGTTATGTGTGTGTTAATTTATTTGTCATCAAAAGAGCACTTTGCCTAAAAGAAAGGACTGAAAATTGTGCAAAATGTTTACAATTCTTTGTGAAAGTGTAGCTTATCATTAGTTTGTATCTGTAAGTTATTGCTGAAAGTATTACCTGTATTTGAGTTGTACACAGCCTCTATGTTAAAGCTTATTTCTGTGAGTTTACAAAAATAAATTTTGGTTGCAGATATTTTCAGGATGAACTGAATAAAGTTTCTGCTGTAGCATGCTAAGCAAAAATGCTGTGGTTGTGACTGAACTGTGATCATTTATGAAGCACTAACTTGACTCTTATTTTAAAAGAGAAGGTCACTAGTAGATGTAGCTACACTACACCAAACTCAGGAGCATTCATATCCTTCTCAACTGACTTCAAAAATACTTAATTTGGCTTAGATGGGTCTTGAAACACCCCAGCTGTGTGGCACTTTAACTGTCTGTAAAACAGTGCTGCTTGTGAGGATGCATGCTTGCAAGGGGAGGAAAATCAAAAGGCTGTTCAGGTTGGAAAACTTAAGGTCCTGGAGCACAATGGTTAAGCCAACACAGCCAAGCCCATCACTAAACCATGTCCCTAAGCATTGTGTCTATGTGTCTTTTAAATACCTCCATGGATGGGGACTCCAGTACTTTCCTGGGCCTGCTGTTCTAATGATCAATAACCCTTTCTGTGAAGAAAAAGCAGTGCATGTGTAGGGTAGGCTTTTAACTGTGAGCAAGCTGGGAACCTAAACTTGTATCTGCTTTAACAGTTTGAATTTTTACTTCAGCTTCTGTTTCTTCCCGTGGCCTTATCTAACTAAAATTGCACATCAGGATGGTAAGTAATACAGACTACTTTAAAATGCAGGCTGTGGTAAAGTGAATTCCAGTTTAGTATTTCAATTGACCTGTGTCAAACTGAACTCCAATCTCTGCTCCTATGCAGTCAAACACACAAACATCTATGGTGTTTGACACTGTTAATGTGCTGATGTCAATGCAGAAACAGTGGTATTCTCCCTGCCCCTGCAGCATGGTGGTGGCTTTTTAAGAGCATAACTTTACTGGCAAGCTCTGAAGTACTCCAGTTCTATAAATTAAATGTTGGCACTGTTTCAAGTGCTACTCAGAGCTGTCTGAGCTGATTGGGTACCAAAAGCCACCAGCTTGCACTGGTGCAGCAGTTTGTCTGTGCTGCTATTCCCTGCTGTACTGCCTTTTAACCACAAAAAGGTGTAAGGAGGTGGGTGTTGTGGAACTTGACTATGCTCCATTGTAACATGTAACAGTGGTGCTCTGGGCAGAATGCTGAATTTGATATGTTTTCAATATCTAAGCTAGCTCCATCAACCTGTGTGATGCAAAACAGCCCGTGTAGCAGCAAACTGGTTTTTGTTCATTTGTTGGGTATGATACACAAGTAGGGCAGCCTTAGAGTCCTACTGTAGTTGAAGCTCTACTAGTTAAACACTAAATAATAGTAATTTAGACCAAAAGGTGACTTGACAACTTAAAAAAGCATCCAGTTGTCTTGCTTTAAAATGCAACTTGACTTACATTAGGGTCCTTTAAAGTAAAGTAATTGATCACTCTAATTTGAAGGACTAAAGGGCTTTAGGTTGCCTGAAACAAAGTAAGTCTAAGATCATTTAGCAAACTCTCTCTTCTGTTAGGCTCCAAAGTCAGTGCAGGATTTAAGTAAGCAGAGAGGAAAATTTCCCACTTTCCTATGAAAATAGGAAGCAGGAGTATTAATCTTTCATCACTGCCAGTGCTTAAGCAGCTATTTGTAAGTGTGGTTAGGAAAACAGAGATGAAAATAGGAAGTTTGGGCAGAGGATCTGGGTCTTTAAGTTTTCTCTGTACAAATGTCAGACCCGTGTCACTGCTGACCTCAGCTGTCTGGTGTGGGGCTGACAGAGCATGGGGAAGCCTGAGGACAGCTTTGGCCTGCTGCTCTCAGCTGAAGCTGTTGCCACAGCCTGTTCTGCAGGTTTCAATGCTGTCCTTCTATGTCCTGGTTATGTGCTGGTTTGCATTTGTGACTTTGCTCTCCTGCCCCTGGAGCCATCATCCCTTCTGCTGCTTGCTGTTGAAGAGCACAGCTTGGATATCAGTGTGCTGGGGAATTCACAGGATCTCTGTACAGTAAGAGAATGCAGCTCTTGCAAGAATGTCAGTATGCTGAGCCAGCACCTTTCAGAGCACACTGCTTCAGTTTAAACCTTAAACAGCATATGAAATTGGCATATGAAATAAATTGGTCTTAATATCTTGCTTGAAAGTGACCTGTCTTGAACAGAGAGCAGTACAGAGCTCTGCCTAGAGCTCTGCTCTGGGATGCTCTCACAGAGAACAGTGATATGTTCCTGCTGACCCCAGAGAGTTTAGCCTGCAAGGCAGGATGGTCATTTGGCACTTGCTTATAGTTTCAGCACAATCAAATTGGAACTGATGATGCAAAACTAACTTTGCATCAAGAGATTCTGAAAGGAAGAAATACCACTAAAGCCAGTTGTGTCTTAGAAATACTCTTGGACGAGTGTCTATCAGCATTCACTCCTTTTCCCCTGCCTTCCCTGAGCTTCCTGACCAGTGCAAGGTGGGGCTGGTCACATATCATTGTGTAGTGGAAAAAGAAACTATGCTGCAAAATAAAATGTATTGTATTCAACCTGCTGTGGGAGTGAGAAATACAGACAAGATACAAATGTGGCAGGATCTCTAAAGGATGTCTGGTTATTATCAGTAGAAATTGGTAGTGTTTCAGTTTACAGAGTGAAGAAATAGCCTATTGCTACAGCATCTTTTAGAGCTATTTCAAATAATTAAGTGCAGTTAAGCACTGGAATCCAGATGTTTTGAAATTCCAGCTACTCGCTGGAAATATGAGTTTGCATTCACATAAAGTTGAAAAGTACTCAGACATTCTCTACTACGCTCTTCACCCTAAGGCACAATGAAATTCCTTGGCTACTGCTAGTGGGGATATTTGACTAATTTGTTCTTAAGTGTCTCCAATAGTAGAAATTTTTACAGATTTGATGTGAATTCTGTCACTTTCTCAGGAAAAAAAAATCCAGCAAAAGAAACCTCCCAGACTTCCATGCCAAACAAAAGTGACTGAGTTTTTCATAACCAAGTCATGTTCTCTAAGTGTCAGTTTCCATGCTGTTTTCTTTGTCCATCTTCTTGAAGCACATCCTTCAGCTTTGGCTGATGCTCAGCAGGAGGATTAGGGCACCCAAATTGCCAAACTTGTCTTTAGACAAATGCCTTAAAAGTAAGTGTGTGTGTGTGTGTGTGTGTGTGTCTGTGTCTGTGTCTGTGTTTGTCTGTGTCTGTGTCTGTGTTTGTGTCTGTGTGTGTGTCTGTGTGTCTGTGTCTGTCTGTCTGTCAGTCTCCCTCTCTGTTTGTGCTGGTTTTCGTTTGTGCTTTAAAGTATACTCAGTTGGTCTGTTACCTATAGCCATGAAGCCCACAAGATACAGTAAAGGAGTCATGACGTCAGCATTTGCTCTACTGCTCAAAACAGTTGGCTGTTGGGAGTCTAGTGAGGATGTGTGAGCCTTACTTAGGCGTTACCAGGAACAGCAGCCCAGGTGGACCACCCCAAGTCGGCTACTTGAGTCTCCATCCATCCATCATTTGTTTCACATCCAGCCTCATCTTTTCTACTCCACTAACATTCTCCCCCCACCTCTGGCTTTAATGTACAGGGTGCTTTAAGATTACTGTTGGTGTCCATGCAGCACAAGGTCTCTGCTTACCAAATCTGTGTCAGATCATGTTTAAAAACACAAACCAAACCAACCTGTCTGCTGTGATGGCTTCTGGAACTGCAGCATCCGGGGTTGCTCTGGGGCAGGACCACACGGCTCCCTTGTCTGCCTGCAAAGCACACACTCCTCTCATCCCACAGCAAACTCTGCCTGGGCTTTTCCCCTCCCTCTCGCACTGAGCGGTCCCACTTGGCACACACCCCATTGCCATCGGCTCCTGTCTGGACACCAGTGACTTGTTCTGGGTTTGGATTTTTTTGTTTTGAAGCCCTCCCACACAGTGACAGGAACCACCCCACCCCCACCTCCCCCCACCATCACAAACCACACCGGGACTGCTTCCCACGTTGAGCTCGTGGGACAAAGCAGTCTTCTGCTCCAAACAAAGTGTATTGCCAAAATATGGGAGACCTAGCACAAGTAACAGTACACCAGTAGATAAAAAAAGTTAAACAGTTCCTTATTTTAAAATTAACTCATTCCTTTTCAGAGACAGACAGATACTACATTTAAAAAGGGTACAAGGAAACATGGGGTGGAGTGTGGGGTTGGTTTTTTGGTTTTGTTCTGTTTTGTTTAAAATGTGTGTTATCAGGTCATCAAAGACAGCAAAACATAAGAATATCATATAAATAAGATGCAAACTGTAATTTGTGGAATGCAGGAACACCTTACAGTCACCTTTTTAACTGTTTTCAGAAATAATCAGCAGAAATACCAGCGTAACTATGACCTGGGTACAGGCACTTACCCAAAGTACAGGTTCAAACAAACAAAAAAAACCAACCCATGCACATATTTATTACCTGTAGTTGAATTCACAGTAATGTGACCATTTGATCTGCATGACTTTGTACAGGCACCTCTGAAGTGGCCTGACATGCTAAGGCGTGCTCAGCCCTGCAGCTCATGGCATGGCATTGGTACAGGGCTGGCAACACCGGGCACAGGGAGCCATTAGTAAGTCACACAGAGACCATCTACTTTGCTATGCACTGGTGGCCCAGAGCCCCCACAGCTGACTTCATACCCTAACCTGCTTTGGTCTCACAAAATAACCCCCCTGTCAGCTTAATCAGACCGGTGTGATGATGCGATTTAAGTGCTTAGTACATCTGTAAGAAATTGTAACTGCATTGAACAACCCCCTCACCCCACCGCCCTGAGAAACAAAAACCAACCCACAACCGAAAACTAAACCCCAAAAGCCAACCCCGCTCCTGACGTTACCATTTGGAGCAAATCAAGCACGCACCCTTCTCCTGAGGTTACGGCGATTCTCTTCCAAAGTCGGTTTGTGTCGGACCCCAGCACTGAAACTGCTCCACAGCCCGGCCCAGCCAAACCGGCAGGAACGGGAACCTGGGACCTGATGAGATGAAAGCTGGTTCAGGACAGGAAATTGAGTTGGTCAGATGTGTTGAAAATGACGGCAACCAGAGACTATGGTATGAAGCTCGGGATACACGGCTCCCTTCCCGCTCCACGCTGCCTGCCGATGTGTGGCCTTGCACAGTTCTTAGAAGAAAACTCACCACCAGCAACATTCAGCTTCAAGTTCAAACTGCAAAGTGGCATGTACCCAACACCAGCCAAGGCAACAGCAGGGACGTTCATCCCCTGTTGATGACCAGGGTCTTTTTCGTTATGAAAGGGTTGTTACAAGGCCCTTTCCATCTGCAGCAGACCACATCACTGCTGACTGCAAGCACCACTCTGTCCCTGCACAGTTACACTAAGCAGAGGCACAGCCATGAGTGTGGCAGCCCTGTCACCCTGTCTCCATGCAGCAAGCACTGCCACCTGCGAGGAGAGCTCCTCAGGCTCCCTGCTCCCTGCAACAAATCTGTCCACGGACCCCGAGTAGCTGTGCTGTGTGCTGTCAAGCGGTGACAAGGGTCACCCACCACACCCCAGGCCTGGGGGAGACACGTACGGTGGGACGTTCCCCTGGGCAAGCGGAAACAACACACCTCACACGAGGAGGAGGATCCCTAGAAAGGACCAGAGAGCAGCTCACTGGCACATGAGGGAAAACTCAGAGCAGGTTTTGGAATTCGTCTGGAGGAGGATTAAAGCCTCTGTGGCAAGCAGCCAGTGTTAGATTTAAATGCAATATGAATGGCAAGAAAACCGTGTGAGATATAAAACATATCAGTCTGAAAACACATTTAAAAGGAGGCAAAAAAGCAATTTTGTTAGTAAGCCTGACATTTTCTGAAGGAGGACAATATAACTAATAGCTGCAGTCAGTTCCAACAGACCATGTGTGTTAGCAGGAGATACTGATGTAGTTTAAAAAAGGTCCAGATTTAATTAAAATAACTACATACATATGAGACACATAGTAAAGGTCCTCTATGCTCCAAAATCCCCTTGCAATAACTTTTATATTACAAATGTATCTTCCAGCACCTGGGTACACTCTGATAGATTCTGCTGGGCTACACGTGATCACCCGAAGTCAAAGCACGATGTTGTGCTGTAACGTACACAGTGCTCAGCATGGTCGTTGTTGTCCATGCTTTACAGAATGAAACCACATACGGTCTTTGCTTGCCAGGTTTGTGTCTGATCACGTTAAGGAAAAAAAAAAGGCAACCCATCCACTTTGATGGACTCCTGAACAGCAGCATCTGTCAGCTCTGCCAGGCAACTGCTCGCTACCAGCTGTACCTCTTCCTGTGTGACACGGCCGAGGCCAGCCTTGCTGCTACACCGGGCTCAGGGAACACCAGTATCTGTCCAAAAGGCGCTTTAAAACCAGTTTTCTTTTTCACTGCTTAGTTTGGGCTGAAATTGCCCCCTCACAACCAGTCTGTCACAGCTTGACCTTGGCAGCCACTGCATCCACCCCGGGCACAGACACCACACAGCAGCGCAGCACCGGACACGAGCCATGGGCGGGCGATATGGCTGACGGGACAACACCAGCCACCAGCCTCCCCACCACAACCAACAGCCTTTAACCCTCCCTACAGGAATCCTACAGCACAAGCATAACACCCTGCTGGTGTTCCCTTCAACACTCGACTCCCAATTCAAAGTGTCCGTGTACCTGTGAGCTTGAACACATCTGTTTGCTGCTCGGTTGCTGACTCCCAAATGTACAGCCGTGCTTTCTCCATTGGAGCATTCCAGCTGAAGCCTCTGCCCACTGCAGCCCCTGCCCGAGACCACGCAAAGCCCAGCAGGCCACAGCTGTCACCATCACACTTCTTGCGCACAGAAACTTTGCCCTGAGGTTTCGTTGCAGCGAGCGCCAGGCGCACCCCAAGCAAGGCCGCCCGCACCCAGGCGACCTACAACGCGTGCCTTAGGTATTAGTATTAGCCTCCAGCCCAAACTCTCCCCTTGCCCCACCCTGCTCCAGCTGCCTCTTCTGAAATCCATCCTCACCTCTGGAAAGCTTCTGTACAGTTTTTAGCCGGTTTGGGCTCCCTCTCGCCATCC
The DNA here is from genome assembly GCF_964237585.1 of Gallinula chloropus. NCBI lineage: Eukaryota > Metazoa > Chordata > Aves > Gruiformes > Rallidae > Gallinula > Gallinula chloropus. Next base: position 151,985 of record NC_140091.1, on the reverse strand, counting down.
CGCGGACGTGCTGCAGGCGGAGGCAGGGCGGCATTTCCTTCCTGTCGCCCTGGGCCGCTGGCCGGGCCGCGGCCGGACAGTCCATCCGCGAGCGGCTGAGGAGCCAAGTCAGCCCACGGTGGGCTGTAAAAGTTCGGTTGGCCTCACACGGGCGTGAGAAAAAATACTCCTTTCAGTGAGTCCCCTAGAACCAAGGAGAGGTTTTACTTAGTGCAGTGAATCCAACACACACCCGACCGGTGCCAGAGGATGCGGCCGGTGCCAGAGGACCTGCCTGCAGCGCGCCAAAACCCCCGTGTCCGGGCGCGCGGCTCGGAAAGGTCCCCGAGCCGTGCGGGACAGCCCTTCGGCCTCCACAGGCCGGGCTCCGGGCCCCCGCGGGGCTCCTCCGGTACCGCGCCCGCCCCGCCGCCGGCCCCGCGCAGCCGGAGGTGCCCAGCCTCAGGGCTCTCCTGTCCCCGGGACGCCCCGGTCCCCACGGCTCTCCTATCCCCGGGACTCCTCGCTCCCTGTCCCCACTGCGGGTCGGGCAGAGCGCGGGCCGGCGCGGTGCTGCATAACCACACACACTCCATTTTGTATCTAAATCTTTATTAGAACAATCCCCAAGAGCTGTAAAACAGTGAATAACAACAAAATTAAATATTAAACACTTTAGTTATCAAAGGTATTTAAACAATACGCTCCTATTTCTGCATAGCAGAAGCAAACAGGTTTTAGAGCTCAAACTGTAGTGCTTGTGTTAATTTGGTTTTGGCAAGATAATAATATAACCTTAATAATCACATTAATGAAACAGTAACCTCCCATTTCTTAAACCGTAGAGAGCCTTTTTTTGTGATTTTACAACTCATTAATTGGGACAAGTACACAGGGACTTTTGTAGCATAGAGTATCAGACAAGTTTAGTATTAGTAGCACTAGTGTTACTCAAACATGAAGAAACAGTTACCTTTCTAATTTAATTACAGCGCAGTACAAATTGTGTATTACTTTCAAAAATCACCTGTATCAAAAGTTAAAAAAATCAGAATAATTTATAAAACACTTCCAGAATAGCAAATCATCAGTCTTGAAATGGAGAATAAGCTTTCTGCTTATGAACACACGAACAGATGTATGACAGCAACACGCGACGTGTTTGCCAGCTCCTTCCCTTCCGCTTTAAGTAGCAAGAGCCCCGTTCTCCCTGATGTTACAGACACAACACGGATGATCCTGGTAACCGAAAGCAGAGCAGGCCCTACTCAGTTCACTATGCCATAAATTAAAGCTATAAAAAAATCCACTACTGAAAATGGAACAGTCTTGCATTGATTTTATTCACTTGCGACACCACAACTGCCACGTGTCTTCTCCTAGACCACAGAATCTACGCTCATGATCTGACAACAGCAACAGGACCCTGTGCAGGCCGCGCCACACGCTCCAAATACATCCGGCGCTCTTTCTACTGTTCATTTTACATCAACTAACTTGAAATAAAGAGAGCATCTTTTTTCCTATCTAGATTCTGCTTTGTAATCTACAATGGTGCGAATAAACTCTGAAATACGAGCCAGGTGAAACAATAGCCAGTAAGGCACTTTGTCAGGGAGGACAGGTCTGTCCAGGCTGAGCAGCTGGCCGAAGGGAGACATCCTACCTTACCAAAAACAGTCTATTCACACTTTGCCGACAATCCATTTGTGGAAGAATACTTACTGACTGTCCCAGAACCAGCCTACACATAGCATCTGTCAAAACCTCTCTCCTGTTCTACAGCAGCAAGTTCAAGAGTCAAATATTTCATACCTTAATAATGTTTAAAAGACCATTTGGCATCCTCGTAACACCCAGGAACCAGCTGCTGAAGAGTACCTGGGAACAAAACAACCCTCAGCATAATAAATGATCCTATCCTTCTCACTTCTTTATTTCTGGGGTCACCTTTCAGGGTTTTTTTCTCAACAAAATTTGAAGGCTTGACATTAAAACTTTGGTATAAAACATGTAAATGAAAGCCATTCGTTACAACATTGTAGGGAGATAAAATGAATTAACCAGAACTAAACCAAGCATGATTGTGTGGATATGACAGCAGGAGTTTTCTACTGTCTCTTGGTTTCTACTCTGCAGAGCCCTCCTGCCTCTCCCAAACTTCTCCCCAGGAGGTGCCCGGGGCAGGACCACTCCTACAAGCCCTTAGCGAGCAGCAGGACCAGGGGCTCCCAGTGCAGGTTTTTCACTCCCGCATCTTCCCTCCGGCAGGTACACACAGAACAGCCACCGGCCTCCTGTCACTGCGGTCATGGGGCTGGCTGTGCCCCACGCAACGGGTGGGCACCGGAGCAAAGCCGGTGTGACCTCTGGCCCTGACAGACAGCCACCTGTCCCACTCTACGGTGAGGCACGGGCCTTGAAACTTCACACAACATAAATGTCCGGATCCACAAACGTCCCTACCAGCACCTCCTGTGCGGTGTTGTTCTGCAGACTCCTGCCACAGGATGGGTTAGGAACCATCACAGCAAGCTGCTCTTAACATGCTCTAAGTTATTTTTTCCCCAAGTAAATACTTGCATCAATTTCTACTTAATTCATCAATAGCATTTTATTTTTAAAAGGCCAATTTTAATATTAAATCATTATGATTTATTTATTCAATTTATTGATTATAAAATCTACACGGTATTGCTTTGTATTTTCACAGTTCTCAATTATATCATTAAGAAAATGGCTTTTAAATTTTCTTCTCAGAAATGATGATCATGTACACTCTAAATAATTTCATAAAATAGTGAGTGGAGCAAATTTATACATATATATATTCTCACTGTATATAAATAATGATACAATTTAAAACTTTGACTTTTAGAAATTCCTTTAGTAAATGCATAGGTTTGTTACAAAAGTCTTCTAATCAAATAACTGTATACTACTTCTATTATGTTTTATTCATAGTAAACTCTATGGTTACATTCATATGATAAAAAAGCAGGCTGTATTCAGAAATACACTTTTTCAGTCGAGCTCCCAGTAAGACACTCAAGCCCAGTAGAAATATAGATTACTTAATGCAGTTTCTTCAGCTGCAAACTAATCACACAGTAGTATTAAAAAAAAAAAAAAAGAGCTTCAGCAAGTGGACTGTAATCAGACCAGCAGCTTTTTTAGTCACAGAATGATGACATGTACCCCCAAAAGCTACTGATTTAATTCTCAGAAGGGTTTAGAGCAATGGGGCAGTGGTGTTTATTGAATGCCGTGCACCTAATGAGAAAGGAATGATGACGATGATGAAAAACTCCATCAGTCAACAGGCCGATGGTTTCTGAGGGTAGGTTTCTCAGCCCTTTCTGAAAGTTGGGTTTAGTCCAGGGTATCTCAAGAGGGGTTAGCAAAACCTCAAGGTTCCCACAATCAGTAGTTTTGTTTGGAACTGTATCTTACATTATTTGAGTCCGAATTTACATTAAGTCCTAAACCGAACCACTTATTTGTGCGACATGGGAAAGGGCTACAATGCTACAATGCCCACCAGATCACGGAGAATGGATCCAAGTATCCTGTCACTTGCACCTCAGTTCCCAGGATTTCAAGATCCTACCATGCCCACGACAACAAGCATGTGGGTGGGTATCACATGTGCATCAGCCTGACCCCAGACCTGCCACATGGACAGTCTTTCTGCCTTGGTACTGATTACAATCGTCAACTGGAACAGTCAGAGTGCAAAATCACTTTGGGATGTAGATTGTCAGTAAGCTTTCCCCAGAAACTTGCATTCAAATAATCTGGTTGGGTCCTTGGGCACTCATGAGTAAATTAAACCTTTACAGCTGAGCTCATGGCAAGAATAGACTTGAGAAGTACTCCAGTGTAGCAACTTTTTCCATGAGAAGAGCTGTTACTAACCTCACTAACTGTTCTAGTAACGGGAGGGTCATGAAACTGGACAGAATTTTGTATTAATGGCTGGGCAAATTTAATAATCAAAAAAGCAAACTAAATCTTTTGGAACATCTTTGAGTAGCTAAATAATTCATCCTGTGTCATGAGCAGACTTGAGTTAGATGTCTCCATACCTAGCCATGTGAGCCACTGGGAGTCTGGGACCCCACCAGCCCTCAGCACCCGCACGGCCATTGACACGTCTCATTAAGAAGCCCTTCTGAGCTAGGAAGAGGCAACGGAATTCCTTGTGCACACACACACAGCCAGGGCTTTCTTCAAAGGAAAAAAAAAAAAAAAAGACTGCATTTGGTTTTCCTTTCCACAAAGCTCAACTTCCTCATAATGCAGAACACAATCAGAGGCTCCTTAGAGACAGGGGGATATGAATACAAGTGCATCTCAGACATCAGCTAAAAATTATACATTCACCATCTTGTACCAGATGAAACCTCATTTGTGTGAGCCACAAATCACTTCAAGTGCAGTGGGACCGTCTCTCAGTTACATCATCTTCTGAGCACAACTCACAGAAAACGCCACTTTAAGTAGTATCAACTATAGTCTTCTCTGACTACCTTCTTTGGGACTTGCAGGGTACCATCGTTCCTTAAAAGACGCAGTAGTGGACGTGATTAAAATATCACTACATTTTTCAGTGTAGGGAATCATTAATGCATGTATAATCACAGTTTAAATAGCTGTGAGCCAGCTTGTAGCAAAAAATACAATCATAGCACCATATTTACAAATTCAGTACCATCTCCTGGTTAGCTGGAGAGTCTCAGACTATCTTTTTCTTTATGGCTAATTAGGTTATATGTTAGTGCTTTCAAAAAATTGCCTGAATTTCTTTTACAAATATACACTTATAAAAAGAAATGTTATCAAAACTGCTGTCATCTAAGGCAGCAACTCGTGTTACAAAAGTTATTAAAACATCATTATAGACTTAAAAAAGCTTCAAATTTACAATTTCCTTTTCATAGGCACTCTATAAACTAAAACGTGGCCTTGTTTTCACAGCTGTTAGTTTAAGCATTTAAACTAGTTAAACATTACCAATGTTGCTCATTCTTTAGATATAAGCAAAAGGAAAAAAGAAATCACCCATTAACCAGAAGCATCATTTACAGTTTTTACTTTTTCCTACTTTATACAATGTTTTGCTTAAAAGTGACACTGTTTGGATACTGAGGTTTAGTGTACGTTATCCCATTGTCTTCTTAGGGCTTAGTTCCTTCTTTCCTAGAATTCGGTGAAGGCTGGCTGACATGAAGTAGGGTTTTGCTGTAGATCCATCATTTCTTTCCAGGTCTTCACCTGAATTTACACAGCAAAAGCAGCCAAAGGAGCCAACAGCAGTACAAACACGTGTGCACACACACAGAGAATTGGAGAAAAGAGAGAGCAAAATACCCAACATTAAAAAAAAAAAAATCTCAATCAAGGCAATTTAGCTATATTGTGAAGTTGATGAAGAGCACTATAAAATTTCCCAAACCAGAAGAGGGTTTACAGAAAACACAGATGTAAAGATTTAGCCATTTTTAAATGGAAGCAACGTAGCCATTATTAACAAGAGGTTTGGGTGAACCATTCCTGCACAGGGCTCTCTGCAAAGCAAACTGTTAATGGAAGTTAAGGAACATCTGAAAAACAAACGCCAGACATTCCCATGAGCCTTACAGCTCCCTTCATTATTTAAGCTACCTAAATTGGAACACTAACACACTCATGCACTGAGGAATGTATCAAGGAGCCAGACTGAAAAGCAGCAGCAGTTTGTCCTTCTCACTCTGCCAGCGTGGCACCCTCATTCTCTAAGGGATGGACACAGTGGCTTTCCACTCCTCCTCCCCTGACTGGCAGGTGAAAGAAGAGGCAGTACTTACAAAAGCAGAGGAAAAGCGTGTCGACACACATTGCATAGACGCTGAAGAACCCGTGTGCAACCAGGTAGGAGCCAATTATGACAGTCTGCAAAGAAAAAACCACAATAAACCCCCAAAGTTAGTTTGGCACCAGTGTTGCAGCACTAGCACAAGTCAGAAGCCTAGCCTGCTACGTGAATTTAATGGCAGCTCTGTAATTCTACCAGAGGTTACTACTGCTGCAGAAAGCAATCACAGGTTCAAGACTGTATCCTAACATGCAGCAGCTGCTAGTTTTACAGCTGCCGAACTGGAGCCACTTCAACCCCCAGAGAGAATATGTGCCAAGAATGTTCTGAACTCCTTCAAGTTTATTCTAAATAACCACTCACCCTGGAGATGCCCCAGAGTCTAGGGGGGGTACAAAGGGAGGAAAAGGTGCATCGCAAGTCCCTTCCATTAGAAGCCACACTGCCATCAGTGCCTCACCACCAGCCTTTGCTCTCTGGGAAGTCTGAGCAAAGCAGATGTGAAACCTAATTTCTGCGCTGGCACAGAGTCACTGCAGGGCCAATTCTGCCTCAAGGATCCAGAGGACCAGAGCGCAGCACAGGAGTCCTCACTCCAGTGGAGAGTATACCACCGGGCAGGTGACAACGGAAGCGGCTATCAGACCATGCCCCGAGTAGTTAGAGCACCTCAGCCCTCAGTGTTCAGGGGAATAGATGGGTGCCTTACCAACAGTGGTACCCAGTAGTAATTTAACGTTGGTGCTTCCTGTGCAAAGACTGGTATCCTCTGTGTGAAGAAGAAGAATGCAAGAACACCTGCAAGAAGCAGAGAGCCTTAGTGATTTCTTTGTTGACTCAGATTTCCTCACCCCTAGAGAACGGATGAGATGAAACAGACAGACAACAGATCTGAAGTTGGTTTAAATAAGAGTTTGTAAGCAATAAACTCCTCAATACTAATTATCTGCCAGATCTGTATTCTGACAGAAGATATATGTAAATGAGTCAATTACCATAGAGATATTCATGGGCCCAGAGAGACTTTAATGAATTGTTTTGTTTCATCATTCTACTGGATTTCATAGCATAATTAATACATAAACAAGACAATGGCAAGGGATAACAAAGACTGTTGGGTGGATCTTTTTTGCCCCTTTTTTATCTTAGAAAAGTTATGCTGCTTTAGATTTTATTGCTTGAAGAAATATTTAACTATTCTAGATTAAACAGGAAAAATGGCAGCGCTGGTGATGAGCATGACAGTAAGTTTAGTGCAGACCAATGCATCTGCCACAGAAATCCCCAGAGAATTTATTCTTGAGGAGGATGAAGACATGAATTAATTTCAGTGTTTCATGACTTAAATTTTAGGGAAGATGCCTCAAGTCAAAGTTGCTACCCCAGTTTGAAAGTCATTCTACAGTAACAACAAAATACTTCTGTTCTTGGTACTAATTTTCAACTTTTGATTAAAATATAATTCATTAGCAATCTTTTAAAGGATATAGAATACAAAATATGGCTATCTGTAGAAAAAAGTTTTGAAACTGATTTGACAATTTAGAAAAAAAGTAAGAGAATACTGCCCACTGGAGCTGCTGAAAGTGCTTCATTCATTGAAAAAGTATCACTTTTCTGTCACAAAACCCCCATGAATAATGTATTCACTGATACCTAAGAGAGCCCTATAAGGATGTTAGAAATAATCTATTTCTTTTACTCTAGCTTATAGCAATCACAGGCTTGAATCCAGCAGGGCCCCAGGCCTGCCCCCTGCAGACACATGCCCCCTCCCCTGGTGTGTTCTCCGTTACCTGGTGAATCTGTTCCCTTCCTGTGAAGAGACCTGACTGTGGCTGACTTATTGGATGGGCACTTGGTCTGATCCACCTACAATGCTCTGGCTGCACGAGCCCTTGTGCCAGCAACACATGCAAGAGCAGTAGAAGCCAGGTGAGGTGTGGGGGAAGGGGTGAAAAACGTATTTTAGTTCAGTCTTGCAAATCCTAGAAACAAGGGGTCAGCTTCTCAAGTAGTCTGACCGATGAGAGCCTCCATCTGGTAACTAAGCATGTATGAGTGCTGCAGGCATGCTTGTAGGTACCAGCAAACTACACACCGTTTGGAAAATGAAATCAGCTTACCTACACCACCAGCAACGAGGATTTTCCCCAGGAATAAAAGGAAGTCTGTAACTTTGTCCAGCACTGCAACTCTGTTCAACAAAGGACAGAAAGACAAATGCATCATCCTCACGAGCCAGACGTTTGTAGCTTTTCTCCTTAGATCTACAGACAATTGATAAAATATGACCATGAAGCTGTCTTCTGCTGGTTTCACAGGCTGGCAACACAAAAACGCAGAAACACAGCTCTGGGATGGGCTTTGTTATAGCCTCGTCCCATAAGGCAGGAGAGCGCTGAGCCCTTGCTGAGTTAGGCCTTCAAACACTGCTACAGCACTCAGGGACTGCTCCCTGCTCTGCCTGGTTACAACTAAACCAAAACATTGAAATACTTTCATGTCAGCCTTTCTACTAGGGTCACAGATAAGCTAGCCCAGAAGAGGCAAAGCACACGCCAAAACAAGGCTGCTGGTAGGTCTTTTCCCTCAGTCCTATCTGGCCACGTTTCGAGACCTGTAACACACCGAACCTGCTAGTTTAAGGTATCACAGTAAAACTCTGCAGACAGGAGGCCTCCAAGCAGGGAGACAATCACAGGTGAATGAATGAAGGTAGACAGAAAAATTGACAGTAAATCTGCAACCTCATTGAAAGCAACAGTTAATGTGTTTCTGCTCCCAATCCTCCCAGCCTGTCTTATCAGAAACTGCAGGTAAATAATGGGATGGCAAATGAGCTTTGTTTCATCAGCCTCTTGACAGTGCTGAAGGCTATGGATATGGTAATACACAGCACTGACTACCATGAAAGATAAACGTTAAGAAATATTAAAGAGAATAAATCATCATTAACCTGTCAGAATTCAGAATTAGCAAAATAAACAAGATAAAAAACATCTCCATTTGAAACAATAAAATGATACGGCTAGCTTTTAGCTATTGCTCTTACTCATTATAAGCAAAAGCACAAAGGATAGTGAGGTGATATTCTGAAAGGAAACAAAAGCAGCTTCTCTTTCCTACTGCACAGGCACTACATGGTGCAGGCAGTGCTGTACTGACATCCACACAGGGTATCACAGCGAATGCACTCCATCCTCACACCTGTAATTCCTTCTTAAACATCGTTTCCATTTTCCTTTTTCAGCCTCCACCTCCACTCCTCTACTACCCCCAGTGCTTCACTTAGTAATTCAAACCACACAGTTAGTTTGCTTTGTAATTAGATTGTCTGTTGCTACCATGGCCTGCTCCTAGGTTATTCTCCCATTATTTTTTGAACCCACAGCAGTACAGGAAGAGCCAAGAGCAATGCAGAAACATTCTGATGAGAACAGGGAGTTTGGCAGCAGTCTTGGTAGTGGGGAAGAGGGCCAGGGGAGTTCCCAGCACCAGGGAGATCTGGTTATGTCAAAGATACTGGTTTTGAAAGCAAAGCTCGCCCTCTTCTTTGCTGCCACACTCTGACACCCCATAAGCTTTCCGAATGAATCTGAAGACCCAGGTCTTTCTGTTTCCCTTTTCACAGCCAGTGAGCTGTGAAGAAGGAAAAAAGCTCAAGAAACACACATACAGCAGATACTGAGCACCCTGCTCCCATTTATCTATAGGTCTCCTCCCAGGGGCTCTGTTGGTTCCTTGGAGGTACTATGACTTTAGAAGAAGAGTCACCACAAAGCTGTAAGCTTCTACCAGCTTTGCAGAGGGCAATATGCTGGACAGCACGCTGCTGCACACCGAGCGTCAGAAGCCAGGGCCGTGTCTGAGGGCAGAGGCAGCTTGCAACATTTGGAGGAGACACAGGAGAGGAACCAAGTGTGTCTTCAGAGCACAGGAGCAGGAAACCCTGACAGGGATGGGGAGATGGCCCCTTACCTCACCACATTCCGCATGAGCAAGAAGAATGCTTCCTTTGCTGAGGTGCAGAAGTTTTTACCGTATATGGCAATCTGCAAAATAATAGTAGCTGTTAAGTATTTAAAATGACTAGGATACCCCCTTGTATGCCAGAATCTTACTGTGTGTAACGCACAGTTCTCTCTAATATGTGGCCTTGAAACTCAGATGAGCATAAAGCACTTCCCCCTGCCACCTCTCAGTGCTTCCCACCAGGTTGGGACAGAACATTATCCATCTCTCCCCTTCAAATCACCTGGCCATGAGCATCACCCTTTGTGATCCTGCAGGCAGCAGAGCAATTACAGTACTCGCTGAGGGACTCTTCTCACTTTGCTAGTTACCTATGCTAGATTCATGGTGAGTGGAAAGGAACAGGCAGCTGCAAAGCAGAAGCGAGTTGGCCCCTGTAGGTACCTCCTCTGACCTGATGCTGTTCTCACTTAAGAAATCAGCAATACCAGTGTCAAAGTCAAGGGTTTACATCAGCAAAGAGCAGGCAGCTGAAGGTACTCAGAAACAAAACCATCTCTTCTTCCTAGAATACTGTCCAGATGGATATAACATACCCAGACAGCTCTTAATGCAATCAGTTTAAACAAGACAGTGAAAAGAATGCTGTCTCTTCAGGATGGCACTACTTGAAAACATCAGTTACATCAACATGGGTTATAATGGACCCATTACAGTCACCTCCTACGAGACAAGAAGTCAGTGACTGTACCAACCAATTGCTGAAACTGCTTCCAAGTCAGAACATCCTAGGCTGACATTTGTGTACGTTTATTTAAGTGAAAATCTGGAATTTTTTTCCTGGAATCTAGAAGGGCTATTTTAGAGAACTATCACTGCTGCTGTTAGCAGAACTTGTGCTTTTAACTTCCAAGGGAAAACACAGGTATCACATGGCTTCTAACCTCCTCACTCAGACACTGCCTCCAACATGAACTGTCAACATGCAATATAAAACAAGATAATGTTCCTGCTGAAATCAGGGTTTCAATTGCTGAATCAGAGGGCTAGCTAGACAGCTATGTCATCTCTTCTGCTTACTTTGGGGGTGAGGGAGATGGGTAAGGACAGTTATGAAAAGAGATTGAGTTTAGAAGAACTTAGAAAAACAAATCTTAATTCTTCACAGTAGGACCACATGCATTTCCTGTGAACTCCCATAAATCCCATTATTTATTCAGCAGGTTATAGTACTGCTGGTTGTTGAGTCAACTAGTGGTGGCTAGGGCATTTTTAGTGTCTCAGATAGGAGACCACATGCAGATACAGCACATACCATGATGTAGGCATTTCTGTTTATAAATTTCAAGAATTTTTCCAAACACCAGAAGCAGCATTTGAGGCAGCAGAGTAGAAATCTAGTGAAGGAGTTCTGTGTACCTGGAAAAGTAAATAAAATAAAAAGAGAGAGTACATCACACAAAGAACTCATGAATGGTCTTCAGAACATAGGAAACTATTCAGAAGAAAAGCTTACTGACAAAAGCAGAAACATTATTTCTTTTCTTCTAGATACAGACTTCTTTCTCAACCAAATTTAGCTCACTAGCTTTCTATTACATCAGATCCACACGCATGAACTTTGCATGAAGTTCCCCAGAACAAAGACTCAATTTAGGTAAATCAGAACAAATTCACTGGCTTCAAATGGAGCTACAGTGGCTAAAAATAACGTGGAATTACTATCTTATAATCACTGAAAAAAAACATCTTGGGAAAGTAAGGAAGTAATTTACCAAAGGAGATCTTAATAACCTAGAGCTGATTCGTAGATCTCACCTTTCAGTTTGTGATCCAAGTACTCCAGTATTACTCTAATAAGCTGGACAATTGCAAGAATTAAGGCTCCAAATGCCAGCGAACCTGTGTGGTATCTGAAACAAAACAAACGACTGTTACCACGTGCGTGTCTATGTGAACAAGTCTGTACTGTAACTGGAGGAAGGCTCACTAGTGAAAGTTATGTATACTGATGGACCTCCACCTGACCCACCAGAGAATGAAGCCATTGGTGCTGCTGTGAGTACGTCTGCCTCTCAACATGTGTGGCCAGCTGTGTATTTACATGTTACACATGTGTATATGGGTGTATGTGTGTACTAGGAGTACCTGCTCAGCCTTGTAACTGGTTGGACCTGGGTGCCAGGCCTGCAGTGGCCTTGCTGCTATTGGGCTACAAGATCCAGCCTCCCCTCACAGCTAGGTTTTCCTGATTACTGTACTGCTTTGGGGTGGAGTGGAGTTCGTTTTCTTCGTACGGCGCCGTGTTTTGGGTTTGTGATGAAAACCATTGGTAACACACCGATGATTGAGCTATTGATGAGCAGCAGCCAGACCCTTTCTGCTCCTGTCAGTGAGCAGCCTGGGGGGGACAAGAGGCTGGGAGGGGACACTGCCAGGAGACCTGACCCCAACTGACCCCAGGGATGTCCCACACCGTACATCGTCGTGCTCAGCAGTAACAGCTGAGGGGAAGGAGGAGGAAAAGGGGGATGTTGCAGTTAGGGAGTTCATCTTCCCAAGTCCCCACTACGTGAGACGAAGCCCCACTGCCCCAGGGATGGCTGAACACCTCCCTATCTCTACCTATCAAACTGTCTTTATCTCAGCCCAGAGCTTTTCACACTTTCACCCTTCCAGGTCTCTCCCCATCCCGCTGTGGGGGGTTTGGCTGCCTGCTGGGATTAAACCACAGTGCTGATGGATAATTTTCACCTATTACTCTTAAGTCTGGCTTCCCTGGCTGAAAAAAGGGCACTTGTTGGATACAGGGTGAGGCTCCCCCCAGCCTTACCGTATTGCTCGTCCGAACGAGGAGAAGAGTGGCCACAGTGGAATATCAGCTGGTTTTCGATAGGCCCAGTAGTAAGAGGCAAAGGCACCAGCAAGGGTACACTGACCCAGTGCAATTGCAAAGTTCACCAGCCAGAGAAAGACAAAGGCATTGGCTAACTGGAAGATGAGTATGTACTTATGGTACAGGCTTTCTCCTCCATAAAAAGCAAAAGTACACTGTGCACCCGGACACAGTTTAGTCACGTTGGTTGTGTTGAAAGTCTGTACAGAAAGAAGAATAAACACCACCATGAGAAGCAATGAATTCTGTGTACAGGCTCTTTGGTTCAGCAGCTTAATAGAAATAACGTAATTCTGCCTGATGTTTCATCAGCTCATTCAGCAGTGCACCCCAATGCAGCATAACCTGCTAACATATCTAGAGGTTCACATTAATGCCTCCTGTCAGTGCTCAACTATGCTGCTAGCAGACAGGGCTGCTCACCCTGAAAACCATGCAAGTGGAATCTGAATTTCAGAAATATGAGATACATAAACGCTTCAGCTTCACTAAAACCTGTTCACACTAAAAAACCCCACAACTATTTGAAAACCAGAGGCATTGGATAAATCACCACAGTTGAAGTCAACTGTGCTATGCTATTTTACACAAGCTGTGGATGTGGGTGCAACCTCCCTTACCTATCTCAGAGTATTAACACATACATAGTCTTTACATCGAATTACTTTTCCCTATTTATGTTGTTCATCTGATGCATTTGCTCAGTTTGGATGTGAAATATAGCCAGCCAATTTCTAATCCCTTTCTTTTTTTAGTGTTCAGACATCAGCAGGGTGGGGAATTGTTTGGGATATACATAACCACAGCAGTACACTGAAGTTTAAACACCTGAAAATAACCATGATATAGTATTTGATAAACATCTATACTTTCAAAAAAAAATTTAAATTCAACCCTACAGCCAAGTTAAAAACATTTCCCTGAGGATAAAATAATAATAAAGAAATATTTTTGAAGCTTCTTAGAAGTCATTGCTGTGTCAAAAGAAGCTAAGCCTCTGCTTCAAATCATGGCTGGTCCTTGGGCAGGCTTGAAGCACAGCTTTCAAAGTTTCACACTGCCTTCTGAGGACCATAAAAGAGAATCCTCATGTATTCAAGAACATCTTTTCAAATAAACTTGTATTTCCATGTCTTCTGCTCTCACCCTGTAAATTAGAACAGTTAATATTTACCTGCCTCACAGGACAGTTTAGCAAAAAGATATAGTTTATGTTTGTAAATTGCTCTGAGCAAAGAAGTGTTATCTGGACAGTAAGAGCTCTTTTTCAGATTTAACATGGAAAATCATTACTTAAGATATGCACATTTTCCACTAGCATTGCATTTATAGTAATTAATGAATGCAATTAGTATCGCTCTCACTATAGGTAAATATTGGTTCACTTACCTCTGGATCACAAGTCAGGTTTGCATACTTGCACTGTGTTTCATTAGCCATCACTTTATACACAGGTTCTCCTGATGTGGCCAGGAAACTGAACAAACTATTTTAAGGAGGAATCACAGAACTACAGGCTTGGAGGATTCTGCAGTGGGTAACCACTAGCTCTAAAGAACTTGTGCAGGTAACAGAACAGCTGCTCTTGCTATGCATAGATCTATCTGAAGGGCTGATATACAAGACTGAATACTCTCATTACCCAGAGAACTAAGGCAAACTCCATCCAGTAATAAGCCCTGACCAGAACTGGCAAGGGGAGTAATCTTGAAGTTGATCCAGTCTCTCCTGCACATCTAAGTCTGGTAAGGCAGATTATACAGTAGTTCTACGACAGTTCCTGGTTTGGTAGAAGCAGACACAGAGCATAAGGATAAACTAACATTGTCCTGAACAGCAATAACTGACCCTCTTTGCACATGAAAGAACAATCTGATTTCAAAAAAGCCATTTTCCCCTTTCTGATGCCTTACACCAAAGTCTTGCTGTTCTGAGAACAGCTGGTGGGTGCTGTTAGGTAATTTACAGAGGACTCAGTGCACTGTGTGTTCCCTCACTCCCTTCCTATACTTTTTTGAACAAAACATGCCCGGAACTCACCCCACGCCAGCTAAGAGAATTCACAAGATGCCTACAGAGCATGCAGCACATTCAAGGCCACATTCACTCTTTGCTGAGTGCCCCTTTTTTACCCCTTAAAGTCAACCTTACGTAGGACATGAGGCCTGTGGAGCACCAGCAGATTGCCTGTCTCTGCATGTATTTTATTTCAGCTCTTTTTAATGAAATTAAATTCACTGCCCGATTTGACACCACATGCAAATGTGCCATCAGAAAGAGTGCATCAGTGCAGCAAGTGCTAAGTGACCTGTAGCCCTCCTCACACTGAAATAGCAGAGAACTATCCAGCCTTGCAGATCAGAAGCCTGTTCCTCCAGAGAGGTTCACAGTGGAAGGATACACAGCTGTCACAGCCCAGTAGGAAATGCAAATTGCAATGAGGATGAAGGTGACGATTGGGTAGAACAATGTAGACATTATATAGCCAATAGCCCTGGGAAAGAAAGAAAACACATCAGTAAGCACTCAACAATTTAAGAAACAAGTTTTTTTATCAGTCCTCTTCTAGGATCATCACAGAATCACTGGCAGGGACCTCTAGAGACCATCCAGTCAGTCCAACCCTGCCAGACACACTAACACCTTCCCGTGACTACGTGACTGTCCTTGCCCGTGACATGAATCAGTGGTGCTCACCTGTGGTGTTCTGCAGGCAGAAAGAGGAATGGCCTTTCCTGCTGACAGCATAGAGAGCACCTCCTAACATCAAGCCTGATGTTTCAGAGGCCAGCATCCTACTAACAACTGTTGTGTGAGAATGTGACTAGTGAGCAGGAACTCGAGCTTGGCAGGGACAGGGAGGTGGCACAGCCCCTCCGGGCACACCAGCAGCAGCTGCCTCAGAGATGAACACTCCAGCTGGGTATCCCCCTGGATGTGGTTTCAGAGAGCAGGCGCTTCATTCGCTGAAGCCGCAGGTTCTCTTTGCACTCCTGCCATCTACCCCTTCCCACTTCTCTCCATTTTCTTCCCAGTGATCCTGTAACTTTATGACAAGCCTTTTTGTCTGTTACTATTTCCTTTAATATTTTTCCTGTGACTTGTGGCACTTCTGATGATATTTGTTTTATAGGAGGCAGTTTCCAGAATGTAGAAGGAGGTAAATTCACTCATTTCCTGCTGCTAAGCTAGTAAATGCTGGAGGGAATGCAAGGGGACTGTCATGTGCAATCAAGAGGCTGCGTGGCACATCAGTTCCCATCCTAGTCTAGAGACATAAAATCCATTAAGAGCCACACAGGAGGGGACAACCAGCACAAGGTTGTTTGACAAATAACCACCATGTGCTAGCACTGTTCAGCAGCTAATGGTACACCTCTTTGTTACTGCTAAGACAACGGACAGTTACTCCAAAACACTGCGTAATAATTGTTATTTTTTTCTAACTATGGATTTCAAGTCAATTATTAGCATTATAATTGCAGGTTTTTTTGAAAGGTATTGAAAAATGTAATCTGATTTCTAGTCATTAGCATCTTATTTTTCATCTTCCTGAATACAGGGCATGGTCTGTTAGGTTTACAGTAATTATATACAGTGTTTCACCTCATGCATTATGCATGAGAGTAAAATCATCACCCTCAAGTGACTTTTCCATGCCACCAAAAAACTACTGAGTGTTATTTCTTCTCAGCACAAAGTTTATGAACCTTCTGAAATCCTTCTACCTGTCAAGGTGAACAAAAGTGTTGCAGAGCATTAAAGTGTTCCTGGATTTTAATGAACAAGAGTTTAAGAGTGTAATTTAGTGCTGACAAAATTAATTGTTATGCTCTAATTGCACAGTAGCGTAAGACAGGAAACAGGTACCTGGCTGAATGCAGAACTTCAGGATTTCTTAGCCCCATTAAGAAAATCCCCAATCATGATTTCCAAGAACCACAACGTTAACAGAGGTGGCAGAAAACTACAGGTGCAGACAAAGAAACTCAGAGCTAACTCTGTGTGCTCTACAAGGCCCGTGAGAACTTAGCCTGTTTGCAACGAAATCCAAGAGTCTGATGTTTTAAGTTAATTCCTTCCTTATATTCCCACTTAAAAAAAAAAAAAAGAGCACTGTGTAAAACAGCAAACACTATGAACAAAATTTATGCAGATTTCAGGCAATACAAAATTAACAGGTCTCCCAGGCCTTCAACTCTCAAATCCCACTCTGCTTTCTTCTTTACTCAGAGCTGAAAAGAAGTATCTTGGAATATACCATATTACAGTGTCTGGTCATGGAAGCCGCCTTTTCTCCCTGCTGATTTATGCATGTCCACACAACAGTCTGATCTGAGCCAGAATCCAGTCTTTCCTAAATAAATGCCACAGCCAAAACACCACCAACCCTCTACCACTAGTACATCTCTCAGCACTGTCACACAACAGAGCCAAGTTGGCAGGTAGAGGTCCCAGGCTCCCATCAACAGTGCACCACACCCCATTTCTGCTGATACACCTCCTTGCACTGAGGACACGTGGTACCACTTAGCAGGGTATATACTCTTAAGGCAGGGAGCTGAGAGACAAGAAATGTCATACTGCCAAAGAGAAAGCTCTTATAAGCACAACCTAATTAACAGAGAACTGGTGTTCATTATACTGCCCTCTTTGGCTCAACAAATCCAATGTTGTACTTAACCCCTGAATTTCTACCCTTGGCAGTGCTAGACAAAGCTCAAGAAGAGTGTACTCTAGCGAACATTTAATAATATTCAAACTGTATTAAAATCAAACATACCTACTACCTTCCTTCAGTAGTGCAATAGCAATCCGGATCCGATTCCTTAGGAAGATCAGCATCAGTATGATTATGACCTCAACAATACAAAGTATTATCACTGTAAACAAGCAAACAAAGTTAGACTCATCAAGAATAGAACCAACATGCTGCATCTGTAAGCTTTTCCCCCCTCTTGTATTTCACAGTGTTGTTCATGATCTGCTTAAAATTCTCTGCTAGAGAATTCTCTACCATTCTCCATTTCTCTTACTGCACGTCCCAATCTTAAATCCCATCTCTTAATTCTGTAAATTCCAGTGCAGAAAAGTTTTACATAGAGTTAGTCAAAATGTGTACACCCCTGACATTAGCATTTGCATTTTTAGAAGAAAAATTGAACACATCATTCTCAGAGAAAGATAATAATCTACTTACCTGTGACCACATTTGGCCTTAGATACACTTCACTCTGAACAAATTCTACTTTTCACAAACTACCACTTTGCATATTTGTATCCTAATGCTGCTAATTTGTGTTATTTAGCTATAACAAAATAAATAAAAAAGAGATAGAGTGTGCATTTTTCTGATACATGTATTTCCAGTATTTAGATGTACTTACACACTAGGTTTGTTTCAGTACTAACCTGGCATGACCTCCTTTCATCCCATTTGAGTTAAAAAACAGAAAAAGAAGAGACTAAGATAGGACAGAATTGGAAAAAATATTTTCACTTTCCAGTTGTGCTGCTGCTGTTATTGTACAAACTTGCTCTGAGGTCAGAGAGCTGAGCGCGCCATGTTTCCTTTCTTAGTTTTTAAATCATAAGCCAGATGTGGTTTAAGGAGTCTGCTTCAGTCTGACTTTTATTTGTGTCATTACAAAACCTACTTTTGCAGTAGAAAGTAAAAATAGTCTCTGGACTCCCTTGTCAGGAGGCACAGACCATGCTGAGGTCTCCCCTCAGCCTCCTCTTCTCCAGGCCTAAACCACCACATAAGGTAATGCAGCTTGTCCCAAACATTGTGAAAAAAGGAAAGCAACATACACGATGAGTTCTAGACCAGGACTAGAGGACCAATGCTTCCTTCAAGGATATTTAACTGCTTTGCCACAAGACTGGAAAAGTAATTTAATTCTCAAGTACATCATTTTACTCATCTGAAAGTGACACCTCTAGATAACTACACATCGGCTGCTAAGAATCAAGCAGTGGAAGAGACTGGAGTTACAAGGAAAAACATACAGAAGTCCTGCTTTTCTCTTAGGGATACTAAAAAGCTCTACCTCAACAGTGTCTAGAAGATGTCTCATGAGCTCAGTGATCCAACATAGAGACAAATGAAGACACAAAGAAAGGAGATTCTCTGAATATCCATTAACAGATACAAAGTTTAAAGGGCACTTACTAAATGCTAACCATGTTTGCCTCAGTTGCAGGTACACTCTGAAGTCTGTCTGGAATCCAATATCATAAACAGTGAGGTCTGATCCAGGTATTCCTTTAAGATGATCGTACTCCCAGTAACAATGCCAGATGCCTTTTACAAAACAACCCATAACAAGTGAGGGAAGAGAGAAGATTGTTTTTAAAAAAAATACCTTTTACAAGTCAAGTGTTTTTTCCTTCGCATGTCAGGTAAGCAGAAACCAAAAATGCATTACTGTGAGACTAGTCAATCTAACTTCACACTTACAGAAAAGAAATACAAGTGAATACAGACCAAGTATACTAAAGGTAGATAAGTCAGGTCACTACAACTGGTGCTAATTATCAGCACAGTTAGATTCTTACTAAATTTTGCTGCCATTTAACCATTTCTCAAATAATTGTGTCTAAAACTAGGCATTAATACTCTCAATTTTACTGTTTAATCAATGTAACTACTGATTTTACTTGCCTAAACTTAAGCCGTATGGAAAGATAGCCTCGGAGGCTGGAAGGCCACACCTACCGTAACCTATAATTCCAATCACACCAAAGATGAAAATCCAGAAGAGCACCCCAGCTATGAACCTCAGTAACACCAGGAAGAGCAGACTCACAATCATGGCAATGAACAGCCCACTAGAAAGACAAGAAACAGAAACACAAGAAAAACAAGAGAATCTTCACTTTCTGGCATGTCTGTTACTGCAAGTGAGGGTCACTTCACCTCACAAGAGAATGACTTGCAAAAATCTATTTCAAATCCTTTCTTATGGAATACATCCCCACGGCTATTCTCTGCTATTAGAAACAAACAGCTTGTAAAGGATGATCTCCCAGGGCAGAGCCAGAAATGTCTGTAAACACTAGGTTCTCAGGTTGGCTGATGGGAGTAGCACAAAGACTTTGTGTTCATTTACACCAGATGAACAACTCGCTGCCCTTTCCAGGCCGCGGTGTGCTCTACAGTACAGAAAGCTAGGCCCAAGGAAGATGTATGCCTGAGGAGGCTGCTACTCTATTAAAAATTCCTACTGGCAAAGAAGCAATGTTAGCAAATTCACATTCTAGGAGCTTTCCTAGAAAAAAGGAATTAAATTTAGGAGGAGAAGCAGTGATTCTTTCTACCCATCAGAAGAGAAAATGATCAGGGCACTGTGAGGCATAAAAAGAAACTGTTTTTCCTTTCTTAGGAGCTATCAATGGGGACCCTAGGAAAGACATCTAGAGGGTGTCTTCTCTTTATGAAGTGTATGGTAAGGAAATAATTGTTTTCATTTCACTCCCAGAAAGCAAACCAGGAAAAAACAACTGCAAAAGGCCTTTTGACTCAGCAAGGCCTTAGGCCTTCTAAAGCAGTGTGAATGATAATCCCATCCAGCCAACATCCAGCTCAGACATTTCACAGAAGATTTAACTTCTCAGAATTTTTATTAGTTGTTACATCATACTTTTGTATTAGTGCAGATTCAAAAAAAGTTTAAAACCTCTTCATGTCTGTGTTGCAATTTCTCTTCTGAACGTTCCCAGCTTATTTTGCCAGTTAACAAAGATAAAAAAATAGGTCTGCCTGATCATAAGCAATCAAAAAAGGCAAACTAAGCCAGATGGGCAGAAAGACAAGAAAAAGAATATCAGCTTACTTAGCTAAACCTTCATAAACCGGCTGTAAGTCCTAGTCCTTTAGAGATTTCCTAGCATGATGTACTTTCCCATTCTGAATGGCTTCTTTGAAATCCACAATATATTCCTCAAAAACAGTTGTAGATTTGGAGCTTACGACTCTACTCTTGAAAGCAGTAACTTAAGTTTATCTGAAGTTATCTTTACATATACAAAAGTTGTATTAACACCAAAACTGAGTACATGGGAACAACTCCATTGAACTGAGGCTAGAAAGCAGCAGTTCTTTGAGGGCATGCTAAAAAGACCAGAGCAATTCCAGTTTTAATTTTCAGTCCCACCTCCATTCACTATCAGGCTGTAATTGCCACTACCCAAACTCTGGTATATTTGTCCAGAAATCGTTTGATGTATGCTATCATTTGGTGAAAAGGATCAAGAAAATTCTATGCAACTACTTTACAAATAACAATTCCTTATAAAATTCTTTATTTGAAATGTGGAAACTATCTTTGGTATTTAGAATTTCTGTTTAAGAAAGTCAATTCTTCCTCTAGCATATCTGTTCAGCGAAAGAATTCCTTTGAAACAATCTAAACTACAAACCTGATCTCAATAAAAGATCTAGAGAGAACCAGGCTTGCTGAATAGCAGTGAGCTTCTTGCCACTGACTATTGTGAGCCATTATCAGACTCAGTATCAGAGAAAGCTGTCCTACCACCAGTGACTAAACACCTTTAAAAGCTGACAGCTCATGGTGCTGAACTAATTCTCCACATTAAGTTTACTACCTAAAGTTTATGTATTTATTGGTGGTGATTTGCATTGAGGATTGACTAATGTATGCTTAATATATGTGTGTTATAGGCTTTCACCTGGTGAAGACTTACACTTCTGTTGAAATTCATAAATACCCCAGTCTATCAAAACAAATATTAATGGGCTAAGAATGCACATGTACTTACATACTTCTTTCAGCAAATAGCTACTTCTTTTGTTTCAGTGCTGCATGGTTACTAATTGGTGATTAGTGAGCATTAACTGCAAGATAAGCTTAATACTGTTCAACACTTTTTGTTCTCAATGGTGCTTTGCCCGCTGCATTTGATTTATGAATTATAATGGATTTAATTATATATTACTGGCATGAATTTAGAAATTACATGGGATTTATATATACACTAATGACACTTAACAACTCCAATTGCTCTGAAATGTCTTTTAGTTATGATTTTACAGGTTTGGAATTACCACACAGATGGGTCCTCAGTAGTACTTCCAGTTTTTCTGCTACTCAAGATCAGCTGACGCTGTCTGCATGCTGCATTACCCTTACCTCATGTACAGATCCACAACAACATTATCATTATGAGAGGAAAGGAAATGACAGTTGCTCCTCAAGTTTAAAGACAGGATTGGTAACAAACACACACACGATACATTGTTTAATTCCCTGTGTTCTCCAAAGTGAGTTCAGTAAAGTTAAAAATACAGAAAATCTTACATTAAAATCCAATACCAGGAAATGGCATAGTCTTCAAAAATTTTCACTCCAATTGATCTTGCATCCAGGACATTATTGATGCCGCTGAGAAAAGACAAACCAAAGAAAAGTTTGCTTTAGGTAGAAAAGGTGAATTTATTTAAACAACAGATAGGCTCAGTGAAAGAATTTGAAATAGCTTTGCGAGTTATTAGAGTACATTACTATCCTACAGCTTCAGTCCTGTAACCAAGCCAACATCAATCACATCTACACCAATGAGAAAGCCTATGTAAAAATGTCAATACAGCTTCTGAAAACGCTTCATTAGAAAAAGATTTATAAGGACTGTTGCCACATATAATCACTTTAAGTCACAGGAAAATCCAATACTATTAAGATCTGCAATATACCTAAAGCCAAACAGTTTTGACTCCAGAACTGCTAATAGCAGAGAAGCAGGAAACAGCTCAGTGAAGCAAAGTGATAGAACTGTCTTCCTGTCCTGCAAAGTGCTTGCCTATATTAATGTTTTCCCAAGAAAAAATGGAAGGATCTTCTTATCAGTGAACAGGGAATGCAATTGTAGATGCCAGAAAAGGGAGCATAGTAAGGCGCCGGTGTTGCCAGTGTTGATAAGGTGCTAGGAGGAGGTAGCCTGGGACTGAGGGGCAAGAAAAGGTACCACTGTGCTTCAGGCAGGCTGAGGAATGACAGCAGCTGTGTGTTCTCTATGGAGACGTGGTGTCATGTATCAGTACATTGCTTTCTGACATTCAGACGTGCTAAAACCAGGAAGCGGGATGCTCAAAGTACTAGGACAGTCATGTCAGTGGAAAGGCCATCACAGGAAGAAATAACCAAGCCATTAACTCAGGCTTGCCTGAGTCCTGCAGCACGAGGATTTCATTTTGAACCTCCTTTAGCATTTTTTAATGCTTTTTTTTTTGCTAGGAAAACCAACAAGAATTACTTGAAACCCAACATTCATTCTGAGACAATCAGACTAAAACTTTTGGCTGCTTGCTCATTCCTTACTGGAACTTCACAAGTGTCCTGGCACAAACAGACCATCTACTAGCAAGTGTGGCCTAGATACCTTCAGCCATTTACTAGAACAGATTCAGATTATTTTTTCAATTGCCAAATTACTTCACAATCTCAGAATCCAGCAAACAAGCACTGAAGGGCAAAACTTACTTTGCAGCTTCCCTGAGATCAGTGACATTTCTTGTTTTCCCTATTCCATCTTTGAATGTAGTCTGATTTGCCACAGTTAGCACACCGTTCTTTGTGGAGAAGTCTGGGAAGCATCTCTTAAGAACTGTTCAAGATATCAAAGCCAAGCATAGCATACATATTACATTTAACGTCAAGCTCCGCTTTTATCACTTGTCTTTTCTAACATATTGAAATCATTTCAGATTCACAGGCAATTGTTTTTCAACCCGTTATCTAACGACTTTGACAAATCTAGGAAGAGACATTATATTCAAGATAATGATTTTCACGCACTGGGGCTTTTTGCCCATGCTCAGGCATGGTGGGCTCACAGCATTCAACTTTTGGGTCAGTACATCAGTTTCCATACAAATTCTTGATATTTTTCAATAAATCCATCCATATTTTCTCTTTTTTATAACCTGATTTACATGATCTCTATTTTTGTTCTTTTGTTGGATTTCAGCAAGGCTTTTGATACTGTATCTCACAGCATCTAGCTGGACAAAATGTCCAGCACACAACTTGACAAAGCCATAGTGTGTTGGGTGGGCAACGGGCTGACAGGTCTGGCCCAGAGGGTGATAGTGAACAGGGTTACATCTGGCTGATGGCCGGTCACTGGTGGGGTTCCCAGGGCTCCACTTTAGCTCCAGTTCTTTTTAATCTTTTCATAAATGACCTGGACACAGGACTAGAAGGTGCCTTAAGTAAGTCTGCAGATGACACCAAATTGGGAGGTCCTGGTGACAGCAAGTTACCCATGAGCCAGCAGTGTGCCCAGGGGTGCATCCAGCACAGCACAGCTAGCTGGTCCAGGGAGGGGACTGTCCTGCTCTGCACTGTGCTGGTGTGGCCTCACCTTGAGTCCTGGGTACAGTTTTGGGCACCCAATGCAGTATAAGAGGGACACAGAAATATTGGAGAGTGTCCAGAAGAACGCAACGAGAATGGTGAAGGGTCTGGATGCAAAGGCTTATGAGGAGAGGCTGAGGTCCCTGCGTTTGTTCAGCCTGGAAGAGGCTGAGGGGAGACCTCATGGGGGTCTGTGGCTTCCTGATGAGGGGGAGTGAAGGGGCAGCATAAATCTCTCTCCTCTCTTTGGGGACCAGGGATAGAACCTGAGGGAATGGTGTGAAGATGTGACAGGGAAGGTTTAGGTTGGACATTAGGAAGAAGTCCAATGCTCTGACTTGGCTGGCCCTGGGTGGAGCCAGAAGTTGGACACCTGCAACTGTAACTGGGATCAAGGACCATCTGAAGTTTAACAGCTGGCCACATGGTCCTTCCTACATCTGTGGCATTTTCCTGATGCCAACGGGTGCTTGCTCAGAAGTTTTTGAGGGCACAATCTGAACTGTAATACTTTTGTTATCTGTGCTGATTCAAGAGCAAGAAAGAGTTCAGCTTGACCCAATCACATTCTGAATGCTCACAGACAGCAGTTAGAAAACACTGTAATAAATCTTTATTGCTTCAAATTGAAAGGGTGCTACTTACAGCTCCTAGTGACCTTACCACAAAACACTTTTCAAACTGGAGTTGTGCTCTAACATGAATGCTTATCATCTGCTAATAAGTGTGTAATAAGTAGAACCACTCACAAGGTCTGCTTGGAATGATCATCGAAGGACAATCTTCATCACGAAGAACTTGAGCAACAGACTAAAAAGGGGAAAGACAGCACTGCTGAATATGTAGCAGAAGAATTACATGTTTTTTCATTTCTCACCCAGTCTGAGAAAATGCCCCAAACTGGACTTTGTAGCCTCCTGCCCAAACTGGACTGGTGGAGCTGCAAGATACATTCATGACGCAAAGTGTGAATCCAAATGGTCACTGTAGTTTGGGAAAAAACTATTCTTCCCTTTTCTAGAGATAAAAAAGAAAAGACTGTTCACTTTGGATCAGTGTCTAAGCCAGAAGTGACTGAGCAATTGTTCCTTGCCTCCCCTTCGCCTTTTCTCTTAAAGAAGAGTAAAAATTTAAACATAATTAATACAGCTTAATTGCAAGTTGCAATGTGGAGTACCAAAATATTAAAGGATACTGCTTGCCACAGTACTGCAACTACATAGGTAGCTGCAGGTATTGTTTTAAGCAAACAGTAATCATTTTAAGAGTGGGGGATTAGGCATGCATACAAGACCTCCACTCCTGATTAAATCACTTTCAAACCATATACATGGGACAACTCCTTACATGGTGAAATCACAATAATTCAGAATTTTGATGTAGCTCAGTAAAACCAGGCACGTTATATAGTACTTAAAGAAAAAAAAGAATCCATCACCTTCTGCCAGATACACACCTTGCGAGGATTGTTAAAACCAGGTTTGCAGAACTGCTTGTAGTAATTCCACTGATCTGGTTTGTATCTGTAGGAAGCCTGAACATCAATGTAGGTTGCAAACCTGTCTGGGCACTTTGAGACACAAAGCTGCAAGAAAAAAATACCCAAATAGTAAAGACACACTGGGGGTAGAGAAGGGGAAGGAAAGTCAGTGCAATTTAGAAAGCAAGAGAAAGACCACCAATAAAAGTGCATCATTTTATGGAATTGCCTTCAGTAATGTTTCCTGCTGTATTTAGAAAGGGACGTGTTTTTCTTTCTGATTCCCTCAAATACTTCTAAAATTCTTTGATAAATACACTTCCAAAGTCTCTCCTCACATCTGGCATATCATGCTGCTCTCTGTATCGTGGGTGCTACAGAGAGATACACAGAGTCTTCAGTCTGCTGAAAACACAAACATGCTATTTTTGAATACCCAGTGAAAACCCATCAGGTCCTTCTCCACTCCCAGCAGCAGCAGCGTGTATGAACCAGGTGGAGCAGTAGCTACTTTCAGGGAATACAGGTCATTTCCTTCAATTACATTTGTAGGGAGAAGCAAATCTACTGCTGACAGAGTTTCCATTCTGACAGCAACTGGTGTTAACAGGGTTCTTACTCTTCCTTGTGGGAGATTTCCATCTCTTCAGCTGTGGCAAATACTCATATGATGGTCACACTAACTGATAGGCCAGAAACATCTATCAATGACAGGGATCAGAGGTAAGGGCAAGCTGGAATGGGAAACACTTTAAAGTGATAGTGAAACAAACAAGACAACATTTGTAATCAGTAGATTGGTTACCATGTAACAGCCCTCATTTAAATCAATCCTGGACTTCACTGAATGCTGTCAAGAAGGCTCAGACCACACTCTGTTACCTGCAGTTTAATTACACGGTACAATTACCTTGACAGCAATGCTGGATCCCAGCAGTCCTGCTCCTAATTCCTCTGACCTACCCCATGCTGTAAGTTGTTGCTCATAAGATGAGCTGACATGGCTGTTTGTGCAATTACTCAGCAAACCAGGCCAATAAAATGGTCTCATGTGAAGAAGATCAGAAGTGTAATTTCTAACCCGGGCAAGCTCAGTCACTGAGTTTATTTTGCAGCTTCAGGAGAAGCTGCAGGATCGTCACTTCACAGCCCATAAGATCTAACTACACCCAGATACTCCTGTCGCTGGGAATATGCACATTGCCTTGCAAATGTCTAGTTTGGAGAATCCTAGATGTGAATCAATATTATTTTCTGCACAAACTGATTACTCCTGGATAGCTGCCTGCAATGAACTCCTAAGTAACAAATCGCTGTATTCAAGGAAACAGACTTTTTTTCCCAGCTCTTTTCTAAAATACACAATCTTGCCCAATTCTATTCAGTTTTTCTGACCACCACAAGCTACAGAGACTGTGCACTACACCTCATCCATGTAACAGTCATATTATATTTTGAAGGATATGAACAGCAATTCTTAAATCCAAACAAATGTATGTCTAGTTCTTAAGCATCATGACTAAGAGGCAAGGAAAATATTTCATCTCTATTTCACTCACCTGTGTTGTAGGACACTGTAGATTTATTAACACTACGGGGCTGGCACATTTCAGGATGTTAAAGTAAAACAAAACAGTCTTGTTTCTATGGAAGTGAATATAGGATAATTAATATTATAAATACAGGTGTTTATATATCCTACCATTCAAAAATGTATATCATACATCAACACTTAAATTCCACTATTGTGAACACTCACACTGCAAACACAAGACAAAAAACCCCCCAAAACCCAAGCAGACCCTGAATATTCTGTGCCAAGACATCTCTGAAAACAGGAGTATTTGTTCTAAAGAATGCTAATTTTGTGAAGTTTTTTCCACAGCAAGGTTTTAAGCTGAAGCAGCCCTAGGCACTGTTACAGGTATTGTAGTCCTGCCTCTAAGAAGTAAGGTCTGTAAAATAGCCCTGCAAAAACACTGCGGTGCCTTTGCTTACTCTGAAGATACTGTGTATGTACCACATGCAAAATCACTATCAGTAAATTCTACACTGCAAAAACTGCCTATTTTTTGTTGATCAGAAGGTGGCACCAGAATCAATCTAAAGCTTTTTAAGGCTTGAAATCGGTAACAGCTGCCCAGGGAACAGAATGATAAGAACATGCCCTGGTTTATGTTCTTCCTAGCTGATAGAGTGACATGTTTCCAGTTTAGGGTGAGAGAGAGCAGTGTTGGTAACACACTGATGTTTTCAGTTGTTCCCTAACAGCCATGCACTTTGCAGCTTCTTGTGCTGGCTAATAAAGTTGATAAACCTCCTTTGATTATAAATAAAGCACAGTCTGAGGGGTTTGCACCCCAGAATCCACACCCATGACAGCTCCTGAAACTTGGGACCTCAGGGAGGCTGCCACCTCGGTTCAGATTTGTTGAAAACTGATTATCCTAAGGTCTCTGGATTTAAACACCTGTGTTTTGAAGACAGCAAAACATGCTGTTAATCTTTGCTATGTAAGGAAACCATTGAATTGCTCTCCTGAAGATGGCATGGCAGCAGTCTTGCCCTTTTTACATGAGACTTCAAAGTCAGCTGGCTGTGCTGGGACTATACAGTGTTCCTGCATGAAATAACGGTGCACATACCCACAGCCCAGGATGTGCAGGAAAACAGTGAACTGTGTTTAAGCCACTGCTGACCCTTACTGTGGGAGCAGAGGCAGCTCTGCCTTGGGAACAGTATTAACAGTGATTGTGCTTGGGTTAACAGGGCTGCCTCTCCTCCATCTGTGGGCTTGGCACAGGTCCTGTTCCCACATCATCCCACGGTATCCCCCAGTCCAGGGCGCATCCTCTGCTCTTCCACCAGCACAGGGCTCCCACCAACTGCTGATCACAGCTGTGCCTTCAAAGCCATTAGGTAGCATCACTGCACATTCAACCTTCCTTTAAAGCTGGGATTAGTTCAACTGCCTGGCATTTTACAAGTTTAAATTGTTTTCATTCAGATATGTTCCCTATGCCCTGTTTAATGAAGCATGCATCATGGCAAAACCAATTCGTTGCCATTAGCTGTCGTTTTTAAAAATCCATACACTAAGATTTTGGACTGAAGAGCTTCTTGACAGCATAATCTGTGAACTGCTCAAAACCATTAATGATTTTTTTCTCTTAATATCTTCACCCACTTAATGATATTGACAGCTGAAAAGAAAGTTTAAACCTTCAGCAGTTTCAGTTCTGCTGACACCCCTCCTTACTTCTCAAAGCTCTTCATGTAGCAGGACTGTATCAATTAATTAAACTCACAATTCAAAATTTTCTAAGACTGGGAAACAGAGACAAGTAATAGAGTCGTTTGACTGGTATCCCCATGGAAGGCATAGTCATAGCTGCTTGTCCCCCACACCACTGATCCTCTGGCACTGGATAAACACCAGAAAAACCAACTGCTTCTCCTTATGGTCTTTTCTGTTATTTGGTGCATGCTGAGAAAAACTAACAATGCAATCTTTAAGTTATCCTGATACTTTACCAAAAGTATTCTCTGAATGATGAAAACAACTGGATTATAGTAAGAATTTGGGTCTAGTTTTGCACTGAGCAACTAATCTATTTCTGAACTTTATTTGGACTAAATACAGTAAGGGTCATTGACTCTACAACTTCCCACAAAAAGCCCTAGCAGAGGGATTTGAAGCCTCACATCTTATTCATAGCACACGAGCAATAAAGTTATGTGAAAGGATTTAGTACTCACTCATTGAGGGTATCCTTCTGACCACAGAACTGCCCATAGCTGTCAGTTGGGTAAATCACTTTCCTGGGGTCGCCGTGCACCCAAGCTGCAAACACACACGTTATCTGTTAACATTTTAGTTAAGTGTACACAGCCAATCATTCAACCTAACTAGCGTGGAAATGTATCACCTCTGACATACCATGTTAACCTTTCCTGACCACCACTGAAGAGATTGTAGATTTCCTAATGAAAAACCAAATTATAAAATAAACTAAGCTGAACTAAGTTGTGGATAAATCAGTAAACGAGCAAACCAGTTCACATCTTACCTTCAGGGCACATATATCTGGGCTGTATCCAAAATATGATGTAATGGACTTAGAAGTAATGGTTATTAAAAGGGGACAGAGCAGGAGCTAACCGTGTAGATAAATCTGACTGCTTAGACAACTGCAATGGTACTGGAATTAATGGAATACCTGAGTGCGTGACAGAAATCCATAGGGTGTGACTGAATCTAATGGACTCCATTTGCACTAAGAATGGAAACAAGCTCTCATTTTGTAAATGAAAACATTTCCTGACCTCTCACTTGGCAAATGTCCCATTTTTCAGTTATTAGGTCTGCATCTGGCAACCTATGGATTGTATGCCAGCATGAACCACAGAGCTGAATGGGAAGAGAGGTTTATTTTGGACTTGCAAAGTTCTTTTCTCCACTTGGAAGCAGGATTTCTTCTCCAAGCCACTTTCACCGGCACCTGAATTATCCTTTGAAGATATAAAGCATACCACCAGCTATCACTGTTAGTATTGTTATTGCTAAGCTGCAGTGTGCAGACCTGAAAAAGCTTCTGACATGACTACCCAGTGAACTTTTCTGTCTACTAACTGCTGACCCTAAATAATGGAAACCTCATTTATTCTGAAGTATCATCTAAAATGAGGATAGAATGGCAGAATACAATTCCATGCCATTACCCTGAGCTAACACCCTAAAATCAGGTTGCTAGAGAATTGTTAGAAAAGACCATTGATCTCCCAACTGTTTTACTTGACCACATATTATGTGGAAAGGATTACAGGTATTATAAAGATTTTAGTCCCAACTCTCCCCCTCTTGCTCTATATACTGAGTGTCAGGAACCCACTTCGCATGCACGTTAAGCTCTGATCTATGCAAACCACCCTGAACTTGCTTCTCTGCAATCACCCCATTTTCTCTCAACTTTGTGACAGTATATTTAGTCATTTGCAAGATTGTGATTTTCCTCAAGGCCACTTTGGTAAGGATAACAGCACTTAATGACGTGCACAGAAGAGACAGAACCTATGTAAGATCTGAGAGAGGGACAGATACACAACATATCTTCAATGACTTGTAAATAGCTACAGAAAATCTCTATTACCTTCAACCTGGAAGAATTTTAGGTTACCAAAATGAATCTGCTGGCTCTTTTTAACCTGTGTTAGTTTCCCTGTGTTTTGGCATTCATAAATTAACCTGCTACCTGGTAGCAAACATGTTTTAATAAAACAGTATTTAAAGAATCTGCTTTTAAAAGATGTATTTAGTACATTTTGTGAAATTCCATCACTGGGATAAGCTGCTGGGCGGATGGAGAAAGACACCTCAGCTAAATTCCACCTCAGCTAACTTCCAAAGGTAAACAAAGAATAATAGGGTCTGATTTACAACATATATATTTAGCTTTCAATTAACTCTGCAGCAAAAAGAGAAGGGAAACGACCAGTGGAAGAGAAAATATACAGCAACTGTCACTGCCTGTGCCAGGGCTAACCATCAAGATTAATAAACTTAATCCTCTGTCACCTTGTTTGCAAACTTAGAGCAACAACAGTGAAAGAATCCATGTGGTAAATAATCAATTTTTCTGGCCTATTAAGAGTTCTCCCTGAATGAAGAAGCAGCTTATAAGAACCATCCTGCCAGAGCATCACCGTGTTGCACGTGTTGTGCTGCACTACTGGTGACTCACTGTCAAGCACTAAATGGAAAGGAATCCAGCCACACAGAATTTTTATTCCATCATGCTCTGATGCTCATACGGCTGCAGTCTGAGTGCTGGCACAAACATCTGGGCTAAAAAAGAAAATGAAAGAGCAGCTGAAGCATATTACACAGTTGACTCAGCCCTCAGAGCAGCAAAGTGACATCCTATGACACTGGCACAGCATTTTCAGGAGGCCTGCAATTATGCCAGTGTTTTTTTCCATGTGGAGCCAACACACTTGGACAGTATCAAAAATAGCTAATGTCTGTCACTAAATGTCTGTCAGACCCTCTCCCTCCTTCCTCTGCTTGATGGGCTATGCCAGCGGTTGTGAAGGCTGGAAAGCTCTCTGCCAAGGAGAAAATGCGATTAGAACAGCAGCATCCTGTGATAATTAAAAATGAACTGCAAATCTGTTTGTACTATCTGCCTCACTGCCTCTGCTGTGTAGTTTTGAAAGGGCAGCCTTTCACACCATTACTTTGCTTCCCTTAAAGGTATCCTTTTAATGTTTTGATGTATGGAGCAACTGACCAGTCAAATGGTTCTTATGCCTGTTACTAGCGTGTTGGAAGAGGTAACAGAACACATGATACAAAGCTTGTAAATCTGTGTTGAGAACACTGGCATTGTGTAAGCATCCCTTGGGGATGACAGGATAACAACAGGACTTATTACTTGGGATCAACCTGTCCTAAGCAAGAGTTAAGTCTGATAGGAAGGAAAACTACACAGAATGTTACATTAGCACTATTAGTTTATCTGTAAGGTTAAAAGAATGGATCACAGGATAATATTCAGTAGAATCACTCAACCACAGCCATCACTGAAGCAGAACTAAGAAAGGCTAGTGTCAATAATCAAGTTTGGGTTTATCTTTCAAGGGGAGCTGATTACCTTTTACACAGACTACATCTCAGCCCCCAGTAAACATAAACCAATTCTACTCTATTGTTACAGACACACATATAGCTTAAGCCTCTGTGAGCTACACATACAAAACTGAGGAAGAAATTTGACTCAGATTTTCAGTCACATCAGCTGTGTGATAAACCTGCATTTATTGCTTACTTAGAAAGCCAAATTAAACAGGGATAACAGCAATATCCACATGTATTCCAGAACCTGTGGAAATCTACTTTTTTCTTTTTTTTTTTTTTTTTTAATAATAAGCCACAAGGCATAATTCATGACTAAGGATAGATCCATAATAGATTTTCTCTTAATGGGAACTTCTTTGAATCTCATGTATTTTGTACAGTGCTGGCCCCTGGAACTGTACCAAAGCTGATCTCATCTCTTACTTAGAAATAAATTTGAGTAAAAAGAATAGCTGAAGCACAGCAGAAGGAAAATGGAAACCAGTGACCAAGTGGAACTGGATTTGGATCTGAACTAAATGTTTCTAGACTGAAAATTCAAATCTTCTCTGTAAGAAATGTGGAAAAAGTCACCAGCTACTACAAGTTCATTACCCGGTGTCAGGAATAGGTTCAAGTTCTAACCAACCTTTCCTAAAGTTTGCAAGAGAAGGCTGCTCAGATGCCTAGTGTCTAGTAGGAAACCACTGCATGTGTAGAGCAGGAAATATGGCTGATTCACTGTCTTGCATCACAGTAACTACATTGCCTGATATTCGAGACATGAAGAATTACAGAATGTGTTAGGTTGGAAGGGATCTTCAAAGCTCATCTAGTCCAACCCTCCTGCATTAAGCAGGGACGTCTTCACTAGACCATGTTGCCCAGAGTCCTACCAAGCCTGATATCTCCAGGAATGGGGTCTCCACTACCTCTGTGCAAATTGTTCCAGTGATCACCATGGAAGGAACTGGCCAGTCATCATCTTCTGCTACCTACTTCTGCAACATCTAGCATACTGGGTTCTTTGTTTCCAGGCAAGGCATTGCTTATTGGTTTGAAAGCTTTACATAGATATAACCAAAAGGGACATCTCAGTTAAAAACTCTAAAATTCACAAACTTGCTTCCCCCTGTATAAGAAAACTCTGTGTTACTTACCCACAATTCCTAATGCAATGTAACCCAGAATGACGACTATGAAGATCACACAGCAAATAACGTCTGTACAGTGCCTAGGGACAGAAAGAAATGATTTTTAAAAATAAGGGGTTTAGTATGACCCTTTGAAAACACTGTCACAGGATATTTCAACATCTGGATAAGAGGTCTGCATGTGCACTTAGTAGAAACCTTACTCGCAGAATCACATTTGAGGTGTAAGGCCCTGCTTTTGTAGCAAGGCCAACAAATAAATGTGCATGTCTCTTGCATTTTAGATAGCAATAAAAACATACTGAGGAACAGGCTTAGATATTCTTAAATAACAACTTACAACATTGAATCCATGAGATCACTGTGGTGTAAGTTACCACAGGACATCTGCCTCTGCATGTCCCTACAGCTGGCATCAAATACCACAAACAATGCTAGACCTGTTATAAATAGCTTATGAATGGAAAAATAACAGCATGAAATTTTAAAAAGACTATATGCAACTACCCTGACCTCTGCACAAAATTCTGACCCAGCTGCCTGACCTGATTTAAGGCAACCAAAAACCCCCTGATACACTGTGGAGAGTCATACCTCCCTTCACAGACACGTAAGCAAAGAACAGTGCTCACCAGTCAGGAAACCCAGCCAGTGAGTAAAGCATATTTAATTAATTACTGTCGTCTACTTATTGGTCATGCAGGCTGGGAGTGGAGCAGCGGACCACTGGGCTCATTTTTCTCCATCATCTGACCTCCGTCAGAGCAGTTCCGGGAGTGTAACGTGAACACAGCACTCTCCAGCAAGAAGGGCAGTACGTGCTTTAGACCAACACAGAGCGCTCTGGCTGTGGCCAGCACCTCTCCTTCACAAGCCCTTGTTTCTAAAGACATGGAACCAAAACATTTGCTACCTCCCAGGCCTTTGCAGGCTGGATGGTGAATAAACATTCAGGATTTCATTAGCAACAGGGTGAATTACTCCTACAAGGGCGTGCTGCCTAGAGCCTCCCTACCTGAAGGATTCCCACCGCTGCTGTTATTTATGACAGAGCTTTGGTGAAGGCAGGGCTCGTGTCCGCAGAGCCTGCGGGGCTGCTCCCACAGCAGAGTGCAAACTGATCCAGATCCTGCTCCACTGCTGGATCTTGCCAGCAGAAGTCTTAGAACCCAAGCTGCAGCTGACACACAGTCACCTCCAGCATCTAGCACCCTTTCCATTTCCCGTTCTATGCTTCCTCTTCCAGAGATCTGCTACTCTTTAGCACAAAGGAGATAAAGACAGAAGATCTTTTAAACAATTGGGAGTACTTTAGAAGTGTTTCCAGGTGTGGAAAAGGAAAGGAAAATCCTGTACATTTCCCTAGAGAGACACAGTTTTAACATCTCACTGAAATAAATGTTTAGAAGAGGCCAAGGCGGTACAGGACTCAAGGTCAGTGTGACAGTACTCTACAGACAACTGCCTAAAGCAGAAGCAGTGACACTACAGCAGTGCTGCTCATTGTCCCAGCCGCCATTCAGAAGCAGTTCTGACATTGCTCAAGCTTGGCTCTCACCCCATCAGAGACATTTTTAAGAGGCACAATATTTAATTCAAGATGTCTCAGGAGAAATATGGCACCATAAATGTTTTAATTACAACTCCTATAGTTTCAAAATCCTCTTCTAGTCCAGTTCTCACAGCTCTCATTTTCTGATACCTAAATGCAATTAGAGGTTACACCCGTTTTGCTAAACGGCCTTTTAAGGGTATGCAGAGCCACCACACACTCTTTACCAGAACACAGGATCTTCTGTTCTTCATAATATACAAACTTTTCTACAGTGCCTAGTAAAATTGTCACATAAATCCTCCTTTGGGTGGCTTCAGAAAACTTTGAAACAGTTTATACAGACTGATTCTTGTTTGTACAAAATTACTGCTTATTGTACTAGATGCTGTGGGTGAAACCCTGCCTCCACTTAGCATCATTATTAGCTCATGCAGCTCACTTGCAGTGAGATCGTATTACCTCAAAAATACAAGGCTCCACAGGAGAGGGAAAAAATGTAGAACACCTTAAATGAACAAATTACAGTAACTCTGTAAAGATACAGGGTTATCCTGTGAAGATTCTGGGAGTTCCCAAAGCTGCAGGAACTGGAATGATGGGGATTGCCTCTTCCTGAAAAGGAGATACTGGAAGCACATGTTATTACTGAAACCTAATCAGAAACTATCTGGCTATACTTTGACCAAAAGCAGATTTGATACAATTTTTTTCCAAGTAAGAAGGCTTCTTCAGTGTCTTTGAGGCTAATGAGGCAGAGCAAAATCACTCAGAAAACTGGACTGTTAAACTGAAGATGGATGAATGGAAATATGCATATTAGAATAGGAGCTGAGAACAGTGGTTATCATACAGGCTCTAGAATCTTTGTTACAGATAGTGTTATCATACTTCTGTGTATTAATTATGTGTAAAAATTCAAAGACTAATGAGAAAAAGCTCTTCATATTTCTTTTGGTATAGATGATGAAAATATTAAAAATGCTTCTTGTTTTGTGGTACTTTTTAGATAACCACGTTCCATAATCTGAAACACTCACTTCGTTTTGGGTCTGTGCATTTGAGCACAGGGGTTTCCATAGAGATAAACCACTAATAAGAGAGTCAGATTCATCATGTTCAGGTGACGTAATAAAAGACCTTCATTTGGTTAAGTGCACAGTTCAGGGTCAAACATTACAATTCACTGCTTACTGCTGTCATTTAGCTTAATTTATGGAGCCTGATTTGCTTTCTACTGTCTCTCAGAAGCATAGTGGCTTCCTGGCTTCGAGAGCTGCATTACATGTGGCAGTGAACAATACTCTGTGCACCTGGCAACCTACCAAAGACAGAATCTTTCTCACAGAGCATTGGTGCACTGAAGCCTTTCACCCACCGACAATTCCTGCACTTCATCCTTAACGACTGACTACAACCTCCCTCTGTCAGCTTCACACCCAATCTGTCATAAGGGCAACCTGCTCAAGGTGCAGCTCCAGCAAGAAACGATGATGTTCATTAGTGAAGCAGCACTAGGAGTACCTTAGCACCGACAAACTGTCCTGAGCCTGGCAACCACAGAGCAAAGCCAGGCTCAAGATGTTCACAGCATGAGTTTCAGGTTACCACTTTCAGGTCTGTTGACATTGATGTCCTCACTTCTAGCTTCCTCCTCCCTGCTGGACTAACAGCTTGCGTTTTGAGACCTCCCTAAAACCTGTTCTGTCAAGGTGATGTTATGTATGCCATAAAATGCCATGAATAGCTCTGAACACCCTTCCTTCACTGGGGCTGAACTGAGAAGCAAGATCTGCTGTACAAGCATTTCTATCCGCACAGACACTGAGGGCATCATTCTGCAGAGGTGAATGAACACACAAGGCTCTAAATGGCTGCAGAGAAAGTTCCTTTCAAAGTTCACTCCTACTGTGGAGTCCAGAACTGCACATCAAAAAATATTTATACAAGTTTTCACCACAGGCTGGTTTCCATCAACTTAAATTCTGCATTTTCTTAATGAGTATGACTCAGCTGCACTGACCTGCATGGATTTACTAAGTTGGTATGTCTTAATCACAAGCACCATGCTTAAGGAAGTATTGTTTAGTTCTGGAAAACTCAAATGTTGGTATCTGCCAATAAGCAGTATCTGCAGACACTGTATGCTCCAAATCAGAAACACAAACCAAGAATTCTAAGAGAAAAATGCAGGTAGCTGAATAGTTATGGAAATTTACTGATACCAGACTCAAACAAGAGCAGATTAACTTTACTTTCTAATCACAGAGGAGGATTCAATCTTTGTCTTAACAAGTACCCCGAATTTCTGTAAGTTAACGATAGTCCAGGAGGTGTCAGGAGTTTTTAGAACAAAACAAGGATAAGAATCTATAGTGTCTAACTAGCAAGAGGAATATGACAAAAAAAACCCCAAGAAACAACACAGAGGAGAGAAGAATAACAAGGGGCAAGGTAAAGACTAAAGACAAACTCCACAGGATTGGATATGTCAGAAGTGTAATTTACTAACTGGATTTTGCCAAAGCAGTTCAGAAAAATATGCTATGATTATATTGCCTGTATAAATTCCTGTACTAGAATCCAGAAACAAATCTAAACGGAGGAAGACAGCTCATTTTATACCCAAAGCAGCATAATTACATTAAGAAAACAGAGCAGCTTGTCATCACACCCGTGTGATGGTAGCTGACTGATTTATCCAGAATCAGAGATACCTCAGACATGGAATACAATGCACTAGACTTTGTACACTGTATGAACTTGTACAAATTCAGTCAAGGTGATCATCAGACCCGGTGTGGGGGAGGTATACACCTCCAGCTCCGACTGACGGGGAACACTATGAGTTCCTATTTTCCTCTAGAAAGTTGTCTACCAAAACTCCTGCTACATCATTTTGAGCAGAGAAACTGCAGAGCTGCTGCTTCAACCTGTAAACCTACTCACATGGCAGATACAAAATATAAAACCTTGCCAGAGTTTTCCAGTAGTAACACACTGATGAACACTTAATAACATCCTAAACTACCATGTAAATTCATCCTGCAAACAGCGCATACAAAATCTGACTGGCAGTACCATAAAGATGCTTCTCAGATTAGGATCAACTTCCTAAACAAACATTTCAATTTATTTCTAAAATTATTAGCTTTCAGAAAGGAAAAGAATAAATCTATCTTGCATAGACAATAATAGTGTGTGTTGAAGTGAGTGTACCACATGGCTGCAGTGTTATTCTCTGTCATAAATCTTCTGCTGAGAAAGGTGAAATTGACAGATAACTTGGGGTTCTCTAATTTATTCTTCTCACTAGAGGTAGTAAGTAGCAGTTTAGAAATTATTCTCTAGGTTTCACTTACATCTGCAAAATAATGACAAATTGCCTGTGATTTCTTAGATACTTTCTGAGCAATTTCACTCTACTATGAACTGCTGAACCTTCTCAGAGGTAACAGACATGTGCTCATCTGTAGCTCTAAGTGAAGACAAGCCAGATTGTTCTGGTAGGAGGTGTATTTCAGAACCACTTTTAGGTTAGACACAATCCATTTTTAATGCATATTTGCACTGTACCCTAACATTTCTATGGACAACACAGGCAGATAGTCTTGAGCAGAGCAGAATGAGAATGGAAAAAACTGAGAGGACTACAGTATGCAGTCATACCTGTAAAAGAACAAATACATCATCGATAACATCACTTTGGATTTTCATGAGTTGGATGGCTCAGAGTCAATCAACACAGCCACTGTATTTTAATCCTTTTTAATAAAAAGATGTTGAATGAAATACACCAAACTGCACACGGAGTCCCCTGAGAACACTGGTACTAGCAAAGCACTATACACAGTGCCTTTCTGAACACTCCTTTCACTAACCACTGCTCAACACTTCAACCACTGGCTGAATAGAAAAGGTCTTTTCTATTTGCAGAAACGAAACAACAAACAACTCAGATAACTGAACCTCCTTGCAAAGCATCCATCTGACAAAAATTGTGGGAGCAATCCATTCTGTAACAGACTATTCTGTATTACACTGTGTCTAAGACTTGGCTTTCTGTTTCTCCAATTTCCAGGCTTTTAGTGGTTTGGGGAATAGCTTGGTGCTCAACAACCTCAAAACATAATTTCTACTCCACGGCATCTCCAAAAATGCATCAGCTTCAGCAATCACAATGATGGGATGTGACCTTTTCCAGCTGCCTCTCTGCACCTTTCAATGCAGGTATGTACAATTTGCAGCCCATCTCCCTAGAAAGGTATCCTCTCCATTCTTCAAAAAAACGAACTTTTTTCCCTGGCCAATGAAAACTGACATTGAACTCAAGAGCAGGACAAGTCACTTTATCAACAGAAAGCGAAGACAGGTGTTTCCCCACTCATACTCTACACAGAGTTATGCCAGTTATGGCATACAAACAGCTCTGTCCTCACCAACATAATCACTCCTACCACTGATTTGTCTGGATAAAAATGTATGCTTCCAGCCAGAAACTCTGGAATATATTCTGAGAAGGCATTTTTTTCATAGCAACTAGATAGTCTTTATTTGCTTGAAAGTCTGTTTCTTAGTAATTTAATCTTAGTAATTGGAAAAACAAATTAAAAAATCCAGTTCACTGTCTTAAATAAAAAGTAATAATAATCCTAAACTACTTGAAGGGTGTGTGTATAGTGTACTGCACAGTGCTGCACTGATCACCCCAAAAGGTCTGGCAAGTCATCCGGGTGTCTTGCAGAAGGAGTAGGTTGAATCAAAATCCAAGTGCACCTCATGGCAAAGTATGCTCAGCAAGACCAGCGCAGCTGTCATCACCTCAGGGCCTACTGTACCCTTAATGTTTAAGGAACTAATCCTTTTTGTATTGTTTCCAGGAACACTATCTCACCAAAGCATTACAAAATGCACTGAGCACTGCATTCATTTGGTTGTGTTTTCTAGCAGCTGCTATGGAATGTACAGTTACAACAGCATGTAAACATACACCTGGAATTGCAGCAGCTGTCACAGCAACACACAGACATAAATAACAGCAAGCCACACTGCAAAACCAGTTCTTACTAATGCTATCACAGAGTAACAGTAAAAAGAGGAGACATTCTCCTGGGATACCAACCACCACTCAGCACTTTCCATGCACGTGAGCCAAGGCACAGCAACAGAGAGCTCGAGAGCATCCTTACTCTGCAGCATTCTGCACTCCACAGCACCACAGGGAGCCTGGCACATGTTAGGGACACTCTCCACACGTGTAAAAACTGACCAGTGTTTCAGGGCTGATCCACACTGGCAGCCAGCCATGTCACTGACACGATGTCACCCCTGACACCGGCCAAGCACCATGGACTTGTCCTGCTGGCCAGCCAGAACACAGACACAAGGGTGCACAGCCAGGCCATACTCTGGAGAACACTAAATAAATCCCTTGGTGAGGGAGCCAGAAAGCCAGCTGCAAACTGAACAATAAGATGTGCCAGGGTTCCAGCCTTGTGCTGCAGGGAAGAGGACAGACCGCACCACACGGCCGCAGCAACCCGGAGCGGGACACCCCAGATGGTCCTACGTGTGTCGGCATAAAGACAGCAGGCACTAGATGGTATCAACAAACAGGACTGGCATTCAAACTGAAAGAACTTAAGAGCGTGCAGCTAAACATTCCCCAGTAAACTCTACAGCCCCGGGGGTGGTGAGGATTGTCTTCTGGGTTTAGAAGAACTGCAGAAACGAACTCACAAGTTTTGTTTCCCGCGAACTGAAAGAATGGAATACAATGAGTTCAGATATTTACCTGTTGTGAATAGGTCCTCTGAACTTTGGGTCAAATTTCCTTGGTTCACCTGCATTTAAAATAAAACAGTTAAAAAATAATCCTTTATTTAGAACAAAATCTATGGAGAGACGAATGTTAGGAGCAGTCTTTGAAGACCATCCTCTATGTATTCCTATTTAGTCAGTTCTTTTAAAAGAATTTCATGCAGACAATGTCAGTAATTCAGCAGTCTAGTTCTTAGGCCCCTCATTTTCCACAGGATAAACTGCCTTTAATACACATTCTGTCACCACATCTATGCACAGTGTTCACAGTGGAAAGGTGATGGCATTTGAGAGACGAGGATTAAGCCTCATAGTCACATACTCAGTGCATTCAGCAGCACGAGAGTGAACCTACAGGCTAGGCACTTGAATTTTTCTCTAAATTATCAGTTTGGAGTCATTCCTGTACTTAGTGTTACACTTACAGTCTTGCAGAGTTATTCTTACTTCCCATTCCCTTTTAGACAGAGCTGCAGGTTTGCCCCTTCTGCATTGAGCTTATCATGACAAAGCCTGGCTGGAGACTGCAGGAACTCAGTGCTGACCTTGCTCTGCGCTACACTGCACAGGCAGCGTACCTGCACCGCTCCTCCAAAGCTGGAGATGAGGTATATTCGCTCTTTCAAGCGTATGCACCCACCAAAGATGCCAGTGCAGGAAGCAGGGCAGGTCTGAAAGTTACAGTTGGTCATGCACACATCCCTGAATGCTTGTTGCTTTCTGTGGGTCTCAGAATGTCTAGAAGATCAAGTCCAGCTCCTCATACAAACAGGCAGCAACATCTGGATAGGGTTTATGCATGAAAGGAGTCAAAAGCGACATGTTTTTTTTCACGTGGCTATCCTGGTTAGCATAGTTGCAACAGATTCACTCTACACACAAGCAAATTATAGTAAGAAACTACCAAATACTGGCCCACCAATCTGTGCTTCAAATTTGGACCTGAGTATAAATTACAGTATGATTTCACTTAGGAAAGAGTAACACAAAATTAGGGTAGAAATTAAATTTTTAAGTTTTGAACTACTATACAAAAAGAACTGGTCCTTCACTCAACAGACCAGGCTTTGGATTTTCTCTTTTGAAACTAGATATTCAGCTTCATGGGATTTTTTTTAAAATTCATTAATTATGGAGATCTATTGAACCAAACTTTGTGCAATGATAAATTACTTTTTCATTCAGCTGTCAACATTCCATTACAAATTACTGTTTCAGAGCGCTCACTGACTTCCTAAGAGTCTCCTCTTCTGAATATACCTGCTATTAAAGGGTGTTACCAGCCTAAGCTTTTCCCCCACCCACAGGAAAAACACTTTTCTTTGATTAGAGAAGACTTCAGCAACTTCTCAAAAGCAGAATTTACTTATTAACTAAATGCCAGACTTTGTTCTTTGTTTGTATCAGAAAAACCTTATCAAAACACACACAGACCAGTACAATAAACACAGCAGATGATAAAACTCTATTTGCCCTTCATCTGAGGTGTTCAGGTCCACCTTATCAAGCTCTTAAACCAAATATCTTTTAACACAGAAGAGGCTGGGAAAGCTAAAACTCTGGAGGAGCGATGCGTGACAGCAACATTGTGGAAGTAACTGTTAACAGAGGTAGTACGGGAACCCACTGTGCTCCAGGAAGAAAGAGAACCATACATGATGATTCCTGATGCTGGCCCAAAACCTGTATTTCGAGGAACCTTTTTGTACAGCAATTTCTAGAAAATAGGTATTTCTACAAAATAATTTTATCTCCTGAACAGCGCAGCCTGCAATATTACTCCCTCCTGCCAAGGCCTGGCCATAGGGCATACTGACCTGAGCCTTTGTTCGTTGCTCATGAAGACCCACGTTGAGCATGTAAGAACAGGCACACCAGATGTCAAGAGAAATCCCCTGAATCCATACCCCGTATCTCTAACAAGGGGCCACAGTGACTACATGAGAACAAATGCAGCATCGAGGTGCACATACTGACGTTCCCCAAAAACTGAGATTACAAAGATGTGCAACTGCCCTTTTCTGCACCAAAGGGAAACAACTTTATGGCTGAATTTCTCTCACTAATTCCATAAATCTCTATTTAACTTGCGCACACTTTAAGAATCTGTGATGTTCTACGTCACGGAGTATTACAGGTTAATGAAACACACTACCACCACTCCAGCTCATACCTCTGTGGCAGCATGGCATGCTACTAAAAATTTTACAGGTTATTGTACTCCTCTTTACTTGTCCATCTTCAAGAGCCCCAGACTGTTCAGTTGTTTCTTGCACATAAGCCATTCCATACTTCTGGTCATGCCCACGTCCCTTTTCTGTACCAGAAACATTCCTTTTCTGGGCCAGAACTGCACAGGATATTCACCACAAATTTGGCTGTAATTTATACAATCATATAATGACTTTTTTCTATTTGACCTCATTCCATTCCTAAGTGTTATTTCTTACAGTCTACTTGCTTTTGGGGCAGACACTTCCACTGAATCAAGACCTCAAGTTCTCACTCCTGAACACTACTGGAGGAACCTATTCTCCAAAGCTCTTCAGTATTTTCCTTCACAATTGGAACAATGAAGTAGAATTAACATTCTCAAACTGTGCAGATGACAAGCATTAAAATACTTGTGGAGATGGAAGTACAGGGATTTTGGTAATTTAACAATTCAAAGTGTTTCTGGTAAACTGAGGAAGGTTATAAAGACGAAGTCCATTCACAAAGCCATACAGAGTATTTGCTTACAACAACACTGAGATGAACCCTAAAGGCTTCTGGCAGACTCCAAGGAGACAGTAAGTCAGTAAAGCAATGTCTTTGCATGGAAAAAAAAAAAGGCACAAATCATTCAAGGAGTGTGAACATGACTGAAGAAGTCACCATTCCTTGTGCTTGGGACACAGAACCCTAGAACATCCGGAGCTGGAAAGGACCCATAAAGATCATGGAGTCCAACTCCTGGCTCCACACAGGGCCAGCTGAGTCAGAGCGCGGGACTGAGCGCATCCTCCAGACACTTCTTGACCTCAGGCACATGTAAGGCCTCGGATGAAAAACCTTCTAGATCATGGCACCAGAATTCAGAAGATATAGACAAACTGGAGAGAAGGAGGACTGATTAAAAGAAGACACTAATAGGTTTACAATAAGCAATAAATGAACGCGAATTTCAATGACTGATTTGGGGAAGGAGCACAAAACAAGTCATCAAATACCATATAAAAGTGACAGCTACCATTCTTAAAAGAAAAAAAATTAAAAAGAAGCCAATTCCAAACTTTAGAAGTTTAGTAGGCATAGGGAAGAAAGCATTGGTGTGGTATAATAACTGTCATTTTTTTGCTACAATTAAAAATTGAGATTATTAATTCTTTGCAGATGACATATATCACAAGGTGCTTTATCATAGGAAACTTCTGTACATTAAATTACAAACTCATTACAAGAAATATTTCACAAGATATTTTGCCACCAATTCTGACTTCAAACAGCATATAAATTTAATTTTGAATTTAATTACTGTATTAAAAAAGATCTAAATTACTTACCTAAAATAAAACCAGACAATACACATATACAGTTTAATTTTGTTCTGCAATTTAAATAAACTTGCAAACGTTATTCTGAAAAAAAAGAGAGTAGGATATTGCTAATAATCAAAAGAAGTTATATAAAACCTTTGGGACTGGGTCTAAGCCCATTGAAATCAACTGAAATAACCCAGTTGAAATAAACAAGATTTAGATCAGGTACTTATGAACTGCCTTAAGAAAGCAGGTAAATTACCATGTTTTCCATAGTAGTTTTCTTCATCCATGTTACTGTATCCAGATCACTTTAGCAAGCTGAGATGCTGAGGACTCCTGTGTGGTAGCATGCTGTCCCAGCAAGCACAGATACACTTAACAGATTTTAAAATAAAGCTGAGTGTCACTGACTTCTGCCATCAGAATGGAAATTCCCAAAGTAGGCAGGCCTTGCAGTGAGCAGAGATCCTGCGCAGTGCCTTGCCCACCGACTCCAAGCCAGCCTGATAGCCTGTCAAGA
The DNA here is from genome assembly GCF_964237585.1 of Gallinula chloropus. Taxonomy (NCBI): domain Eukaryota; kingdom Metazoa; phylum Chordata; class Aves; order Gruiformes; family Rallidae; genus Gallinula; species Gallinula chloropus. The sequence continues at coordinate 107,234 of NC_140091.1, read as the reverse complement.
AACGAGTCTTATCAGCTTGTACTAACCTCCAATGCTGCAGGAGGGGAAATCTCTGCACCTGAATCCCACTTGTAAAATAATCTGAAAACATTACTGATGATGTGCTGACAATAACATACCAACTGCCAGCAACTGTGGGTTTGCAGCTGTGCTAGGGTTCTGGGTTGGGCTGAGAGGCTTCTCCTCCTAGCAGCTGCACAGTCTGCCTTTCAGGTTTAGGATGAGGGCAGTGTCAGTATTACACTGATGTTTCTAGGTGCTGCCAAGCAGTCACGGACTGTCCAGCTTCTCCTGCTGCCCTGCTAATGAGAAGGTGGGGGGGCACCTGGGAAGCCAGGAGGGGGCACAGCCAGGACAGGTGACCCGAACTGGCCCAAGGCATATTCCAAACCATATGACATAACGCTCCATGTATAACTGGGAGGTGGGTTGGGAGGTGGCTCAGCTCAATAATTAGTTGAGTATCAGCTTCAGTTGGTGACCATCTGTGCTGTGGATCAGTTGTGTTGTCACTGTACTCCTCTTCACCCTATTAAACTGTCTTCATTCCAACTCACAAGTTTTTACCCTTTTGATTCTCTCCCCCATCCCACCAAGGGGGTGAGTGAGTGGCTTTGTGGCTGTTTCAGCTGCCTGCCAGATTAAACCAGGACAGCTACTGTGAAAGAAAATACTCTTTACGTGCCAGAGCTGGCCAAATCCTTCTTCCTCAACAGTGAGTGCTAAGTGACTAGCTCCCCCAAAGTACAAGTCATGCAACTGCAAAAAACAGATTTACTATGACGTGTTTAAGTCTAAAATAGAAACTGTCTGCTGTACATAAAAGTTTGTTGTCAGGAGGAACATTCATCTGTAGAAGTATTTATAATTTGTATATTTTCTTAATAAAATGTACATGTCACGTTTCTGCTCTGGACAGAAGCACAGAGCAGAAGAGTTAGCACTAGAGGTCTTTGCATTGTTTAGATACTGTGACACCTATACAGTGGGAGGAAGGACATGTGTTGTAGTTAGCAGTGGAATCCGAAAGCCTGAAGGCATTAAGAAAAAAAAAAAAAAAAGAAAGAGGAAAAAAATAAGAGCAGCCATCAACCTCTCTTTTTTTGTCAAAGTAACAGAATCCCTGTATGGTGATCCTGACCAGCATGAAGTTTCCATTCTCTGTGGAATGTGTTTTAAAAACAACTGTAGAATTCTTTACTGTGAAACACATGCATTCCTACAGTTTTTTTACAGACTGGGCTGAACTACATGCAGGAACAACAGAAACAATGGGTTTTTTAAAGTCAACCCTGCCACTGCATAGTACAGAATGACAAAGAACGATCACATACCCAGACGTCCCATTTTGTTATTACAGAACCTGACAGCGATGTTCAATGTTTACTGAACGAGATATTCAGTATAACCAGTATCGGTAAACAACAGTAAATGTAGATTAATCTTTTGTAAAATACTAACCACTGACTGAACTCTCATACTTAACCACCTCTCAAGTCCTGCTATCCTCCAGCAATCACAGAAATAAAAGCAAAGCAGACACAGTTCCACTGCGCTCCTACTCAAGTCTGCACCTCTGCCAAAGGCTGCTTCAGTCTCATGACAGTGCAGTAACAGAAGGCACCGAGCAGACAGTGCTAAACACAGATGTACACTGACACACCATCTGGCCAGCAACGTACTGCCCAACTCTAATAAAATGCTATTTCTACTTTAATAATTCTTAGTTTCTTCAGGTCTCCTCGTTGGTGTTTGGCCAACGATTACAGGTGCCTGTGGCGCTGGAACACTACGTGTATGTGCTGCTTCCCTCTGCTGGAGTAAATACGTATGTTCCAGTAACTAAAAGCATCCCTACGATAGGCAATGCCTCCCTTCGGGCAAGGGTACACAATCTGCTAATTCAGCGCTCAAGGATGCAAATGCACAGGCCAACAAATTTAGGCTGCTAAATAAATGCTTGGGATGAATTAGGACTGAATGAGATTCATCCCAGTCGTTTCTCTAAAAAAATCATATGAAGATTTTGATGCTTCTGCCCTTGCATTCTGGCTAAGGGTAGGAAAAACCCCAAATTAGACAAGTTCTTGCATAATTAACCTGTCCCTTCCAGAAACAGAACCTTCTGGAACATATACGAAAGCCTAATCTCTGCAAGGTTTACAGTCTCATTTTGCAAGGAATTCAAATAAATGTTTGAGATGTACTACTGTTCAGCATAAGTCAATTTAATTTTACTTGAAGATATTTTTAGGCAATCTTAGGCTACGCTGTAAATTGCATGCAATGTTCCTTATACAGAAACAACCTAATGATCCAGCAATATAAAACAATACACTGTTCCTGTAGGACACGAGTGTGTAGGAGCAGTCCAAAGGTTGACACAAAAAACAGCTCTTCCAGTAAGTCTTGTACCTGGTTTACACGCAAATGGGGCGTTTTCCTCTTTGAAAGATTCAGGTATAACTTGGTTTTTTGAGATCATACACTAGCACCTGCATAAATTTCAACTACAATAAAAGCACACTTATGATTTTACTCATGCAATAAACAACAGTGAATGGCAGCTGCCTTTGAAATATCTTTTATCATGACAGTATGAGTCTGTCTTTCTGTTCCTCATTTAGCCAGAAAAACTCATGAGATGATGAATACAACTCACCCTGAATTCCACTTTTAAATCCCAAAGAAGACAAACTTTTCTGAGTTTTGCTGGTTTTTTATTTCCTATGAGCCATTCATGCAGCCAGATTTTTTTTCCAGAACAACAATTATGTGTTCATCTTTTAAAAGTTGAGAATTCATCATACAAGTCTCTGTGAATGTTTGCCACACACTGAAATGCAAATTAGCCATATCACTACTATAAATAATTGTACTATAGGTTTTAATGTCTTGGTCCTACATTAAATCACAGGCTTGATTATGTATGTGATGTTTGTTGGAAACCTTGCACAGCAGGAGAGCTCCCTTCGATTGTTTCTTCATGTGCCCACACACACATATCAGCTCTGGTACCTTGAGCATTACAGATTAGTAAGTATCCAAAAACTAAGTAAAATATTTGCCTTCACATTTGAAACATTATTTTAGGTTGAACAAAACTGAACAAGCAGCAGCTATTTGGGACAATACAACAACATAAGAAGTGGCAACATTAGGTGATTACAGTCAGGCTAAAGAGGGACTCTGAGTCCTTACAGTGGACTAGAGAGCTCTGCATCACTTAGGCCACCTAAGAACAGTGAAATACAAGTCTGTTGAAACAGGATAGCAGCATCCAGCATGCTGAGGCAGGGAGTGATTAACTGGCCAGCAGAAAAATGTGGGAAATGAAACACTGAATAAATAAGTGCATCTTTAGCTCAGTTCTCTATAGGTACTTGGGTACCTAATTCTGGACAACGTTCACTGCCCTGCCTCCTTCCCTAGAGCTCCTATCAAAAAACCCCAACCAAACAAACAAGGCATTCTTTCCCTAAAAGCACATCCCAGAAGAGATGATGGTGCTTGTCTCACACGGAACAGAAAAAGACTGCTCCCACTCAAGATGTAAGAGAGAAAAATTCAGACCCAGACTGCACAACAGTAGTCTGGGAAAGCATTCCCCTATGCATGAACAGAAAGGTACACCATGCAGCTCTAAGAGCTACTGTCAGAAAGAACACGATTACGTATATGTTCAGGTAGCTCATGGTGGATCACCAAGAATCCTGTCCCTACTCCAACAGTTAGCATGCAACATACAGCCAGAACAGTAATTTCTTCCTTTCCAGTATGAAAAAAATAATTTTTTCTTCCTTTAAATGTTTTAACCAAAATTTTGTTACACTATTACACAGCAGTTAGGTTTTTTTATGCCAGATACCAAAAGTACTCTTACCATTCATCTTAGAAACTCCCAGAACACAAAGCTTCACAAAGATCTAACTGGTGGCTTGGATTGCACTGGTAATAGTCATGCAAGAGAAAAGTTACTGACAGCAAGGAAAACCCTTTTGCTTTATCATCCAGATTTCAAAGCTAAACATTTTGCAACAGGTTTTTGATCAACTCATAAATCAAGAGCTGCAGTAACAAATAGCGAGCAGAACAGGACCACTTTTATTAATGTACAGTGTGATAAATTCCCCAATGAGCTGCACACCCAAGGGAACAGTTCTTCATGGTGCTATATACTTGCTACTGCATCAAACCACTGTGAATTCTCTCTCTGGGATTTTCAGAACGATTAACACTGAGAAAAAAAAGAAGTTGTGCTTCAACACCAGAGCAAATGACACTAGTGCTTTATCTACGTTCTTCTAAGCACTCCTACACAATTCTCCCAGCTGATTTCCATGTCCTTTCTTCCTCTGGATCTCCATCAGCTTTCCACTACGTTCCCATTTTTCTGGAAAGGCAGAAGCACATGCAGCGGGTGTTTTGGAATGACACCAAAACTGTACAATTAATGCTATTGCATTGTCCTAATTAGTCATGTGTCTGAAGACAAAGTGAATGACAACGCATCATACACTCAGCTGACTGCCAGTTTGTCCAAGGATTGTGCAATGTTTCTTCCTGAGGTGGTGCCTGCACAACTCACATTGTCCACGTTCACTTAGGATGAGACAAAAGATTGCACCTGTTTGATCAGCACGATATGATCACATTTCACCCCTAACACTCTTCTGATACTAGTGATAGATAACACAGACTATTAGGCAGACTTTGAAATACAGCAGTTGTCAGACAGCTACGCACAGAAATGGATTGAAAATGTACACAGCTAATACACTCCAACCTAACTGATCACTAAGATGCAATTATGTTGTGATCAAGAATACTGATAGCTAACAGAGGATTTGCATTCCTCTGAACATCAAACAGTAAGCTTGCTGGCAGTTTGGCTCACATACACAACTTCATTAAGGCTTCTGTTTCAAAGTGCTTATTAGCTGGTGCCCAAAATTCTTCTTTAGAGATGAAATAATGTCTGTTCTTTTGTCTCCCAGCTTCCATTTCTTATTCTCATTCTGGAACTATTGCAACCACAAATTCTGTGGAACTTCCAAGCAAAGACACAGTACCAAGATGCTTCCAAAACAGAATGAAGTGTGGGAAGAGTGCTTCTCAGCAACCCCAACTATCTGTGATTCTATGAGACATTTTGTCAAAGACTGGGCCCAGAAGACTGGGTGAACTCCAGAGGAAAGCAGGCTGTTATCATGCAGTTCTGTTTGATGTAACTGGTTTGTTAAATATCACCTTTTCCCAACCTAGCTCCCAGCTAGGAAAGGCACTTGGTCTTGAAACATTCTCTAATGCTTTAGAAAAAACAGCATCTAAAATATTGTCTTTTTATGATGCTTTAATCAGAAAAAGTGATGCTTTGAAATAAGAATTGGAAGATTCCTACTCAGCATCAGGATCTGCCAGAGGTTTTATTTCTAGGCTGCTTTATTCCAGTTGATCTAAGACAACAAATACTAGCCAATATTTTTTTCTTCTAGCTGAGCCTCTAGCCTCAAATGCTTTACACCATTATATATCATTGCAACATCTTCTAGTCTATCTTATGCTGTAAAATGCTGCACTCATTTACCAAACCATCTGAGACCTTTTCTAAAAATCTTTAAAATAACATTAAAATAACACTTTCACTTTCTTTACTCAAATAGGGTATTATCTATCAGCATTTACCATTAATAATTAAACCACTGCACTGTTTCTACTGGGAAAGGATGTATAATTGTAGACATTTTTCGTATACAAAATTAACAGGTGGAAGAAACAAAAGCTGCATTTTTCTGAACCTTGCGTACATCATCTATTTACCACTTTTATTTGTATAAATGCATTCAATAACTTTGCAAGCAAGGGGACAGCCAGACCCACAAGCTTCTGAATAAACCACTGTCTAATTCACAAAGGCCACCTTGAAACTGCAGTAATCACTGTCTTAACAGCGATACGTAGTTTTGAAGATCGGTCCTCCTCTGTATACCAGGCCTTTTCTAAGGCCTGCAGATTTAAACTAAGAATGGCCAATGGTTGCCTGGGTTTGGTTAGCTAAATTTGTCTAGAGAGCTAACATTATCTGTGAAAATTACACATTTAACATGGCCAACATAAAATGCACGTAGCTGTCGTGTCTCATGATGTTCCCTAATTCCAAATGTAACTAAAGTTTATGAGTCATGATTACTTACCCAGTTCTCAGAAGGTAAACCTCTAAAATAAGACTCTATCCTTTAATTGGTGTCCGCTCCCCCCTCTTTTCATTTTTAAAGATTTCCAAATGCAGCTTGTGTCTTGATAATATTTCAGACACCCAAATTCTGTAGGCAGTTGCTTCAGTTTTATCTCCCTTTTTTTTGGTTCTTCACTTTTCAAAGACACAGTTCCTGGTGTGTACGACCCTATTCTGGTGTAGTACATGCGCTCTTCCACTTGAGCAGCCCTCTGGCAACATGCCTGCTGAGCACATCCAGCACTGCTGAGTTCACTTTCACAAGGACAGCACTTTAAGGAGGTAAACCTAGAAATCTGAAAATAATCTTCTGGTTCCTTTGGACAACAACAACAAAAACTCCATCGTTATTTCTATAAACTAAACAAGCATGATACTGAAATCAAAGGGAAGGCATAAAACAAACAAAATAACCTTTGGTTCTAGAACAAGTTGCTTATTGTGGAGGTAAATCAGTCTATTCATATTCCTTTAGAATATATTTTTAGGACTAAAAAAAGTTTGTTCCATTACATGTTTAGCACTTTAGTGGACTCTTTGATTAGCCTCTTACAAGAGAAAACAGGAAAACATCCAGAAAATCTCCTAGCATAGCCTGGGGAATTAGCAAAACTTTACTCCTTAACAAATCTTCGGATGTCATCATTGTATTACCTTTACTGGCAAGCTGTTGTAACATGTTTTCTGTGGTTCCTCCACACCTCCACATTTTGTAAGTGAAATAAACCCATTCTTTTTCTTAAAAAGAGACTGAAGAACTTGAAACAGAGCAAGACATTTTCTGCCCTCATTCAGGTCTATGCCTTCCACATAGTTTTCTGTGCCCGACAGCAGTGCAAGTGCCACGGCCCTGCAATCCCTTTCTGCTTCACCTCTGGCCTCAGAATGGCACAACTGAGCACTGCCCTCCATTCCCTGACACTGGAGCACAGCAGGGAGGCCTCAGCCAGTGCCAATATCCCTTCCTGCACAAGCCTGGCCTAAGCCATCACTTTGCTGCATCGCAGCCGTGCCTACACCAGGCACGCAGCCCAGAACAGGAGCTGCCCAGAGAGCGAGCCTCGCACTGGGCACAGGCCGGTCTCACACTCTGAGGTCACTCCCAGCCTACGCCAGGATCATGGAGTTTGGCCCTGCTCACACCCTGGCCCAGCCTTCACCCTGGCCCACTGAGCCGTGCTACCTCCCTGATGCCCGCCCTGCCCCTTCATCCCAGACTTGCTGGCCCCTGGCCCCAGGCCATCCCTGCCAGTCTTGCCTGGGTGCCATGGAACAGGCCCTGTCGCACCAGGCCCCTGCCCTACTAGTCAAGTCATGAGGCTCACTGCCCAGCTCCCTGAGGCAAACCATCACCGATAACAGGGCAACTACATAAAGACTGGTGAATTAATTTTTCTCAAAGAAAAACATACTAGAAATTCAAGTGTATTTAACACCAGTAAACCATTTTCTCTTAAAAGAACATCCTCCACAATGATTTGGAGGGGTTTTTTTACCCAAACATTGCTGAAATACCAATAGATTGTGTATGCAGGGTAATATCTAATAAATTACACTACATTAGTCTGGACTATTTAACATATCACAGGTATGTTGATAAAGTATTTCTAAAAGCTAGTAAATGTTTTATTTTCCCTTTACAAAGGGCGTTTTTGAACCATGCACACAGTTTCGCTTGAAAATCTAACTACCCAATTGCAGGACAAATTTTGGAAGAGGATATTAGTATCTGGTATGATATTTGAATTAAAAAATAACTTGTTATGCTTTAGACTGATTACAATGTTAGGAAAACAATAGATTTGCCCAGAAAATGACTCAGAAAGATTAAGAAGCCTTATCATTAAACACCTGTGAATTCACTGGCTATTCTCTGTATAGATACACACACACACCTTGTAAAGACGTTATCAAAAAAAAAAAAGTGTATGAAAACTACTCAGATGGAGATTTGCTGACTCATGCATATTGCTGCTTTAACAGAGGTTAAAATTTATGCAACACTGTACACAAGACGAATGCCCGCCTTTCTGAAAGCAGTCTATGTACAGCACACTGTCTAGTATAATGAACAAAGCACCAGCTCTCCATGGCTGTTTTTGAACCATTAGATATGCAGTTACAAGTGGAGTTTGTAAGATTATGTTAATTAGATGGAGGATTTTAATAGGCAGCCACATTTTCATTTCTTTTGCCTTCATTTCTGAGACTACTGCCATTTACTGTAGGATGTGCTCTGCAGTCTTACCCGTGTTAACAATGGCTCTGTGTATCTGGAACAGTGAATATATTCACAAAATGATAACACAGGCAGATTTAATTTAAGAATTTATTTGAGCAAATCAATCCCTTACAGTTGCTTAGAAATGGTCAGAAGCAACCCTTTGTTCCAAGTTTTTTCAGCTTATTAATAAAAAACAGACTACCACTATATTCTCTATTTTGTCTTCATAAAAAAATCCTCTGGAATCAAAAGCTTGAATTTAAACAAAGCCAAATGTGTTCTTAGACAAAAAAGGGGACTGTGACTACTGCTGTTTTCTGTCTCTATAGACCCCAAAGGCACAACCTATTATGCCAACTTGGTCTGCATCTATTAAGCCAGGTCCTATTCCTAAACATTGACTGCTAACAATTAAGTAATCCAACTTCAGTTAAAGATTTTTGTTCCTAAAAGAAACTTGTCAGCATTCAAAACATACACAATAAATTAGATATTTTTACACTGATGCAGAAAATAATGTCTCCACACATATCATTATCAGGTGCTACAATAAAAAAGATACAATTTGAATGCTGATCTGAAAATTGTTTGACTTTGAATGTAAGAGGATTAAATCTGAAAAACTTCACATCAGCTAGACACCTGAAAAAAAGTTTATATGGTGACTCTAACCTGACATAGACTAGCTTTTAGTGATGCTGTGCAGACATGCATCACCAATCCTGTGTACAGGGCACTGTGCATTATAAGAAAGTCTTTCCATGAAACAACCTGTATCTGCAGAAGCACGTGTCACATTACCTTCTAAAGCACACAGAGCTGGCTTTGTGCAGAGATTCCCCCCCCTGTGTCAATAGCAAAATACATCCTGCCTCAATGTGTAAAACTCAGCTTATTATAACTGGTCTCCAGATTTCCCAGCTTGTGATGCAATTAGGAACGCATTTTCTATTGCTGTTGGTGTTACCAATTTAGAAGTGAACCAGCTGAGGAATATAATCATGGATGTAAATTCACAAAGAAATACGTAACAGTCCTGAATGCTCAGTCGAGATGGAAATGATTACAGGACTAAACACCGTATAGAAGCATCATTAGATGTGGATCAGCCGTAAGGTATCTGGAATTAGTGAAGATAAAGAAAAGATAAAACCTGTAGGAACATTTCTACAATGCTTTCTACAGTCAAAACAACACGCTGTTCAAAAGAAACACTACTCAATGCTAACCCAGCCCAACATCTGCTTCTACGATAGGAATGATAGAATGGGCCTTGGTAGCGTCTTATGGGGAGAATGTTCAGTATCCAAAAGCTGTGCAGTTTGTCAAATGCAAATGCTTGTTCAGATCCTCACAGTTATCTAAGAGGGAAGAGGCACTCTTACAGGCTTTGTAGCAACTCCAGACTACTACTTACACTTTATCCACAAATGACATTAAAAGACTACTCCAGCGCCTGGGGCAGAAAAAATAATTTAAAAGTCACAGCCCACTGTGGATGTGAATATTTAACACATACATATTTAACAGACCAACATGTAATGTGTAGAAGAAATCTCTCAAAACCAGGTAAAAATCAGACCAAAGTAGGAGATAAAATATTATTTGGGAATACTCTTAAAATTCATTTTAATCTTAGCAATACTGATAAAATCTTTAAAGAGAGCTGCAGAAACAGAACACAAGACGGAAGCCTTAAAAATAACTATTTGTTTTGCTCTGTTGAAAGATCAGAACATCCCTTCCTAGCCTCAAAAGTCAAACATCCTTACAAAAAGTCACAAAAGAGCATTCTACAGTCCCAGGTCTGGTTTTATGCACTGCAGAAGTTCCTTAACATTTTAAGAACAAAAGTAAGCAATAAAATCATAGAGGATGCAAGAACTTGCTGACTCGAACTTCTGGTACTATCTTCATAGCTTAAAAAGATTAATATTACGCCCAGATGCCTAAATGCTAGTCTCTAGTTTCATCTCCAATGTATTCCTGTAATCTAACTTCTCAAGACCTTGAGGGAACTGCACAGAAACAAATTTTATGGTCTGCAGTCTGAATTTGCCTTCTACAGTATCCCACCACACTACAGTATTAATTCTGATGAGCCTCTGATTGATATGAACAAAAGATACTGCAAAACTAAACCGTCACTGTGTGAAGATTTCACAGTGTACACTTACACCCTACTTTTTCCTTAACATTCTGTTAATCCACTAATCCCTTTAAAAAGGAAAGTGAGGAGAAAGACACTACATCTGTAATATGCTACATATAAAAGTGAAATATGTAAGTTTATTATCAGCACACACTAAATATTCCAAATCTGCGGAGAAGCTGAAAGAAAAAAGCTATTACAGTTTTGCAGTGATTGCATTTTACTTACAATGTTTCCCTGTGTGTCTGTGAGCATACACATATATTGATTTAAAATTGTCACTGGAAGGATTTTCTTCAGTGCAACTGCAAAATGCAAGATTTGAACACTCCACAGCTTCATTAGGCTGGTGTGATCTCACACGTGTGTAAATTCCCTTCTCAAGAGAAATCCTAACTACAGACAGTTGTGTTGAAATCCTAACTACAGTTTTTGTGTTGAAAAAGCGTATGGTCTAAAACGGAGGTGGGTTACTGCCACTTGGTGTGATTAACACCACGCTCTATTTTTATTGGTATTATACACACAGTTTACCAGCTCAGAGAAGGGTACAAAGCAAAGCAACTGATAATACAGAACCACAGTAACAAATGTTTTAAAAACTACTGTAAAGTCACCAGCAGTTATAACCAGTGCTTCGCTACAAAGAGTGTTGCAACAGCTACCGCCCTCTTCACTCAGCACTTCTGTTGTCTGCTAAGCTACTACACATCATTAGAGAAAGGTCTCAAAACTGAAGTTAAGTTGGGTCCTAGTGCACAAGGCATTGCATAAGCCTGGAATTAAAGCAGTTGTCGTTTCTAAGAACCTGATACAGTATTTTGAAAAGCTGGGTTTAACTGCCATATGGCCTTCTGTTTTTTTTTGGTATATAATATGCAACACTACAGAACTGGTTCCAGCTAAGCCCTTTTATGTTACAGAAGAATGTAGATAGTCCATCAAGCCACTGATACTATTTGCTTCTTTGCTGCAACCACAACTTAAGTGCCAACCGTGGGGTTTCAGTTTGAAGCTTTAGCCACACTGAAGCAGCAGCTCATCACTTAGGTGCAATTAGCATAGCTCTAAATTTTCAGCAATCAGTACTAGCATCGTCAAAGCATTTGGACTTTAAAGGTACAGATACTGTCTTCCCATGACTATGGATATATTTACTAACACATTTTGTTAATGTGAACACAGTTTATGTGTGCATTTAGCATTCTACAACAATATTTGCAAATTGTTTATAACTTGCTCAGTTATAAGAACCTATTTCTCTAACAGTTCCACAGGAAAAGCCTCAATCTTTCCTGCCAGTTGAAAGAGATTTAACCTAGTATGAAATAATGCTTTAGAAACTTCACCCCTCTCTTCTTCCTATCTTCTGGGTTTTTTTTTTAAAGAAGACAGATGGAGTTCTTAAAGAGCAACTTAAATGTGTGCTGCAATCATTACACAACAGCAGCAATTCCAAGAAAAGCTACGAACATTTGCACTGAAAAATAGGAGGAATCTTGAGTTTATCTAATGTTTTAAGCAGCAGACCTTATGCTAGAGAAAGAGATGCCAAAGATAAGAATTAGAAACTTTCTGACTAGCCTTTTACAATTTTCTGAAAGGTTTTCTCCACTGTAGTTTACCATCTCTCTTGCCTAGACTATGCAGACCATGCCCTGACCCAATACAAGGGCACTTCATTCACAGCTTTGCTTGGTCCTCTAGCCAGAGCATCCTCACATGGAAACCACCCTATTGAGATTTTACAGCAGTAATCTCTTCTGAAATCTCTGCAAAGAGATCCAAGAGGTGTCTCCATCCTTGGAGATACTCAAAAGCTACCTGGCCATGGTCCTGGCGGGCCCTGTCTGAGCAGGGGGCTTGGATCAGATGATGACCAGAGGTCCCTTCCAACCTCAACCAGTCTGTGATTCTGTGAATATTTAATTTCTTTTCCCCTGCATCTCCTCTCAGCTTTGCTTGCCTCCGCTTCTTTTTTCTCCTTACCTTAAGTCCCTTAAACTCTTCAGTACATTTGGGTATTTATTGGATTGTATTATGACTTTTATTTCATTCCTTGATTCAGTGTGTAGGACTAAGATCTAGATAACCACCCTTGTCTTTGGCAGCAATGTGTTATCTTTGAATGATTTCTTTTTACTTTTTAATGTTCTCTCTGTTCTGTATCATTTGACTTTTCCTCCCACACAGTCCTCAGCTGTTCACATATTTTGACAGTCTGAGACTCCCAGAAAAAATGTGCCTGTTATCAAGGTGGCCTCTTCATTTGGTGAAACAGAACAGGCAGTTCTGAAAGGAGGGTGAGGGGAGAGACTAAGGTTATGCTTATCCTATGCTTAATCCATGCCCGTGTTGCCAGTCTTTGAGGATACATTTACCAATTCACCCAGGATAAAACCAGTTTGTCCAGAGAATCTGTGCTCTTTCCAAGAAAGAGGAATCACACACACCTACCCTTTCGGAAGCAGTCCTGAAGATGCAGCAAACCAGTTATCATCTAGTTCCTCTAATCCTCTGGCCAACAGCACGTCTTTCTGTCTCACCAATCATTTACCTACCGCTCCGACCTCGTAGTCACAGCAGAAGGAAAAATGCTGAAGTAACAGCAGTGTGGAGGGTTTGTGTAGAAATGCAATTTGCCTAAATCATTTTGAGGGAGGAAGAAGGTCATTTAGATCTCACTTTTCTACTTTGATCTCACACAGTGATTAATACAGTAAATAAATAATAAGTTGCAGTTAACATTATCAAAAAGCTAATAAAATTCTGGTGAATTAACATCAAGACCAGGGTGAGACTTTAGAGGAAAGCACCATATAGTTCTTCGCTAAACAGCCCATTAAGCAGGTAACGCTGTTAGAAGGAGGAAATGCAGTTTGATCAGAGTCAAGCACAATTATTTTAATTGCAAAAAAAGGCGACAGTATTTCAGCAATTTTCTTTCCAAGTCTTGATGATGCAGAAGATGCTACTTTATAGAAAGAAATAATCAGGGTACTACTGGGCTGTGTCATTATGCTTTCTGATTATCTGAAATTTCTCCTTTTTCCAGGGGGAAAAAGGAGATCTTTTTGACTTTATAGAACAATTAACAATATTTGCAAAACATTACAGACTACTACAGTGAGGGCATAGTTAAGAAAACAAGGGAAATCCAAATAAATGCTGAGACCTTTTGCTTTGCTTTAGTTTTTGACCTCCCACTATATCTGGGTTAGTTCTTGCTGCACCCTTGATCTTTACATTCATGCTGGTTAAGAGGTTCACAAGCTGTTTGCAGACCACCTTGCACCTCTTTATAAAAAGCCCATGTTCCAGAAGTCCAGCAGAAGACAAAGGGGAGATTCAGTAGGAGAAACCTATTAGATTATAGATATTGGAGACAAAACTTCACACCTCCTGTTCCCTCTAGGTAAAAGGCATCCCTAAGTACACAGGCACCATATTCAGTGTGAGGGTTTCTCTCTTTGAAAGTCCATCCACTGACAAGTTTCAGTGAAGACCCCTCAGTGACTCAGAAATACCACTGTCTTTCCGTGGAAGATGGGGAACTGTGAGAAAGAAGAAAGTGTGTCTTGCACTAAATGGATTAAGTCCACGGTTTCCAGGTTGTGTAACCACTGGTGAGCGAATGCACAGACTTACAACACATGCACCAAATGGAGCAGTACAACATGCAGAGTGAGCCTGTGCCTCCAAGAGCATCAGCCCTCCTACACCCACATGCACACTGCTCAGCACTTGGGTGATTGTTCCAGCAGCTGCCAACACTGGGCTTATGTTCAGGATTTCTGCCCTCTGTGCTCAACTTGAGAACTACCCAACTATAAGGGGTCCAGAAACTTTGGGCAATATCTGTAGCCCTCAAAGCAGAATTTCTTAGTGCACAAAGAGGCTAAGCCTCAGGAAACAGACCTGCAGCAGCCTGCAGGAAAGGTGTTAGTTGTGCAACCGGTAGTAAAATACTACATCGTGAAACAATTACAAGTGTTTGCCCATTGAGATTCCCCAACCACCTAAACAAGCTCACTGTTACTACTAAAATAAATCTGTAGTCTGTGCAATAGCAGTTTCTCTCTCCGTGAGTGCTGTTTCTGAGACAGTAGCGGGGTTTTTTTGATTGTCTGGAATGTTTTGTTTTAAAAAATCTTATTGCACCTAAAATAGGACTGGTCAAATGTTTTAGAACTCTAATGTATCAGAATTCCTCCTCTGCCAATGCAGCAATGGCAATATTTGCCTTCTGGATTAAAGATACAACACCAGATCTCCATCTAAATGACAATTAATGGAGCTTGATTACCTGGAACAAAAATTATTCTGAATGGGAAAAAGAGATTTTTTTGTTTTTTTTCATAAACTTCAAAGCAAGTAGAAACAGAAACACCTCATCAGGTAGGCAAAGGAGACAGGAATGAGATGATGCAGCAGGATACGTGGAAGAACAAGCTGTAGTGTAACTGTAGGGGAGTTCACAAGGCCGATCGAATGCCCAAGAACAGCAGCAGACTTATTCAAATGACCTTCGTTAAAGGCAAGTCTACCACAAGTTATATTTAGTAAGCAACCTCAGGACATAAACTTAAAATTGGACTTCAGTTATCTTGACAGCTGATACTACTCCAAAAATCTATTTGAGAATGAAAATTGTGAATCTAAAGCACAGCGGTTCTGCGATGAAGGATGGTGTGAACTGGAAGATCAAACCCAAGCATGTTTTCAAGATACAGTGTTTTGCAAGCCGTATGATCTTACCCATCAGCAGTAACTTCTAATGCACCTAAGTACTTTCGAACTGAACAGTACATTCCCACCAACAGGATCCAAGTCAAACTGCAGCCCTAGTAAACTATGTATAAATGAGAATTTGATAATTATAGTACGCTACTACTTGGTTTTGACTTCTGAATAATACATTGATGAAATGACTCCTGAATGCTTACAAAGAAACACAGTAAGACCCATATGAATTCCTGACAGAACCACATTAAGTAATGAGCATGTACTGGCAAAATGCAGTTTAAAGGGATAACGTATGTATATTCTGAATGCTTTAGGAAATGCAATAATGCACTTGCATGAAGAGAGAGGAAAAAAAAATCACCACCTAAACACCACCATGTACTGTCCTGTTATTAACAAGTAAAACAAAGGATAAGTTTTCTTCTCAGAGCACCTTCGATGTGAGATCTCAATCACTAAACCTAATCAAAATCTTTGTAAAAGTGGAGAAGATTAATTTACATTAAATGTGACATGTCGGGAATACCAGGACACAGAAGATTGACTCTCTAAGATCACATGCCAGAAGGCTGGGACAAGTTACTGTTCTATTCTAAGGGCAGAAACCAATGCTTTTCAACCCCAAGCTTTTTTTTTTGACATACCAATGATCCTCAGTCTCTCTTCCTGCTTCACTATAGACCAAAAAAGAGCAAATAGCCATTGTGGATTAATGCACTCAGAAATCTGGAATTATTAAAGAGAACCCAGTCTGCCCATGACCTCTACAGACTTGTGTCACATTTTTAGCCGTGTGCTTGCCAACTGTGTTATGTCAAGACATGGTACCTGCCTCCCTCACCCTGATTTTGAGACCTACCCTGCTAAGCCCTACTTTAGTTGTTATCCAGCTTGCGCTGGAACACTAAAGCAATTATGTGTTTTCACAGTACACACAAAGCCACCATTTGGACTTGAAAAGGCATTTTCTTTACCTCCATGCCTGGGCTTCACACCCCCCCTCTTTAAATACTTCCCACTCACTGAAGAATTCCAAGCAGAAATGTGTCACACAGCACACATTCCACCCTGCTCCCGCTCCCAGCATTAGAAGTGCTTCAGTCCTGCCGCACAGTGCAAGTAAAACCAAGCCAGAGTTCTGATCATTAGGTAATTAAGACCTAATGTTTCTGGGATGCTCTGATACTTTCAGAGTTGTATCCACACAATTACATCTACAATTGCTTTCAGCTTGTAACTTGTTCAAGAAAAGTGACCAGAAAAAAGGTCCTCAAATGTGAACTTGTTGATACATATGCTACAAGTTTCCTGCCTTGAGCAATACAGACTAATGGAAACAAAAGGCTCCCTTTACCTCTTAAATACTTCCTGATGTTTTTCTAAAGCTACAGTCCATTACAACATTAATCATATTCAGTGCTTTCTGAGAAAGATTTCTCTTAGCCAAAATGTTTATTTTATTACAAATTCATCATTTTCGCTCACCAGAAGATTTGGGAAAGGTTTGCAAATAACTTTCAGCTGTATAGAAAGTCTGCTGCAATGTGCTTTCTACCTGGTTCCACGAAAGCTGCAAAACACAAGAACAAATCACCTCCTACAACTTCCTGATGAATTTTTATCCCTACTGACATTCTGCCAAAAGAAAATGGCAGTTTTCTCCATGGGGAGCAATCAAGCATTAGGGTGAATTCACAGCTCGAAGTCAAGTACAAATTCATCCAGACAGAAATACTCGGCTCTGGTGAGACCCCCCCGCAGTGCCGTGTCCAGCTCCGGAGCCCTCAGCACAAGGACGACATGGACTTGTTGGAGCGGGTCCAGAGGATGATCCGAGGGCTGGAGCACCTCTCCTATGAAGACAGGCTGGGAGAGCTGGGCTTTTATATCATTTTTGTACATGCTAATTCAAGACATAACAGCAAATTCACTGCAGGATGCCTTCTAAAGATGGTAATTACAAAGCTTTGGTACTGACATGTAACTAGGACACTTTGCCCTTAAATATTTGAGAGAAAACGGTTGAAGTCAACATAGATTTATGCAAGTTACAGACTGTTAGGACCAGTCAAACCTAACAGGTTTTCATTCTCACAGCATGGAATACTATCATTAACTGATCCTGCTAACTGAACTGACCCAACAGCTTAAAACAAGTGACAAAACCCACCTTAACTAACCCTCCACATTCCTATTTCCCACAATCCTATAAACCAGGGCACCAAGATGAAGTTTGACAGTTACACACCTCTGAGATATTTGGGTTTATGGATTTCAAAGGATTCCCGTCTATTTCTTCCTTCTTTCCATACTATGGGCTTTGGCCCAGACTCTGCAAACATTCAAGTACTTGACTACTGTGAGCAGTCTTAACAATCATAGAACATCTCAGGTTGGAAAGGACCCATAAAGATCGAGTCCAACTCCCTGCTCCTCGCAGGACTACCTAATACTAAACCACAGGACTAAGAGCATCATCTGGACCTGTTGTGTCCGCTGTTTGATGTTCCCAGTTGACATCTGGGAAGAGCACACACCCATCAGGACAGAAGAAGCAGTTTCCAGTCACTGAGCAATTTTTATTATTTTCTCTAGAATTGCAAAAGAAGCTCGAGACAGCTACTGGGATGGATATTCTCCCTCTGACTAGAGGGCTGGAGTCCCCAAATGGTGGCTGGCCTCAAGCTTCTGGCAAAACACTGGACTAGCACTACACTCCCCTTGCCACAACAGTCATTTGTGAAGGGCCCATCAGCATAAATTAGCAAGGGCCTGCTCAGCATGAACCACATAAATAGAAACACAATGTATGCACATATTATGTTACTTGCCTTCCAAATGAGACTGTGTATTCATGGCTACAATAATTCGGTTACCGATATTCTGTCTAGGTACAGAAGGGACCTGAACAGATGCCAGAAAACAATTAAATATATATTAAATACGTATTTTCCAGAAGACACATGTTTATCTATGCACTTTATTATCTCACAAACCTCAATCAAAACTTTTAATTACTTCATGGGGCAAATACTACAAGAGCTCAATAGAACTGGTCACAGGCACATGGCTCTTTCTATCATTCTCCTGTTTATAGCGGTTGTCTAGATGTTAGCACAGATATTGCATTGTACTGAAACCAACAAAAAGGGGTATTCACAGCTCACTGCCTCATCAGATAGGGCAGAGCAACAGCACAGGAGCTATTTACCATTCTGCTGGGGGCAAAAAACCCTCAAACTAAATGCTGCATTTTGATACACTGTTAGCTGGAGGGGGATGTGTGTGTTAAGCATCCTGATCACATCCAAGAGACTGTAACTCTCATGGAAAAATACAAGTGATGAAAAAAACCCAAATTAACTTCACTGTAACATCCAGTGTTATTAATCTTAAATAAGTACCAGAGCTATTATTCAGCATATTCATTTATTTCAAAGTACACTGATTACAAAGGACAGTGATTCCGCTACCAGATTTCATGGCACATCAGGTTGTACAAGTCTAGATGCTCCTCATGTAATCAACCCCGTAGGAATCTGTTAAAATGAAAAAGATACTTAATTCCTCCTATATATTATCAGTTGTAAAGAACAGACAATTAAGCAGGATCCTGGCCCACTCATGTGTCAAAGCTCCTCTTCCTGGACACATGTTCCTGCGGCAAAGAGATTCCCACTGTCATCAAATTAGAAGTACACACTGAATCATACACTTTAATGGACTATCTCCTGGTTTAAGAAATAGATACAAGCATGGCACTTCCTGCTGGAGAAGTAACACCTAACATCTTCTGAGAACCTCAGTCATTGGTTCTCTGTAGCGAGAAGAACTCTTTAGGCCAAACTTTCCTGTCTTGGCAGCTGCCAGAGGTCAATTGAAGGCATGGTTTCAGGCTTTAGTACAGTCATCAAATATGTTAGGTTGGAAGGGACCTTTAACAGCCATCTAGTCCCACCCTGCGCAGTGAACAGGGACACCTTGAACTAGAGCAGGTCGCTCAGAGCTTCATCCACCCTGACCTGGAATGTCTCCAGGGATGGGGCCTCCCGCACCTCTCTGTGCACCCTGTGCCAGTGTCTCACCACCCTCAGAGGGAAGAGCTTCTTCCTAAGGGCTCATCTAACCCTGCCCTAGTTTAATCCATTGCCCCTCGTCCCATCGCTCCCTGCCCTCACAAACAGCCCTTCCCAGCTTTTCTGTGGGTCCTTCAGGGACTGGAAGGGGCCCTGAGGTCTTCCTGGACCCTCCTCTTCTCCAGGCTAAACAAGCCCAACTCTTTCAGCATGTATTTGCAGGAGAGGAGCTTCAGCCCTCAGATCATCCCCATGGCCTCATCTGGACCCTCTCCAAGCAGTCCATGTCCTTCCTGTGCCACGGGCTCCAGAGCTGGGTACAGTACTCCAGGTGGGGTCTCACCGGAGCAGAGCTGAGGGGGTCAATCCCCTCTCTCGACCTGCTGGCCACACTTCTTGCGATGCAGCCCAGGGCGCCTTTGGCCTTCCGGACTGCGAATGCCCATTGTTTGCTCAGATCCAGCTTTTCATCCATCAGTCCCCCAAAATCCTTTTCTGAAGGGCTGCACTTTAACACATCATTCCCCAGCCTGTGTTGGTAGCGAGGATTGTCCCGACCCAAGTGCAGGACTTTGCACTTGTCCTCATTGAGCTAGCAATTCAATAAAAGACAATACAATAAAAGACTTACAGTACAATAAAAAAGGCTTGACTCCAAAGTGATTGCTCAACTGAGTACACATAGGTAGATCTCTTCAGCACTAGCTAGGAGGCAAAGAATGATTTCACTTATGCGGATTAAGTTTGGAAATCTCTAAGTATTGCTGCGTATCCAGCCTTTCCCTAATGAGAAGGAACAGTCGGGAGCATCCCATCCCTGACCATAAAGACTCCACAAAATCTGTTATCTCCACGTGGACAGCAGTGAACATCTACATCACCAGTAGGCTATGCATGATTATCCCCCAATCTAGAGAGATTGCCTCCTGGCTACTTTTACTTATGGGTGGTTATGGCAGCCCAGATACTGTGACGTGCCACAGCAGATTATTGCTATATGGAAAAAAAACCAACCACAAAAAACCCCCACCCTGAAGTTTTATATGGATTGCAGTCTTGTCATTCACAGTGACAGGTAGAAAGGTATTTATATCTGCACCTGGATAGAGGTAAATTCCAGAGACTGAGATTCCAGGACCAGGAAAGCTTGGTACCAAAAAAATTCAGACTGAATAATACAGAGGGAATACAACACAAAAACATTAAGACAACATTTAAGTTGCACAGATCTTCTGTCCAAAACTATACTCAATTACTGTTGGGATCTGTGGTCCAAGCTCTAAGATATCCATCTAACTCTACTATCAGCCAGGTATTCATTTCCTGTCATACTAGTAAAACACGGGTTTACGATAAACCTACTTGTTCCCTGTAATTACTTATTAGGCTCATCACAGCTTTCCCACCACCCTCCTCTGTATCGTGCCGCATAAATAAGACCCCATTAGTTCATCTAAGTCTGCGTAGTCCAATGAGAACTATGAGCCAGATCTCCTGCCTTGGTTACTATTTTCTCTATCCAAGAGGAAAATTTTAAGCAATAAATATTGATCCAGGACCAAACACTATCTGCTGTGCCTGAACTTGGCCAGGAGCCGCTACAAGCACTGCAAAACCTCACAGGGATAGAGGCACCCCCACAAACACTGCTTTTTATTGGAGCTTCCAGCTCTCAAACTCGACCACCTCCCAAACACGTGGTAACAGAAAATAAAGTTGGAGGGACCTTTGGAGGCAGGAGATCTGGCTCATAGTTCTCATTGGACTACGCAGACTTAGATGAACTAATGGGATCTTATTTATGCGGCACGATACAGAGGAGGGTGGTGGGAAACGTGGTAACAGAAAATAAAGTTGGAGGGACCTTTGAAAGGTTATTCTGCTTTTGCACTTCAGGAGCGAAGGTACAGCACACAAGATCTTTCACATCCCAGTGAAGATCAATTGCTGAACTTACATTTATTCAAATGAAAACAAATATGGAGGTGACTTGGTAACACATTTTTCTTCTGACCAGGTGATTATGGCCAATTCATTGTACTTTTTCTCATCATGGCATAGTACAACCATGTTTTTACAGATAACAATAACACCTAATTAGCCTGTACAGAGTGAGATATCTATGACTAACACAGGGACGCCGTGTAGAGAAATACAGGCCTGCTATCACAGGAGAGACCTTGAAAAGTGTAGATACAAGAGTAGATGGCAACACAGCGTACAGGCATGGGCTGACAGAAGAAGGTGCACAGGAGACCTCATGGCAAACAGCTACGGGAATACAGTGCTGGACCTGAAAAGTGGTGGTTTTCAAGGGCAGTAAGAGACAACAAAGAGCAAGTATTTAACAGAAGTAAGCCACACCATATATAGTAAGTTTGGGTATAATTTGAAGTTGTAGGCCAATGAAGAACAAGGTATGTTAGCAAGCATACAAACACGTCCCAATGTGGATCCTAGAGCGAGGAGCTAGAAAACATTAATACCAGCACCATATCCCTCCTGGCAAGGGACTCAAGGCTGGCAACTCACAGCAACACTGCACCCCCCACAGCACAAGACTACCAGCTGTAGGACTTGTGATGAATTCCTGGTCTTCATTTCCTGTCTTTTCCCTCACCTCTGATGAGCCAAATAATCATGAAAAGTGCCTCAACTTCTCTGGTGTATGTTCTGAGAAACAGACATGTTTGCTAAACAGAGCTGAGATGATGCCTTTGCCCAGGAATTTAATGCATTGATTCTGTATTTTTTTCAATGACAGATTATGAAAAACAATATGGCAGAGAAGCTACACAGGAAAACTAAACACCACTACAAATGCATCTACCACTTCAGAGGGGCATCTTTAAGAATGTCTCCTAAATACCAAAGCTAATTTTTCATCTGTACTGGTCATACCTGCCTCCATGCATCTGTAAATACCCTTCTTCTTCCCCAAGCAGAGCAGCACACTCTTCCAGTCCAAACCCATGACACGTTCTAGACAGTAGACACCAGGCAACAGTCCAGCCACAGCACAGGACCTGAGCAAGTCCTGGAATACGTCTCAAAGCCTTGGCTTCCAAGAAAGCTCTAAGTGACTAGTCAGGACCAGAGACACATTTTGTGGTATAATGACTACATTCAGCATGCAAAAAATGTTCAGGCCCTTATTTCTTCCATCTCTTGCAGGGGTGTTCAAGGCATATCTATTTGTCTGCTTCCTGATTCAGTAAACTTCCTCTCTCACCTTTGAGGTTTCCACTAGTTTTATAAAAATATGTCAGAGTACACTGCATGTACATGCACGAGAGAAAAGGAGGGCTAGATTTCATTTTACTCATAAGACTCTGCCTGATTCTGAAAGCGAGAGAAGCTCGTTAAGAGATAAAACACCTGAGGATATTTACCTGCCAGCAGGCTGGAGCATAAACACGTCCAACAGCTATCAGAGAAGTGCAGAGTCTCACCTCCAAACAAACATCATTGTCTCTGAATTTGATACAAATAAATTAATTTCTTGTTACCAAGTTGAATTGTGAAAATATCTTTGTGGCACATGCACAAAACGCTGATCAATCCAAAAAAGGATCAGCTTTAGTGTCTGACGGTCATATTGAAAAGACAGTGATGTGGATGGAGCCAGACTACAGAGTGTCAGGGAACAGCAAGAGCAGAAGGCAAGTCTGGACTCCAGAATGCCCAAAACAGGCTGCATGATGACCTCACACCTACAGCATCAGAGGCAGGCACACAAAAGCAGTGACAGCAACAAGTCCTACCGATTGTTCAGTGATCATCAGGCAAGACCAGGTAACGCAGCTCTTCAGAAACAGGCGTAGGCACCCACAGGACACAGCTCAGGCAGGAACCGAAGGCACCAGCCTGAGCTTAAATGGAACCCTCCATCAGATGACATGGGTGGAAGCCCCAGTGAGACTAATCAGGACAACGACACCTATCTGTGTTCTCAGTGGCCTGATGCAGAGAAATACCATGGATTCTTAAGCAGAAGGATTCACTGACAAAACTACCGAGTTACAGTTAAGTGTACTAGTTCTGACTCTGCAACAGCTACGCTGTGTGCAACGTCTCCTTTTTCAGAGCATGTAGCTCAGGGAAACAGAGAGGCTTTAAAAATCCCATACACATATGTAAAGCCTTGTTCTGATAACACAGGGAGTGCCACTAAAAGCTCTGAGCTTTGTCATCTTCTGCTTGACAATTCCCTTACACACCCACCCCTTCCTGGAGCTTGTATCATGCAGAAACTGTGCAAAGGTCAGTTAATTGGCATCCCTTCCCTCTAGCAAATAGCTCCATCCCACTATCTAATGTTGATGAAGATGGGTACCAATACAGAGACCGCTCAATACTGGTTTTCACTTGGATATTGAGCTACTGACTGTAACTCCTGGGCCCAGGATGTTGTGGGACATTATTACAGGGCCCAGAGAAAGATGAAGCAGCATGCTAAATGATAAAGTTCTCATTCAAAGAGACCCATCTGCAGTAATAACTTACTACAAAGCGCTGCTCTTAAAATCATCTGGTTTTCTCACCATTCCCCTCAATTTATTCTGCAGCAAATTGTTTTATCTAGAACTTGAACATTAACAAAACCAGACATTGCTGAAGCTCAGTCCCTAGGTTCAGCAGTTGTGCTCAAGGAATAAATGATTTATACTAGAACTTGTACTGCAAAGCCTGTATGAAGTAGACAAAATTTACACAGGAGGAAGAAAGGTTTAAACTATCTGAGTTTCACCTACTTCTAACACTTCTCAGTATATTCAAATGTAAAATAAGTATTAAATCAAGTTTCAGCTTTAATACAAATGTCACCCACCGGTAGGGAATTTGAACCTCCAAAGATAGAAGAATGACATAACGGAACACACAAGGATTTACCAGCAGGACCTATGGAGGATTTATCCAGGTGTCACGGCCAACAGCTTCCACAGCATATGACACTGCTACAGACAAATATCCCACTTGCCTTAGAATGAGGATGTCCTTCCTGCATGGTACATGCAAGACAGGGACAGGGACACGGAGGCCAAGCCACATGATGTAATATGTCTTGACAGAAAGTTTCACAGTTCTTTAAAAGCTCTTCCAAGGGAAACAGAACCTCAACTTGAGAAAATAACCAAATAAAAGTATTTCTAGTAAAAAACCTGACACGACCACTTCACAGCAGTACCTAGGAATCCTAAATACAGATTGAAGTGTCTTTTGCACCTACCACTGTCAAAAGAAATCACTGAAAGTAGTTCTGGCTAGAGAGGATCTAAATAAGCAGTTATAAAAAAAAGCAAGCTAACTAAAGTTGAGTTGAAAGTAATAAAATTTGGCACCGCGTAATTCCCCTCAATAATTTTTCTCAAAACAGCAATAAAAGCTTTCTTTAAAGAGAATGCCATCATCTATTCAGACTTCAGTGATTTGTAAGCTACCAACTGTACTACAGTTCACAGAATGACAGATCATCTTGAGCTGGAAGGGACCCAGAAGGATCATCAACCCTAGCTCCCAGCTCCACACAGCCCAGCCCAGTCAGAGGTGGCACTGAGGGCATCATCCAGGCGCTTTTTGCCCTCAGCCCAGCTCAGGGCTGTGACCCCTTCCCTGGGGAGCCTGTGCCAGTGCTCGACCCCCCCCTCCTGGTACAGAACCTCTTCCTGACACCCAGCCTAAATATCCCCTGTGCAGCTTCACACCATCCCCTTGGGTTGTGTCCCTGGTATCTCAGTTCACTACTACAGAAAATTGCTTAAGGTGCAGTCATTGCAAAGAGCCTGATTCTGCAACGGAGTCAAAGAGATTTTACCACTGATTTCAACAGTCTAATGTCAGCCCTTCATACTGACATCAGAGGGAAAATACTACTTTGACTTTAAAAAAAAAAAAAAATCCCACAACCACAAAAGTCACCTATGAGAAAAGGAAATAATAATTTCATCCTTTAGCCTCAGTGGCAACCTTCCTGCTGGAAAATAACTGTTTTTTCTCATTTAGAAATCCCCTGCTAGAGAGGGGGAGGTCTCAATAAAGTCAATGTCATTGTTCTTGACAAATCCTTTATGTTTAACCCATTTTAAGGAATAACCTGTGTAATTCCTGGAGCCAGCTTACAGCTATCTCAAGACTAAACTTAAAGGAACCACTAAGCAGCTTGTTTCTGAAGATGACCTTACAGTCCTCCTTACACATGCATGCAGACAGACAACACAGCTAAAAGTGATAGGGCTTAAGAGGAACAAGCCTCAAAACATCTATGGACTTATCAAAACCTTTTACAGAGCCATACTCACACTACCAGCCAACCGTTCTGTCTGGTATGTTGGGCTTCCAGCAGTCAAACCAACAGCCACTTGGTAGGATACTTGTTACCTTGAAGGGAAATCTGAGGTAGCTACAAACTTGTTCAGGGAGCCTAACAGCTGTCAACCACAGGCTGGACTCATCTCTTCTACAGAATCAGACGGATGCTGAAAGTTAAAAGGCCAACACTTTTGAGAAGAATTTGCCTTTGACATTTGCAAATGCTGAAACTCTGAGAAATCCATGAGATTCCGAGAAGTTCAGGTCACCCACACTCCTAAAAAATATACCTATGGACTGATGATCAGTTACTGGCAGAGTCAACAGTCAGGAGAATAACTGCTGTGAATAACTAATGTGAAAGGAAAACCACACTGTATATACTGAACTTGGAAATGCTGCCCTCGCCTTCTGCAAGGCCTTAACATCATGCCATCTGACAGGGAAAACACATCGGAACTGAAACCCTGGGAAAACACATCGGAACTACAACCCTGCTTCCCAGTACTGGAGCAATTTCTCAAGAATCCCGCAAATGTGGTAACACAGTACACACAGTCACTGACAAAACCCACACATGCAAGCCAGGTAAGAGGAAGTAAACACCTCGATGACATGAAACAGCTAAAGGCGCAAAAATTCTAGTCAGAGTAATTCTTATGGAACTATGAGTTGGGTTTGGATACGCTGCCCTCCTCCCTCAAGGTGAATAACTGAAGGATCACCCCTTCCTACCTGAGTAGCTTCGAAAAATGAAGTTTAAGGATTATTGTAGTATGACAATATAACACCCAGTGCTCCCTGACATGACTTTCTTACCAGAATGTTCCTGCTTACAAGTGGCAAGTGAGGAAGCGCAGGCAGCACTTACTGAACTCCCCTCAAAGGTACTCTCCCTCCATGCCCACCCTGCGACCCTCAGAGCTGGATGGCTACAGCCCTCAGCCTACTTCCTCTGCAGTAACCTGCAAACCCATTTGAATTCCACAGGAGTGGGGAACAGGTTCTCTCAAAAGTTAAGTAACTACAGACTCGCCTCTTTAGAGTTCACCTTTGAAACTCTATTTCTTTCTGGCTTGTTTGCTTTCCCTAAAAGGAAGGTTTTTTCCCCCCTTTTTCCTTCTTGGAAGGCAGTCAACCCGTCAATTTTCCTTTAGCCAGATCAAGGTTCAGGCCATAGAGGTGAACTGTAAGACAGTTTTCTGAGCTACAAACATGACAGCCAGCATCCCTGCGACATCGCGGCACAGACCCCCTCCCCGCGCCGTTCCTCCCGGCCCCCGGGGCTCAGGGAGAAGCCCTGTTCCTGAGGGGCTCCACTCGCTCTGCAGATTTGTTTTGCCATGGAAATCTCGCGCACGTTGCAGAGGGAAATCGGTTTTGCAGCGACACCTTCAAACAGGCTACGGGGCCGTACGAACCCCGTGTCCTCTGGCGCAAATACGTTCGCCTCCGAGGGGCGACTGAAGCAGCGCTGCACCCGGTGACCTTCCCCGACGCGCCGGCCGGCAGGATCCGGCTAGGGAGCGCAGCCCGCTCGGCCCCCGGCTACGCCTGCGGAGCTCCCGGCCGCTGAGCCCCAAGCACGGGCGCTCCGCTAGCGCCAGCGGCGCGGCGGGCTGCGGCCCCCCGGCCCCGGCCGCGCGGGCAAGCGGCCCCCGGCCCCCCCACCACGGGCTGCCGCCTCCCGGCCCCCCGCACCGTCCCGCGCGGCCTGCCCGGCCCCGCGCGCCCGGCCCTTGCTGCGCCGCGCACCTGCCGCCCGGCGGCCCGCCCGACCCCCAGCGCGGACAAAGCGGCCGCAACGCACCTGCCGCCGGGGACGTCCTCGCCCTGCCCGCCCCCATCTCTGCGCCCAGCGGCTCCCCTCTCCGACCCCGACCGTCGCGCCTTCTTCGGGCCGAGCGAGCCGCAGGACGAGCGACGAGGCGCCCCGGCGGGTCGGGGGGGGGGGGGGGGGCTCCTTCCGAGGCGAGGCGAGGCGGGGCGGGAGGGGGTCCTGCGCGCAACCCGGCCCCAGACCCGCCGAGGGAAACAAACTCTCTCGCCGCCGCTCCACGCCGGCTGGAGCCGCGATGTAAACAGGCCGGAGGGAGGCACAACCGCCCGTTGCCTCCGCCCGCCCGCCCGCCCCGCCTTGCCCCCGCGCCCAGGCTCTTACCGTAGAGAGGCGTGGAGGTTTCTCCCTTCCTCGCCATCGTCTCGCGGTGCCCTCCGCGCCGGCACAACCAGGGGCCCGGCGCCTCCGCCCGCCGCTCAGCGCGCTCTTTGTTGCCGTGAAGGCATGAGAGGCGGCAGCGGCCGGGCAGCCTCTCGCTCCGCTCCGCCGCGGCCGCTCGGAACGCCGCCTGCGCCCCGCGCTGACCCTCCCGTCCCGCCGGCTCCGCGGCCGACGCCTGCGCCGAGCCCGCGGGGGCGGTGCCCGAGCCGCGCGGGGGGCGGGCGGAGGGGGCGCGCGGGGGGCGGGCGGAGGGGCTGCAGGCGGGCCGCCGGACCGCAGGGCCCCGCCGCGGCGCGCCGCTGCCCCCTCGCTGGGATGCGCCTCGCCAACTTCGACTGGGCCGGTCTCCCGGCGACAACTTCGGCCGCTGCTGGCAGCGGGCGCTGTCGCCGGTGGGGTCCGCGGAGGGGAGGTCTGCATCCTCTCCCCGAGCGCCCTGCCCCCGAGCGCTGCTCGTTCCCCCGAGAAACGAGACTGACAGCAACCGGATCGGCTCCGGCGGGGGCGGCGAGCGCCCGTGCCGTCGTCAGGGCGGGAAGGTTCCCCCTCTCCGTGCCCGTGCCCCGCGCCTGGAGTCGCCGCCGCGGGTAGGAAGCAGACAGCCCGTCCCGGGGCCGCTCGCCGCTCACCGCCCGCCCGGGTCCCGCCGGCCCCGGCAGCGGCCTTGGAAAGCGCCTCTCGCCGCGGCTCCCGGCGGAGCTGTCCGCGCCGCCCGTGCTGAGCTCTCCAGGCCCGGCCGGGCCGCGCCGCGGCGGGCAGCCCCACGTCCACGCGAGGAAAGGGCACGAGGTACAGGGGCTGCTGAGAGGTCGGAGCACTCCGGTTGGCTCACGGAGAGATGGGGGGGATTTTCACACTTCGGTTTTGGTTCCGGGGGCCATTTTCGTGATTCAGATTTAAAGTGGGTTCAGTCCTGGCAAATCCGCATTACGGGTCATCAGCTTTCCTTCAGCTTCATTCACCTCCCTTTGCTTCATCCGAACGGGGCAATGGCCACTTAGAGACCAATTAGTCTGATTGCTGAGATTCTTTTTCAGTCGTGACATCCCAAACCATCACTGCAGCAAAAGGACACATTGCTATTTACCTATTTGCCTGTTGTTAGGGAAACATCACTGGGTCCTACACACCAGTAGGACATCATTTACATTCTTACAGATGAGCAGTTTGAGGAAAAGATTACCTTACAAGGCTTGCAAACAAAGGTACCCTTTCAAAAACTGGTTTAAGACTCTCAAAGACACTTTGTTACTTTATTTATGAGCAGATTAATAAACCTAGAGCATGGAAGTTGTTACTATGTTTGAACCGAAACACAAACCAATCATGTATGTGCTAGGGGCAGTGAGGGCATGTGCCTCCTCCACCCCCAGTGTTACACCAGGCCTTGTAGAGCTAGCTGCATTGGCTAGTTTTAAGAAAACTAAATCAGGCATATACAGCACCTTATCCATCCTCCCAGAGCTCTCCGTTCAGGTCAAATGCTCTAATTACCGAATTTCACATACGCGGTTTTGTCTGCTCGTAGTGGAAGGACTGGGGGTACTTGTTTCTCCTGGGTCAGTAAGGCCCTAGTCGTTCGTCACATGAACGTTGGGTGAACAGCTCAACCTTCACCCTCTGGTGCCCGTATTTTCACTCTCATGATTCTTCCTCCAGGATCCCTGACGTTCTATTTCTCTCTCTAGTTTCACTGCACATGCCCCAGCAGGGCTGTAACCACAGCCAGCTGCTCTGAGCTCTGCCGTGCGCAGTACAGCAGCAACAGCTGAGATTGCTCCTGAACTGTGATCTCAGCACGCAGGCACGGGCTCGCCAGCCCTTCTGGAGACCCAGCCTTTCTGGAGACTCAGCTCTTCTGGAGACCAGCCCTTCTAGAGACTCAGACCTTCTGGAGACCCAGCCCTTCTGGAGATCAGCCCTTCTAGAGACTCAGACCTTCTGGAGACCAGCTCTTCTAGAGACCAGCTCCTCTTGTGCTCCACACCAGAATTACTTTGTGTTTTGTCCCTCCTGCACCAGAGGGACACCTATCTCACATGGCACCTGCCTACATGGGCATGTTCCCGCACGCGATGACACACGAGCCCTGGTGCGACTGGGGCGTTCTCCTGCCATGCCCCTGCTGTCCCCACACTGCGCTGCTCCTGCATGCGAGGCCTGCAAACAAATGCACCAGACAACATCTCCTGAGGTGTTTTTAGCTGCTCAAGCATGGATTTCGTAACGTTACACCGTGTTCTCTCATGGGTTTACACGTCTCAGTAGCATGACACAGAGTTCTCTGGGCTCATAACACAACAAGCAGCATGGCACCCAACTTCCACTGCAGTATCCACTGATAACAGGAATAACCAGTAAGAAATACGGCAGAGCAGTAGAGGCCGAGCTCTGCCAGCAGGTCATGTTCTTTGCAGTTATGAGTCCAGAAGCTCTTGGACAGAGACCGACCCTGGGCACACTGAGGCAGACAAAGGCACACCGGAGCCCAGCAGTGCCCACGCACCAGCACCAGCCGCGCCCAGCTCCTGGTCCCTCTCCAAAACGCGAGCTTATGATTTCCCTGAGGGGCAATATTACAGCAGAACAGGTCACGGGGCCGTTTCTGCTAACGGGGAGAAGACCTGGGCGGTTGGAGGCAGCCCAGGAGGCTGGGTGTGCAAGCAACGCAGCGCCAAGCTGCGGCTGCCTCCCCGCCCCGGGCTGCCCATGGAGAACGTTCAAGGGCCGATGGAGAAGAAGGTTCAAAGGCCTCGGACCACAAACGAACCTCGACTTCCCCGCCTTCCGCTGAGCAAGCAGTAGGTGAAATAAACGCCCCTCCAGCTGGACGGGCCACAGCACTCCCAGACCGCGCCGGACCGTCCGACCCCGCGGGCCTCCGCCAGAACCTGGACAAGCCCGGGCTCTGCTCACAAGGCCAGGCCCGGCCGGCCTTCGAGTGAAGACGGACCGCCCGGCACCGATCCCGGACCGGCACCGATCCCCCACGCCCCGCTCGGCGCTCGGTTGAGCGGGCGGCCTGCCCAGCACCGCCCCCGAGCGCCGCGTCCCCGAGCGCCCCGCCCCCGCGCCGCCGGACGTCTCCGCGGCCGTCGGGCACGCCCGCCAAGATGTCTGCGCTGAGGGTCACTCGGGTGAGTGGTTGGGCCGTGCGGCGGAGGCGCTCGGAGGACATGAGGCCCCGGGAGACGGGACGGGGCGGCAGGGGTGGGCGGCAAGCCCGGGGAGCGCTGCGCGGCGAAGCGCCGGGAGCTCTGGCGGGCTCGGGTCGTGGGGTGAGGGCGACTGACGCGGGGCAAGCCCGACTCCCGCCGCCGCGCTCGCCCGCCGCTGGTCGGGGCAGCTGGAAGGTGCCCGGCGGTGAAGCGGCGCACGGCTGAGAGGCGGTGGCCGTGCCGTGTTACTCCCGAGTTGTGGCCTTCATCTTCTCTGGCTGGGCGTTGCCATCTGTTGTTGTGCAACCTTGGGGCTCTTCGTGTGCCAAAGGTCACGCTGCCGCTTCAGCTCGGGAACAGCAGCGCTCGCTGCTCAGGGTGTTTGACACGGTGCATTTACTCCGCTATTTTTTTAAACGTGTGACGTATAAAAGTGTTTTCCTGCAGTGCTGATGTGCTGCCGTATCGAGCCGCCTAGCTTCCGCTCAGCAAAAGTTACTCAGGACTCTCTGGTACCTTGTTTAGCACTTGGACGGGCCCTTTGCTGATCTCCCCATTTCCAGTCAGTCACTAGGCGAAGGGCACTTGGTCGTTGCTCCCTGGAAGCAGTGTGATTTTGCCCCAGAGTCCTGCAGCCTGGACCTGTGTCCACAGTGTTGCTGTGACAGAGTCACGGAGGGAAGAGGTCTCCTTCTGAAACCAGCTGGTGTTTTATGGATCAAAAGTAATGCTTTAGGCAAGGGAGCAGTTATGCTTGGTATTTCACATTCGGCCTCCTGACATGTTACCTCAGCAACAAACTGCTCTTGGCAGCTCTTTTCATTTTGGCTCGATATTATGTGAGGGAAGATCAAGGTTAGTGACCTTAGATTATTGTTGTCTTATCTTTTTCTGTGATCTACAGCTTTTTGAACAAGTTTTGTAGTTCTTTTGGCACTAAGGTGATAAAGATTGCATCGCTTCTGTGTGTATCTCGTCAGACCCGTTTCCAGGCAGCAGATTATTGCAGAGTTAGTCTTGCTGCTGTGATAATTATTTTTCTGATCGTGATTATGCGTTAGTGCAAGGAAATGTAGTAGGAGTTGCATCTGAGCATCACTAGCTTGTGATCTAACTGTTCCTCTGAGTCAGCAATAAAAAAGTTGACCAAGTAGACACGATCATCTGAATTCTTCTGTGTAGCAAACCGTGAACCTTTGTCACTTGATCACTCATGCAGCTTCTACATATGGATCCTGCCTGTCCATATTTCTATTTGTGGGGGGAGTGTTGAGTTTTTCCAGGGTAACCTTAAGCATTGACCTGGCATACTACTCTGGTACAAAAAACACAGTAGATATAAATTATCTAGGAAAAAAATTGACAGCTTTCTCATATAGGCTGTCACTTCCAGTATTGGTTTTAAATCAGGTTTTTTTTCTGGTGTAGACAAATCTATTTGGTGGCAAAGCTATGTAGAAAAAACCTCAAACCTGTAAAAACCACTGCAGTCACCTGGCTTTTTGGGTTTTTTTTACAACCTCATCTTGTCTTTTTTCAGATAAAATAAGGCATAAAACATTGTGAAGGATTGAATTCTTTCTAGATGGTTGTTAGTATTGTTTGTTTGGTTGGGTTTTTTCTGTATGAGTGGTAGCAGTAACACAGAACTTGGCAAGATGCCATCTAGCAAGCTCTATGGGTTGTCAAAACTTGAAATGAATAATACATTGCCTACTGGGAAATGCAGTCCTGAACTATTAATAAACTGACTTCAGTATTCAGTTATGTCATGGCCTTCCCCTCTTCTGTGCCTAGCAGTGGCCTTCCTGCATTTCTTTGCCTTTTAATTTTACAGATGTTTTTGGCATCCTCTGGAAGTACTTTCTTTCACTGTGTTGATACCTGTCTGTGTTCTTTGTGCCTCTTGTGCTGTGGCTTTGTGTTGTGTTCCAGCCCCAGCTGGCAGCTGAGCACCACGGAGCCGCTCGCTCACCCCCCCTGAAAGGGGGGAAGGAACACATAAAGAAAGGCAGACCTGGTGGGACAGGATGGCAGTTTACTGGGACAGCAGAGAAATGACAACCGCAGGACTTGATAGCAAAGTATGCCCAACTGGTGATACACAGTGCAGCTTCTCACTGAACCGCACAGCTCCGGCTGCACAGCTCAGAGCCGTCCCAAAGCCGGATGGTGCCCGAGCCGCGCCCCTCTCGCCAGCCCCCTTTTACGCCGAGCACGAGCCGCGGTATGGCAGAGCCCCTCTGGTCAGCCTGGGCCACCCATCCGGGCCCTGTGCCTTCCCAGGTGCCCCCCACCTTCTCACTCGCAGGGCCGCGGCTGCTTGGCAGTCCTGAGCCAGCATGTGTTACCCACCCTGCGCTCCTCCTAACCCCACACTGCACCAGCTGCTAGGACGAAAATGAGCTCTGTCCCTGCCGAGCCCACAACACTTTGTGGCCGCCTCTGCGTAGCGTTCTTAGGAGCACAGAAATCTAACACAACCTTCATAGAATCATAGACTGGTCTGGGTTGGGAGGGACCCCAAGGATCAGAGAGCTCCAACCCCCTGCCACAGGCAGGGACACCAACCTCCAGGCCTGGAGCTACACAAGGTTGCCCAGAGCCCCATCCAACCTGGCCTTGAACACCCCCAGGAATGGGGCACCCACCCCCTCTCTGGGCAGCCCCTTCCAGCCCCTCACCACTCTCTCTGCAAAGAACTTCCCCCCAGTCTCTCCTCTCCCCCTTCCCTCCTCCAGCTTCACTCCATCCCCCTTGTCCTGCCAGTCTCTGCCCTTTAACAAGCCCATTCCCCTCCTGTTCCTCTGCTCCCTTCAGGGACTGGGGGGCTGCAGTGAGGTCCCCCCACAGCCTTCTCTTCTCCAGGTTGACCCAGCCCAGCTCCCTCAGCCTCTCTCCCTAGGGGAGCTGCTCCAGCCCTCTGAGCATCCCCGTGGCTCCTCTGACCCCTCTCCACCAGTCCCACATCTTTCTTGTACTGGGGCCCCAGCTCTGGACACAGGACTCCAGCTGGGGCCTCCCAAGGGCAGAGCAGAGAGGGACAATCCCCTCCCTGTCCCTGCTGCCACCCCTCTGCTGATGGAGCCCAGGATCCCATCGCCCTTCCGAGCTGCAAGAGCCACTGCTGGCTCATGGGAAGTTTCTCATCCATCTTATTTGGGAACTAGTTGCTGCCTCCCCAGCAGTATAACTTCTTGTAATGCCCTTGTCTTCTAGAGTCCAATGAATGTGCAGTAAAACGTCTGTGCTATTTTTGCACTAGGATGATTAATTATTGTTACAAATAAGGGACTGGTCTCATCATGCTCCTCCCTTCCCCCTCACCCCCTCATTTTTCCCATAAGAAAATAAAGAATAATCCCTTTATTGGTGTTCAGGCTAATTTGGTTTTGCACAGGGTTGATTTGGGTCTTTGTATATATTTATCCAATTAAATATTTTTAACTTCTTTTCCAAACACTTCAGAGATTCCTAACTACTGAAGGATGAAATAGACTAAAACAGCCTTTGAAAATCAAATTCAGGCATGTTTTGGCAGAGTATTAAGGTGTTCTGAAAATTGCTATAACGATATTTTTGGGCACTAAACTCAGAAAAGCAAAGAAAGCACTTACAGCTAAAGAGAATACATTTGTGAGAAGTGTTGGGAAGAAAAATCAGCTTCATGTAGAACTCAAGAGACTCTATCCTATTTGGAGTATAATAACACTAGTCACTAAGCATCCACAGTAGCAGATTTTTAAAAGAAAGCAGACAGGAGTCTGTGACATTATCAAGATACCCTGGTAGATATTGGCTACTGGGTAGCCAAGTCTTGCTGGGTTTGCCTGTGGGTGAACATTGGGCAGATAGAGTATTTGGTAGCGGAGAAGGAATTCAGGTTTGATGAGTGTGTGTGTGAATGAGAGAAATAGGTATTGATGTGTCTGTGTGGGCATAATTTTTAGTTAGGCTTAATTATTTTGTAAATATGCAGTTGTGCAATACTTGAACGTGGCTATGACAGTTCACTCCTGCCCAGTGCTGGTAAAGCCTGGGATGCCTCAGCTGGTGTGAGCGCTGCTCGCCACGGCGACAAAACTTTGGGTTAGGGTTAGTAGTTGTATTACACTTGGTGCCATGGTGTTTCTGAAGAGGGGTTCTGCATGTAAATTTGTGCTGCAGTCAGGCTTAGGAAGCTTACACCTCCCGTTCTTTTTCTCTTTAGCAAGTGCTTCAAACCATTGCAGGGCTTGGATGGAGGTCACATTCTAGTAAACCTGCTCAGAGCTTACACGTAGGCAAAGCCGGCGCTGGCTTCAGCTTTGGTAAGTGCCACAGTCTTTGAAAGAAGTACAGCGATTAGGGGAAAGTGGCAGTCAAGAAAATCCTATATTGCACTTCAGCATGATTTTAGAATGAAGATGTTTATTCTCAATAGATTTATATTCTTTTTTAATAAATGTTTGAAAACCAAAACTGCTTTCTTCCTCAGCTAAGGCAAGCCAGGTATGTGTGTAGTGTTTATAAGATTTTCTTACTATTTCTTGTTAATTCATGTCTGTCTTAAGCATTTTTATTGCCCAAGTGTCCTAGCTTTGAATAATCATCTCATATTGCTGTTTACAATGTCATAGTTGAACTTGGTTATAAGGTGGTGTTATAAAGAAATTAGTCTTCATTTTGACATATTATGTACATAAAGCCAAGGTAGTGGGTCAGCAGCTGCATGTTTGAAACTGCATACATCATCTGCTTCCTCTTCCCCCACTTAATTAACATGGCATTCTTCTTGTTTCTTTTGGTAATACGTCTGAGGTTACACAGTCCTCTCTACTGCATTTTCAATATTTTGTGGGTAATTTCATCAGAAGTAAATGCCTTGTAGGTGTTGCTGAGAGAACAGTGGAGGTTTTCTCCCAGGAGGAGGGGGGAGCTGAGTTTTTTTGCTTCCTGGAGGGGCCCAAAAAAAAGTGGTGGTTTGTGTTTTCCTGGAAGGACACTCTTGTGGCAAAATTAGAGATAGTAGAGAATTTGTGGCCTTTTTTCTTGTCTTTTTTTCCTTTTTAAATAGAACTTACTGACGAACAGAAAGAATTTCAAGCTACTGCTCGTAAGTTTGCTGTGGAGGAAATAATTCCTGTTGCTGCACAGTATGACAAAACTGGAGAGGTAAATCTATCATAATATAAGGAAAAAGGAGACTTTTATCTTAACCTGCATACAATTTCAGGTAAAATTTAAAATGATGATTGTCATGAATCAGAAGGTGATTTTTCCCTGTCTATTTCAGTATCCTGTTCCACTTATAAAACGGGCATGGGAACTTGGTCTTATGAATTCACA
The DNA here is from genome assembly GCF_964237585.1 of Gallinula chloropus. Lineage (NCBI taxonomy): Eukaryota > Metazoa > Chordata > Aves > Gruiformes > Rallidae > Gallinula > Gallinula chloropus. Next base: position 70,785 of record NC_140091.1, on the reverse strand, counting down.
CATACCAGAAAGTTGTGGTAAGTAAACATTCTTTTTCATCTATGAAACAAAACAAAGAAAAGGCATTAGATTTATATGTGTAATTATGGATTCCATATGGAATGAACAGTTGCATACTTGAATAATCTAAATTTAATCAGTAGGCAAGTTGACACATAGAAGTGTTACTAGGTGTGAGTGTAATCAGGAGACAAATTACGCAGATTATGATTTAGTAATTTATGACCAGATTTTCCTACTGTGATTGCGACTGCCTAATGTTCCTCTGGTTTGCTGTGTCAGCTGATTAGGCAGAGAAATTAGAAGGTCATATTTTGTTCTAGTCTCTGACACAGGCTGGAGTAATTAAGAGTTTATTGCAGAAGGACAGTTTTGCAGTTCACATTACACAGTCACACAGAATCACAGAACCGTAGGGGTTGGAAGGGACCTCTGGAGATCATCTAGTCCGACCCGCTGCCAAAGCGGGATCACCCAGAGCAGGCTGCACAGGATTGCATCTAGACTGGTTTGGGATCTCTCCAGGGAATGGGACTCCGCAGCCTCTCTGGGCAGCCTGTCCTAGTGCTCGGGCACCCTCAAAGTGAAAGAGTCTGTGTTCCAGTTCTGCCTGTTGCTCCTTGTCCTGTCACTGGGTACCACTGAAGAGAGTCTGGCCCTATCATCTTGACATCCCCCCTTTAGATGTTTATTGATCAGATCCCCTCTCAGTCTTCTCATCTCCAGATTAAACAGCCCCAGCTCTCTCAGCCTTTCCTCGTACGAGGGATGCTCCAGGCCCCTCATCATCCTTGTACCCTCCACTGGACTCTCTCCAGTAGCACCCTGTCTTGAACTGTGGAGATCAGCAGTGGACACGGACCTTCATATGTGGCCTCACCACTGCAGAGCATTTATATTACCTGGAAAAGAAAGTTAGGAAAGTGTCCAGAGCAACCCTTTTTTTGGAGGTTATATAATCTATATAATAGTATAATCAGAGGGTATTTCTGATTAAAAATTTAGTAAGTGAGGTTAAGGAACAGAGAGACAAAAGGAGAAATTGTGAGGACCAGATTGATTCAGCCACAAATTCTAGAGAAACTAAAAGTTGAGATTGCTGGTCTACTGCAGTATGCAACCACTTGGTTATTAAATGAAAAATTACAAGTGGCATTGCTTTAAAAGATCTCCAGGGGACACTGGGAAACTACATACTAGTAACCCTGATACAGGATGTAGTTGGGATCAAGATGAACTACAGAAATAGTGGGTACAGATAAAGATGATGTGCTAGAGAAGGGTCTTTGTGAAGGGAAATCATGCTTCATAAAATCACTGGAGTTCTCTGAAGTAGCGAGTAAGTGTGAAAATAAGGGATGCCTGGTTGATACAGAATCTTTGAACTTCCAAAGCGAGTTTTAAAGTCATAAGGTTTCGTAGTATAAAAATCAGCAGCACAGCCTTGCTGGGTCTTGTGCTGTTTGGAATATCTATAAATAAACTGGAGTCAGTACTAGAGGTGATAGAGTTTACTGATAACATTAATTTATTCAGTGTAGAAAAGATGAGGCTGGTGCAAAGAGCTGCAGGAAGTTGTGAAACCAAGTGACTGTTAAAATGGCAAATGCAGTTGGAAAAGGAAGAGTGATACACATGTGAAGGGAAAGAAGCGATCCAAACTTCATAGAGAAATGCTATCTTTTGAACAAGTTACTGCCCCTCAAAAAAGGGATTTTTAGGTTTGTAATACATAGTTCTGTCAGCGTGAGCATAGTGCTTAGAAATGGTCATAACCATAAAATCTAAGGTCAGACAGGACCTTGAGGGGAATGAAGAAAAAACCCAGAAGGTGTAATTATGCTCTGCCTGAATCCAAATTGCACTCGCCTTTTTAATTTGTTATGTAGTCAGATCCTTCCACCTCAAAAGAGCATCATAGAGAAGGAAAAGGTTCCTAAAAGTATGACAGAGATTTTAAAATAATGTATCTTCTGTGTGAGATGTATCTTCTGTGTAAGAAATTACTAAACCATCAGTGTCATGGAGAGGTTGAAAAGGGATTGATGGTTCACTGTTCCTTTCAATGTCACTAGAAAGCATCAAGTAAGTCAGGAGGTGGCAAGTTCAAAATAAATGAGAGCACATGGTTCTGCATGCAGTGTGTAATTCACTTGTGAAACTCAATGCTGCTGAATTATATCGATGCTAAAATTTTCCACAGATTCAAAAAGAGACTGGGCAAATTCACATAAGAATTGTCTGTCGAGGGTTAGCATGACACAGACACCCAGGAGAGCCACCTCTTTGGCTGAGGAGGTCACCCAAAGGGAAAGATTTTTAAGGAAGTATATTTGTAATTATTTCCCAAAGTGTTGGCTTCTGTCTGGAATAGGTTACTGAGTTGTTTGTCACTAATATAGACAGAAAAATTTCATCAGTACGTTCTTGGCACGCTGAGCAATTCTCCTCTCTTGAGTCACTCCGTAACCCGGGACCTGTGATGCGCAGTTCTCACACTGTGTCGTACTCTTCTGGCAGACCTCCATTTAAAAAGTTTGCATGGGAATATCTAATCAAACGTGGTACATGATCAAATGTGTGTGAGGGAACACATGTTTTAAAAATTAATTTGTGTAAATCACTGTTACAATTAAACCCATTTTAGTAAAGTACATGTTTCACTTGCAGGTGGTCTTGGCCTCGGCACTTTCGAAGCGTGCCTGATTACGGAGGAGTTAGCTTATGGATGTACAGGGGTTCAAACTGCCATTGAAGCCAATTCCCTAGGGGTAAGTTCTGTCTTCTCTTGCATCCCTTAAACTGGAATCTGTGTGCTTTAAAAAGACGGATTGATGGTCTAAATATTTTCTTCCAGCAAATGCCAGTAATCATTGCAGGAAATGAGCATCAGCAGAAAAAATACTTGGGAAGAATGACAGAGGAACCATTGATGTGTGTAAGTATAACTGCTGCACTCTAGAATGTTCATAAACCATATTAATCAGTATTACTCCTTTTTATTTCCTTTATTTTTTTCTTCCTCTCCACCCCCCCCCCCAAACACTGACACATAGTCACAGCTTAGCCCATCTTGTTTTCTAAATAAACAAAACACATTTACTGGAAGTCAGGGAACTGATGATATGATACATTCAGTAAGCAAACAGAACATAATACTTGGAAAACCCTCCCTATCTTAAGTCACTTTCCAAAAATTAATACCTTTTACTTTACTTTTAATAGGGTGTGGAGGCATTTAAGCAAGATACGAACTTCCTGTATGGAGAAGCTCAACACAGATGAGAACTAAACTCTGCTTATGATCTTAAATACTATATAAGCAGTACTTGGTACATAGATGTGTTTAGTGCATTAAAGTCTGAATAACTAGGCCTCATAAAATGAAGGATGCAGTAAACCTAAAATGCTACTCAGTGCTTTTATTTTCAGATGTTAAATCTTCTCAGCTTTTACACCAGGGTTTGTGAAGCCTGAGGAAGTAGTATCTTAAGTGTTGCAAAACGGTTCTGTTTGATTAAGAGACAATTTCATGTATTATTATGGATTTATAAAGAAAATTAACCCATATAGGTTTGGATTCTTGCTAGACAGCTGTTGTAGGCTTTTTGGGGTTTTCTTGTTTGTTTATGTAATGTTTTGGGGGTTACCTTGCAGTTCAGTGGACCTTTTATAAATCAGTTTGATGCATGTAGTCTGCCATAATTTGTGGATGCCTAAAAATAGAGCTTTTATTCATGAAGATTGTGTATTTTATTTTCTTTTTTAGGCTTACTGTGTAACAGAGCCTGGAGCAGGCTCTGATGTGGCTGGTATAAAAACAAAGGCTGAGAGGAAAGGAGATGAATATGTTGTTAATGGGCAGAAGATGTGGATCACAAATGGTGGGAAAGCAAACTGGTGTGTTAACTGTTAACTCATGCTGTGTTTTCTGGTTTGATGTTATATAGTGACTTCCCCTCCCTCCCCCAGAGTTAAATTCTTTAGAGATCTGTTAAAAATCTGAATGTTCATTGTGTTTCAACAATCTGCCCTTTAACCTCTGACCAGTGTGTCAGGATGGGATGTAACAGTGCAGTCTCAACATGGTGCAAAGGCTAAAAAGGAGAAGGAGAGACGACATGGCAGCTCCTTGCTCAAGAAGGCCTCCTGATTCTTGCTGCTATCAAACAATATTATTTCTGCTTTTTCTTGAAGGCAGGATGGCAACAGTGTGATTTAACTTGCCAAGTACTCAGTGGGCTCACATTCCTATCTCCCTTGCTTTGTAGTTGGGGTGACCGAGACTGGTTGCTTCTGACTCTACTAGAAATACCCCTCTCTTCTAGTGAAGCTAGAAACACTCTTGGATTGTGGTGTTAGGTTGTATTTTCTGAAGGGAAGGCATCTTCCTTCTGTCAAAGAATCCAGATATTGCTGTGGTGTCTGTGGAGTGTGCTTTATGATATACACCTCTTTGATGATGTCTCACATCACACTGGTTCACAACATGCATCCTGCTTAATTCAAGTGGAAAAGCTTCCAACGTTTATCCAAAAGCTGATATTTCTAGTTATTTATTTCCTTGTTCAAGGCAGATCCATCAGAGAGCAGATACCTTTTAACGTTACTGAGCACAGTAAATATGATTTACAACTGTTTAATTTCTAAGACAAATACTTACACCTTGTACTTAGAAGGATAAAAATCAGATCTTTGAAATCAAGCGATAGCATTTTGCATGCAAGAATGTGTTTCCTAAGCATTAATTCTTATGCAGTCTGTGAATAGGTTTCTTTGTACTATTCATGAAGCTGTTGGTATTGTAAATATTTACAATACATGGGAAAGCTGGAGAATCTTTGCATGTTGATCTGCAGACATTTTACTCAATTTTATGAAATCTTGACTCTTTGAAACTCCCTCTTTCACTCCCTCTTTGATTTTTGGGAAGAGCAAGAAAAAAGGGTTGTTAACTTGTAGATAGAATTTAGCATGTGGTATAAATGCATGCAAAAGCATTTAAAATGGTAGCTAAAAAAGTGCCTGGTTGTTAATTGTAAGGATAAACTGCATCCCTTGTCTTTGTTTTGCACTAGGTATTTTTTGCTAGCTCGTACCGATCCAGATCCAAAAGCACCTGCAAGCAAAGCTTTTACTGGATTCATTGTGGAAGCAGATAGCCCTGGGATCCAAATTGGAAGAAAGGTGAAGACTGTATCTCTTATTTGAGAAGCTAGGAATTATTGCTTGATTCCACACCAACAATGCAACAAATTACCATGAAAGGGAAAAAGGCTCAACATTTCCATATGCTCATGTACAATGATCTGTTAATTTTCACAACATAGAGAAACTATACATAAGACAATTTTATTCATTCAGATAAGAAATTTAGATGACTGAACAGCTGCAGAAGAATCTTAGAGAAATACTTTTTTGAGTACTCTTATTAATAAATAACAAGTATTATGCCTTGAAAAGATAAGAAGCATGTTGGACAATTCTAATTATAAATACACACACAGTGGCATTAACTTTAGCTACTGCTGGTAGCTAACTCTCTCTCTAAAAAAACAAAACTAAGAAAAAACCTACTATTTTTAGTAGTAGGAAAAACTGGATGTTGAACATTAGAAAGGAAGCTGAAAACTTGAAAAGCTCATTTATTTATTTACCTGTAGTACACCTGTACTGCCTGCATGTTACAGTCTTTTTCCACTCCCACCTGAAAGGGTACAGTTGGACTAGAGAAAGACAGGAAGACTGATTACAGCTACAAAAGTGATCTCATATAAGGAGAAAACGCCCATCTTAAACCAGTTAAGGACATGCTGGTCTGCAATTGCAAAACTAGTATTTGTTATGTATGTCATAGTTTTTAGATGAAGTGTTTTGGGGAAAAAGCACATACTTTATTTGAGTAAGCTAAAGACTTAAAAGGTATTGCACCTTTGAATAATCAGTTTAGTTGTACCTATGTAAACTTCCCTTTTCAGGAAATGAATATGGGTCAACGCTGCTCAGATACAAGAGGTATTGTCTTTGAAGATGTGAGAGTCCCCAAAGAAAACGTATTAATAGCTGAGGGAGCTGGCTTTAAAATTGCAATGGGAGCTTTTGATAAGACCAGACCCCCTGTAAGTATCACAAGTAACTTATAAAATACCGCAAGAATTTCTGATTTATTTGTATTTTTTTAATATTCTGTGCTATATTCAATTCAGGTAGCAGCTGGCGCTGTTGGATTAGCAAAAAGAGCACTTGATGAAGCTACTAGATATGCTTTGGAGAGAAAAACTTTTGGGAAAGCAATTGTGGAAGTAAGTGGAGGCAGGGGGGAAGGGGGAGAGAGAGAGAGAGAATGTAAGTAAAAGCTGTGTATTCACACCAGATGTACTACTACTGACTTTTCAAGGTTATTCCTTGATTTGTTCTTTAATTTTTATATTACATCTCTGCCATTTTGGGGTTTCCAAGTATATAGGTCAGTGTGATTTACGTAAACTGAGTTATGCTTCAGGATTTTTTTCTGTAATTTATCAATGATAATAGAAAAGTGCCCCAGATCCTGCCACTTACGTACTATCTGGACTTACTGAAGTTTTTCTGTGCTAATAAACAGGGATTTTTCAGGAAAGGAATAAAACCTCTTGAGTTCTGCGAAACAAGGCCCACAGTATTGATAGAATACATTGCCAATCACACCACTGATCAGCCATAAAGAAATATGAATAAACAGCAGCGTAAATACCAATCTAATCAATAGTAAAGAACAACCTGGTCATTCAGTATTTAATCACTATGATGAAATGGCTTTGAGAATTAAGATCTTGAACGATAATTCCACAGGCAGTTCCGCATCCAAGAGCCTGATCCATGTTCTGCAGAACTCCTCTAGGGAAATTCACTCGGTTTGGTCAGAGGATCACCCCACTAAGATGGTATTTTTCTTGGATGTCACAATGGGCAGCGCTAACCTAGTTTATTTCATCACTCACAGCACCAAGCAGTGTCTTTCTTGCTGGCTGAAATGGCGATGAAAGTGGAGCTAGCTCGGATGGCTTACCAGAGAGCTGCCTGGGAGGTCGATGCGGGCCGCAGGAACACCTACTACGCTTCCATCGCCAAGGCCTTTGCTGGAGACGTGGCAAACCAAGTCGCCACAGATGCAGTACAGATTTTTGGAGGAAATGGATTTAATACTGAATATCCTGTAGAAAAACTAATGAGAGATGCTAAAATCTACCAGGTGAGTAAAAGAACGTGATCCTCATAGTAATGCATAAATTGCTGCATGTAAAATAAACTAATGGCTGCTTATCTGAAATGTGCAATTAGTTAAAAAGTTTTTAAAACTAACACAGTAATCCTTCCATTTAAAGAAAGAGTCATACAAATCAGGTAAATACTTGCATACAGAAGTCACTGCACTGGACCAACAACCCACCTAAGAGAAGTAAATTATGGTTTGTTTTTTTTTTTTATTATTTTCCTTTTTTTTTTTCAATTTTCTCCTGTGTGGTAAGTCTCTGAAATTCCTGGACTCTTCATTTTGAAGCCTTTGAACTCTTAGATATAAAAAAAAACATTCTAGAAAAAAAGAGTTTGGAATACTACTGCTGGCTGTGGTATTCTGTAAGTAGAAATGGTTTACATGTAATGTGTTGTAAACCCTCAGTGATGGAAATGTTCTGACCTTCCATGCCTATCCTGGACTGGTGCTGCCTATTGTTTTGCTTTCTTCTCAGCCTGAACTGTAAAGCAACTTCTTCACACTTTCCCTCATATCTTGTGGTTTGTTGTGGTTAGTTGGTTGGTTTGTTTCTTTAGGTGGGTTTTTGGGGGAGGGCAGGGATTTTGGTTGAATTTTTCTGTTTCCCTTTCTGTTTCCAGCCTCTTCATCATTTGTTGTTGTGCTCTAAACCTTCTGTTTGAGACTTTAGTTCCAAAGTTGGGTAGAATACTTTGGCTGCCATATCCAGGATTGAGTATCCTGGAATGATTATCTTGCATTTGTTGCATTAACAGAAGTGTGACACAACTTGAAATTATGAGCCTTTTTTATGACAAAGCCCACTCGTATTTAATCATGTTCAGCCCATAGTCACCTGTAATCCCCAGGGGGTTTTCTTCTGCAGTGTTACTGCCAAAAAGCTATTCTATGTCATGTTGTTACTCCTCATAGGCATATACTATGCTACAGCTTTTTATTCAGCAAGAATATATATTTTAATCGTTTTCAACAAAGCCAGTAATCTTTATCTTTTCACCTTTTTATGACATTAGTAGTGACTAGGTAAAGCATAGCAGAATAGATGCTAGCCAGAAGCGCACATGGACTGTGACCTGTAATGTTAGCTAGCTGTAACAGTGCTCCTTAAGATTCTAGGTAGTTAATACTTCTCTTACAGCTGATTTAAAAATGAAAACCATTATTCTCACTAGCCAAGAATTAATTTTTCTCTTTTCAAGGAAGGACAAGCACTAATTGCACTCCTGTGAGTGAGGAAATGAATGATTAATTGAACTTTATTATGGTTGGGCTTTTTATCCTGTCCAGTTGCATGCTTTCCTAGAGAAAGATGGTGTGGGGGTAGGAACTTTAATTGAAAGCTGAGATTGATTTTACAGGGTCCCAGTTATCTGTATTTCTCAATTACACTGATCCATCACAAACGCATTAGATTTATTTTTATTTTAAGATTAATTAGACTTAGTATTAAATTTTTGGTGTTTTTCTGTTCCGTTTCATACCCAAAAGAATTCAGGAAAGGCTTTTGTCTTTACAGTTATTTTGTCTCATGGTTATACCTTGCACTTTACTATATTGCTGCCCAGTTTCAGATGGTACATGCTCTTGGCCATATATTTCATGTACAAAAACTTGGGGTTTTGCATATTCTTCTGAATATTTCAGTTTTTTTCAATATTACACAATTCTAATACTGTGTTTATTGGTTAACATTGTTGATCTAGGTTTGTCTGGCTACAAATCTGGGCTTCTCTGGTAGAAAGTCTTAACTTTTCCTTTCTCAAATTTGGAAAACTTCCCTTATTAATTGTCCATGATTCTTGAAATCATTTCCATCAGCTGATAAACTAAAATCTTTCTTGTAATTACTTAAGGAGGTTGCGAGATTTGATGTCTTTAAGCTTGAGATCCATGGCTGCCTTCATCAGCAAGTGATTTAGTGCAATAGGAGCAGATTAGTGGCTGGCAGGAGTAGCTGCTGAGGCCCCCACAACTACACCCTGCGCAGTCTGGGCAGGTGGAGTTCACAGCAGTCGGTCCCTTGGGCTGTAGGTTCCCTACACGCATGTAAATGTCAGGGTCCAGCTGTGGGGTCAGACCATTATGTCTTCATTAGAGGCTCGTGGGTAATTGGCATATCAGAGAAAGTAGAGCTCCAAAAGGCAGCTAATACTCACAAAACACGTTGCCCCCTCTGAACGGGATCAACATGTGGTAACCCGTCACTTGGGGAACACACGGTTTCTCCTGAACCAAAACCATGATGTGCATGCAGGTTACAGCATCTTTATTTTCAACAAAACCTGTAAGGATCTTGGGAAGATTATTCCTGTAAGTGAATGAGAAAGTGAATTTGCATTAATGTGAGCTATCTGCCAAACCAAGCTGTGGCCAAGCTGGGAGTTGGGACACTGAAAACCCTCAGCTGTGTTGCCTTGCGTTACATTGCCCCATACCTGTGGAGAAAGTGGCTTCCTTCAGCATTACAGCTTCGTGCTTTGTTGTCTATCTTTGACTTTGCTGACAGCCTACACGCTGCAGAATAGAGGGATGATACAGACTGTTTCTAGAAGAAAAGCCAAGAATACATGGTTAAAAAAGAAGACAAACAAACAAGCAAAACTGTGTGGGAGAGAAGCAAAGGAAATAAATGGATCAGAGAAGGTTGGGCATGACCTTGAAAGGCTAGTCAAAGAAAACCCACCACTTTGAGCACAAGTCTCCACCTCCCCTCCACCTAATTTTTACAGCCCTCCTTTGTAAAGCCTAAATGATGTAAAGCCTAAATGATCTGTCTTCTTACTTAGGTATTTTCCTCATCCTTCTTCGCCTACCATGCCTGTTTATTTTCATGAGAACCTTTTTGGGTTAACAGAAGAGCACCTTAGAGAAAAGACTGTGTCTCAGTATCTTGTATGTGATTTATTCCATTTACCTCACTGTAGTTACTCTGTCACACTGGTTTTCTCTGTCTTTCTGACATCCTGATCCGTGCTGGATTAGTGCCATGAAGGTTTAAAACTGTAAATCTCCTAAAACCTGTAGAAAATCATGAGCTAAATCTGCTGCAATTTTTCTTTTCAGATTTATGAGGGGACTGCTCAGATTCAAAGGATGATCATAGCTCGTGAACATGTTGGCAAATTTAAGGCTTAAAGCAACATATGAAGTGCCTGGTGCTGCTGTAGTGCTCTGTGCTCTCATGGAAGAGGGTTTTAGTGCCTTTTTCAATAGAATTTAAAGGGTATGGAGAAAAACCACAACAAACCAACCAAAAAACTTTCTATTCTACACATTATTAAGCATTACTGTTCTTGTCCAATCCCTCGCTTCATTCCTAACAAAGCTGGTACTTTCTAAACATCTTAATTCCAAAGTGATTGGTTGTTCAAATATGAAGTGGGCGAGAAAGGGGAAGAATGCTGTGTTTTCTCACTATAAAGGCAGATGGTCAGAATGTTATTTTTGACAGTCACTGCTGCATTCTAATAAATTTTTTGAGAAGTGTTGTTGGTTTTTATTTGTTTTCTTTGTGACATCACTTAAATTGCATGTATTAACAGCTGTACTTCAGTTCCTCCTCTGCTGAAGAGCCATTCCAGTGCAGCACCAGGAAGGCCTGCATTGCCCTTGTCTGCACAGGTGTCATAGGATGGGAATGGTTGGTCTCGATGATCTTCAAAGGTCTCTTCCAACCTTGTGATTCTGTGTCTGCACTAACAATGGAGTTACTCTCCAGTAGTAACCATACCACCTTTGAGACAATGTGGCCTTTTGCACTGTTAAACTCATTTAAGCAAGGAAATGTTCAATTAGGATGATTCACTTCAAGTGAAAGTATGTCTGTTCAGTAAATCCAGTATATTTAAACCCGTTACTCCACTGTTTGCAGTGCAAACTCCACTCTTTGCAGCCAGAACAGGTGAGAAGGAATTGTGAGATTATTGTATGTTTTTTACCCTTGGATAGACCCTTCTTGGCATCTCTGGATGTGTTGAACAAATTACTCTGCACTGGTGAGGCCAAACCTGCAGTGCTGTACCCAGTCCTAGGCTCTCCAGTACAAGATACGGACTTAACTGGACGGAGTCCAGTACAGGGCTACAGATACGATTAAGGGACTGGAGCATCTGTCATGTGAGGAGAGGCTGGGACTCTAGCCTGGACAGGAGAAGGCTGGGGAGTAATCTCACATACAACAAATACCTGATAGCATGGAATGAAGGGTCGGGAAACCATCCTCACCTCAGTAGTACCCACTGACAGTACAAGAGGCAATGGGCACATGTGAAAACAGAAGAAATTCCACTGGAACACACAGAAAATGGCTTTTGCTTTTTTAAATGATGAGGGATGTTCTACACTGGCAGAGGTTGTAGAGTCTCCATCTGTGGAGATCCTCAGAACTAAACTGGACAGCGCTGCACAACCCACTCTGGCTGACACTGCCTGGGCAGGTGGGTTGTGCTCAGTGATCTCAAGAGGTCCTTTCAAACCTCAACAGTTCTGTGGAGTCACCTGTAATTTCTCAACAAAATGCCCCTGCCTCACTGTGGTTTCTTTTGGTTTTATTCAGTGCTGGATGGTACAATTACTGTCATCAGGCATCAGTTTTGCAATGGCCACTTCCCAGACAGGCCACCCAGGAAATGAGTTATTGCAATAAAACGTTTAATCACCATGAATCACCAGCTTACCTGCCCGCAGGAGGCCCAATACGATATCCTTGGCAAGTATTCGGCATACATTTAAAAAGAGCCCCACCCACCTTATTTTTGAGCTTTTTAAGCCAGCACCACCTACTGATGGTGCAGAGTGACAATGCTGTTGCTGCCTGGCACGCTGCTGGTCAGGCCCGGCCAGGCCGGAGCGCTGGGCACCAGCGATGTGACCGTCCCGGCAGCTTCAGTCAGGGACCTGGCAACGGGCGCGTGCGAGCCCCGGCGCAGCTGCCCCCGCCTGCCGGCCTACCCTGCCCAAGCGCGTGGCTGAGGTAACCGAAGGCCACTGACGGCGCTCCCAACGCTCCTGTGCGCTCTCAGGCTGCAGCCGCGCACGCCACGCTGGCTCCTCACCCGCTGTAATACAGCCTTTGCTTGGGGCAAGCCTCGAGGGGGCCGCGCTGCCGCGGGCTCAGCCACAGCAGCCCCGCAGCTCGGCCCGGGAACGGCCGCCGCGCCCGGCCTCGGCATCGACGCGGTGCTGAAGGACCCTCCGGCGGGCCGCGGCCCCTCGGCGCTGCCCGCCACGGGGGCGGCCCGCGCGCAGCCCTCCGGGAGCCGACAGCGGCTGGGCCGCGCCGCCAGCTGCGGGCGGCCGAGGGTGCCGGCGCGCGGCGCCCCAGGCCGCGCGGCGGGCTCGTGCCTCGGGCCGGCGCCGCGGAGGCCGCCGGGCGGCGCGCGGGGCAGCGACGGCGGGTTCCGGCCGGGCGCCACTTCCCGCTCCGCCCCGCAGCGCGGCTCCTTCCGGTGCGGGCGGCAGACATGGTGGGTATCGCTCGCCGTGGCGGGGAGGGGGCCCGGCCCGGCCGGCAGACGGGGCCCACGCCGCAGCTGTCGGGGCGACGCGCTCGTTTCCAGTCGCGCAGCTCTGCTCGGCGGGGCGACAGCTCGTACTGCGGCGGCTCCTCCGGCTGTGGCCGCCCTCAGCGGGGGCGCTGGCGGCGCTCGCCGCTCCGCTTCCAGAGCGGGCCCGGGAGCGTGGCCGCAGCTCGCCCGCCCCGGCAGGGCCTGGCGGTGGCGGGCCGGCGGGCGGGGCCCTGGGACGCCCGGTCGGGGCCGCGCTGCGCGGGGGAACGGTTCCTCGGCCTTGCTCTCGCGGTTTGGTCCTGCCAGCTGGTGTTTTTTCCCAGCCCTATGAGGGGTTTCGCTCGCAGGGTTTCCCCGGGAAGGGCAGGGCCAGACTCGGGGACGGTGGGAGACACAAAATCAGCCCCGAGTTCGAGACGGACCGGGAGGTTCGGCTTCCACCTCTGCCACGGGTGGGCACTGAGTTACAGCCGCGTACCGAGCCCTCCTGCACTGGCAACACAACCGGCGTTTGCTTGGTGTTTTTTACAGGGGACGCCACAAAAGGATGTTGTCATAAAACCCGATGCCCCAAGCACGTTACTTTCAGAGAAACATGCAGAATATATAGCTTCGTATGGGACAAAGAAAGATGATTACGTAGGTATTGGTTTGTGTCAGTACAGCAGTAGCTTTTGCTTCCTTGCTCAGACTTAAGGGTGAGATGCACGCTCACAGGATAATTGTTTCTTGCCCTGTAACACAAAGTATAAAAGACATCTTTGTTAATTTCCTTAGGTCTGTGATGAGTTTTGGCATGTATTATCTGAGTATAAACCTGAAGATTATCAGTTTAGCTCTAGAATTACTCTGAGGCCTGGGAAATTAACTGTTTGCTGCTTCCTTGTCTACCGGCACACGCCGTATAGCTGCTTTTACATGTTGCCCTTTTGATGGGACAACATACACTTCCTGGGTTTGCTACCACTTCAACTGTCATCAGTCTCACAGCGGTACGTTATCAGGCGCAGCTCACAGCAAAGGGATTCCTGTTCCAGCAGGGGAAAAATGTCAATCCCTATTTATGTCTGAGGAACGGTTGCTGTTATCTTTACTGTCCCTGAAAGACCTCTGAGCACTATTTGCTTATGGTTGCTGTTGCACTTACAAAGTACTGTGTGTAGAAAATGTCTCTGAGCGGTGTAGGAGAAATTCAGTGAGGCAGTTCTGGCACTTGGGAGTAAGCTCCGTTGGATGCTGGACTTGCTATTTTTGAGACTAGTTAGAGTAGTAATTTGAGTGGTAGTTTGATTGCCGAGACGACAACTGGCGACCTGCAGTGACTTGGTGCCCACTTGTATGTGTTTGATTTGACATTGGGCTTGATGCTTTGAATTAGAAGATACAGGGGAGGAAGGAAAAGCAGTGTGTGCTTGTGTGCATGTGTGTGTGTTTCTGTTCACCCACACGTGATGTGCAGGGTATTTGTGAGTGGCTGGTATGTAGCAAGTTGTTGATGGGATGGAAGACGGTTGATACTGCAAACTGTTTGTAAATGTTAACTAATGTATTTTCATTGCTTCATGATGTGCTTACCTGACTAAGAACTAAATAATGCACTACTTAGGAATACTGTATGTCGGAGTATTTGAGGATGAGTGGTGTTTACTGGGGGCTGACAGCAATGGATCTCATGGGGCAGCTGCACCGGATGAACAAAGAAGAAATTCTGGCGTTCATCAAATCATGTCAACATGAATGTGGTGGAATAAGTGCCAGCATAGGTCATGATCCTCATCTTCTGTATACTCTCAGTGCTGTCCAGGTAAATGTTAACAGGTTAATTGCAGAAAGAAACATTTGTAGTTAATTATTTTGATGATTGCAGATTTATGAACCAGGTGCTGGTGGATACCAAAGGCAAAAATACCTTCTGTACCTTATTAAAAACCTCCTAATTAATAAAGCTGTAGGATTTATCAATCATTTCCTGAAAGCTTGTCTGTCAGATCTTAGGAGTGTTGTGCTTTTAATGGTTGCTTAATGGTGACTGTGTTCTTGATAAATTTTGTAAAGGTCATCTTAAAGTACTGCTTAGCTGCAGGTTTTACTGGAGATGGGTGGATAACTTTGGATTTTATAAACTTTTAGGACACATTGGGGTGAAAGAGATGCACAACCAGAGTAAGAGTAAAGTTTTTGGATTTTATTTTTAGTGTATATATTGCTATATGTTATTATTTCTATAATTAGGGAATATTTATAAAAAATAGATATTTATGTAATAAGCATAATTGTGTGTAGTGTGTGTACACTTCAGTACTGTACAAAAGAAGTGTTGCTTTAGCCATTTCTTGCTGTGTTCCTCAAATTGCTTTTTTTGTGTAGAACTTAAAAATGATAGCAGTCTGAGCCTTTTATTTATTTACTTGGTGTGTCCTCTTTTCCTGAGGAAACAAGTTAATCTGTTATCTTGTTTTTTCATCATAACTATCTCCATTATAGATTTAATTTCTCGCTATCTATTGTGTCCTTTTCTTTCTTCTTTTTTCCTCCTCTCCTCCTTGGTCATAGAAACAGTTGTGGAAAAAAATGCCAGAAAGGCTCAAAAACTTCTGAACAATCTAGTCCGATCTTACGGAAGCAATATTTAAACAGTGTTACAGATAAATAAGATAGCATCCTGTTTTAGGAAGAAGCAGGATTGGATTTAAGGTGTTGGATTTGAAGCCCTTAGGTAGGACGGAATAATGCTGTTTTCTTGGGTCAGGGATGAGTGTTGGTATGTACCATGTGCTCTAGAGTCCATATTCATCACCACTTTAGCTCTGAAATTGTTCTGGGTACTCTGAGAACCAGGAGACTGAAGTTGCTTTAGGCTGTTACAAGTGAAAACACAAAGCCAGCTGGGGCTCAGAAACAGTCTTGTTTTCACAGGACATTGTGTCATGTGGGTGTACTGGTTCAAATCAGTGCTAGCTCAGAAAACTTTGCATTCCCTACTGTGACCTTTATTTTTCTTCCAGAAGATACTGACTGTACAATTTGTGTCTAATCATATTGTTCAGGCTTTTTCTTAAATGACTGCAGTTTGGTTCTACTCCTTGTTTTTAAAAATTCAACTTATATAAAAATATTATAATTTGAAACCAATCGTTGCTGACAGGCTTGGACTGTAGGTGGTATTAGTAACCAGCTGCTTAATTTACACTTGCATGTATCCAGGTGGCAGCAGTGAAAAATCTACAGATTTGTATACCTAGGATGTCATTATCCCAGTACAAAATAAACCATAATGAAATACATGTTCTTCATAATGCTAACATAAACCCAAATCTGATTATGCTTTTGAAGGGAGAGCTGGAAGTTGGAAGGTAACAAAGCATGCAAGAGTTCAGGTTGAATTGCCTGTATTTCATTTGAGAACTTCTCAGAGTTTTTAGTCAGAGGTATATGAACTGCAGTGATTAACATTTCATGTTAACAAACCTGACCAAATAGTATTCACAGCCCATTAAACACAGTCTTCTATAAATTCGGGCGGGGGGGGGGGGGGGATTGGAGGGGAAGTTGTTAAAACATTTTTCAAAGTTTCTCTTTGACTGCTACTGTATCTTTTTCTTTCCAGATTCTTATCTTATATGATAGTCTCCATGTTGTTGATGTCAATAAAATTGTTGAATATATACAGAACTTGCAAAATGAAGATGGATCATTTGCTGGAGACAAATGGGGTAACTTTTAGATCTTTAACATTGCGTGACTAGGTTGACATGTTAAGTGTGTGATCATCAGTTTCCTTGGATGGTCCTTTTGTTTAGGTATTGTATGTGAACACTTTTGTATTCTCAGTAATGACAAACAGAGTTGCATTTCATTCCTTTCCTAAATATTCAAAGCTACAGTTCCATTCTTGAATTAAAAAAAAGTTGCCCACCACTTAAAGAATATAACCTTTGGGAATTTGTAACTTGATGGTCCTTTGATATACTGGATATGTTATTCCATAAGGAATGTTTGCTGCTTGCTATTCAATACCAGTTGGTTGTGGACTTTATCCATGTTGGCTGTGAAAGGACCTGTCACTATACAGGAGTCAGAAGAACTGGGTTTGTACTCGTTAACTTCTCTTTCAGCTTGTGGATTGCTTAGGAGCTAAGCCTTGCATTAGCTTGACCAAAGAGAAAAAGAATGTTATGTGGCTGGGTTCAATTTTAAATGTTAACATCAAGTATTAATTACTCAGTCTGCACAGGGGGAGTTGTACTGGTGTGGACTTGCTGAGCGATCATTCTACTATAGGTGTGGCAGTTTTGGTTTAGGTTCCAGGTATAAGTATGAAAAAGAAATCCTTGCAACTTTCATCAGTCTTTTTCTAAAACCAAAAAGGGCTTGTACTTCTGCCCAGATTTAAGGCAGATCCACATAGTGAGTCCACTGTTCTGCAGCCACCTCATAGAGCACTACAGGTAAATTCTGAAATTATATAGTTATTTCTAAATCAATTCTAGCTGAAGTGATTTGTAGATATATATGTCTCTTCACCAGCTCAAAGTTAGTTGTTTTCTTTTATGTTCAGCGAACACATAGATCCCTTGGGTTGCAATGCACACTTCCTGAATTACTGCAGGCATAATCCATGGGGTGGAAAAGGAAAAACAGGATGGGCATAGTTTTTTGGCTGATTTTTGTTGTTCAGTGTCAAATTTATTATTTTAACATTTTGTTCCATATTTAAATTTATTGTTGTTAACAAAAACACTGTTGTTTGATTCCTTTTTCCTTCTCTACCCCTCCCATTCTAGGAGAAATAGATACAAGGTTCTCCTTCTGTGCTGCAGCAACTCTTGCACTTCTGGTAAGTCCTAAGTCATTCCTTACAGAAGTACAGAATCTTCCCTTTAGTACTGCTGAATTTTCTGTAGTTGGTGAACGTGGTAGAATATAAAAGGCATTGTTTTTCTGACATGCAGGGAAGGCTGGATGCTATTAATGTTGGGAAAGCAGTTGAATTCGTCTTGTCATGTATGAACTTTGATGGAGGATTTGGTTGTAGACCAGGTTCTGAATCACATGCAGGACAGGTGAGTTTTTCTTTATATACAAATGTTTTCAGTTAGCAAGGAAAAGGCGTTTATGAGCAGGTTTCAATTGATAGTGTGTTTTCTTGCCATCTGTGCTTGGTCGATTTCTAAGTGACCACATGAAATGTCACCAGACTGTGCTGTTGCACTGGAAATGTTATTTCCTGGGAAAAAAATAAACAGAGTTTAATCAATGCATGGATGTTTCGTGACACACTGAAAGCAAGTTTGATGTGACTAGGCTGCCAGGATAGCTAATGATCAGGGCTAACCTGTTTCTGTTGGGGAAGTGGTCTTCAGTTTGCTGTTCACAAGCCTTTAAGAGCCACATACAGGACCAAACTGTAGGCTGGATGCAGAATTGTCAGGCAAGCCATATCCATCCTGCAGAAATCAATTTGAATACTCTGGCTTGAGAGCCTGTGTATTGAAAAGAGAACTCTAGCAGGCTCTGCCTGATCTTTTAGGGTCTTTCCCCAAACCTTGCAATAGTGTCTTTATTAGTAAAATCTTACTGTTCTATAATTACACTGTTTAACTGGTACTGTTACACAAAAGCAACTGAGACAATAACGTATTTTTCTCATGGAAAAGTAAAACTCATTTGAAAAGCTGAAATGTGTGTTTATTTTGTATTGTGTTTGTGTGACTGGACCTGGACAGGCTGGAGAGCTGGGCAGGGAGAAACCAGATTTCATGCAACAAAAGCAAGTGTAGAGTCTTGCACCTGGGAAGGAACAACCGCTTATATCAGTACAGGCTGGGGGTGAGCTGCTGGAGAGGAGCTCTGAGGAGAAGGACCAGGGGGTGCAGGTTGATGACAGGGTGGCCATGAGCCAGCAGTGTGCCCTGGGGGCTGAGAGAGACAATGGGATCCTGGGGGCATCAGGAGGAGTGTGGGCAGCAGGTCACAGGAGGGGATCCTCCCCCTCTGCTCTGCCCTGCTCAGGCCCCACCTGGAGTGTTGTGTCCAGTGCTGGGCTCCCTGGGATCAAACAGCCAGGGATCTCCTGGAGAGAGTCCAGAGGAGGGACAGAGATGCTGAAGGGCCTGAAGCATCTCCCCTGTGAGGAAAGGCTGAGTGAGCCTTATTAATGTTTATCAATACCTTAAGCATGGAATGCAGGGGGAAATGGCCAGCCCCTTTTCAGTGTCTGTGGAGACAGGACAAGGGGCAATGGCTGCAAGTTGGAGCACAGGAAGTTCTGCACCAACATGGGGAAGAACTTTTTCACAGTGAGGGACAGGCTGCCCAGGGAGGTGGTGGAGTCTCCTTCTCTGGAGATATTCAAGACCTGTCTGGACACCTATCTGTGCAATATGTGCTAGGAAGCTGCTTTGGCAGGGGTGTTGTGCCCGATGATCTCTTGAGGTCCTTTCCAACCCCTATGATTCTATGATTCTGTGACTGGACTCCTGCTTTGGCATGGTCTTGCACTTAGTCTGCTAAACTGTACTTAATTTTTAAATACACAAAACATTTATGTCTGTAATTTTAGATCTATTGTTGCACAGGATTTCTGGCTATAACAGATCAGTTGCATCAAATAAACGTTGACTTGCTGGGTTGGTGGCTCTGTGAACGTCAGTTACCTTCTGGAGGTCTCAACGGACGACCAGAGAAGGTATCGGGTGCTTTCTTTTGTTTGTTCAAACCTCAATAGAGATTATTTTTCGCAAAACTGAAATACTTCTGGAAAATGTCCTGACTTCTGTGAAGTAGTAAACCTTTCAGAGAAGTCACTGACACTTGTCATGCAGTTCTTAGCTATGCTTAGTTTGAGCCCTCACATTAGGAAAGGAAACATACTGACGTGCGTCTTGCTGACCTCTTGAACCAGTATCCTGTGAAATCAGGGACTGACTATTTTCTGACAGTGGGAATGATCTCTTCTGTACAAACATCACTGTTTACTGGATGTAAATCCTGGGTATAATAGTGTTCCACACCACCCAAGGAAATTGTGTAACCTAGAATAATCTCTGCTGGCAAATAGATAGTCACCAGATTATTTTTTTTAATTGAAACTAGTTGATAAGTTAATTGCATTTACTCCTGAAAAAGGCACTTTGGTTTTTTACCCTCTCCTGCAGATGGTGAAGGCTGTTTGAAAATCACATTCTTGTGGATTTGTTTCTTGGAAGGAGAGGTTCAAAAAAGAGACTTTACCTTCCTGAAAAAGGGAAGTGCTCTGAAAAGAGACTGCATCCAAAATCTTTATTCTCTTTCTCCCCAAAGAAACTGTATAAAAAAAGGGTTGCTTCTCTGCCAGCAGTATTACGACAGCACACCTAGTAATTTGCAGAATCACTAGTAAATTTTGCAACATCGTATTTAAAACAAAATGAAATAAAAATCTGCTTGTCTGTCTGCTTCCCTGCTTCCCAGTTACCTGATGTGTGTTACTCGTGGTGGGTGCTAGCATCTTTGAAGATGATTGGCAGGTTACATTGGATTGACAGAGAGAAGCTGCGCTGTTTTATTTTGGCTTGCCAGGATGAGGAGACTGGAGGATTTGCTGACAGACCAGGAGATATGGTAAATAATCCTTTATTAAGTAAAACAGACAATTGAAAATTTCAAATGAAAAAGTAAGTTTTCTCATCGAAGCATAACTCAGCTTGTGATCTAGATGTGTTTTGCTTAAGGAAAGACTAGAGTGGGATTGGTTTTGAAGGCTTAGCTGGGGAGTATGTGTTTTATATTGCACTTGTGCTGTGGTGTTCCCCCTGAAGTCAGTTGCCATTCCTCACAAACTCTGGTTTGGTTTCCGTTACACACAAATCATTTCTCACCAGACCATTTGGAAGATCTGTGTAAAAATGCCTCCTGGGATGGTATTTGGGATGTGCAGGTTATTTGGGGGTTTGTTTTGTTTGGTATAATAATAAGCAAGATAGGGTTCAGTGCAGTCTTCAACCTCCGGTGGTTTTGCCTTGAGGGAGGGAGGAAGAAGCTTTTGAGGTACCATTATGGAGAAGCTGGAGGTCCGAATTTTCTGCTTGGCTGAGAGAGCAGCCATGGTTTAACTGGTCTGTTCTCTCTGGTTTCAAGTGGAATTCATTGAGATTGTCCAGCTAAATGGCAAATGCAGTTTGTGTCTTTCAAGGGTGCTGGGCAGATGAAAGTATGGTGAGACATGGCTGCTTGTATATCAACAGTCAGGGGAAGCCTTAGCTGTTCTTATTGCAGCCAACTGCCTCTTGCTCTTTCTTCACAAATGCATCAAAACAGGAGTATCTTTGCTTTTCTTTGCAAGCTGGTACATGATTCCCAGTTGGGGGAGAGGGAGAAATCTCTTTGCTATGTCATTTGGAGAGTGGTTTTGTGTTCTTAAAACGGGAAGGGTTTTGCATTTCTAAGCAGCTCACAAGAAAGGCTTTTTCCCTTTTCAGAATTCTCCAAGAAATGCCTAACCCATAAAGTCTTAATGCTTTTCTGACTTCAAGATTAAACTTGAGCTATTTGTCACACTAGAAGAACAACTTTTCAGAGCCTCTCATCTATATCTAATGTAGGCACCTTTGGGAGAGTCTCTGCATATTGTGTTAGCCCTAATTGCATATTACTTTCACTCCCTCGTGGGAACGGATGCTGCCATAGAAATGTTGGTGCCTACAGGTTTTTGGTTTGTTCCTGCAGCAGCTCATTCCTCCCCAGACACTTGTTTTGGTTGGTTTTTTTTGTTTGGTTTTTGTTCATTGTTTTGGGTTTGTTCTGGCTTTTTTTTTGGGGGGGGGGGGGTGGTAGCTTTGGGGTTTCAGTTGTTTTTATTTCAGATTTGTTTGAGGTTCTAATATTTTGATGTGACACTGATTGAATGTCAGGTTTTGAACCACTTGACAAGACAGCTCTATCTGTTCTTAATAAATGAACTTGGTGGCTGTGCTTATTAGCTCTTAGGTGTAATCAGCAGGTTTTACATTTTTAATTTGCTTTTTAAAAATTACAGAAAGGAGCAGACAACATAGCAGTAGATACTTCTGGGTTTCCCTGAACCTATATAATGTTCATCAAGAGGCTGAATCTAACTTCATTTGCATGCTTCCCATTGTGCACTGTCTCCCTTTCTGGGCCTGTCTGTCTGTAGAAGTAGATTCTGTAATGCCATGCCTAATTGTATAGCTGCTGTTTTGGGGGGGGAGGCGTTGAGGGTTTTATTTGCTGCTTATTTTTTCCCTACGTACTTCTTCATTTTACTCCTCCTCTAATAGCCCACATACTCATCCTGGGAGAGAGCAAGTAGATGTATGTCTGAGCTTTGACCACATCTGTAATGTGGTCACCAAACCTTTGGGGAGCAAGACGTGGTAAATGCCTGTGGTGGAATTACCTTGCCTGTCAGCACAAATGAAAGTTTGCTCAGTTGCATAGCCTTCTCCAGCCAGCCAGATTTGCTTGCTAGTTTCATTCCATGCAAGTGCAAAGCTGATTGACTTTTGGAAACAGATACAAACTTTCTTTTCTGTCCCAGGTGGATCCATTTCACACTTTATTTGGAATCGCTGGACTGTCTTTATTAGGAGAAGAACAAATTAAGGCTGTCAATCCTGTCTTTTGTATGCCAGAAGATGTCCTGCGAAAAATAAATGTACAGCCTGAGCTTGTGAGCTAAGCCTGGTGGAGACAAAAGGTTCATACCTCTGACACTGCTAGCATATTCCTGCTGCATTTGCATTGCAAAAGTAAAGCAGGAGCTTTACTGTGGTACTGTGGGCTTTGTCACTTCGTAAACTCTCTCAGAACAGGCTGGTTCTAATAATCTGAATGTAACATGTTCTTGGTTGTATATAAGAGATGTAGAAAAAGTTCTAATCTGTCGTGGCCCTTAGCTTTTTTTTAATACTCAATTCAAAGCAATAGTGTGAATGCTTCATTTTTGTACTCCTGTGATACCAGTTGCAGTAGCTTCTGTCTTTACACAAGCATGTTTTGATGGTAGATCACACAGAGCACTTTAAAATATTATTAAGCAAAACAAAACCAAACAGAAGCCCACCAAATAAAACCCTACTTAAGCCATGCACTTAATGCCACACACTTGTGTATTTAACTCTTCCTATTTGTTTGCCATCACTTGTATATACTGACAAATCAGCTTTTTCTTCTGATAGCAATTGATACCAGTGAAAAACAAGGATTATGGCTCTGTTAAGTATATAAATGTCTTCACTTATTGATGAGTCCCATAGACAAAAGTTGGCTGATACTTGAAATAGAGGATCGTGTAGTTTGTATAGTGAAACTAAGATTAAGCATTCTAGTGAATGAGTGTGGAGTTGATCCTGAATTTACTGCTGATTTGAAGTCCTGCTTTTGTAGCTTTTAAGACTATAATTGCCAACACTTATTATGGTGTAATTGAGAATAACACTAGCCATGGAGAAAACTTTTTCTCTGAAGGATGAAGTCCTCTTTGTCTTCACAGAAGCCCTAAAATCACTTCTAAATTTATATTCCACACACCCTGGCTGAGACTGAATGGTGTTCCAGTTGAAGTATACAGTAAATCGTAATCACGAAGGGGAGGTATTATTTAAGAATCTCTGTACTTCTGCTTAAGGAAGGTCTAAAGTTTGTTTCAAGCACGGTTTTACAAGCCAGCCTGGTCATGTTAGTAGAGTAAGATGCACCTGGGCAAAGTAACTTTTTGGCAGACATTAACTGGTAGAGAATTTCTAAGGGAATGTGTATTTGAATGCTCAAGTATTTCTAAGGAATTTCTTTGGTTAAAACCTGGAGTTTATTTTTCAGGGTTTGGAAAAAAATTGCAGTAGGCTTTGTGTTGAGTGTGAAGGAATGAGAGAACTGATCAGATTTTACCTGTCATGGAAAATTTTAAAATACATTTTTCTCATTCCAGGTTACCTTTGCAAGTGCCACTTCTCATCTAAGGAAACACTGTTCATTATATAGGAATTTGTCGTTATTTTCATGTTGTATAGACAAGCTAGAATCTTCTTAGGAATTTCTAGTCTAGTATTGACTGAGAGACTATGGGAATTAATATGTGGTTGATAACTTCATGACAGTGTAGACCCTTTCACCCTATGCTGAAGCCCTTTTAAGATGGGAGGGTTTTTTCTGATGAAGGTCTGGTCAACTTCATTTCCTAAGTCAGATGTGATTTGTAAGACCTTATAAGATGGTAGGTTAAAAAAGGGGTGAGTGTGTACAAACTAAAAACTTGTTAAGAACATTCTCCCATTCTTTACATCTTTTTTTTTTAATACTATGTTTGTAGAGAGTCATCACAATTTTTCATACACAATCACATTTTCTGTTATTACTGTGAAAAATAGTAGTTGTCCAGTGCGTCTGTTATGACTTAAGTCATTTTGGTGCAGAATACATTGTCACTGTCTACCTCTATTTCATTAAAAGTGCTGATAATGATTTTTTTCTGAGCTTATGTAGTTAGAAACTGCTGTAATTAATCTCCTTTTCTCAGTCTTTGTTTACAGGTGCTTGATTAAAGGCTTTCAGAAATGTGTACTTTCACTTCTCCCCCTCCAAGGAAATCTTTATATTGTCTTAGCACTTGATCCTAAGTACTGTAGGGTAGCCAACATTCCCAGGAATAAATTTTGCAAGAAGCTGTGTGGGAATTTGCTAAATAATTATTCGGGTACATAAAAGTTTATGCCTGTGAATGTGTTAATTAAAATAAATCTGTGCCTATGTGCGGAAATGGGCGGCGATTCTGTTACCTTCTAAGAAACATGGTCAAGGCCAGAGCTACCTGCGTTATTCCAAAGGCATTTCCTTTCGGTTCTGTTGAGGCAGTTTGGTTAGGCGAATTCAACTTTACAATTTGTGGCCAGAAGGAAGGAAGGTGAAGACACACGTTCTTTTTGCCTCTGCTTTTCTTCCCAGACACTTGGCTTTCTGTCAGAGAAGAGGCAGTCTAACACCAGCTGCAGGTATCTGAATGCATACAGAAAGCTCGGCCTAGAACTTGAAATTCAGGCCAGTGGCTGTAGCTGGAACCAGGAACTGCTGCCTTACATCCATTGCTCTTCAGTGAAACCAAGCTTCTGATGCTCAGGTTTTTAAAGCAGTGTGATGGGTGATGCTCAGTGCTGAGAGACCGTGTGCCTGTGGGGGCAGAGGGCTGTGCCTTTCCCTTGCTGGCTGAGGTGATGAACCTGCAGAGCGGTGTTTGCGAAGCTGAATTGCCCCCAGCCGACTACACCTGCCCAGGAGCAGTAGAGGCTGCCTTCAGGGCAGGGCCTATCGTCCCAGTCAGAGCATCAGCCGAGGCTCTTTGTGGGGTTTGTTCTGTGCCAACAGAGAAAGCAGGGTTAGTGTACTAAAACATGCATGGAAGGACATGTACTGGGGGCGGTTCTATGTGTAAACAGGCTTTATGCTTTTTAGGGGCATTTTCTGATGCCCCATGACTGGGGGGTGGGGAGGGGGAAGGTGCCGGCGACGGTCCTGCGGGACGAACGGCGTTTAAATGCTGTACTCTTAAAGAGTGTAGCAGATACCTTCTGCTGGCGGCACCTGAGCCAGGTAAGGCTGCGCGCCCGGCGCGGTACTCGCTGTGGCCGGACGGACAGACACACACACAGCTCCAGCGGCCCCGCGGAGCCCCGCCGCGCGCGGCCCCTGCTGCCCCCTCCTCCCGAGGCGGGTGCCGGGTGAAAGGGACGCGCAGTCACGGTGTGGGTTAGAGGCTTGTGCGCATGCGCGGGGATACCGCCCTCCCGCCATTTTACGAGGAGGCGGCGCTGGCGGGAGGCGGCTGCCGTAGGGCTTCGCGCCGCTCCTGTTAGGGGCGAGGTGGCCATGTCGAAAGGAAGCGGTACCGCCAGCGCCCGCCGGCGGGCGGCCGGCTCGGCCGCCTCAGACTCCTATCCGGGCCGCGGTTCTTCCACCTCGGGGTTGGAGGGGCGAGCGGAGCGCACGCCCCGCTATACCCTCGGGCTGCTGCAGACGCCGCGCAGCACGGCGGACAGCAGTGGCGGCTGTTCCAGAGCCGGCGTGAGGCCAGGTAGCTCCAGCGGGGAAGGCCTGGCTCCTGGCCCTGCTGCCAGCGGTCGCGGCGGGAAGACACCAGTTCCCGGAAGAGGAGGTGTGGCGGAGTTTTCCATCTCTTTCCGAGCCTTTACCTCTTTGTTTCGATGTTCTACCCACTTTGCTTGGTTTGCTTCTGAAGAGCTGCTACAAGTAGCACTTGGGTGGAGGCAGCATCATCTGCTCGTTTTACTGGTCTCCTCTTGTCAGAACAACAGTAGTTGTTCCTCACACTAATTTTAAACAAATTTTTATTAATTTCTTTATATAAGCTTTTTAGATAGAAGTATCTGAGGTCTGGAGTCAATAAACTCTCTTGAATTCCAACATGGCATTTGCTTTACTAGAGATGTAAATGGCATTCAGTCAGTGACGGGTTTTGGGTTTGGTTTGGCTTGCCTTTTTTGGCCTGGCCTTTGAAATAGTTATAAGTGCTGTTATTGTTGATGCGTGGTCAGAGTGTTGTGGTCCTACAGTGCAACACTGTTATTTGCCATCATTACATAAAGCTGCTGTTAACACCAGCCTCCTGGCTCTCCCTTAGGGGTGAACCACTCAAGTCCTCTGTCCTTTATGCATCAAGCAGTTCATTAGACTTGATCCTACCATCAGCATCTATTAGCAGCAAGGACAAAAAAAGAAAGGTTCAAATGCAGGGTTTTTTTCAGTGAAAAAATTGTAAGAAGAATTGGAAAAGCTTTTAACACTTGCTGAAGTGTCTTCTGAAGTATGTATGTCTCATTAATTGGGAAGAAAGTAGCACGGTTTTGGATAATGTGCATGATCAGTCATGAATCCTAAAAAAAAACTCAACCCAAAACAAACCCTGAACAACAATCAATCCAAACTTAGAATGCTAATTTCAGTAGGGCATAACTTGTTAACTGTTGGTTTTAAAAATCGCATGTAGATGGTTTGGTTCATCTGGTCTTTAAAATGACTTCTTTCCCTATCTTATACCAGACGCAGTACGTTCTAAGATAATAGCAAAGCCTCTTCTGCCAAACTTCTGAATGAACCTATGCAACATCTAGATGCATGCTAGTTAAAAAACCCAATGACATCTATATGTACTACAGTGCTGGCTGTCCACTCTTTAGAAAGTTACAGTCTGGACTGATAATGTTGTGGGGTGTTTTTTTTTCAGCTGCCAAAGTAAGTTTTGCAAGATTTAAAAAAAACAAACAAAAAATAATCAAAAAACCCTATGCAGCACCCCAGTGATGTTGGTTTTTAACCATGAGAAGATGTCATGAAGTTAATGGGTCATTTGAGAATGATACTGAAGTACTTTTTAGTTTAATGTAATAGAAGTAACAGAATTTCGGGGTTTGCATGTCTCTTAATACCTGGAATTTTGCAGGTTTTAAATAGAAAAACTCTGTTTATGTTTTAATTCATCTTAAAAAGCAACTATTCAAGCTAGATTAAGGATGTGATAGTTGTTTTAATGATCTCAAGAGAACTGAAAATAAGGAATTTATTTAGAGAATTATATAAGAAAAAGATTTTGCAGAGCTTAAAACTGTAGATAAATCTTATGTTTGTAAAAATACATACCGTATTATTATGATTTCTAAGAGTTGAACCCTACACATTCAAAGCAGGATCATTCTCAAGCAGAGGAGTTTTTAAACATGGTTCTTTGCTTTCTTTTATTGTCCTTTTCAAAAAGAATGTTCAGCTTTAAAAAAAAAAAAAAAAACTTTTTTTAAAGGTTTGTGGTTTTTTTTTCTCCCCCTCCTCAGAATCATATTTTGGGGACAAAAGTTCTTGTGTGGAAAATGCTAGCATACTGAATCTCACCAGTTCTTCTACACGGGGACTGAATAGTACATGTGCAGGAAAAACACCCCTCTATTCTAATAGATCTCTTTGCAGAAGCCATACCCCGCTTATGGGATATTCAGGTAAGATTGACAGCTCTTAAAGGAAATAGTCCGACTGAAATGTCTAACATTACTGTATTAAACATACTTTAGTGTGATACAGGAAGATACTGAAATACATTCAAAACACAAGACAGTGTGCTTTGTAATACAGAGGATGCTTGCTGATGAAAAATTTACTCATAAGGGAAAATATTGCTTTAGATACTGAGTAGATGTTTTGATACTGCAACCTCTTACCACTTTGCATTCAGATATAAATTACCAGTATAGTTAGAATTCAAACTGTTTTTCAAACTGTCCAAAACTGAATTGTTCTTGTGGACCTGTTGTTTTGTGTGGTGAACTGAAGAGCCCAAATTTATGTACATTCTTAATCACTGATTCTTTTATACTTGTAATGCATTGGTAGCTCTGTAACGATGCAGTTTTCAAGATTCATGATGCAGATTTTATGCATTATGCACCAGGATGGGTGTGAGTACTTAGGGATATGGTTTAGCGTAGGATGGGAATGGTTGGACTTGATGATCTTCAAAGGTCTCTTCCAACCTTGTTATTCTGTGATTCTGAGTGTTGATCTGTGTGATCTACCGAGGGATCTGGACAAGGTAGATTGGTGGGCCAAGTATGAGGTTCAACAAGGCTCAGTGCCCAGTCCTGCACTTGGGTCACAACAGCCTCAGGCAGTGCTACAGGCCTGGGGCAGAGCAGCCGGAAAGCTGCCTGGCAGAGAAGGACCTGGGGGTGCTGGGTGACAGACAGCTGAACATGAGCAGCAGTGTGGCCAGGAAGGCCAAGGGCGCCCTGGCTTGTGTCAGGAAGTGTGGCCAGCAGGACTAGGGGAGGGATTGTCCCCCTGAAATCAGCACCGGTGAGGCCTCACCTCGAGTACACTACAAGGACATTGAGGTACTGGAGCAGGTCCAGAGAAGGGCCACGAAGCTGGTGAAGGGGCTAGAGAACAGGTCAAATGAGGTGCAGCTGTGAGAAATGGGGTTGTATAGCCTGGAGAAGAGGAGGCTGAGGGGAGACCTTATCGCTCTCTAGAGCTACCAGAAAGGAGAGTGTAGTGAAGTGGGTGTTTGTCTCTTCTCCTGAGTAACAAGTGGTAGGACAAAAAAACGGTCTCAAGTTGTGCCAGGGGAGCTTTTAGATTGGATATTGGGAAAAACTTCTTCACTGAAAAAGTTGTCAATCATTGGAACGGGCTGCCCAGGGATGTGGTTGAGTTACCATCCCTGGAGCTTTTTAAAACACACACAGATTTGGTGCTTAGGGACATGACTTCGTGGTGGATTTGGCAGTGCTCTGTTAATGGTTGGACTTGATGATCTTAATGTTCTTTTCCAACCTGAATGATACTATGACTCTCTATTTGAAGAAGATGAGATTAGTTGAGTTTGTGATGATATTTGGGAAAATTTAAGGCAAACCAATTTTTTTTCTCCACGAGAAATGTATAATTACAGGATAACAGTACAAAGGAGATTGTATGTTGCAAAATATTTATGATACTAAAAATTATTTTAAAAAAACACACCAGAATGAAAACATAAAATGATTAGGTCTCAAGTGTACTGTAGATACATATACACACACATAAATATATACACTTTTTTAAAGGAGAGTTTAAGAAGTTTACGGTAAAGTCAGATGAAATGTATATATATGACATTTGTTTTCCCTAACCCAGTGAGATCTAAACCACCTGGATCAGAGTTGTACTTTTAGTGGAATATTACAGTATCTCTCTGCAATTAATACACCTGATTTTAACTAACAGTAGTAGCTATATATAATTTCTAATTTAAATGACAAATATTGAGTAACAGGCATGCCTTTTGGCCTGTACTAAACATCTTTTGTTTAGTATGGAGATAGTGACTCAGAAACTGTTTTCACTTGCTACAGAAGTGTAGTTAGTTCTGGCAGTCTTGAATGAATGCATTCAATCAGACTTCATGTAAAAGTATGATGTTCATACTTAGGAAAATGTCCCTTGTCTGTATGGTATGGCAAGTAAGGAGTTTAACAACTGGGATTTTTATTTTTAATGACATTTGGTAAACTGAAAGGGCTTTCTGTGGGTATGGGAATGTAAACACATACTTCATTTGGAAACTCAGTATGGCTTTGTGAATTTAAAAAGGTGGCTTGTAACTGAATGCATGCAACTGTTTTACAGTTACATCCTCATCTGCAGTTTCTGCTCATACGGCTGCGTCAGTTATTGTAGCTGTAGTAGAAGGAAGAGGCCTTGCCAGGGGTGAAGTAGGAATGGCCAGTATTGATTTAAAAAATCCTGAAGTGATATTATCACAGTTTGCAGATAATACAACTTATGCCAAGGTATAGTTCCATATTTAATTGCTGTGTCTCCTACAGGCTAATTATTGTGACTTTCTTTCTTTAAAAAAGCATATGACTAATAAATTAAATTTTTAGTTTGTAGAGGAAATTTTTCAAAAGTGAAATTCACTTTTTAAGCAAGAAAATGTGAAATGCTGCAAGGACTTCTGTTTTCTTTACTGTGCCTTAGATTTATTTTGCTATTTTGCAAAAGAAAAAAAGCCCTGCTACAAAAAATACTGTGTTTGTACAGTGTGAGATGCCTTGTTTTGAAGAGCATTGGGCAATATATGGTAGTAGAACTTGCAAATATTTTTTTCATCAGGCAGAACAACTCTTGAGAGCAGAACTGCATGAATGTGTGTGGGGCACGTAGGATAACTGTAGATCTAACTTTCTGTGGTTGCATAAAAACTCCTCCTCAGCTATAAATAAAATTCACTCAATTTGCAGCCGAGTGTTCCATCTACCAGCACCACATACCCTACATTAATTTGGAGAATAATCTCATTGGTTTGTGTAACACCAGCATTAATAAAACATCTTATTTAATGGTTTTGTTGCAGTTCTGCATGTTAGAAAGTAATGTGGCTTGTGGCATCTTTATAATACTCAAAGAAACAAATTCCTAATTTGATTAGAATAAATAGATCTGGCAGAATATAAACAGCTGTCAAATCTATTTACTGAAAAACATGTTGTATAATGTCTTTTTTTTTTTTGATTGTTAGCACTTTTAAAACTTATCCTCATGTTGACACACATAAAAGGACATACTAAACCTGACAGCTGTAGAACTAGTTCTGTAACACACAGTAGTAAAAATGAGAGGTGTACCTTGAAAATTGGGTGCCTGAGAAAATGTAAACATTCAGACAATGATGTGGCAGTTCAAATGACAATTCATTTAGGTTTGAAAGTGAAAAATCGTTTTGCTTGTACACAGAAAAAAGTCGTCCCATGCAATCAAAAGGATATGATGGCTAGATTTCAGCAAGGAAACTTTCAGATTATTTTTATGGAAATTGTTTATTAATTTTAATGGTTTCATAAAGATTACAGTTACTTTTAAGAGAAAAAGGCTTTATTTTTTAGCAAGCAGTTGCTGTGTTCAAAGTCTAGAGTCTCCCTGGTTCTAGTGTGTCAGAGTTAACTGTATTATTGTTCCACTAAATTTGTCTTTTTCAAACTGGGAAGTATTTTATCTGCTCAAGTCGTGTGTGTCCCGTCCCCCCCCCCCCCTTTTATTTTAGGTTTTGACTTGAATTTAATGAAAAAAAAATACAATTACTTATCTTATACCTTTCAGACTTTGTTCTTTAATTCCATTAACATGACTTTCTTCTCTTCCTCATGTATAAAACTCAACAAGTTTGTATCTTCTATAACCATCCAGTGAAAAAAAAAAAAAAGCTTCAAGTGCACAAGTGCTTTTTCCCAAAGGCACTGTGTGGCCTAGTTCCTGATCTTAATCTCTAACACTTCCAACCATACTGTCTGTCTGCTGATAAGCTATTGTCTTACAGTGTCACTGTCCGTGTTTTCCTAGTGATTGTTATCAGGCTTCTTGTATTTTATTTTTAAATATTCTGTAAAGTAATTCAGTAAAGTTTTCTTGTCTTCTTTTAAGTTCCTTAAGGTTTGCTTCAACTGTGATACCTCTGGAAAAACATTCTGATGATGATCAGATATGACAGGCAGCGACAGTTCTCCCACCCCCAGTGCCCTTAGATGATTTATTTTGTGTAGCTTTTGATGCTTGTTCACCTTTCCACTGTTACTGGTCCCTTCTTTCGCATTTTAACTTCTAAGTCCTTAAAATACAGTCTCTTTTCTCATGTTTGTCCCATGGGAATTTGTGGATGATTATATAAATGAATATAAATACACAACAACATTTGTCCTTTCTTCTACTATGAAGAACATTAACGACATCTCTGGTGAAAACAGGACAAGTATACAAATAGAAAAGTGTGTGATGTCTGTAATTCCCTACAGGACTTGTATATTGCATGAGCAAAGCAAAGGTGGTTTAAATGTGTAAATGCATGCCTTTTGAGCCACAGTGAAAAAGGTACAGCTTAGATAAATCTTGTAAGAGGAAGTTAGAACAAAGTCCAAACCAAATCTCAATCAAAGGATTAATTAATATTCAGACCTGTTGAATTTCTTCATCTTCCAAAGCACCGTTAATTTTTTCAGCTGCAAGCCCAGAAAGCTGCCTTCTGCTGAAAATAAGTCCTTCCATTACAGCCATGGAATACAGTTTTTGATACTTATATCTTGCTTTGATGACAGCCCTGTTTCTGTGTTTAAATAACAGGGGATAGATTCCTTTCCTGTCATCTCCTCTCCTCATTCACGTATATTTATATATCTGTATCTACAGATACAGATCAATTTAACTAGAAGTTAGCAGAAAGTCTGGTCTTTATTTGCAAGACTGGAACTGTCATTTTAATATATAAGGATTCTGCAATTATTGCTGATTCATTATAATGTCAAAATATTTTAGCTTATATAGTGATTTTCATTGATTTATCTTGACATTTTTTGCCAGGTTATTACTAAACTCAAGATTTTAACACCACTAGAAATAATAATGTCAAACACCGCTTGTGATGCAGGGAACACAACAAAATTGTTCAGTCTGATAACAGAACATTTCAAGGTAAACTGTAAATTTCAGTCCCTACTTTAGCATTCGTGTTGATCACTTTTATATGATTGCTGATTTGAGAGTTTCCCACAACTTCTAAAACTTTAAATGTAATCAGATTTTGTGTTTTCTGTGATTTTGGAGCCAAATTTTGGTAAAGAACAATCTAAATGCAGCTCCAGCACTGCTAATTCTAATCCAAACAATTACAGAGGTAAGTATATTACTGATTAAAGCTGAAAGCTTGTGGAGTAATGTGAGCAACACTGAACCTTGGAAAGGATCAGAGGTGAAAAAAATCAAATGTTTTCCTTTGCTCCTTTAATTCTCTCAACGTGATAAATAGATGGGGATCATGTATTGCAGAACGGGAAGAAGAGCACCAGGAGAGTAAAATAAGGTGAGATGAACTGGTATATGTAATTATTGAGTATTAAAGCCTCAGAATGTTTAAAAATCTTTATTATTACTGCCTGAATTGCTTCCATGTCTACAATGCTGGCGGTTCTCCATGAGTCCTTTTCTACTTCCTTGCCTTTCTCCTCTTTTTCTTGCAGGAATCACTTGCACATTGCACACATTCAGCTACATCGATGTGCATATCTTTATTCCCTGTTACTGACTGAGATCTTAATAATGATCCCTTGGGCTTAAACCTTGGCAGGGGAAAACTATAGAGTTTGAATGTGAGCATTGATGCTGGCATGAAAATAACTCTTCCTGAAAATACATTTATGTTAACCAAATCCAGGTTAGGTCCAAAAGCTGGAATAACTAGTTCTTGAGAGGAAAAGCAATATCCAAGAAAAAGCCTATCTTAATTTGCTCAAAACAGCAGTATGAGCTTTTTTTATATGTACCAACTACCTGAGAGAAGGAAAGATGAGTAACAGTAGTGTGGCTGGCATGTGCTAATAAGCTAGAATGAATACTTCTATAAAGATGGATTGCTTAATCAGTTGATAGATTTTCTCGGGAACACATACCACTAGAAAAATGGAGAAGACTGTTGGATGAAAAATCCTCTTACAAGTTTTTAAACTATTTGCGTTTCCCCCTGTCTTCACAGAATGTGGCTTTTACAACTGTTCAAAGAAAATACTTCAATGAAACGAAGGGTTTGGAATACATAGAACAATTGTGTGCATCTGAATTCAGCACCGTTTTCATGGAGGTTCAATCAAAGTATGTTTATATAAGGAAAAAACATAGTGTGCCCAGTTTTTAACAGCTTTTTACATGGTACACAAGTCTGTGTCTTGTTGAAAAAGTTAGAAGAACTTAAGAGCTGTTATTTTATTTGTCCTCCAGTGTTTCTCATATGTCCAGAAACTTAAGATACAACTTAATGGCTATGATTGCCTATCTTTCTAGCCTCAGCAAATGTTTTATTTGTACCAGTAATTTTAAGTACTGATACTTGGTGACTTGGTCTTCATTTCAAGTCATGTAGATCTACTGAAGTATCTATATTCACAATAGCAGCTAGATCGTCTAGGGTGTCATGAGCACAGAGACTTAAACGTTCATGAATATTTCATTCACATGCATATATGTGCACGTAAAACACGCTGCTTTGTTAGTGCTACCGATCCCAGTGGCTGTCAAGCAGAAGTTGAATGCGATTTCAGTAGCACACCACTCGGTTTTGTGGTCTTCAAATAGCACCGTTCAACATTCATTAAAGATTGTTTCTTTCCAAGGTACTACTGTCTTGCAGCTGCTGCAGCTTTGCTAAAATATGTTGAATTTATTCAAAATTCAGTTTATGCTCCTAAGTCACTCAAGGTGCGTTTCCAGGGGAGTGAGAAAACAGCTATGATAGATTCATCATCCACACAGAACCTTGAACTAGTAATTAATAACAGAGATTCTCGGTAAGAATATTTAAGTTTAGAAATTACACTTACATAAAATTTTATTTCAGCAAGTTTCCTTGCTGTTTGTGTGAAAGAGCTGATGGTTATTTTTCTTTCTGTATGACAGAACTCATATACAATTCAGAGCTTTTAAAAAAAATATTAGAGAAATGCATTACTATTCAGCACAGAAAATCCTACGAGTGAATTGCAGGAAGAGATGACACATAGTTATCTTTACACTGATTTGGATATTTTATTCAAACTTGCTAATGGTGCTGATGTGTATTAGTCCCTTCTCCACCCAGGCGGTAGTTGTGCTTGGGATTGCCCAACCTTCATGGGCTCACCTCTCAAGCCTGTCATGGTTCCTCTGGATGGCACCCCTTCCCTCCAGTGTGTTGACCTCACCACACAGCTTGGTGTTTCAGCACACTTGCTGAGGGTGCACTTGATGCCACTGTCCCTGTTGCCAACAGAAGATGTTAAATAGCGCTGGTCCCAGTACCAACCCCTGAGGAACTTCACCTGTATTTTGTTTTCAAAGGAATGGTCACACGCTTTTTGGTGTCCTAAATTACACTAAAACTCCAGGTGGAAGTCGAAAACTTAGATCCAATATCCTGGAGCCACTAGTTGATGCTGAAACAATTAACACAAGACTGGACTGTGTTCAGGAATTACTCCAGGATGAGGAGCTCTTTTTTGGTCTCCAAGCAGGTATTACTTTATTTATGCATACATGTTAGTATAGTTTTCAACATTTTTTTCTAATCTATGAAAGTATGCAGTGCGAGTCAGTGTCTTTGAAAAGTATCATCATTTATTAGGTGACAAGTAGTGGATACTTTTTCAGTAATCTTTATTGTGACAGTGATAATTTCTCAAGTATTTGAGAGAAGTGAGCTTCTGTGGTACAGTGGATTGAAGTCAGTGAGCTAATTGCCTTTTTGAAGAATTTGAGTTTGTCTCTTTACCTCTGTGTCTAGATACGGGTATACATGTATATATAACATATGCATTAAAAGCAAAGGCTTTTATACTTGTGTATGTATATTTTTTTTTTACCGATACTTCCTAAAACATGGTTGTCTAGTCATATATAAAAAAGTACAATACTAGAGTCTGAGTTAGTTAGTCTGCCTCAAATTGGATCATGTCATCTTAATCTATAATCCAGTCGAACAAAAAGAATATTGGTGAATTGGTGTATGTCCACCTGTACAATAATCACTACATGTTTAGGTGTGTTACATATAGTTATGACAAAAATAATTTAGATAGCAACTATTTTTAACCTGTTTTTTTCCTGGTGAATAATTTGTGAAGTTAGAATGAAAAAAAAAATTAGTATAAATATCACTAAGTAATTTTTTAAAATAGATTGTATTACAATTTTCGTTCAATTTCTGATCTTTTTACTTTTATTTTACAGTTATTTCAAAATTCCTGGATACAGAACAACTACTTTCAGTTTTGGTGCAAATTCCAAAGCAGGATACAGTATGTTAAATGATATTTAAATGATCAGTTACCTGGCTATAGTATGCAATTTTAAAATGTCATATCTGTAAATATGCGTGATACAAAAAGAAAAAGACTGCACTTAAGAAGACATGGGATAATGTTGTTGTAGATCAAGAGTACATCCTATTTTATGGCAGTAGAAAATTATTGTAGGAGAATGTTAGGAAAATTTGGGTTTGCTTCAATATTACATTCATCCTAGGTCATACAAATTGACTTCCAAAAACATTCACTTTGTCATTGCCTTCCACCTTTATTCTTTACTAGGATGAGAGGAAGGAATTTTCTTCACATCAGCATAAAAAGGAAAAAGAGTATAATAGAGTGTATAACTCTTATTTTTGAGGTTAATACAATTCTTGATAGCCTAAAGACAGTTAAGCAACTTTCTTACTAGAAAGGAAATAATCTCTTTGTTTTCATGTGATATAAGTCAATAAAATTAGTAATTGTTGCTTGAAACAAAGTATTGAAAAAGGTGCTTAAGAAGCACTCTTGACTTCTCAGCTGTGCTTAATAGTACAGGTGCTCATCTGAAATATCCTACTGTTCCAGTCACTAGAAGTGTGAGTGATATGCTCAGCTTGAGCGTTCTGTCATCCTAAGGGGGACCATCAACCAACAAACTGAGATGTGTTACTTGAAAAGCTGCCTCATCAGTGAAATCAAGTACTTCTTGGGAAATCAGTGTATATAGAATCATATAATGGCTGGAGTTGGAAGGGATCTTAAAGAGCATCTAGTTCCAGCCCCCTGCCATGGGCCGGGACACCTTCTGCTAGCCCAGGTCGCTCAAAGTTCCATCCAGCCTGACTTTGAACACTTCCATGGGTGGGACATCTTAAAGATACCTGGACAAACCCCCACTTGCAGACTTCCTTAGAAGACAGCCTTGTCTCAATCATGAAGGATCTTTAGAAGTTGGATCAGCATCCAACCTTTGGTGGAAATCAGGACCACCTGCTCTTGATGATTTGCATCTGAAGTACATATTCAGTAGATTCTTTGCCTGATGAAGTTCCAGGTGTGTGACAGATAGCTTCCTTCTCTCACAGGAGAAGGTACCAGTATTGTTAGTTGACAATAAAAAACTTCCATGAAATAGGAAAATTAAATTAGGGGTGATCCACTGGTGTAGCACTTAAATTTGTGGGACTGAAATGTCTAGCACAAAAACGAAGAGGCTCCCCTGAATTGTCGTGCTGTACACAGAGTGACTGAGGGCAAACTAATTTCAGATGCTGTAAAGGATAGGCTTGCATTTTAGTCATTAATGAATCATAAAGGAGTAACATTATATAGAAGAGTTACCAACTATGGTTGTATTCATTCATTTTCTCCCTTTGACCCTAAAGTGTAGCATGTACTAAGATCCACTTTTAACACCAGCTCAGTAAAGTTCCTGTAAGAACAGTTGCAGCAAAGGTACATTCCATTACAAAATACAACATATGACCACATCTGTTCTTTTGCTGTCCGATTTCATCACGGGACTGAGGTCCCATATTTCATTGCAGATTATGATTCTTCTGTTCATACTGTTAGCATTATTTAGTCCTGTTGTTTACAGAAAACAACTTTATGCAGAAGGTAAGATAAGGCAAGAGATGCCCTCTAACACAGGAGTAAAGAGTTAATGTATATGAACAAGAAAAGATTTCACATGGCTAATACTGCTCATGTTCATGTTGAAAACTGACACTTGATTTTCTTCAGAACCAAACAATGTGCTTATCCATGTTGGTTTCTTGAAATCCTTTTGCACAGAGCATACGTGCCACAGTACATACGCTATGCAGAAAAATTCTTTATCATAAATGTTAATGGGACATAAAAAACCCAGGTAGAATGTGCATGTGGGAAAAACATTATTGTAAGCGAAATCTTTAAACATTTACTGGATTTTTTTATTACATGGGCTGATGTTTAAGGATGTAAATATATAAACCAAAGGCAAGTCAAACAAGTGGGTTGTTGTGTGTTGAACAGCATTTATGTAAAGGTCTGTGCTTCGTAATTACGATGCGTAATGTGTTTGAAAGAGTCAAGCTATGTGGGGCTTGTGTATGTAGAAGATTAAAAGCAGCTTTCATGACTGGGGTTAGCAGAGTGTTCTCAGAGTCAATCATTATCAGCGCAGGCATTAAAATATTAGGCACTGATGAGCAAACTATCACTGTAGGCAGTGTAAATACTTTTAATGCATATTTTATACATTAAGTTGCCAAAGTGAGTTTATGAAGTATTTTAGCAGTTTTCATTAGGAGTATTAATCTGTTATAGGTAACAGTATGAGTTATGCTAGCTTTTAAGTACCTTAAATGGGCAGTATTTGTAAAATGCTTTGACAGGTTAAAACTGCTGAATCAAAAATAACTAATTTAATCTACCTGAAGCATACTCTAGAACTTGTGGAGCCTCTGAAAGTAAGCCATTTCTGTATTTTTTTTTCTAATAAAGTATAGACCTTTTTGACCTTATTTTTATACAGTGCAGTTTGTTAAATTTCATACAATATCTTAACTTGGAATGATAAGGACAATTGATTTTTAAAAAATAGATCTTGCAGAACACAATACTGCCAACATAGTCATTTAACTCTTCAGTTAAGGTATAATAGGCATTTGAATCTAATATTCTTTAAGAGTTTGATTCCTACTCTTACCTGAATAATGTGTTTTATCACAAACTTGTAACTGAAACTCCTACTCGGATTCTGTAAGCTGCTTATGCAACCACTAAGCCTTGATGAGTCTAAGAATTTTCAGCCTTTTAGAAAGGCTACAAGAAGTGAGTGTTCATGTCCATATTTTTAATCTTCAACAGGCTGCTTTAAGAAGCTGTAACACACCACTGCTAAAAGCTTACTGCAATTCTCTTGAAGATACAAGGTATTCTTCTAATACTGTAGCTAGTATGATAGAAACTCTCTTCTTTCTCAAAAATATCTGTCAGATGAAAGATATTGCATCTTTGCGTATTTGTCTATTCTTTTGCCTAAAAGGTCAGGAATTCTAATTTTCAACTAACAAATAGAGGGAGAAAGCAAACCAGAGAGTTAGTTATGATACTGCAGTTGCTGGTGAACTCCACTCCATTACAAATGAACCTGAAAAGAAACAAGCTGCAGTTTCCTAGAGTCCCCATAATAGTACAGAAATCAATTGTTGCCTGTATATTTGATAAAGAATGTATATCTCTCAAAGATTTGAGTTAGATCTTTAGTCAGACTGAGATATAGTCTTCATTCTGAGTAGAAAACAGAAAGGAAATTTAGTGTTTAGTTTTAACAGTAGGTAATGTGCTTCAGGTATTTGTAATACTCTTATTTATAGTTTTGGGATGCTATTGCAAATAGAAATTGTAAAATATGTACCTAATTAGTGATACAACTGATTTTGCAGATTTGGAATTATACTTGAAAAGATTGCAATGGTGATTAATGACGATACGAGGTACACAAAAGGATGTCTGAGTATGAGGACACAGAAATGCTATGCTGTTAAACCTAACATCAATGAATTCCTTGACATAGCTCGCAGAACATACACAGAAATCGTTGATGACATAGCAGGTATTTCTAAACCAAGATTTTTGCTTATTTTCAGTACATTGCACCTGGCATACAGAAACCATGTGGTTGCATGTATTATAATACACTTTATGTATAGTATCTATAATTATAAATATTTATTGTTTCTCTAGGTGGTCCAGCTTTAGAAGGGGGGTTGGACTAGATATCATTCTCATATGTAAAAAGTTTGTAATATTAATATGAACTGATTGTCATTAATAAGTAACTGAAGTACACTTGAGATACATATTGACATTCTCTTTTTGTAGATAAAAAGCTTCATTTCAGTGAAGTTGAATACTTGTATTGTGATTCCTGTATTTAAAACCAGCTAAAACATAGAAATCTCTTGGTTTAGCTTCTTTAATTAAAATATCTGAATCATTTATATTTTAAGCAGTCTTCATCTAGCTGTAAACTACTTTTTAGTCAAGCTGTTAAGTGTTGGAAAATACAGACAAAAGGAATTCTAGTACAGTATCTGTTCCTGTGCTTTAGTAATTTTCCTCTTTATCATGTAGTCAAAAACCAAGAAAAAATATTTGGAAATGGATGTCCCTTTGAAATTTTTTTTTTAATAACATGTCAATTTCTAGCTAAAGGATCATCTTAGTTCACTATGTAATTGAAAACTTAAGAGAACATCAGCAACTTGAGCATGTCATATGCTGTGAGCTTCCTATTTCCTCCTAGTCTTGCATTCTATGTAGCACATAGTGAGAAGTACAGATGCTACTGTTTTTTACTTC
This sequence comes from Gallinula chloropus, assembly GCF_964237585.1. NCBI lineage: Eukaryota > Metazoa > Chordata > Aves > Gruiformes > Rallidae > Gallinula > Gallinula chloropus. The sequence continues at coordinate 30,328 of NC_140091.1, read as the reverse complement.
CTAAACCTTCCAAAATTCAGCAGCTGTTAAGATTCCAGCATCTATGAACAGATGTGTGTTCCCATTGCCTGTTTTTGCTGTAGCCCGAGTGCTCACTGAAGGGATTCTTCTCTTTTCCTCTTTACTGGGTTAAACTCTTAAGTGACTCCAAGACTGAAATACTGATACTGTCTATCTGGACTTCGGTAGGGCCTTTGATTACAGTCCCCCACAGCATTCTTGTTGCTAAATTGGAGAGACGTGGATTTGACAGGTAGTCTAAGGAATGAGCTTTATGCAGCCATATTTGTGAAATTAATTCTGTACTTAACTCCTTGGAGACTCACTTCTGAGGTCTCTTGTCATTTATGTACCTGGCACATTCAGTGCCCATGAGTCACATCAACAGTATGTTTCTTTGTACCAGCCAAACATGTTCATGTGTGTATGGGTGTCACTGTATGTAATTTGGGTCAAATCTTTATTTGTGGTATGTAGGTATGATAACACAACTTGCAGAAAAGTACAACCTACCAATGAAAACAAGTTTCAGCTCTGCTCGTGGATTTTTTATTCAGATGAATACTGATGCTTCAACATTACCCAATGGCCAGCTTCCTTCAGAATTTATAAAGGTACCGGTACTAAATATGTGTTTTCATAATTTATTTGTATATTTAATTTATCTAAGATGTATTAGATTAATGTATTACATTACATTTAGAGTTACACATTATACAGTAATTTAAGCAACAATTAAAATAATTTCAGTAAAAATATCTTGAAGTAAATGAAGGTATAAGTGGTACATTTTTCTAACTGCCCTCTTTCTAGTTACACTTAATGCAGTCAGAAATGGTACAGTTAAATGCAGCTGTGTGCAAATATAAAGTCATTTATCTTGCTGATAACTGCATTCTTTAAAATGGATTTTTCATAAAAATTTATATGGAAAAAATGACAGAAGGCATTGTTTTTTCTGCTTCCCTCCCCTCCCAGTGTTTCCAGTTTGCTTTTTAGAAATATTTTTGTTTCTGGTGATGTGCTATGTTCTTATTGTTGGTTTGAATTCCCTGTAGATCACTAAAATGAAAAACACATATTGCTTCACTTCAGCAGATTTAATAAAAATGAATGAAAGATGTCAGGAGTCTTTGAGAGAAATATATCACATGACCTACTTGTAAGACCAATTTAAAATATTTACTATTTACTAACTAGATTTATATAGTTCATCTAACAGCTAATTACGTGTTTTCTTGAAGATATCTTTCCGTTAAGTTTTGGCTAATTACAGAAATAATCAAAAGCAACAATGACCAAGTGTTCTTCCTGAGACACAAAGTGTGGGTGTTAAATGTACATTACAAATACATAGCCATTTATTAATAAGGGTGGCCATCATATTTATTAAATTTTTATGGGTGAATTATCCACACAAAATGACCTAACATATTAGTTTTGTAATACAGAATCATTACTTTTAGTTGGTTCCTTGCATTTAGAGTAGAACTGTCTTACTTCTGTATTTTGTTCTTGCTGCATGTCATGTTGCTGTGCTGCCTGCTTCAGAGGACTTAGTAAGCATACTGTTGCCTGACAGGTTTCTGAAAAAGTCTTTCTAGAAACCATGTCGGCTTTTTATTAACACGAAGGCCTAGGGGAGTTAAAGTCGCATTTGACATGTTAATAAAACGTATTTGATTCCATAGATATATATTTAGTTCGTTCTCTTGTGAAGCATTCTTATGAACTGTTGGAGTTTGAACTATGTGCCTTGTGTCTGATACCAGAGCTTGAGCTGAGATGATGGTGTAAGATCTTAATTTGCTTCAAGGAAATTTATACATTTGCTTGCGTCTGCCAGCGATGATTGCATTTTATGAGTAACCTCCCATTCTAACACATGCAACATGAACTTTATTAACTTGCTTTATTTCTGTAAGTTGTGTGAAGTGCAACAACTAAATCAGTGTCTTGTTTCAGAATAGTGTGTAAACTGCTGAACGAGATCTACGAACACATTCATTGCCTATACAAGCTGTCTGACATCGTGTCAATGCTGGACATGCTGCTTTCATTTGCCCATGCCTGCACTCTTTCTGATTATGGTAAGTTTCTTCTTTTGATTCCATCATGGGCCGGATAAAGGCAATCCTGCTGGAGAATATCCAGGCTGATTTATCTGGCTCTCCAGTTGGTAAGCCCAGGTAATTTATTCTTTCTGGGTCTCAGTAGGCTTTATGTGAGTATCTCTGGTCTATCCTTGCCACTTTTGTGCAGTTGTTCTTTTTGGATCCATTCACTGAAATGACATTTTTCTATTTAGCTGCTGTAAGCCTTTCACAGCCAGTCTGTTGAAGAGAACTAGTTTGTGCTTTTGAGTAGAATATGCTTAAAGTTTGTGAACATCTGAGTTTACACTTCTGTTCTGAAAGGGCACAAGATAATATAAACAGATCAACATTACATATATACTGTAAAACAAGATATGTGGCTACTTTTTGTTTATCTGATTCAATTTCTGTAGCACTTTTAGACATTGTTGGGAGTCTTCTATGGTATCTAAGGAATCCAGGGTCATGTGCACTTGTGGGGCGGCTTCACAAGAGCTGAGTATAACAGAACTATCACTTCCCTACTCCTGCTGGTTACACTATTCCTGACACAAGCCAGGGTGCCCTTGGCCTTCTTGACCACCTGGGCAGAGCGCTGGCTCATGTCCAGCCAGCTGTCGCCCAACACCCCCAGGACCTTCTCCTCCAGGGAGCTCTCCAGCTGCACTGCCCCAAGCCTGTAACAGTGCCTGGGGTTATTGTGACCAAAGTGCAGGACCTCCCACTTGGCCTTGTTGAAGACCATCAATGAGCACAATGTCTTTAATTAAAGTCAACATACTTACAAGATACTTACCTACAGTATAATATGGTGTAGATAATAATTTAGGTCTGGAAACCGTTGTAGGAGCTGTATCAGCCTGTAGAAGGTTCTGGGGAGACCTTATAGCAGCCTTCCAGTACCTGAAGGGGCCTACAAGGCTGGGGAGGGACTTTTTAGAAGGGCGTATAGTGATAGGAGGAGGGGGAATGGTTTTAAATTGGAAGGGGGGAGATTTAGATTGGATATTAGGAAGAAATTATTTACTATGAGGGTGGTAAGGCACTGGAACAGGTTGCCCAGGGTGGCTGTCCCTGTCACCTCCCTGGAGGTGTCCCAGGCCGGGTTGGACAGGGCCTTGAGCAGCTTGGTCTAGTGAGAGGTGTCTCTGCCTGTGGCAGGGGGTTTGGAATGAGGTGAACTTTGAGGTCCCTTCCAGCCCTGACCATTCTATGATTCTGTGAATCTATTAACTCATTGTTACTGATGCTGCAATGTAATTTCTAGTTCAGGATGAGGATCAGTTTACTTTGCAGTCATAGCATGTGAATTGATATGTAACTGAACGGTAACTGATAGACTTGAGGCATCACAACCTTCTCTCATTATGTGAGTCTGAGCACGAGTTTTTTCCAGCAGGAATAAGACCAAAGCTTTTCCCATAAATCTACACCTGCAGTTTGTACAGCCAGGCATGAATGTATCCACCAAAAGAAGTGGACTGCTGTTTGTAGCTTTAAACCCCCTTTGGCACTTGACTCTCTCACCTAAATTACTAGAACCTACACCAAGTAATTAGTTCCCCAGTGTTTAAACGTGGAAAAACGTTATGATTCTTCTTTCTTGAAGGCTGCTTCATTTTAACAGACCATCAAATTTAACAGCGCTTCTTTCTTACCCTGAGTTCCTGCTACTGAGATAGACAAAGAGGAGGCATACAGAATATGTTCAGAAAAGAACTGTAATCTGATTAAATCCTTGCAGATAGTCCCAGTATATCAAATGGATTTATATAGGCATAGTATACACCCAAATAATCAGTATGATGAAATAGAACAAAGTTCTGTTTTCTGTGATCATAGAACAAGCTACATATGTAGTAGAAACAATTCACAACCCTTGTACTTCATATGATTATAGCGGTATAAAAAGAAATTATTAAAACTATATTGGCTATGAAACTGGCTTTCAAGTCTTCTGTTTTAATTATTTTCCAAATTTTGCTTTGTATTTTTATTACTGGAGTCTAGCTCTATGCACTATGGAGCAGAAACACTGCACATTAATTTAGCAATGAAGTGTTATGGGATTCTTTTCATGGTAATAAATCATGAAGACTCACTTGACAATCTGAATCTATACCTGAAAGCAGACGTTAATTTTTCCCAAGTGCTACATGTTAGTCTTGCTCGCTACAGGAAATTAAACATCAGGGAACTGGTACCAGAGAGTTTGACTTCTACAAGAATGACTGTATTTCTAGGCACACTACTTTAATAACCTAAAGGGTTCCATACAAACTATGCAATGTTTTTTATCTTTTTTCTCTTTAGTTCGTCCAGAATTTACGGATACTTTAGCGATCAAGCAGGGATGGCATCCCATTCTTGAAAAGATAGCTGTGGAGAAACCTGTGTCTAACAACACGTACCTCTCAGAGGGTAACAATTTTGTCATTATTACAGGACCAAATATGAGTGGAAAATCAACATACCTAAAACAGATTGCTCTCTGTCAAATTATGGCACAGATTGGTGAGTAAGTCTGTACCGTATTAGTAATCTTCTGTAGCACGTTTATTGTTTTCTAGTTAAAAAAAATTATGACGTTGAATGAATTGGCTCTGGAATAAGATTCTGTCTAAACCAGGTAATTTTTACAGAGGTCACTGCAAGGTTTTGGGTCTGCCACTGGAAACCTATGGGGCACATCTATATATCTGGACACCCCCCTCCCTTTCCCCCCCCCCCCCCCCCAGTCTGTCTTCAGGAGAAGCACAGTTCTGTGCCTTAATTCTCTGGAGCACCTTAACCCCGTCGAGCACCTCGCGCTGGACTGATAGCGAGTATCATTGAAGTATGCCTGTCGGGCTACCTGTGTGTGTCATTCAGAAGGAACAGATGAACTTGAGCATACCTCAGTTACGTAGGGAAACATACTTGCAGCCAAGTAGAACAACTACTTCAAATAAAAGTAGTAATAAATACCTAAAATTATAAAAGTAAACAAATTATTTGTAGTCATAATTGAGACTGTACTAGTGAAACTACTTAGCAGTGGGGAATAAAATTTGCCCACCACATCTTTGTGGGTCCAGTCCCCAACAACTGCAAGCTCGTCAGGAATTGCTTTCAAAAACATGAATTCAATATGAATAAAGGAGACTGTAAAGTCTTTTGGCAGCTTTCCTCTTCTATTCAGTAAAACATTATAATAACCATCAAAGTCTGGTGAAGGCAGTATAATTTTGGGCAAAGTCTGATGAAGGCAATCTAATTATTTTGCAAACTAAGATTATATGATAGGATTCCTTGGGATTAGTAACTCAGTGGCTACAGACATGGAAATTAATCCAAGTGTTAATTCTCATTTTCCATCCCCTTAGACTGCTGCACAGCGTTGGAAATGTGATTTCTTAAGGTTATAAAGACAAGCTGCTTTAATTATGGTATCTATATAATATTTTTTCTTATAAAGTAATAGAAGAACAAATCTTACAACACTATAAAAGAAGATGCATTCTCTACAGTTCATAAAGACCAAGTTTAAAACTGGTATTTCCCCCCCATGCTGATATATTGAGGAAAACTAGCACACATCAGTATGCGAAAACTCGGGTTTTACTTGTTTTGTAGGTTCTTATGTCCCAGCAGAGTACTGTTCTTTTCGAATTGCAGAGCAAATTTTTACCAGAATAGGTATGGATGATGATATAGAAACAAATGCATCAACATTCATGAAGGAAATGAAAGAGGTACTAAACGTAGCTGATCCAGGGTCCAAGGCCCATTTTTACTGTTAAGCAAATAGAAGTTGTACTAGTATATTTCCAGTGAAAGGGTTTACTTTGAGAAGCAGTCCAAAACTCAGATTTCATCTGTTAAGTCCATGTGATAAATGACAGAAAACCAGGTGTATCTTAAAAAAAAAGAGATCACAGAATCACTAGGTTTGGAAAGACCTTTGAAATAAGATATTCCAACATGGAAAAAGCCCCTCCAGTGCTTTGTTGGACTGTAGTTTCAATGTTTTGTTGGGTTTTCGACAATAGACGATTATTTTTAGGAACCTAAGCGCTTTCAATTGCCTCTCCCAAGCTGATACAATTTTGGGGGAAAGTAGTATGTTCAATGGAAAAGAAGAAGAGTGCTGTACTACGAGTCTTTGCTTGATTAGAATTAATATCTACCTGAAAGCTGTGAAAAGGTAAAATTTGTAGATCTGACAAGATCTTGTAAAATTTCTGCATTAAGTTTCATCTGAATAAAATCAAATGTTTCTATTAGCTGCAGAGTTCCTATTAAGGTTTTTAAAAATGCATTTATAGGAATGGTAACATATTAAATATTTTCCTAGATAACATACATCATACAAAATGCTAATGACAAATCACTCATCATAATCGATGAACTTGGCAGAGGTACTAGTGCTGAAGAAGGTATTGGCATCTGTTACGCTGCCTGTGAATATCTGTTGAATTTAAAGGTAATTCTGTTTTGGAGAAAAACTAAAACCCATAATTATTTTGTCATATGGATAGTAACTATAGTAGTTTTGCATAATTTAAATTCGGTTTTATAGAGTTTTCATGTCTGAATATGGTATTATTCCTAACTGGTGAATAGTAAGAATGATGGTGATAGAGAAAAAACACTGACATCAACTGTGCCTCTGTTCACTGGTGGTTCTGATTTAGCCCCAGTGAAACACCACCCAGCTGCTCGCTCGCTGCCCCATGGTGGGATGGGGGAGAGACTTGGAAGGGTCAAAGGACAAAAACTTGTGGACTGAGATAAAAGTTTAACAGGTAAAGCAAAGTTGTGCCCACAAGCAGAGCATCGTGAGGAATTTATTCACTACTTCGTGTTAGCAGGCAGATGTTCAGCCATTTCCAGGAAAGCAGGACTTCATCACACTTGATGATTACTTGGGAAGACAAATACCGTAACTATGGACATCCTTCCTTTCTCTGTCTTCTCTGGAGCTTTTATTGCTTCATCGTATAGTGTGGGATATCCCTTTCATCAGCTGTCCAGGTTGTGTCACCGTCAAACTTCTTGTGCACAACCAACATGTTTGCTGGTGGGGCAGCAGGAGAAGCAGGAAAGGCCATGAGGCTGTGCATGTGCTGCTCGGCAGTAGCTAAAACATGGGTGTTCTATCAATGCTGCATTGATCACAAATCCCAAACTTATCACTTTACAAGCTACTATTAAGAAAATTAACTCTATCCCAGCCAAAACCAATTTACTGGTCACCATCTCTTTCTCATCAGAGTTTATTCAGAGTACTTTCCCACTTGCTCGCAAGCTTCTATTTGTATCTAGAAAGAGAATAACCTAGTCTTTTTAGTTTTGTTTAGTACAGCTTTATATGCTTGAATATTAAAGATGAACCTCTTTACCTGGCTATTACCTGTCCAAAGTACAGTGGTAGTTCCACAGAACTGACAAATTGGTCAGAGAGGCTAGAAATGTAGAAAATGGTGTTAGATGATTTGGAAGTTTCACCTCTATTACTATTTATGTGATCAGTCTCAAGTTGTCAGCTTTTTGAAGTGTGTAGGTATTCAGTTTCTCATCAGAGTTTGTTCAGAGTACTTTTGTGGTTTGGTTTGAAAAGCTCGGGTATTTTCTGTAGCTTGTACTTTTTAGGCAAAACATTCCTTAATAGTACTAAGGCAACCGTTTGGCAGTCATTGAAGTTAACCCTAGTCAAACCTTGTAAGCATCATGGATTTCCTTTTACTCCTTTCCTTCCATTGAGAAGTGATTGGGAGAATCTCCATTTGGAAATGAGATCTTTGCCAGTGGTAGAACTCACCACTTAAACATGTTAATTTGGTCTAGTAATTTAAAGACAGCTTTTCAATGTTTTAGAGGAAAACCTGGACCTCAGAGAGATAGTATTGCAATTTATTGCAGGATAATTTCCAACATAAATTTTCATTCTTGTTCCCTTATTTAGGCATTTACATTGTTTGCTACACATTTCCTGGAACTGTGTCACATAGATGCTTTATATCCCAATGTGGAAAACTGTAATTTTGAAGTGCAACATGTGAGAAGTAGTGCTGGAAATAAGGAGAAAATTGCTTACACTTACACACTCTCTAAAGGGTATACAGAGGAAAAGAACTATGGTAATGGGTTCCACCATGATTTTAACTTAGTAAAGATTATGTAAGACACTATTTCAGTTATTAGGCATCTAATCAGTATTTTTCTGCTGACAAATTCCTGCTGAGTTTATATCTCTCTCATAGAGTAACAACTACAGATCTGTAGTACGTTCCAAATGCTTCTGTGTTTTAAGTAACTGTGTAGTGAGATAGTAGTTTGGGATAGTATGAAGAACTCAGATGAAATTCTATAGTGAAAACAACATCTTGGTAATGTTGGTAGCTACTTACTACACCTGTTTGAATGAGATGGGCCATTATGAGCACACAGTACTCGAGTCATTTTATTCTCTGTTTACAGAAGTGAGTGCAAGTTGTAGAGAGACTTAAAGCTGTGAACACTGAGGTTTGTGTTGCATAAAATCCCCTTAGGTGTCTGCCATAAGTAATGATATATGAGTTAAATAGCAGTTTCACCCTTCTTGATTAGCAAAAAGGGATGCAGTTTCTTAAAAAAAAGGCATGAATTTTACAGTGTATCACCCTAAGGCTATTTTGAGAGGTTACACTAAAGCATCAGTGTTCTCAGGAAGGTGGATTTACTTCTCGTTTTAACTTTAGAATAAATCATACTGAAGACTGAACAGATTAATGGATTGTGGATCAATAGAGGAATGACAGTAGGCTGTAACTATATTTTTTAAAGAGTTACAGAAATGTGATTTGATTCTGAAGTTGGATCCTTGATCTAATTGACATTTAGTCAATAGGAAATTAGTTACACATGACTTTTTTCAATATAGCGGTAACTGACGACTGTGAATTTTTCCAGTCAAGCTTCAATTAACTGGATTTGAAACATCTCTTTATCATCGTTTCAGATAAGTTTCTTTACCTTTGCCAGTACCAGCTCAATTTCAGATGCTACACCACCACTAACTCAGAGAAAACATATATTTGGATAGTATTGTCAGAGAACAGGAGACCTTTAGTAACTTGATGTTGGTGTCTTGGCTTTACCTTGACCAAAGCTACATTCTAAGAAAGAGTGCAAGGTCTCTAACACCACCGTACCATTCCTTTTTCCTTTTATCCCTAACGTGTCTCACCCTGCTCAGTTAGGGTATTACCAGCAGTAACTCCATGTAGAAGTGTATCTTTGTAGATATTTTATTGTGTAATTCTCAAAACCATACTCTTTATTTTAAAAAAACCCAACAACAAAATGCAAAGAGAAAATGTGTATCAAAATTGTTTCAATAAAACCCAAAAACTTTCATTCTTCCAAAAATAGGCTACGTTAGTTCTGATAGACATAGTGTAGAAGGTAGTAAAAAAAAATAATATCAAAAGTACTGATTTGTGTTTTATATGTTTAGGGTTAAAGGCTGCAGAAGTTTCCTCCCTACCAGCATCCATAATTTTGGATGCCAAGGAAATCACAGATCATATTGCTAGACAAATTTTGGTATGTGATAGAAAGTTATAATACTGTAACTCACAATTTTTTATAAAGCTCAAGTATATTTTCAGTTTCTGAAGAGATACAGGATAAGCACTGCCCGTGGTTTTGTGAAAATAGAATCCTAGAATGTGTAAGATTGGAAGGGACCTTCAGAGGTCATCTAGTCCTCCCCCCTCCCCCCCCCCCCCAGGGATGTGGGCAGGGACATCTTCACTAGATCAGGTTGCTCAGAGCCCCATCAAGCCTGACCTGGAATGTCTCCAGGGATGGGGCCTCCACCACCCTCATATTGAAGAACTTTTTCCTAACATCCAACCTACTTCTCCCCTTTTCTAGTTTAAACCATCACCCCTCATCCTACTGCTCTACGCCCTCGGGAACAGTTCTTCCCAGCTTCCTACAGGCACCTCTCAGGGACTGGAAGGGGCTGTAAGGTCCCCCCGGAGCCTTCTCTTCTCCAGGCTGAACAAGCCCAACTTGTGCTCCAGCCCTTTGATCATTTTGTGGCCCTCCTCTGGACGTGCTCCAACAGGTCCACACCCTTATATTTCATTAAAATTTTTATTCCGGAACCAGTTACAAAAGATAATATTAAAGGTTAGATGGCTGCACAAAAAAGACCTTGGGGTTAAGGCATATAAGAGGTAATGTTGATGTACAAACCAAAGATCGGGAGATCAGAAATAGAGTGGAAAATACCTAATATTAGTATTTTAATAAAAGAACATCATTGATTGCATATTTTAGTGCATATGTGTGTCTTTAAGAACAGCACAGGCAGAAGAGCACTCCTGAGATGATGGAACAGAGAGCTGTATACCATTTAACAATGAGATTGGTTCAGACTGCCAGGAATTCTCGACTGGATCCAGACAGTTTGCGTATATATTTGAAAGGCTTAAAAAAAAAGTATGAAGCCAGCTGTCCTGCACCCAATCAAAAAGATGAGTGACTTTAACAGGTATTATAGGCTGTTGCTCATATTGTTGCTAAAATTCCTATGATTGCAAGTTGGTTCAGTTTTGTCCCTGTAGTGTTAGAAAACGCTGCTTTTCACATGTTTTTAAATTCTTACTTGTTAGTCTAAATTATACTCACTACTGAAAGACCATATCCTTCATGGCTTTTTCCACCCAAAGAATACCTGAAATAATAACATATACTTTGTATGTGAAACACAATTCTTTTTGATAATTACCTGTATCCCTTTCATCATTTCAGAAGCAAAAACATTCAGTATGTAGTATTTTCTGTGTGATACATCTGGTATTATGGGTCTTGCACCTGGCGCTAAAGGTCTTGCCTAACGAAAAGCAGTCACTGGAACAGACAGTCCATCTGTCTTGCATAGGCAAAGCTCTACTCGCGCTGTTGAACGTGCATCCGTGTGTCCTGTTACCCACTACTCAAGGATTCTTTCCAGACTAGGGCAGCCACAGCTTTTTTCGTAACACAGTGACAGCACATTAGGTCAGTGTTGACACTGTTGATCAGTTTTTGTTTAGAAAGCGAGTAACAGGAAATCAATAAAAAATATCAATAATGAATATCTTTCTTCTTGTTTTTTTTTTTTTTAAATATAACTTAACTGAGTGAATGCAGCCACGTATTCCAGCTCAGTGGAATTTATCTTTCCTCACTTCCTTCTAACCAACTTTGGCCAAGAGTTCTTATGTATTTGTTCTTTTATAAATATGTATGTGTGTGTGTGTGAAATTTATTATACATATAGATATAAAGTGCATAATACACAACAGTTTAATTTATAACTATATGTTTATGTATAGTTAAAATATATATTCCCACTTTATACATTTTATGTATCTATCTTTGTAAACATGCTAACATTTGTAGTAGGCACACTGGCGTTTCGCCTAAGGGGGCTTTTTACTGATTTAAGCTCTTAACCACAATACCCCTCTCTTCAGACCTTAAATGTTGCCAATTATGCCACTCATATCCATCAGTAATACAATATTTGTTGTCTACCCCAGTGAGAATCACAGCAGAAAGAAGTATTTTATGTTCAGATTTCTTAACAAGAGGAATCAGATCGCAAAGGATACATGTTTCAGACATTGACTGAACAGGGTGCACCCCTGTTGGGGTTAGCCACAACAGCACCAGAAAGAACGGTTCTGGAGACTCATGCGTGGGAACCTGGGGTAGCTTGACCCCATCAGAACTGTTCCCCTCTTTTTCACACCTTATTTCTGAGCCTTTAGATTATTTCCAGCCAGTCCATGGGGACTCTGTGTGTGTATATACATATAGTCTGCATATTGCTCCTTCAGAACAGATTTTTAAATAAGGAGATTTTGGGGGGGGGGGGGGTTGCAACTAACATCTGGATGCCAGGGGGTGGGACCAGAACACAAAAGATAATACAGATTACTCCAGACTCATTTTTGCATCCCCCTGTAAGCAGTCCTCAGCAGTCAAATTGGCTGGAATTCTAGGGTGCTTGCTAGCAGTGTCCAGATCTCTAGAGTGAGGGATAAGAAAAGCTACCTTCAAGGACTATACAGTGAGCTCTATTGCCAGTCTAGGAATGCTGGCTGAAGGAAAGGGAAGCTGGGAAGCTTATGATGGGAGAATTGCAGGGAAGCAGAAACCCCAGAGAGCAAAAGAAGGCTTGTCTGTTCCTGTCGCCTCTCCACAACTGTGAGTAGCAAGTCAGGTATCTGCTTTTTTAAATGCCCTTCTCTTGCTTTTGCAGTCCAAGGTGGCATCCAGTGTTCAACACTAAGAAAGACGTTTTTAAACTGAGCCTGGTCAACAGCTGACAGTAAAGGTCAGAAGGCATGCAACATTGTCTGATAAAGCCTTGAAACTTCAACAGACCGTTCATCTCTGTTAAAAGATTCTTATTCTGCATAGTCTGTAAACATCTTGTCCTAAAAAAAGTATATAGTGCATTTACTGTCTGCACTAACTTCAGCTTTTGAATGCACACCTTCCTCAAAACCAAGGTTGCTATCAGCATGTGTCTGTGAGACAGGCCACCTTGCAGAAAAAATGTTACATGGAGCATGGGTTGAGGATACAAAGCCAGCACAGCAAGATGTACACTCACTTTATGGAGTCTTCATCTCTTCCCTCACAGACTTCATGAAAGCAGCAGGCCTGCAAAGGGACAAGGTAATTCATCAGCAGAAAAAATAAAGATCTCATAAATCTAAAAGATAGTAGAATTCACTGTCACCCTTTTGGAGCTGAAAGACGGAGGCTAAAGCTACGTAGTAAATTTGCTTTACACTTGGCACACACATTTTCAACCTCTGTTTCAGTCAGCAGTGATGGCCACCCAAGACTTGGCCTGCACAGGTTTAATACTAACAAAGCTATATACTGATAGGTAATGATAAGAAACTCCACCAAAAAGCTCACTGAATAGAGAATAGTACTTAAGGCTACAATACTGGGAATTAATTTAATACATGGTAAGGACTACTGTAACCATAGCCAGTTTTGTAACCAACTTTGGTCACAGTAGCAGATGTGCCTTTAGGTGAGCACTTGAGAAATAAAGGCTTGACCATGCAGCCTGTCCGACAGCAAAACAGTCTGGCTGGACATTCTGTCATAATCACAGCACTCAAGTCAACAGTTGAACTGTTTTGCCTCTTAAGGATGTGTCATTGAATAATCTGTGTGATTCAGCAGGAAAAGAGTATCTCAACTAGGAGATGTGTCTAGAACTGCCAGCCTGACAGTGGTCTATTCCTGCTCCGAACAACTGTGGTGTCCCCCATTGCAGCTCCACCACCATCCTGAAAAGCATAGTCTCTGCTCCTAGCAACTCTGAAAACCCGCATCAGAGTTCCACCACAACTACAGGCTTTAAATCCTCTCCCTCTGACCAAAGCCTTGTCCCTTAAATTGCTGTAGGCCAGGATGTTGGAGGTGCAACAAGCCTCAGCTGTGGCCAGCTGATGGTAACGGCCCCTTTGCCCCATGTGCTGCAGCTGTGAGCTGGGGGCAAAGGGTGGAAGCAGCACTGCGGGGTTGTGGCTGTGCTCTGTCGGGGAAGTGGGGGTCTGCTCCGGCCAGGGCAGTCACTCCAGGGGACAACAGAGCTGCCATTGAGCATTGCTGGCCAGGGCTGGCAGTACGGCTGCAGCCGCCTGTTCACAGCTGTAAGCAGCGGTCGGGGGGATCCACAGCTGGGAACGCCTGGGAAAAGGCGACACAGAGTGTGGGAGCAGCTGGGAGTGTGTCATTGGGGCAAGCTGTGCCGGGGGTGTGTGGGGCTGCACCAGTGCAGCGAGGAGCCGGGTCTGGAGGGGTGGCTGGCACATGGTAGCCGTGGTGGCAGCAAGTGACCCACGGGGCCAGTGAGGCCGGATGCTGTGGTGCAGCGCACCAGCAGCATCGAGGGGAGCTCGCTGTGGAGAGGGGGTAACGCAGAGGGACCTTGGTTCAGGTCTGAGCTTCGCACAGGGCGGGGGGCCAGCGGGAAGCCCTGGGGATGGTCCCCGAGTATGTTCTGGGGCTGCGCGGGAGACGGGGGGGGGGGGTTGCGGGTGGGGCAGGCGTTGTGCCGGCATTAAACCCGAGGCAGCAGCGCGGAGCGTGTACGGCTTCCTGGGCATCCATCATCCCGGTTGTGGCGGCGTGCGGTGTTCTTGCGCGCACGGTCATGCTGTGTGCGGTGTCGGGCTGCGTGCGTGCTCCGAGCACCCTCCAGCACTGCAGCTCCCCGGGCCCTGCGCTGCTGCTCCTCGCTCTGCCGCGGGCGGCCCAGCCCTCCCAGCCGCCCGCCCACTGCCCCGACCCCCGCTTCCGGCTGCAGCTCGCGGGGACTGGTGACGGCAGGTCCGGAGCCTTCCGCTTCCGCCGCCGCGGAAGGAGCCCTTTGGCAGCGGCAGGCTTTCGGGGCAGCATCGGCACCAGCATGACGACCCTGCGCGCCTTCACCTGCGACGACCTCTTCCGCTTCAACAACATGTGAGCGCCGGCTGCCGGCCGCTCTGCTCCCCACCCCCCGCCCCGAGCTCGCTCTCCGCCGCGCTGGGCCGCTGGCCGCACGGAGGGGCCTCCCCTTCCCCCGGCGGACCTCGGCTTCCCCCGGCGGGCGGGCCCCGGGCCCGTGCTGAGCCTTGCTTTTCCTTCCGCAGCAACCTGGACCCGCTGACGGAGACCGTATCCTTCCCTCTGCTGCCGGCCAGGACGCGCGGAGCCCAGCGCGGGCGGCGGCCCGAGCGGACGTAGGTTGCTCCTTAACCGCGCACCCAGTACGGGATTCCCTTCTACCTGCAGTACCTGGCGCACTGGCCCGAGTACTTCATTGTCGCCGAGGCGCCCGGCGGGGAGCTGATGGGCTACAGTGAGTGTGTGGCGGCTCCGCGGCGCCGGTTGCCCGGTGTCGCTGTCTCGCGGCGCTGTGCGCTTGGGGAATCGCGCTGCAGCTTTTCCTGCCCTCCGCGTTTCCAGGTGCCCGGCGGGGGGAGGAGCGTTTCGTGGCGCCTTTCTGAGGGCAGCGTGTAGGCTGGCGGCGGTGGGTTGGGTTTGCTGTACCTGCCGCGGGACGGGGTCCTGACCGTGGTAACGTCCGCGCAGGGTTTATCCAGGGGAACGTACACAAGCGTGTCTGTGATGCCGGAATTAGTCCCTGCGCCCAGCTCTGATGCCGCACGCTGTCAGCCGTCAGTGAGGAGAAATGCTGGGCTTGGGTTTTGCTTTGTCCTGTAAGGGAAAGCTCTGGGTGTCATTTGCTGGTTTGCTGTGGAATTTCCCACACCTCACTGCCCAGATCCTTCCAAGTACAACTGCTGATCTGTTCCTTCCAGCTTTTTCTTTTTTTTCCTTTTTTTTTTTTTTTTGGGGGTGTGGGGGAGAGGTTCAGAGTCGCTGTCCTTGCAGGGACCCCAGAAATAAAATCACAGGGTCACAGGGGTTGGAAGGGCTCTCCAGAGCCCATGGGGTCCAACCCCCTGCCCAAGCAGGGTCCCTAGGACAGGGCACACAGGGCAGTGTCCAGACGGGGCTGGAATCTCTCCAGAGAAGGAGACTCCACACCCCCTGGGCAGCCTGTCCCAGGGCTCCCTCACCCTCACTGGGAAGAAGTTCTTCCCCACATTGGGGGGGAACTCCCTGTGCTCCAACTTGAGCCCAGCACCCCTTGTCCTGTCCCCACAGACACTGAGCAGAGGCTGCCCATGGCCCCCTGTGTCCCACCCTTCAGCTATTGATAAACACTGATCAGATCCCCTCTCAGGCTGCTTCTCTGCAGGCTGAACAGCCCCAGCTCCCTCAGCCTTTCCTCACAGGGGAGATGCTCCAGGCCTCTAATCATCCTCATAGTCTCTGCTGGGCTCTTTCCAAGAGATCCCTGTCTGTTTTGTACCAGGGAGCCCATAGTAAAGCTTAAGCATTTCCTGCACAGAAGGCTTCTCTATACCCATCGCGTCAGTTGCTTATTAGCAGTGACTGTAATGTTAATAATTGAGTACTGTGTGGAAGTGTTACTGAACTAGCACTGGTTTGGTTCTGACCAGAAAGGAGAGGAGCTACAAAGAAACCCCTAAAAAAAATTCCCCCCTCTTTTTTTTCTTCTTTTTTCCTTTTCCCCTTTCTTTTTGTGCCCTTTCTCTCTCTCTCTCTCTCTCTCTCTTTTTTTTTTTTTTCCCTTCTTAGGCATTAGGTTTCTATTGCTAGATTGATAAAGCTTGCCAAGCTCTATTGCCCTATAGTCACCAAAAGCCTCCAGTAGTTGTTGGGATGGTGAGTTAGTTTTGGGCTTTTAGCCTTCCATTCCTCCATATTTTGATTAGATCCTGAAATTTGCTTAAAGACTCAGGAGAGTTGCTTAAACTTTGCATTTGGGAGTTATGCCTCAAACAATAAATTTGTATTTTTTCAAAAAAAAGGATTTTATGTTAGTCAAAAAACTGCTGCAATACCTGAGCAAAATGACATCTGTGGTGGTTAACGTGGGCATCCCCATCTGCGCCGTTCCTGCAGTCATTGCAGTGTTTGTTTACGTGCTGCTTGGTCCTTCTGTAAGGGTGTGTAGCTGTGGGTAGTGCGTTACTGGAAAGCTGCTCTGTATGTTTGCAGTAATGGGTAAAGCAGAAGGCTCTGTGGCTAGGGAAGAATGGCATGGGCATGTTACTGCTCTCTCTGTGGCACCAGAATTCCGACGTCTGGGTTTGGCCGCGAAGCTGATGGAACTACTGGAAGAAATTTCAGAAAAGTGAGTACTATGCTTATATTTAAATAGAATCTTTTAAGGTAGCCTTTCTACAGCCACTTGTCAATGGCTTAGATGTTTGCTATATGATGAAACAGACCCAGAACTGTTGCTCTAGGTAGTGTTCTGATTCACTGAAATTCCCCATCATTAGAGAATAAGAATCACCAGTCTGGCTTGGCAGTTTAAAATCTTTGTTTCTCTGAACGCTGAGTTGCCAAGATGAGTAGAAAGCAGGCCAAATTCCAGTAAAGATGCTGTATAAAAGGTTTTCTTCATGCCTGGAGAAGAGTTTTGCAAAACATCTCCAGTGTACTTGGTGAGTAACTGTGGGCTTTGAACGATGCCCCTGGGCGCAATCTCGATGCCCCTGGGCACAGTCTTGAACAACTGTTGTGCAGCAGACAGTATCCTGACTTTCTTTCCCTCTCAGGCCTGGTACCTGCTGAAAACTTAATTTAGCATTGAATGAATCCACGGGGCAATGTCCCTACCTGGTCCTGGCAGCGCAATCCCATTAGAGTTGGTAAAATCAGAAGATAGTATCATGTTTTGAAAAATTTGTCTTGTGGGGATAAGGGCTGTCTCCAGTTAGGCAATTTTGTGACTGATTTCTGTCCCCTCCTCACCCCCACACACTTTGAAGGAACCAGTCCCTAGACCAAGTGTGGATTTAAAAACAATATTGTTTTAAAAAGATTCTTACGGGTCTGAGCCTGGTGTGGGTGTGTAGCTTGTCCCGTTCTTCCTGTTCATAGTTCTGAACCCACTGGCTAGTGTAGAAGAATGGTCACATGAATAACAGAAACTGAAATTTGTGCCTGCACTGGGTTTATCCCCTGGTGAAGGAGCACATCTGTTCCCCCAGTGTGAAGGGTGTGTGTCTGAGCGTGCCGCATCCTGAGAGCTGCTCTTGGTCTGCTTGGAGGTTACGGGTTATTTAGAAATAGAGTCACCTGCTGTTCCTGACTGGGGGGGTTTTGGTGTGTGTTTCTTTCAAAGAAAGGGTGGATTTTTCGTCGATCTCTTCGTGAGAGTATCCAATCAGGTTGCAGTGAATATGTATAAGCAGCTAGGCTACAGCGTGTACCGGACAGTGCTAGAGTACTACTCTGCTAGCAGTGGAGAGCCAGACGAAGATGCATATGGTAAGTACTCGTTCCCACTCAGGTTGTGTGGAAGGATTACCACCTTGAGTGGTCTGGGCTTGTTTGTATGATTTGTATCTTTTTTGTTATATGAAGCAAGTTCAGATTGTTGTTGATGAATGTGTTTTTGTATGCTGCTTTAGATAGCTTTCCTGGTAAAGATTACACCAGTTACAAAACTTAATCTTGCAGCTGACAAATTTTGTAGCATAATAAACTGCAAAAACATTTATTGTGTAGGTAAGATAAAAATAAAAATGGGGGTTTCTCACCTAATTTTTCTTTCCAAGGAATACTCACACCCAGTGGGTGGATTCTTTTGCTGATGTTATTGGGGGAAGGAGTGGCAGTGCTTGCCTGGTTTCTTCCCATAACAGGGATGTGAAACTTTTTCTCAGACATCTAACTAAATTTACTGGTGTCAGTGGTACACAGTGGCACAGAATTGGGTGGGGAGTTTTCAGTTTAAAAGGGAAGGAACATGGAAATGTAGTCTGTTAATGTTAATTCTGTTAACAAAACTTTAAATGGAACTGTAACTGTTAAAAACCTCACTCTAGAACATCTTTAAGTATCCTCCTCAAAGGGTTATGTGGCCATGCTGTGTATCTTGTCTGTTCTTGCACTATTTAATTGATACGCAGTAGTACTGTGAAATGAGGGGGCTGCAGACAGACATATACTGGTGTTGCAGCTGCCTTAGGTCATATATGTCTAATTGCTAATGTTGCTGCTGAACAACATTAAGGACGTTAAACTACTAGAGCCTGTCCAAAGGAGGGCAACCAAGATGGTCAAACGTCTCCAAAGGCAAGACTTGGCAGTGGCTGAGGTCTCTTGGTTTGCTCAGCTTGGAGAAGGCTGAGGGGTGACCTCATTGCATCCTACAACTTTCTCAAGGAGGGCAGCAGAGGGGAACAGTGCTGGCCTGCTCTCTCTGGTGACTGGAGAGACAGAGCATGAGGGAACGGAATGAGGCTGTGTCAGGGGAAGTTCAGGCTGGACGTAAGGAGGAGGCTCTTCACTGAGAGGATGTGGTCAGTCCCAGGAACAGGCTCCCCAGGGAAGTCACTGCATTGAGCCTGTCAAGAGTTCAAGGAATGTCTGAATGATGCTTTTAGTCCTATGGTTTAGTTTTAGGTAGTCTGTGAGGAGCAGAGTCTTGGACTCTGATCCTTATGGGTCTGTCCTGGTTTCGGTCAGGATGGAGTTAGTTTCTTTCCTAGCAGCGGATGGAATGCTGTGTCTGGGAGTCAGGATGGGAGCGGTGCTGACAGCACCCTGATGTTTCTAGGTGTTGCCAAGCAATCAAGGACTTTTTCAGTTGTTCGTATTTCCCTACTAATGAGAAAGGAGGGGACGCAGCCAGGACAGGTGACCCGAACTGGCCAAAGGGGGTGTTCCATGCCAATCACCTCATGCTCAGCGTAAAGGGGGCTGGGGGGAGGAGGAGGAGGCAGCTCCAGGACATGCAGTTTTTGGGGAGGGCACAGTTTTTGGGGACAGCTCTGGGCTGCATAGCCGGAGTTGTGAGTTTGGTGAGAAACTGCATTGTGTATCACTAGTTTCATATATTTTTTGCTCTAAAGTCCTGTTAGCATTGTTACATCTCTCTCTCTGCTGTTCTAGTAAACTGTCCTTATCCCAACCCGCAGGGTTTTGGTTTCTTGGCTTTGGGTTTTTTTCCCTTCCTGCCCCCACCCCCAATTTCCCCCCCCCCCTCTTCCTTTTAAAGAACAAGTGACTGTGTGGTGCTCAGCTCTCAGCTGGGGCAAAACCACCACAGGGTCCTTTGCAACTTGAGATGTTGTGTGAAAACTTGGAAAAACAATTGTATTGTAATAGAAAAAATACTCAGTATGCCTTTGTGCAATGACTGTCTTGTTATAATGGCTTCCCCCCCCCCCCAACAGATATGAGAAAAGCTCTTTCCAGAGATGCAGAGAAGAAATCAATTATACCTCTGCCTCATCCTGTGAGACCAGAAGACATCGAGTAACTGTAAGCTGTGATTCTCAGGCAGCTTACTAAGAGTGTCAGGTTCCTTCTGCTCCTAGCCCCAAGAACTTACAGATGAGAAGTTTTAGGTTCAATGTGTGTGCCCATGAAATACTAAAAAAGCAATATTGAAAAGCTAACTAATGCTGCTTCCATGGATAATGGCTGTGTACCCCTGCATTTACCCTATTATTTTTTGTTTCAAATATTGGAAATTCGGAGACTATTAAAATAGAGTATCCCCTGTATGGTGTTTTCTTGGGTTTCTTTCAAACCAGAAATACCTGAAGTCAGTACTAGTAAAGAACTCTTCAAATATATTTGTTCATAACCAATGAAAACACTGTACAATAGCCAAGAACCACTGCAAGGGAAAGCAACGTATTAGTACTGGCATAGAAGATAAACCTGTTACATATGATGTAGGAATGACATTTCCCCTCTCTGTGGCACAGGCATGGGTCGGAACTGTTGGTCTGAAAAAAACAGACAACCAGACAAGGCTTTTTCTCCGCCGTGGACCAGATTCAGGACAAGTTCTGTGTTTTCTGGGTTTTTTTCAGGCTTGTGGTTTTCGCTGGGTTTTGGGGGTACGGGGGTTCTGTGGGGCTTTGCGTTGGGGCCGCGGCTGGAGGGGTCGGTGCGGGGTTGTGGGGTTGTTTCAGGCACCGCCGCCCTTTTTAAAGAGCCTGACCACGCCCATCGGCGCCGCGCCCATCTTCCGGTCTGCTCCAATCACGTCGTTCCTTTTTCAGTCCGGTCTCCGCTCTGCCCAATGCCCGCCCGCTGTTTCAATCCGGCCCCGCGCTGGGACCGGCGGGGCCGAGAGGCCTCGGAGTTTCCGTGACCGCGCTCCTGTCGGGGTCCTGCAACCTCGCCCTCGCCCGGGGCCTTCTCTCTTTCACTGATGGAAGTTGTGGCCCGATGTGAGTTCAGCGCCTGTGCTGGCTGAAATGTGCTGGCTAAGGGACCCTTGCAGGTGCTCCCCCCTCAGCTAACAGACCCTCTGCTTTGGTGCAGATCCAGCTTGCTCAGCCCTGACTGAGGGATGTTCCTGGCCCAACGCAGCACCAGCTTGTGCCCCAGCTCTGTGGCTGCCTCCCTGTTTGGCTCCTTATGCTGCATGCTTTGGCCTGGAGAGGCTCCCGCAGCTTTGGCCCACGGCTATTCCACCTCCAGCCCATGGTGCCGATTTGGGCTTTTGTGCCCCTCGTGCCTGGCCACGGCTCAGCCCCTGACTCTGCATGCTCCAGGGTGAGCGAGGCTCCGGCTGCCGGACGAGCTTTCTCACTCCCTCTCTTCTCTGTGTAAACATGTCTCTTTGGAACTGCCGAGGCTGCTTAGCCTGGCGTTTGTTCTGTAGGTTTCAGCTTGCATTTTGCATGTGCTCACGGACTCATTCCTGCAGCTCTGGCCCCTACACACTCCAAGGAAGAGACACTTCTGCTCCTTCCAGCCTCAGAGACTTCTGCCCGGCTGCAGCTGAGGGACACCCCAGGTCCTGCACACTCCGAGGAAGATGTGTTCCTGCTCCAACCCATCCCGATGGACACTCGGCTCTGCACCCCCCAGCTCAGGGGCTCTCAGTTCCGACTCAGAGCTTCTCTGCAGCCGAGATTGTACATCAACCACTGCCATCCCTCACACAGCCCCCCTGGGGCTCCTCTGGATAAAGCGATGGCGCCCCCGTTTTGCACAGATTATCTCAGACGTTGAGTTTGGCCTGGTGCGTGCCAGCATCCTGCACTTTATGGACAAACGCGGCCGGACCCTCACCTGCGGGGGTCCGCCCGAAAAGAGGTTCCGGCCCGCCGAGGCACACGGGGCCCGCGGTCGGTCAGCGCCACCCCGCTCCCAGCGGCCCCGGCCTGGCTCCCCGGCGCTCCCGGGGCAGCAGGTCCCACGCGGCTGCCCTGTGCTCCGTGCTGGCGTCACCGCGCACGCGCCCTCCAGACTCTGGCCCCACCAATCCGGGGCCGAGACACGGCCCGGCCCCGCCTATCCCGCCCCACGCACGCGCGCCCAGCGGTTCTCTCTCCAGTCCGACCCAGCCTCGCCTGTCACGCCGCCCCGCCCCGCCCCAGCGGCTTCAGGTCCGCCCAATCGCGTCTTGTCCTTTCAATCCGGGCCCGCCCCCTCCCGCTCCGCGTCCCGTCTGTCCCCGTCTCGCGGAGAAGGCGAGCCCGGCAGAGCCTTAGCCCCGGCGGACGGCGTTGGAGTGCCCGGGGAGCGACCGCATCCCGGATGCTGTCGGTTCCCGCTCGAGCTCCCGAGCCGGGAAGGATCTCAGTTCGCGGCGGGCTCTGGAGTACAACAAATTGCCTCTTTTCGCGAGGCAGCTCGGGCTGGTCCCAATCGAAGGGGCCGGCGGGTCGGTCCTGGATGGACGGTGCAGTTTCTCCCCAAAGTGCAGGGCTCAGGCTGTACAGCTCAGAGCTGCCCCAGAGCCGGACTGGCCCCAGAGCAGCTTCCTGGGTGCCCCGGGCATGTTCCGTAGCCGGGCAGCGGGAGAAGCGGGCAAGTGTGTGGCTGCTGGGCAGCAGGTGAAAGCAGGGGTGCGTGAGCAGCGCTGCTCTCGCCTTATGGGCCGGCGCAGCTGAGGCGGGAAACTTCCCGGCCGGGTCCGCGCCGGCTCCCGCTGCCGCGCGGGACTCGCTGTGTGTGGAGCGCGGCCGGGCGTTGCCTAGCGACCATGACGCGGAGTCGAGGCAGGACCGAGGAGCATGCGCAGAAGGGCGCAGTGAAGCTGCCCGGAGGAGCCTACGCATGCGCTTTGGAGCGCCGTGGTCCCATGAAGGAGGGGTTGCCCACACCTGCGGGCACGAAGCAGCGCATGCGCAGTAGAGCTCGCGTAGTCAGCTCGGTGCTGCGGTACTGCGCTCGGGTGGCGCAGCGCACGGAAGCCGCAGCGTTCCGAAAGTTCCCTCACGGTGAGGCGGGGTTCCCGCCGCCCTTCGCGGGGTCGGCCGGGGCACTGTCAGGTCCGGGGAACCCCCCAAGGGGTTGGGACTTCCTCGGGCGGGGAGATTTTGGGAGGGGGCGCGCGGGGGGGGTCACTGTCAGGTGCGGGGATTCGAACAGGGGGTTAGGTCGCCCATCCGGGCGCTGGCCGAGCTGGTACCTGCTTAGCTTCCCGGACGGGGAAGCTGTGCTGTGTAGCCCCCCCCAAGCTCGCGCCCCCAAACGGGGGCCCGGAAGCCCCCCGGCGGCCATTTTTCCGTCGGAGCCGCACGGAGATGGGCGCCGCCATGCCCGGAAGCCCCCCGGCGGCCATTTTTCCGCCGTAGCCGCACGGAGATGGGCGCCGCCATGCTCGGAAGCTCCCCGGCCGCCTTTTAACCGCCGGAGCCGCACGGAGATGGGCGCCGCCATGCCCGGAAGGCCCCCGGCCGCCTTTTAACCGCCGAAGCCGTACGGAGATGGGCGCCGCCATGCCCGGAAGCCCCCCGGCGGCCATTTTTCCGCCGGAGCCGCACGGAGATGGGCGCCGCCATGCCCGGAAGCCCCCCGGCCGCCTTTTAACCGCCGAAGCCGTACGGAGATGGGCGCCGCCATGCCCGGAAGCCCCCCGGCGGCCATTTTTCCGCCGGAGCCGCACGGAGATGGGCGCCGCCATGCCCGTAAGCCCCTCGGTCGCCATTTAACCGCCGGAGCCGTACGGAGATGGGCGCCGCCATGCCCGGAAGTCCTCCGGCGGCCATTTTTCCGCCGGAGCCGCACTGGAATGTATCCCGGCATGCCCCGCTCCCTTGCGGGGGAGTATATCCCGGCATGCCCCGCTCCTTTCCGGGGCAGTATATCCCGGCATGCCCCGCTCCTTTCCGGGCAGTATAACCGCGGAGCTGCCACGAGGAGCCTGCCCGTGCTTTCCGGGGCGATGAGGGGGCCCGTCGGGATGCCGGCGCTCCCTCCCGGTGAGGCTCCGGTTCCGCCGCCCGTCGCGGGGTCGGCCGGGGCCGGGCGGTCGGCGGGTCGCGGCGCGAGTGGTCGCGGCGGGCCGGGGGTCGGTGCGGGGCGCGCGGGCGGCGAGGCGCCGCGCCTTCCACCCCCCCCCCCCCAGCCGCGGCCGGCCTTCTGCCGGCGCCGGTCCGTGCCGGGACGTGTCTCCGCGGCGTCCGGCGGGGTGTCTGGGCCGGGAGGGGGGGCTCCGCGCCGCGCGGGCAGTGCGCGGAGGGGGTCGCGGCGGGGGCTTGGGGGTGCGGCCGGGCCAGAGCTCCCGTTCCCCGAGCAGCCGGCACGGGAGACACGGGGCACCGAAGGGGCCGGCGGGGCGGGGCGCGACTGGACTCTTCCGGTCAGTCTGAGCGTGTCCGGGCCGCGGGGCTGGCAGGTTTGGGGGGATTTGGGGGTTTGCGTGGGTCTGTGTCTCTCTCTAGTTGCGGCTTGTGGGTTTTCTGTCTCGCGGGGCTGTTTTGGCAGAGGAGGGCTTAGGGCTTCTCTTGTGGCTGCTGTGGCGTTCAGTGGTTATCGGGGGTTCTTGTGGTGTCTGGGGTTTCCGGGTTTGCTGGTTTCTTCGGCTCGGTGGTTATTTTGCTCTGGTCTTTTGTTGGTTTTCTGGTTTGGGTTTCTTTTGTGGTTTTAATTGGGTTTTTGGGGGTTCCGTGGCTCGCGGGGTTTCTATAATTTTTTATGGTAAATGAAAATGGAGCACAGGTTCTGCTCTGCCTTTTGTTTCCTTGTCAGCCTTTGTTGCCCTTGTGAAATGTCCAAGCCCATTGGAGACATTACTGTTTGGCTTGCTATTTGAGCTTTCTTCTTGGATACCTTGTACCCATTAAGTCCCCAAAAGTTTAAGAGTTGGGTGGTTACCCATCCAGAACCTGTTGTCCTTCTTGTGAGTCTTGGTCCTTCCCAGCCCTCCACTGACCCCTGCCCTTTCTTACTACTCCTCTGATTTTTTTTTTTTTTTTTTCCCCTTGCCTGTACTTCTCTATTCTACTGTCCTGCTCCCTTTTCTTCTCTCCCTTTCTCTTTCTTCATCTCCCTCTCCCTTTTCTTTTTCTCTCTGTGCTTTTTTCCTGCTTTCTCTTCCTCCTTTTTTCGTCTTCCATCTCTGTCCTGCAGGCCACTGCAGTTACTTTCCTTTTCCATCTCTTTGTCGTGATCTGCACCTGTCTTGTTTTCTCCAAAAATTTCTCTAGCCTGTTGTCTGGTGTTCTTTTTTTTTTTTTCATTCTATATCTCACTGTCCCAGGCAGCAAGCTGGCCCTTGAATATGCTTTATTCTCCATAAATGCAGGTGCTGTTGGCAGCAGTTCATGAAACGAGGGGCATCTCCAGCAGATCCTGTAGAAGACAGAGTTGCTGCCTGAGGAGAGCACGCCTCAAAGTGTGCATCGTCAGATTTGCGCTCGCTAGAGAGTATGGGACGAAGCTGGCATTGGCGTCCTGTCCAGCCAGTGTCAGGTGACACCCACTTTGCTGCGCACTGGTTACAGGAGGATCTAGAGTAATACAGATGTACTTCTCAGCGAAGGCAGCGAAGCAACACTTTCCTTTCAAACGGTGAGGCTGGTAAGGAAAGCGCAGTTTGTCTCTGACTGTCTCTATTCCCTTTGTCTCAGGGAGGCTGAATGAAAATGATGACTTCTTGACTGTGTTATCACACTGGGTGAGTAGGTGTGACATGCTGGAGCTGGATACTGAAGTTGAGTACGTGGTGGAATCGATGGATCTGTGTTTTCTGCATGGAGAAGGTAACCTGTCATTCGTTTATTTTTCTTAAAATGAAGCAAAGGACTAGGGAAGGTGGGTTCTTCTTCACAGCGCAGATTTTGATGACATTGTTGGAGTAGAAATCCATCCAAGGGTGGTCCTAAAGTTGGCAACATCAGTAGCATAACAAGAGAGTCTCATGGTTCCGCTGTAAAGTGGAAGTACAGAAAGCTGTTCAGCTCGCAGAGTGCAGGCCTGTGTGACCTGGGAATCTACTGATGGACTCTGCCTTATGAGGTGAGATATTTTCGATCGAGCAGGGGGAGTCATCGTGACTTAACAATGTGGTAGCTACACTTGTGATGGGCTCCTGCAGTTTTATCAGCTGTCGGACCCCGGAAGGCCTTCATCCTCCCTCCGTCTCTAGGATGAAAAGGCAAAACATGCCATATTGTGAGGATGATTGAGTACAATTTTCTGCCGCTCCATAAATAACTTTGATACTTAGTATATGTTAGGAGTGCTTGTGGGAGCTTCAGCCTCTTCTCGAAGCAGTCCCGTCTGTCTAAAGCGCGTGCTTTTAAAAACATCTGTGTGTTACATGCATTAGGAACTAAAACTGCAGCTTGATTTTCCTCCTCTAGGGCTGATTTTTCATAATTGCTTCACCCCGGTAACAGAAACGGATAGGCCCTGTTTCGTCAGGGTCAGTCCTGACCTCGTTTAAATGCTGCTGCAAAGCTTCAGTGTTTCAGTTTGCAAGCTGTAAAAATACTTTGTTAAAGATAAGAGTGCTTCTTGGAACTTAAGTGGTAGAACCACCTTCTCAATGGTAGCTTTTGCTGGCTTGCTTTTGTGCAATGTACATCTTTGCCATTGTGATTTAGCGTGCCTGATTGGTTTAGCATACAGACATTGGCACCCGCTGAGTTGATAAACAGGTCTTTCTCACTGTGCCATTTTTCCACTTCCTTTAATTGTATCTTTTTCAGTCTGTAACCACAGTTAATGTCTTTTTTTTTAAAAAAAAGCACACTACAGCAGCTTGCTTTGTTCATGTGTTCAAAAGATGTTTGTGGTTGCTTTTCCCCCAGTTGTTGCTTGGTTTTTTTTCCTCTTTAAATGCTTTCTGAAAGGTAGAACTGCATTTCCTTGTAGGGTGCACTTAGACTTTTTCCGTGTTATCGGAGTTGTAAGAACATGTCAGTTTCAACACAGAAAAAAGGTCCAGCTTTTGCCACGAGGCTTTTGCCATTAGGGTTTAGCCTAATGTTGCCGAGGAAGCTTTCTTTCTGCTTCCCTCTAAGCCTTACTGTAAAAAAGAAAAAAAGCTGTCATGGGAAAGCCGGTTAAATCGGGCTCGGACCCCAGATTGTCACCGGTTTAATGCAATGAAAGTGTCCTGACTGGACTGAAGCACCCTAAAACACTTTGCGTGCTGCAGCATAAGAATGCAGATGGCTTATCACGCAGTAACTTGGGGATCAGCACCGTTTGCTGCCACTGGCAGAGGCTTTTTTCTTATTCCTTCTGACTGACACGGCGATAGCAGGTGCCTGTTTTGTGGCAGTAGTGCAGCGGCACCATCTCTCGACCCTGCTGCCTCAGACATTGCTTAGCCTCACTGCATTTTGTTTCCTGGTTTTGCTCGGCAGGACAAGTCCTGTTTGGCTGTAATTGCAGGGTTAGAGTGTAATATGAGGAAAGGAGGGTGTTGGCTTAGGAATTTCTGTTCCGCTTGCCACAGTTTTGCCACCAGTATTGCAGTTGGCGAGGTGGCTGTCGGGCGTGGGAATCGCGGGGGTGAGTCTCAGTGTGGGGACAGGTTTGTTGCTGACGCTTCAGCTGTTGGGGTTTTTGAGTTGCTGATGTGTGTTTTCTCATTCTACAGAACCACCTTCATGTTGCGTTCCAGGGAGTGTACTGTGGATGTACAGGAAAGATCTTTCCTGGTGAGACTGTCTATAACCACCGAAGATGTTCGCCAGCTCTGCGCTGAGAAGTTCGAGGTGGACAAGCCGGCAGAGTGCAGCCCGTTCCTTGTTGTCGATGACACCTGGCAGCAGCTGACGGAGCATACCTGCCCTCGGGAAATGAAGGCTGAGTTGCACAGCTGTCCCCAACCCCAGGTCTTCCACTTTGTCTACAAATGTGTTAACAGAGATCTGTGTGGTGCCATTTGTCACAGTGATGACTCCACGTTTTAAAAGCAGCAGCTCGTCGTTGGATTTCTGTTCCTCTTGTTAACGGCTGAAAACATCTTTGTTGGCTGGCATTCCTTAGGAGCCGAGACTGGTCTTAAACCAGGATTGCCCAGTAAAAATCCCTTAGCCACATCAGGCATAGCTTAGAAAACCCCATGTAAATCGTGCCCAGGGCCGGTTATGCAGACTATTCCACCAGCGTGTTTGAGCGAACAGCCACAAGACTCTGCTGCAGCATATCATATCGTGGCCCTCGGCAGGTTGTCTGCTGTGGTGTGCAAATGTCTTATTTTTTTTGCACCTGGCCTCTAGCCACATGTCATTTTGATTTATATATGTGTATGCTAGACAAGCATTGCAGTAAACTGGCTGGTGTTAGCTTGGATTCGACTTGTCCCATTCAGGGCATCAGTTAACTCAGAATTACCTGGATGATTGATTGCATTCTTTCCTGGTTTTTTTTTGTTTTGTTTTGTTTTTAATTACAGAAAATTGTGGGGGTTTATTATAGACATCTTGCAGCAGTTGCAGGTAGACTGTCAGGGTCGTCTTCTAAAAATATTTTTTCAGCTGTAAAGAATTCAGTAATTATGCATGTGATTTTAACATTCAATATACAAGAATAAGTCTCTTTCGGGTTTTGGCGTATTGCATTTAAGGTCTCTATGGTTTCTCCTCTTTTCCTGTTACAGGTGAGTTCTTGGGAGCTTGTGGTACCTGTAAGAAGGTCGTAGTATTGGCGCTGGTGATTTCATTGCCTTTATCTGAACTGGATGTACTGTTACCTGGGTTAGTGTTTCTATCCATTGGTTTAGACAGCCTTGTGGGTAGGAAGAGGAAGTTGAAAGAAAAGGATGTAGAGAAGGGGCAGAGAAAGAACGCAGAGAACCGAGTTTAGGATTAAAATGTGTTAGTCTGTCTGCTGGTGCAGGCTCCTCTCAGAAAATGAGCCAAGGAGGTTGGTAAGGTGTTTGTAGTTTTACTGATTTTTTTTTTTTTTTTCCTGGTTTTTGTGGCTATAGGGGTTGGGTGGGTTGGTTTTTTTACAGGCTCTGGGATTTGTGGGGTTAGTGTGGGCTTGTGAGGTTTTTCTGTTGGTTTGTTTTTTTTAACTGGGGTTCTAAGGGGGGGGTTTGGTTCTCTGCCTTTTGAAGGCTTTGGGGTTCTGTGGGTTGCGGGTTTGGGGGAGGGCTAGGGGCTTCTGTGGTGTTTTGAGTTCCCGCAGCTTTTCTTGTGGGGTCTGGGGTTTGTGTGTGTCTTTAATGGGGGTTTGTGGCTTCTTTGGTTTTTGGGCTTTGTGGGGGTTTCTAGTTTGTGGGAATTCTTTGGGTATTTTGGTTTGGTTTTTCTTAGGCTGAGAGGCTTTAGGAGGAAAGCCTGTTCTGAGCGTGGTGTTCTCCTTGTAACAGAAGCAGGGTCTCACTGTGGCATGCCAGCTGTCGTGGCTAACAAGGGAGCTTTTTTGTTTTGTGTTGTTATAAATATTACAAGAGTTCCACTTTGTAAAATGCTTTTGTGATGAGTTCAGGCTACGTCTTGCATCCATTGAAAGCAGTATTTACTGGGGCCGAGTCTTCCTGTTTGGAGCTGAGGAAGGAAGTATGGATTGAATAACAATGTATTGGTTTTTGACCTGCAGATGGTGGAAGAAAGTGAGGAAAGACTAACAGAAGAGCAGATTGAGTCACTTCTCCAGGCAGTCACCAGTCTTCTTCCAGGGGATCCAGAAGAACAGCCAAGAGACTTGGCAATGTTGGCTGAAGACGAAGGTGACCAAACCTTGGAGGCATCTCAGCCCAAAGCTGGCAACGGTTTCGACAGAGGAGAATCGGCTAACAATTTTCTGGGTTATACTTGGCAGCAGTTTACTGTTGTATTGGACATTGTTGTAAAATGCCTTAGACTTTTTATTATTCAGAGGTGATGAGGGAACCAGTTGTTTCCAAGAAAGCGTGGCCAAGGCCACTGTTGTTGTGGCATCTTTCCATCGATGGGGCTGGCAGCAGCTGAGTCAGGGCGGTTGGCTCTTTTTGGGGGACTATGGGGTCTTTACAGGGTCTCTTTTTGGTGGGGTCTAGGGCTTTTGGGGGGGGTTCTCTAAGGGGGGGTGTGGGGTTCTTTGAGGGGATCTTTATGGGGTCTCATTTTGGGGGGGATGTGAGGGGCTTGGGGGCGTCTTTAAGGAGTCTCAGGTTTTTTGGGGGGTGGTTAGGGTTCTTTATGGGGTCTGTTTGGGGGGTCTGGGTTTTTTGGGGGGGCTCTTTGTGGGCTTTGGGGAGTTGGGGGGCCCTAAGGGCCTTTTTAGGGGATCGTGGGGGGGCTCTTTGGGGGGGGGGGTGTCTCTGAGGGGTTCTGGGGGGGTCTCTCTAGGGTCTATTTTTGGGGTGTTGGGGGTTCCTTCGGGGGTCTTCTAGGGGGTCAGGGGCCATGTTGGGGTTCGAGGGCTCTCAGAGGGGTCGCAGTAGG